>NC_140958.1:79150175-79750175 GCF_014529385.1 Adiantum capillus-veneris
TGTTCATGAAAGCCCTCGACCCCATTGATCCTAAAGGTCCTGTGTTTGGGACTTGTTCATGTCCAAAAGACTCCTCCACCCTTGTTCTCACTAGTTTCACATGTACAGTCTCAGGTCTTGTGTGTGTATCGTGGTTTTTCCCTCTTACAAATTTAAATAGTATTGGTGGAGTGGTCCCCCAAAATATACATATCTCTCTAATTCCTTATGATCCAATGGAGAGTACTTTCGTTCATACTTGTCTATTATGAACACTTGAATACTTCTCCCCTCTGTGTACATGAAAACATGCAGGTTTCTAATGTGAGTCAGTTCCTTGATGTGGGGTTTGTCACATCTATAATAGAGGGTTTGTTCTCCATTATTAAACTTATATAGCCCCACATACGTGTTGTCTGTGTTAAGGCGCTCTGTTTCATTGGTGCGTCTCAGCACTGTGTTTTGTTTCTCCATTTTGGGTGGCTCATTGACCAGCTCGTAATCTACCTTGTCCTTGGTGTCAGTCATCCCCCATTTATCCACAATAAAGGGGTTATGAACCACTAGGTACATCATTCCCTCTCGGTCGAATTATCTATCCCCGTCATAATCAACATCTACAAGGTCTCTGAACTCGCTCGACTTATTTTCCAACTTAACACGGTACCGGTCCATTCCATCCTTATAGATTTTGGCCTTAAGCACGTTTTCAAATTAAAACTTCAAATAAAACAATTTTACATCAGATGCAGGTTGAGAAGGACCTGCCCCCATCAAAGTTGTTCCCATAGGGTTCGACTTGTTAGAGTCCTCAGTCATGAGGCTGTATGATCTTTTCGATGAAGTGTCAGAGAAGCTCTCCTCTAAAATGGGTTCTAAAGGCGGCAGTGGTCTCTGATTCACGCTTTCTTTTGTTGAGTGATTGCTCCCTTGGTCAAAGATGTTGGGATTCCTATTCTAGTACAATCTTCCTAATCGCAAATTCATGAAGAATTGGTATTGAAAAATCCAAACCGGGTTACCTCATTAGCTACTTTGAATCCCCCGTTTGATCTTACTTGCTGGGTAGTATCCTCTAGTACCTGCAACCTGTCAAAAATTTCTTGATAATTGTGAGCTTATAGACGTTCTTGTTAGTTCTAGCTTTTAATCAACAAAATTTAGCTAGATTTTTCAGTAGTACACAATTCCTCACATAACATCAACAATTTAGGTCCAATTTCAATTTTGAAAGAACCACGAGGGTACTATGGACTAGCTCTTTGGGTGGTGAAATTCTGCTTCTGTTCTGACTCAGAGGAACATGGATCGCAATCCATGTTTGGAAGCCAAATGGACTTTTTTTGGTACTACCAGGTTCAGCATGACTAGGAGGCCTCATGGTATCAAATTTTTTAGAAATGGACCTCTGGATTGGAAGCTAGGTCAATTTTGTCACTTTGCTAGAGTTCCTGCCAATTTTGGGATTTTGGGATGGTTTTTTGCACCCAAATTCAATTTTGGAAGGACCACTAGACTCTCTATAATGCCCTCTAACTATGGTGCCAGTTTGGTATCAAAATGTGTCAGGGGAACATGGATTGCGATCCATGTTCCTTAGTGTCAGAATGCACTGAAACTTGACCCACACCTAGTCCTTGGCCTTCTGATGCTGGCTATATGGTTTTTGACTATTTTGGAGTTTTTTAGGTCAGCCAAAGGTTATTTTTAGGGTTTGTTCCAGTGGTTTCCTCCTTGATTTGATTTTGCCCCCTTTTGCCCTCTTTTTGAACTTTTCTGATAAGGGTCCCTTGGGAGAAAGTACTTCAAATGATATCACTTTTCTACTTGCTCAATATCAACACAAAATTCCAGAAAGGTTCATGGATCGCAATCCATGTTTGGAAAGAGTTTGGACTGATACTTTGTGAGTTTGTGACAAAAGGTCTGGTGATGCTATTCCCCAAATCTTTTTGGATTTGATCAACTTTTTCCAAGTCAAAACCAAAATTTTGTGTCTGTTTTGCGGTTTTTTGCAAACAACTCCTTTCTTGGTATTTTGATCAGGTTTTTTTACTTTTTGTCTATGGCTCCTTTTGGAAAGGTTGTTGCCTTGGTGATCAGGAGTACACTGGTCAAAATTTCACTGTCAGATGTCTACCTGGAAGATGGATCGCGATCCATGTTTGGAGGCATCTGGTCATGATTTTCAATTCTATTGGTTTCCTGCTTCTAGTTGATCTCAATTCTCTTCCCTTTTTGAATTTGGACAAGTAAAAGTTCAGCTTTTCCTCAATTTCCAAGGTTTTTCTCTGCTCAACCCAATTTCTTTATTTCAGTGATCTTTTAGCACTCTATTTCTGACCAAACTCAAGGTTCTGATGCCTGAAAGCCCGTTCTAAGCAAGGGAAACAATTTTAGCAAATTTTGCCAAAAAGGTACATGGATCGCGATCCATGTTTGATAGGCAAATTGAATTTTTTTGCACAGTCTATTTTAGCAAGTGTTTCTATCCCCTTTCTGAAAGTTTTGTTGGGTTCGGTTCAGTTTTGAAGCTCTGACCATCAATTTTTCAACTTTTCAGAGTTATGGTCTTCAACACCAAAATAAGGTTTTTGACCGTTTTTTCCTTGATCCTTTTGCCCTTAAATGATGGTGTAATTTGTTACCTAACCTACTCCTATAAACTGAAATAAATCTGCAAACATAAATGAACTTAATAAAAAAATGACAATGAAGTGTGTGGTGGAACAGTCCTTTCCGAGCATGGAAAAATCAAAGAACGAAATACTATCTTGTACTTCACTCACAGCTTTCTTTACTCTTAAAGAGTAGCACTGGATAGTCTCACACTCCAATCTCTACTAAGCACTAAATCTACGTCTAGCTGCTTCACTGTTTATGCGTAAGCGGGACGGGTGTCAAAAGTTTTGGAATGAATTTTTTCGTACACTGAGTCACTCACCACCTAAGGATCGGTTTTTCCGACAGCGTGAAGATGATTTCCAGGACTTGACTAATAAGCTATTAGAGGACAATGCAGAGGACGAGCTGTTTAGTAGCTCAAGTCAGAACATCAAACTGAAGGATCGATGGGTGATCTACTATGATTTTCCGAACTAAAATCCTCGAAGACAGAGTAGATATCGGAACAAACATAGAAACAACTGCAACAAGCCCAACGAAGACTTAGTACCTCTGTTAATCAACAAAACATAGTACCTAAGGTTAGTAGAAGCAATTGATTGCCTCAATGACGGGATATCAAAGAGGTACATGAAACTTGACTCAACCAAACCAAAAACGAAAAAGAAGAACACACAAAAACAAAAAAAAAGAGAGCAATTCCAAGAATCGACGAAGTTGTCCAAAATGGAGCACAAAATCCAATAAAATGAACTGAAATGAGCTTTAAATGAAGTTTGGACAACAGAAATGGAAACTGAGGAGGAATCATGATAAATTCGATGCACCTTCCCATAATAAGAAGTATACTATTCAAGATAGGAAAAGCGTAGTTCAGAAACCCAAACGAGATCCCAAAGAACCAGGAACTTCATATGATGGGCCTAAAAAAACAAAATGCATCAACCTAGCAGAACCAGGGGAGGAGCCTAAACCGTCATACATCGCCACGGATCTCACTGATGAAGAAGAGAAACTTCTAGTGGATACACTCAGACAATACAAAGATATCTTTGCATGGTCATACAAAGATCTAAAGGGGATAAATCCTGAGATCTATCATCACACGATACCCCTTAAGAGTGATGCCAGACCACATAGACAATGTCCTTACACATAGAATGAGACTTTTTCCAAGAAAATTAAGGAAGAGATAGACAAACTGAAGGATACTGAGTTTATCTATGAGATTGAACACACCGATTGGGTGTCCCCTATTGTGGTAGTACCCAAAAATAATGGCAAACTACATGTCTGTGTAAACCTCAAACAGGTAAATGTAAGCACCATTAGGGATACTATCCATTTCAATAACAAATCATGTTATAGAGAGGGTAGCAGGGAGAGAAGCCTATAGTTTTTTGGATGGGTTCTTAGGCTACAATCAGTTGACAATTAAAGCAGAAGATCAGCATAAGACAGCTTTTGCAACAGAGTGGGGTATATTTGCCTACAGGGTAATGCCTTTCGGCCTGACCAATGCCCCTGCTACATTCCAAAGACTAATGCATTCAAGGAATATCTCAGATAGACAATTTCTAGAGATATACATGGATGATCTTTGTGTTCATTCTCATCGAAGAAGTGACCACATAACTCATCTAGGAAAAGTCTTTGAAAAGTGCAGAATGTATTGTATTTTCTTATACCCTAAAAGATGCGTCTTCATGGTAAGACAAGGTAAAATTCTGGGCCACATTGTGTCCAAAGACGGAATTTCCACTGATCAAGACAAGGTACAAATAATTGCCGCACTATCGAGACCAAAGAAGATGAAGGAAATGCAGGCATTTATGGGACATTGTGGGTACTACAATTGTTTCATATATATGTATGTTGTCGTTGTACGGCCTCATAGCTAAGTTTGAATGGACTGGAGAATGCGAGCAGTCTTTCCATAAATTGAAGCAGCAATTAATTTTTGCTACAATTTTGCAAGCCCATTACGGGAGCAAAATATTTTGTGTCCATGTTGATGCATCATCCTATGCCATAGGATGCATACTAGCCCAGCCAGGAGAGAAGAAAATGGATTCCCCCATTTGCTACTCTAGTCGACAGCTAAACAACACTGAGAAAAATTATACTAGTATGAAAAGAGAAGGTCTGGGAATGATATATGTTGTCAAAAAATTTAGACACTACCTTCTTGCAAACAAGTTTGTTTTCTTTGTGGATCACCAAGCACTGCTATATCTAGTAAAAAAACCTTGCAACACTGGCAGAATTGTGTGCTAGTTTATACTATTGCTTGAGTTTGACTTCACTGTAGTCGTAAAAAAGGGGACTACACACACACAAGCAGATCATCTTTCACGACTGTTTCATGGGGAACCACCTGAAGGTATCGATGATGATCTTCTCGATTCGTATTTTTTTAACATCAAAATGGTTCCGAGATGGAGTGAAGAGGTCATTCCTCTACTCACAATCAGGTCATTACAGATAGAAAAACAACCATCAATTATACATCAAACACAAAATCTCTAGCTTTTAGCAGGATGACTATACAGACATGGTAAGGATGGGACCCGAAGAATCCACTTACTACCTCAAAGAGGCTCATATACAAAATACGGATTTTCACAATGGAGAAACGCAGACAAGCTATTCGCTAAATAGACTTAGAGTCTATTGGCCAAACATGGCACACAGTGTCCATACATATGTAAAATCATGTAATAGCTATTCCAAACAACCTCCAATGGAGCATGCCACTCTGTTTCTAGTAGTACAAGCACCCAAATGGAGTACTCACATAGCTGAGTACTTAAAAACAAGACCTTCCCAGAGGGATGAGGCAAGGCAAGAATGAAAACTGTAGAAGAAGAGGCCAAACACTATCTGCTCATTGCCAACTAGCTGTATAAGTGGGGAAAGGACAAACAACTACGGCTATGTGCTATGGAAAGAGAATATTACATTATCTTGGAACAATCACACTCATGACAGTCAAGGGGACATTTCTCTGCTGATAAAATGGCAAAGATCGTGCTACACTCATGTATATGATGGCCAGCCATGTTTATGGATGCAGTGACCTATGTCAAACGATGTGATAAATGTCAACGCACAAAAGCACCCCTACAGAGAGATGAAATGCCACTAAGGCCAATGATGGGAGTCCGTGCTTTCTTCAAATGAGGTATTGACTTCATTGGTCCATCATACCTCCGGGATACAAATCTCACGCACAATACATCATAGTAGCAACATAGTACATGACAAAATGGACAGAAGCAAAGGCAACCCAAAAAAATGATGCACGAACTACAACTCAGTTCCTTTAAGAGAACTTCTTTACAAGATATGGTCTACCCATAGAAATAGTGAGCGATAGGGGAACACACTTTTTGAACAACATCATTGAAAGCATCCTTGACAAATTCATGGTGGTCCATCGCAAATCAGAACTCTATCATCTGCAAGCTAATGGGCAAGCAGAGAGTACCAACAAAATCTTATGCACTGTACTCACCAAAATAGTTTGTGACTCAAGAAATGATTGGGATCAAAAGCTACACACAGCCTTATGGGCTTATAGAGTAGCTTTTAAAACTTCCATCGAGACAACTCCCTTTAACCTGGTATTTGAGATTAATGCGATCCTACCATTGGAATTCTTAATCAAAACCCTAAGAGTGGCAACACAATTAGGATGGATGGGACATGAGCTATTGGAGAGACTATACACCCTGAAACAATTAGATGAAACTCGACTTAGAGTGATAGATGGGATATATGCTCAAAAAAAACAAATGAAGGCTTTCCATGATCAACACGTGATTAGCAAGGAGTTCCCAAAAGGGGATTACGTTTTAATGTATAGCCTCAAACAACACTCCAAAAAACTCAAAAAATGAGGGATGGGGCCTTTTGTAATACATGATATATCACAAAGCGGCGCCATCAAGCTTGCAACATTAGAAGGTGAGGCGATGGCTAACTGGATGAATGCCTGTAGATTAAAGATTTAAATATATTCTTCTGCTGACACTAAAAGAACTCAAACCAATACATGCAGTAACTTAGCGCAGAAGTCTAACACATGACATTCAGGAGCAGGCACAACAGGAGGCCAAAATCCGAATATTAAAGTGCAAGGAGCAAGCAAACTTTCAAAGAAAGGCACGACAGAAGGATTGTATGAGTACTATTCTGATAGCATCCATACAAATGGTGGCTACATGGTTAGGAGGAATGGATCTACGCATTAATTTACAACTTGCTGATGGCACCACCGAGTGAGAATTAGTGGACACTGGGGCCAGAGCTAATGTTGTTAACTACTCCACTTTCAAAAAATTACGCAGGAACCTCTAATGCCAAACACGATGGGGTTCAAAGTAGAAAAAAAAGGCACAATGGACAGTCTGGGACATGTAAATTTACCAATCACTATTGATGGAACAATTTATCTGCATCAGTTCATGTGGTCGACTATCAACATCTTAAGGAAGCAATTATTCTAGGAGTGCCATGGATGCGCACTTATTAAGCCACGCCAAAGTGGCAAGACAATTCCTTACAGCTCAAACAAGAGGACCAATATTTTGCTATGCCCTTTGTACAAATAGACCATGTATGGGAACCTCTACCATCACCACATACACCGTTTCAACGATATTCCACAAACCATGGCCAGGAAAATATGGGTTAAAAAATCCATCATGCAAACCAATTCTAAGAAATTGTGGATACCAAAACGACTAAGCAATACAAGTCAGCCTACATTTCTTCCACTGAAATCCGACCTCGCCAAATTGCCTACAGCTTTTGTCGGACAACCTAGGCCAATCCAACACCACCCTCGACAACCAAAAAATATCAAGTTGGTATGGAAACCAAAACAAACTCGCTCACATGATGTCTCTTCTAGGGAATCCACAAGCAAGCAATTTCAGTGCAACCAAAACAAAGCCTCAAGCAAAACAATAGGCGCCATCACAACTTCTGCAGGTCACGTCAAACACAGGGCACATCTTCTACAATTACTACTGTTCAGACCACGTAGCTTCAATGTGACCTCACCACCACTAGCCACTGAACATATTTTTCAACACCCCTCTCTTGCACATCATTTTGTTTCCCCATGCATATCCTCCATCAGCATCATAGAGCCACACTATACGGCTATGCATGGACACGTGCTTTGTTCCCATGCACTTTAACACATGTTCGTCTGGGACGACTCACTCTAGGACGGGAAAAATGTGGCAAGATTATCATTTGTATATATTATTATTATCATATTATTTCTTTTCTTTTCCTTTCTTTTTCTTTAAAACAAGTTTTTCAAAACCTTATAAACTCTTAGCCGTCATAATTATGAGCCATACCGGCACCGTCTAATACCAGGATAAGAATATGTATGGAGGGGAGGTTACACTAATTTTGGCTAATTTTTGGCCAACTAGTAATAATTGTAAATAATTTTCTTTCACAAAAAAGCAAAAAACGACAAATAATCAACAAAATTTGATAAGTCAAGCCAGGAAAGTCCTAATTGACTTATGCAAGCAAACGTCGAAACTTCAAAGAAAGGACTTCAAACATGGCAAATATGGATTCGGCACAAGATCGATTTTGAGACAACTTCTAAAGAATCAAAACTGCAGATCAAACGCCATTGTCAACCGAGCGTCAGAATAAAGAACGGTTTGAACCGCAGGTGATATGAACAACAAGATATGATCAATAGAGGTAAGTATGAATGGGGCATTCCGGGTAGACTAGGAACATATAGTCAAATGGGGCAACATAAACTCATTTGCATTAAGAGAGAGAGAGAGAGAGAGAGAGAGAGAGAGAGAGAGAGCCATAGAACCATAGAGTTTTTGGAATTTTTTTTCTGCCCGCTGTGACCACCTCGGTAGATCTTACTACACTTGATTTGACAGGTATGATTATTAACCTTGCAAGAACACGTATGTATGCCCCATACTGCATCAACATTGTCAAAAAAACAGACCAGAGCAGTACAAAGTCACAAAATCGGTAAACTAACAGGGCCAATGGAAAATTTTAAAACTCATCAAAAATAAAAAACCTTTCACTAGTAGACCCCAAATAGCTGGCAGAATCAGGCAGGACAAAAACAACAGCAAAAGGTGTTGGAACATGGATGTTCCTCAAACCCTAAAATCAACATTTTGTACAAGAGCACCCACAAGTGGTTAGGAACAAACTCCTATAGCCGGAATTTCAAAATGCATCCCAGCATGGATCGCGATCCATGTTCCTTTTTGCCAAAATCAGGACAGGAGTGTCTCACTAGCTTAAAGGATATTTGTAGCTTAAAGGATACTTGTAGGTGTGGACACTTCACCAAAAGCTAGAAGTGCAAGCAGGGGGCAAATGCCTACAGTTAGACAGCTTCCTATGATTACCTCTCTGGGGAACGGACTTCAGACGAGCTCATGAGCTCATAAGTTCAATTCAATACAATGGGGAAGCCACTTTGACTGACAAAGATGGGGTAGTGGTGGTAAAGGTGAATATCACGGTAGAGATAATCAATGAAGCGCTCCACTTGCAGCATGGGATGCACAACTTATTGCAAAGACAAAGGCAATAAAGAACGAAAAAGCTCTTCTGAAGCAAAGAGGCCAAAAATTGACATATCAAGATTTGATATACTTAGAAACTGAATTGCCGTTGCATCTCATATCGCAACCCTTTAAAGTGCAAAAGCTTCCCAGCTATACAGAACCGTTGTTGCACATGGCGGTAGTAATGGCAATGGGCTTGGCAGAGAGAAGAGTGGTCAGCTGTGATTTTGGATATTACCTCCTCGACAACATTGTCGAAGCAAACCTAAAGGGGAGCCAAAAAAGTAAGGCCTACATGAATGCGGAAACAATGCTGACACGCATTGCCTACCAAGCATTAGGGATGATTGATGATCTACCACCCGCAGAAGCGCAGATAGATCTGATTCACAGGTCTAAACAAGAACTAGGCTGAAACTAGAATCTAAGAAAACAAGGCAAAGCACAACCATAAGAGATTTTGATAGCAAAAAGACAGAGTCGGATGCTCGGAGTAGCCAAGAAGCTGGGTCCCAACAGAGAGATACTCCTTTAGAGTACCAGTCTTTAGAGGAGGAGCATGACAGCCAATACTCTCTCGGATATACACAATTGAAGAAGAAAACTGTGCACATCACAGAAGCTTATCCCAATTACTCATGCTAGGAGGACAATGGAAGAAGTGCAGGTGTTGAGGGAAAGGCTCCACCAATAGAAGCACGAAGAAAAAAGAACCCAAGGAACAAAGGCTGATGATGAAGAAAGAGAAAGAAGAAGAAAAAAACATTCCACTACTACGACGAAGGCAGACAGCTGCTCTAGAAAGGATCAAGCAGCAGAAAAGATAGGAAGCTGAGAAAAAATAAGAGATTTCTAAGCCATGCGACAATGAATCCATAACGAGCTCAAGCGAAAGATGTAAAAAAGGGAGAAAGAAGAATCAAAGAAACCACACGTCGATGATCTCAAATCATCTGACAAATCTACTCGAAATAAAAAAGAGGAAGATAACTCACAAGGGGAGGAACGGTATGGCCAGCAGGGTCAGGAGTTTGATTCTCCCAAGGACATTGGGGAACCTCCAGATATTGCAATAAAAGAGAAAGAAAAAGTGAAAGACCTACCAGAGCAAGGAGCGGAGACGAGGCAGTCGAAACAAAACACAGACCAGGAAATGGAGGCAACACAACGAAAGTCTACCAAAACTTTCGCAGCTATAGAAGATCCAAAACTAAAAGAAAAAATGACTGAGGAGGCTGAAACATCACATCAGGGCCAAAAAACCAGCAGAGGCCAAGATCGCCTCGATCACAAGCTATAATAGAGGAAGGAGCAAAAATTATCAAGTCATTTGACATTGATGCTCACTTAGAGAAGATCAAGCTATAGTTTTGATGCCAATGGGCTCTTTACAACTTGCAAGGGTTGGAATTGGACGATACTAAAAGAGACACTTCTAAGGTAGCTGAAGATGACTTGCAGCTGAAGCAAAGAATACAATCATTAGAGAAAGCATAGCTCCAAGCCCAATCTAAGTTGCAAAGGGAACAAGAAAATGCAGCCTATTATTACAAGGAGGTGCAACAGTTTAACGAGGCAAACTCCACACTGCAAGTCGAGCAGCAACACCTTGAGAGGAACTAACCAAAGAAAGGGAACAGAATGAGAAGCTGCAAGGCTCATATGCTGTGGTTAGTAGGACTTTGTGTCAACTCTTAGCCATATAAGAGACCCCCACCTCCTCAACAGTGACTGCAAGATCAGCCTCCTTGAACCAAGAGGCTAAGGATTCAAAACAAGCCCTGGCTCAGGAAAAGTATGATAGACATATCATGATAGTAGTACATAGGGCCCTATAACAAGCCAAAGACAAAGAAATTGAAGAATTAAGGAAGCTGTTGGCTGAGGCACAAGGGGACTTGGAGACTCTGAGGGCCAATCAGGAAAAGAATCAACAAACAGTCCGAATAGACTTTGAGCAAGAAGGAGGTTTTGAGCAGTCCACATTTGAAGCTCACCAAATAGAGGTGCCAACTACCAGCACTAGAAAAGCAACGCAGGAATCTGTAGATCTAGCCACAACATTCACTTTGGATTCGGCCAAGGACGAAATTCAGCACTAGATCTCAGAAGTCAAGGATCCCTCGCACAAAGCATATTTGCAGTATGAATTGAAAGTGTTGGAATCAGCTTCCCTCCTTATGCTCACTCCAGATGAGGTGGTAAACAACCTCGGGCATGAGATGATCGCCCTGCCACTACTGATGCAGCAAGAGGCTAGATCATGGCAGCAAAGAATTCTATCAAAACTTGAACCAAACAGCCGAGGGGATTACAGGGATGTTCTTTTCATGACAATTCAGATTTAAACCATCATTGACAATCAACCCCTCTGGCCAAATAAATGGTCTGATCAATAGATGAAAATTATTACAAGAACGCTCCCCAACACCTCAGGATTGACCCAACTTACTGTCCCATCAACAGAAGGCGATCTTGGGATAGCTTTTACTCTTGGCAAAGCAAAAGGCCGGCGGTGCTAAACTACCTAGTTATCACAAAGCCACTTAATAACAACCCACCGTCCGAGCAGTATATGGTTCAGAATCTCAAAGGAGTGATTAACATGATGAAGGAGATCCCGGATCTTGCATGCCAGACGCTCATGAAAATTGCCAAGATGCTAATCACTTGCATCACAACTTTTAATGGTATAGAGGCAACAGAGCATCCCTGGCAGATTTTTGTGGAAGGCACAAAAGGGATTTGCTGGAATATGGAGACACAAATCCCAAGCAGGAATGTCATCATGGGATTGTATGCAAGAGTCATGTTCCTGCCCTCCCACTACATGCAAACTTTTGAGGAGGCGTTCATGACAGGCTTCTTCGAAGTGGACTCCTCCATATTCAATCCCATGACCAAAGATCTTCCAGCACGCCATATCGCATATCAAAGTACTCTCAGCAACAACCCTTTCAAAGAGTTGGCCACCAAAGTGGAGATTGAGGCAAGAGTGCAGAAGTTCAAACACCTCACTGCAATGCTTGAGAGAAGACCGTAGACTACACTGAGAGACAGATTGCACGAGGACGTGCAATGAATAGGAAAGGGGGAATGTTTGGTGGATACAACAATGCAACATATGACTAGAAGATGCACACCAAACCCTGTAAACACTCGCTCAATTTTTTGAAAGAAGCCTGTAATTCAGCTTATGATGATTTGTAATTGTAGTATAATTTGGCATACCCTCCCAGCCTCTTTGAGTCTACATCCTTGTAAGTGGCCGAATGGCCGTGGGAAAGCTCCCTTAACCTAAGGAGGGATCATTAGCTGGAACGAGTTTTTTGAACGTTCACTGTGAGAGCTTCTTGCAGCTACAACTTGTAATCCTCTTTTCTCCTGGATGGGTAATCAAAATTCAATTCCGAATAGCACATTGTGTTCCCAGTCTCTTGCTCTACAATCATTCTCAATTCTGTCGTGGTTCGCAAAGTGTTACTTGTGAGCTAAATGTATTGATTTGAAGGTTAAAATGGTTGTTTTTTGATGTTTTGACCATGGATAAGTGTGTCTATGCTTAAAGGGGACCTTTCTGAGTAGTTCTATTTCAGTTTTGTGCACATTTTTTGTGATGGATCGTGATGTATGTACCTTCCCAGATGGTGAAAGAACTTGGTAGGATTGTTCCCCTAGGTGTTGTAATACCTCTCCTCAAGTTTTGTTGCATTCCAAATCTGTTTGGATGCTGAAAGACATGATGACCTAAAGCGGTGAGATTAGACGCATACCGATTTTCTGTTTAGGAAGTGGTTGATTTGCTTTTGTCTTAGTATGAGTAGCCCTCTGAGTTCACTTTGGTGATATCAACACTCTCATTAAGTCTCCGTGCCCCATCCCGATTTTCTTCCTTGCATATTGACATTATGTTAGTACAAAAGAGCTATGTTGTAGACGTCCGTCGCGGCGACCCACTAACAAACTTGTAGTGAGCATAATAATGTGTACAACCGATTTGACTCTTCTCCATTGCCCCAATGCCCTGTCTCATATCAAAGGGAATGGGAGCTAAGTCGAATGGTTGCGATAGTGCATATTTCCAGCAAGGGGATAGGCTCAAGCATATAAGTGTGAGTACGGTTTCCTCTTTCAGTGAAGAACATGGTTTCCTCTTTCAATGAAGAACATGGTTTTGTAGCTGGGGGCAATATGGGTGGTGTATGAAGCGTGACCCACCGGATTTCTCCCAAGCCATAATACATTGGGGTTGTAGAAAATCTTCATTCACTTGGGAGTCAATTGAAGCATCATATAGCAAGGGTAATGCATCCCTTCTCCCAAACCACTTCTTTATGTCTTGCATCCATCCCGTGCTCAAGATCTTGCTTTTATGAGTCTTTTGAACTTTTTTGCTTGCTTCCAATGCAATTGTAGGAAGTCGATGTGAGGGGTTTTGACGCATGTTTATCATATACTCCACAACCCTTTCCATCCCCAGAACCTCAATTGGAAGAGATTCCGACTCAAGAAGTAGGAGCATATATGGTGTTTGTGTCTTAACTTGGAGAAAGTTTGTAAGAAAACACTTTTGGACATTCTCAAATTATTTTCAAGTACACTTTGAGATACTTCCACCCCACACTCTAGTCCATAAATAAGAACCGGTGTCACCAATGCATCAAAAAGGTACTTCTTGAGAATCCCACATTACACATGTGTTAAGTATGGAGCCTGATTTACCCCTTGTAATTTTTTATGTTAAAAATGCACATTTGTAAGGCCCCCATTATTAGGAGAATCCATCGTGCGTGAAGAAAAATCACTCACCAAAATATTCCTTTTTCCCGAAATATTATGGCCGGGTGGCGGCCGGAAAGTGGTCGAAAAACGACTGGTCGGTTGGCCGGTGGCCGGTAATCGGTGGTCGAAAGTCAATGGCCGGTGGCCGATTTTAAAGGAGGACTTGTCTTCTCAAGGGCGGCCACACATGGGCGGATTGGAGGGTCCGATTTGGACTTATCTACACAAGGGCGGCTACACGTGGCTGCCTCTCATGTTAGAGGACAACCCTTTTGGCCTATAAAAGAAGACCATTTCTACACACATTTCACAGTGTGAAGTTGATGCAACAAGGTGGATGTGAGGTGGTGAGAGTGAAGGAAGGTGGGAGCTCCAAAAGGGTATAATCCCTTTGTGACCTACTTCTTGTTTTGAAGTACTAAAGCCATTGAGTGGCTGCTTTCCCGTGGACGTAGCGTAGCCCACATTGGGTGAACCACGTATATCGTGTGTACTCTCTCTCTCTCTCTACTCAATAATCTCTTGTGTGTGAAAATTATCTCTCTCCATTAATTAATCTACTCAATTATCTATTTAGCTACGTCATATTTCCTAACAATTGGTATTAGAGCAAGGTTTTCCCGTAGCTAAATTATCTCAAGGAAAACATTCCTTGATTTGAGTGGGGGTAATGGCGGAGGAAGAGACGCTCAAGATTGAGAAGTTCAACGGCAAAAACTACCAACATTGAAAGATGCAGATTGAAGATTATCTCTACCAAAAGGACCTCTATTTGCCACTAGACAGTCTTGCAAAGAAGCATTAGGAAAAATGTGGACTCTCCTCGGGCCATATAGAATTAAGGTTAATTAGGCTCTAGCCAATAGGAAGAGAGCAACGTATATAATTCTATAACCTAAGAAAGTAGAGGGAATAATAGGGTTGTCCACTCATTTATGGCTTTATCTCCTAGAGGGAGGTGGATGGATAAAAGGGGGAGGGGGAGGGGGGGGGGGGGGGGGGGGGGGGGGGGGGGGCGGGGAAGAAGTGGTGGGTCCACAGATACGTTTTTGCAAAAACTCTAAAATTTTAAAATTTTCAAAAAAAACTTAAACTCAAAATATTCCATCCAAAACTCCCTCCAAACCTACCCTATGATCAAAAAGTCATTTTCTCACTCTAGAACCTCTTTCCCAAGACTCCCTTCCTCCATCGCCTCTTTCCATAACACAAAGCTCCCACTCTCTCTCTAAACTCTTACACCCTCCTCCTTCCTCAAGCTCTCCATTGCAACTTTAAGCTCTCACTCTCTCTCTAAACTCTGTCTCCCTCCTCCTTCCTCAAGCTCTCCATTGCAACTTTAAGCTCCCACTCTCTCTCTAATCTCTGTCTCCCTCCTCCTTTCCCAAGCTCTCCATTGCAATTTCAAGCTCCCACTTAAGCATCCATGGCCAACAATGGTCAAAATAGACGCCCCAAACCCATCATTCAAAGTATCATTCTCCACAACTCGAAGAATGAGGAGCAGCAATGGGAACCTTAGGTTTTTCAAGAAGGTGCTTGGGTCTACATGCAACCTTCCGCAATTGGTCCCCATCGTGTTCGTAAAAGAACAAACGTTGATCTCCATTGGAAGGGAAGACTAATAGGCTTCAAGCAAGTAAGAGACAAGGGTACGGTGGAAATCGTTCAACATGTCTTCATGTTTGGACACATGCATCTACGAGGGATCACCAACCCAAGGGATTTTCCTTGTAACTGTATGTCCCTTGCACTTCAATGGTTTTGGTGGTAAAAAAAATGGACTTTTTACATCTCACGGATTTTTTTGTTTCTATGTAGATTTTTTTCCTTCTAGCCTTGTGGAGGAGCAACCGCTCTCGTGCCTTTTAGGCACATTTACGGCCATGCATGCAAGTCTTGGGGATATGCTCTTCCCCAACACAACTCCATCAAACCTTGCACGGCAAAGGGTGTTCTTCTACACCCACAAGTACATTGTACCTACAAATGAGCAAGGCTACGGAGAGCTACAACCTTTGGAGGCTACAACCTTGCATAGCATGGAGTGGCCAAAGCCAGATGCATTCACTGTAATGTCTTTGAAAGCCAAGATTGTAGCTGATGTGAGAGCATCATTAAAATTTGGAAAAGCCTCGCATTCCTTTGGGCTTGGATGGTGTTGTCCTGCTCATGTCTTTGCTAGCATATTTGGATCTTTGCCTTTCCATCATCCAAACACTATGTATGTTTGCAAAGATTTAATTTACGATACATTGGAAGCCATCCTTCGCGAGAAGTGGGGGTATCTTGAAGGACTTCACAACGGAGATCGCTTTCAGTGTCAAGTTGGAAGTTTCGGCATTGCTATCCGTTTCATCAAGGTGCGCTCCACCCTTTACGTGCGGTGCTTCTATGAAAGATGGATGTGCAAGCTTGGTGAATGGATTCCATTGCAATCCCCCGATGCTACAATTGAGGTATTTGAAATTGCAATCAAATTGTTGAGTGGTGCTGTTGAGACCGTCCAAGTGAACAAGCATTGGATATTGGCCAATGTGCGGGAGCACTTAGTGATAATGGGTTTAGAGCATGGAGAAGCTACAAAGTTTTGCATTGGACGACGTAAGGTGAATGACCTTTCTCTCTTAATTATGTAATCTTTATGTTCTTTGGATTATTCCTCACTCTAAGATGGGTATGCTATTTCTTATTTTTTTGCTAGATTGGTAGCCGCATGGAGAGCACGATTCAAATTGAAAAGGCATGGATGACGGAAGAGAATCTGATTTTATCATCAGAGTAGTTATGTTTTGTACTTAAATTTCCTATAATATCACAATTGTAAGCTCAAACAGATGGTTGTATCAAATTTTGGCAATGCACATTATCTTAAAGTCGTAGTGATGTGTTTTTAGAGTTAAATGATTGTAATTTAATTTAAAAGTTTTTTATAACTTCTTGTTATTTGTGTTACTATGTGAAAATTGTTTAATATTTTAATTATTGTTTTTTTTTTGTTTGGGGGGGGGGGGGGGGGGGGGGGCGCTACATAAAGCCTCCTAAACCCTACCATTTTCACAATTCAACTACATAGCCCGTTCACTCTCTCATTTGAGCTCTAGCACTCTTTGCATTCCTACCTTAGCAACTAGCATCATGGCATCCTCCTCCACCCCTCCCGAAGCCACGGTGTTACAACGCTTCCAAGCGTTTTTACAAACAACCAAGTGGAAAGATCGTGACGATCTCCACAATTTCTTCACCCAATTCCCTGATGTGAATGCAACTATTCACCTAAACATCCAATTTTTTTAGCCTATCTTGGAATTTTTTGAAATCTACATCGACAAGTATGCTGTACCAATTGTCGAAGAAGAGGAATTGTGGATTCCATGCAATTTGCTTCGCTACATACACAAAGGCGATTGGCCTTTCACCCAGTGGCTTCAGCGATTTTGTGTAATTGTGGGTGAGGCAGGTCAGTATATTGAAGATTCACGTTTGATAAAGAAGAAGGTCGGCACCCAGTTTCTAAGTTGCTTATCGACTTTTGTGTTTCTTCTTGCGGAGGAGCCTGAAAGATCTGAGGTGAGTTTGCCTCATTTGCGCCTTGGGGGTGTCGTCAAGGACACAAAGGAGCCCACTACAGTGCCCTGGGATGCAAGTAAAGAGGGCAATATTCTTGCCCTAACCTACCCAGGAGGTGTCATGGATGCCGCAAAATCCATGGGTGATAAGGGTGCAGAAGCATCCTTCAAGCCCGCTGCAGATGCGCTGGAGGAGACATTAACTCCGGAGGTTTTTTTTTAACACCTCTCCCCAATTGTCATAAATGGGGAGGAATATTTGTTTTTACATGATCTTGAAAAAACTTTTGACATTCGCATGGATGAGTGCCTGTCCATTCTCTATGCCACTGTAGAGTCCTTTGCCATTGACCCCTCCTCCGATCCACTGGATAGAAGCCTCTTACCCCTTGGAGAGAGTGTGGTAGATACAGTGGAGTTGGCAATGGTGGCGGTGACAGATGCACCACACTCATCTGTGTTGGAGGATGAGTTTTTAGCTACACACGCATTGCTTGAAGCCCAAGCACTCCTATGCCTGTTCATATGGATGAACTTGAGAGTGTCGCTATGGCTCCCAATTCATCTATTTCTCTTGACAGCAAAGGCATAACGATGAGGACGACGAAAAACAAGAGGTATCAATTAATTTTGTTTTGTGATTACGTTAATTTTCATTGTTGCATTCTGAAATCTTATTTACCTATTGATTTCTTTGTAGAATGTTGTGGAGCTGGATGAGCATGCAGGTCGGGGAGGAGATGGTAGGCGCCAAGCTTTCGGATGGCAGTTATCCCTTGCGCATTACCTTGGCAAGCTCCCCCAGGATGGCTTTGCGATAATCCACAAGGAGTACACTCCTTGTGGTCAATTTTGGGTGTCAATGATGAAAGCAATGAGCCGCATCCTATGCCTATCAACCATATCTCAAGCCTCCCAAGTCATTTATCTTGTAAATAAATCTCTGGCCAGTGCTGCATTTGCGACACACATTCGTGGTCGTGTACTTTGTAATGTGGCCTTAAGCCAAGCTGTAGGTCTAAGCAATGTGGAACAAATTTCTTGGGATGTGCTGCACAAACAGATTCCTTGCGCCCAAGAGCGACGAGAAAACATTGCTCGCTATATCTTAGATGGCTCAAGCACTCAATAGCTGCATATATCTTGTAATTAACTCTTTCAAATTTGTAATGGGATATATCACATCTTTGTACTTTGCTATTTCAAATTTGGAATGGGACTTGATTTTAACTATGAAATTCTATATTGAGTTTATGGTACGATAAACAGTAGGTGATTGGCTCTATATTGTGGTATGATTGTGCAATTCTCTGAACCAGGATCAAGAATTTGTTTTTCATATAAATAATCAAAAAAAGGCATAATATCAGTGCAGCCTGACAAACCTAGCCAAGAAAAGGTGAAAAAAAGCTGTCTGCGAGCCTACCGCCGCAGAGGCGCGCGAGAGGGCGAAAGTAACTGTTACTTTTGCCCCCCCGCGCGCCTCTGCGGCGGGCAAGCCCCCAGACAGCTTTTCTTCACCTTTTTTTGGCAAGATTTGTCAGACTGCATTGATATTATGCCTTTTTGGTTTTTCAATTAACCACAATCGGTTGATTATTTTATCATCTTGAAAATCTCAATCGATGAGAAAATGCAGTTGATTATTGACCTAGATTCAATATTCTATCTATGTATATGCAGCGACTAGATACAATATTTCATTTTGCTAAGACTCAGGACATTCACCAGGCTGACAGATCTTTTAATTACCTTCTATCGACATCTCTCTCTCTCTCTCTCTCTCTCTCTCTCTCTCTAGTTCTACTTAAAATCATTTTTTCTTTGAAAGCCATTTCAACCACAAGAACTCACTTTTGAAAGAAAGAACCGACATCTAGAATAAATCTCACAGCATCATATCACTTATAAACACAAATGTTCAGTACGATCGAAAAGAAATCACTAAAGCCACAACTCGTTATATTTGAAAAAGATATCTTTACATTTCCAAAATTACATAAAAATCAAATTTAGTTTCTCTCTCCTCTAATTCGACGCGCAAGAGCTATATCCTTGGACATTATTGTCACCCGTTTTGCATGAATAGCACACAAGTTTGTGTCTTCAAAAAGAGAAACTAGTTGATATTCTTCCGCTTCCTGCAGAGCTTCTACGACGATACCTTGAACTCGATACGTCATTCGATAACTTTGCATGATCTCTTTCACCAAACGTGTGAATGGTGCCTTGCGGATGAGAAGGTGTGAAGTCTTTTGATAGTGACGAATCTCTTGCAAGGCCTTTGGAATGCGTCACTTCACAGCAGGAGCCCGTTGTTGAGGGATGGTAGGATTTGGGACATGGGCCTTGCGAGGGCAAACCTTGAAAAACTTATTCTTTCTACGAGAGGGCTTGCGATAAGGAGCTTGCGCATCTTCAAGTCCACCATGTGCTCCGACTGGCTCTTCAACTCCACCGTGCGCTCCAACTGGCTCCTCAAAATCCTCTGCATTTAGTAACCCATGATCACGTCTAGGCTCATCTGATAGTAGAGCTCCGAAGCCACGTGGCAATGTCTTCCCAACCGGGACTCGATGATTGCTTGGGATCTCCTGTCCGCTCCATGGTGGGCTTGATGCTTCGCTGTCCGTCTCGGTTTCGTGTCTGAAGTCACTACCCGTTTCTTCTTGCGTGAAGGTTGTCCATCTTGTTGCTCTTCACCTGACCATTCCCTCTCCATCTTTGCTAGGAGCTCTTGTTCGTGTATCCAAGGTGGTTTTTGAGCACTTTGGACGGATGAGAGAGGGTGAGCAAAAAAAGGTTGATCTTTTCTTGCTGTTTTCTTTGTGCGTGCCATTGTGTAAGAAGGGGCAATATTGAAAATGAGACTCCCTCTTCTCTAAAAGCCCCCTATTTAAAAAAAAAATAGGCAGGCCACTTAAAAAAACTCTTAATATCATTAAAATATAAAAAACAAAAATTGGATAAATGGAGAAGTATTATATGCAACTCAATAAGACATCTACAAACATAAACATTACATTGCATAGCATCATTTGTTTTACATGTTGGGTAACCAACGTTTGCCCACTCTATGGCGATTTTCACGCCACCTAGCATGATTAAGGGGTCCGGTGGAGTTTCTCCATTTCTCTTTAGCATTAAGTCGAGATTGTCTCCTAACCTCCTTGGCAAGACTTGACTTTCGCGCTCGCTCTATGGCATGGCATCTCCCCAAAGAACAACGAAAGAACCAATCAAACATCTCCTTCATGTAGTTGGATCTCATAGTTCCACCACTGTGACCTGTATTTTTAAAGTAAACACCTTTGGCTCGATAATGTGATTTCTCCATTCCTTGAGTGCTCCACATGTCTAATGAACCATATTTTGACATAAAGAATGCTCCATGCGCATACAAAATATACTGCATCAAGAAAAAATGCTTAGATCAAATGAATGTTTATGTATAGCATCAAAATTTGAACTGAACAAAGTAACTTACCATGTAGTGTGTGATATTGCTCTCTCCCCATGCTTGCACAAATTCTTTAGTGAAATTAGAAATGTGATCTTTGAATGAATTTTGTTGCTCGCTTGTGGTTTGGGGTTTCCACATGATTTGAAGCACTAACTCGAAGTGGTGCCACACTTGCCTACGCAGATTTACAAGCACGGGATTTGAATCTTGATCGGTCGTACACTTGCAAAGCGCTTTCCATAGCTCCCATGGAGCATCCTCCTCACCCCTCTCCTTTCGCATCTCTGGTTTCTTGAAAAACATACGTGCTTTCACACCATTCATAGATACTTTTGTGGGACTTCATGCATATTTTCCACCTCACCAATGATAGAAACATTGCCACCATGACATCCAATCGAATTTAGAATTGCTTCAACTATTCCAATGGCTTTGGAAAGTGGTTTCATTGTGAAAGTGTACTCTATGTGAAGCTTTAACAAGCGATCAAACTTATACGCATGAAGGCATGCAAAGTGCAAAAGTGTACATTTGTAAGTGGAAAATTGATAATGGGATGCCATGTTCTATCTTTTGTCGACCGATTGGGGACCTCCATGATAGGACACTTCAACACCGAGCACACCCATTCCCTTGCATCATCATCCATTGACCCTGTTGCCTGACTTACCTTGACACTTTTCTTTGAAGACGTGGAGTCACGAGTACTCTCCTTGTATCCTCGTACACAATATGGACGAGGAAGAGGTGATGAAGCACCTTTTTTACACCCAAGTATACATTTGATTGTTTTTAGATCACCTCCTAAGTGCCACTCATCATCAAATGTACCTACTCCATCTACTTCTAGCTTTTCTCCCTCTAGTTGTGCCTTAATAACCTCTGTGATCCACAGGATAATAGAGAAGACCCATGCCAACACCTCACGAGTCTCTTTCGGAACTTCAAAAGCTCCTAACCAGCGTATTTCCTTTTCCGATTGTACACTAAATGATGGTTTCTGAGAATGATCACCGATAGCATCGACTTTTGCAAAAAACATTGCCTTATTCATGAGTGTCACACTCATACGTTCCAATCTCCGTCCTTTGACAATTTGACATTCATCTAGCTTAAGAATAAATATGAGCTTCTCTCCAAGTACTGAAACAACACAGGAATTGAATTTTTATACTAAATGATATTCAATACAGATAAAAAATGACATTACAATTTGTATTACCTTGTGGAGACAAAGCATAAAATTTAACCACAGCTCGTTCTAGTCGTTTCAAGTCAACAAAAATATTGTCGAATTGATGATAACCAAAAGACTTTGCCTCATTAGGAATAGTATTGCCCCCCTTTATATTACCACGTCACTTGGCACTTGCGGAAGAGTACATCATGGATCCTTCAATGTGTTTGTATTTGCCAAGGGATTCCCGAACGAGATCATTGTTTTCTTTTTTTGCAAGTCGGTCCCTATGTGGAATAGGAAACAAATTCTCGGTGATGCCTTGCTCTCGTAATGCATCTTTCATCAATCCATGAAGTGCATGGTATGCATTTGTGTTGATCCCAACCTCATCACAAGCTCTCTGGACATCATCCTCAGACACAAGGTTAGAGATCTTTTTAAGGATCTCCTTTGTGATGGCATCTTTCATGTGTTTGGCCTTTTCACAACCTATGATGTAAAGTATATCTTCCTTTGAGATGCATCCTAGGAGAAGATTGCAACGGTCCTCTTGTCTAAAACTTCCACACACATCTTGTATATATGTCCTATTTCAAAAGGTGAACCGAGTTACAAATTGATGGAAATTTTTATAAGTAATGAACACTGTGAATTAAAAAAAAAAATACCTGGTTGCCGTGATCCGCTTCTTACGTGCCCCCCCATTAGAGGCTAAGTTTTCAATGGAAGAGAACTCCCTCTTACGCTCACGCATGCCAAATGGAGTGGCTTTTAGGTGCATCATTGCAATCTGTAGCTTAGTTACCTCTGTTTCTGTAGCTTTCATCTCCTCTTTAAGATCTTTGAGTTGTTTCTCTATGGAATGTAGTTGTTGTTGGAGATTTGTGGAATGAATGTGTAACACTTGACATTGTTGTCGGAACCATGCCGACGCACCTGCGTGATTGGAGTCCAATCTCTTACAGTACCCAAGAAGACCACGTTCTCCTTCTCCCACATATTTGATTAAGCTTGTACGGAATGTCGGATGACAGCCCACGAGTGCATCTTTTGGATACAACCCTCCATCAAGCCACAAGTCAACATTGGGTTCTTCTCGAAACCATCGTACGGATGCCGGTTGGGATGCTTTCTCGTCATTTTTTTTTTTGTGGGATCAAATTCGATCGGTAGATGCAGACTGACATTAGTTGACCTAGTAGATGACGACGCAGGTAATTCATTGGTTATGTCGCGAAGAGACATGGTGGAAAGTTATGATGGAGAAAAAAATAGATAAGATATACTTTTTGGGATAAATAGACAATTTTTGGGACAAAAAGACTTTAAAATATATTTTTTCATATGTAGACATATATAGGCTCAATTTTTTAGCTCAAAGGAGGGAAATTTAAAATTTTCAATTTTTAGGCTTTATTAGATGGACGTTTTGATGATGTGGCATTATCTATTTATTCTTGGAATTAATGTAGAGAGGGACCCAAGGAATTTTAGATTTGGAGCTTATAAAAGCTAGATTCTTCTTTAAAAATATTGTTTTATATATAGATATATATATATATATATATATATATATATATATATAGGGACCTTTTTAAAGCTTAAAAGATCCATTTTGAAGATTTTATAAAAAAATCATTTTTTGGGGTGAATTGATGCACGAGCTGAAAAGTGGATTTTGTCATAACTAGTTACTCTCTTTGTTTGGTGATAGGTAGAGAGAGAATGGTTCTTCTCTCTACTTTTACTCCTCTCTCTCTTTTTACCCCCCCTCTCTCCCCTACTTTATCCCCCCTCTTCCTCCTACTTTACCACCCTCATTCCCTACTTTCCCCCCCTCTCCTATCTAGAGAGAAGTTAGAGAGAGAGCTACAAAAGTAGCCCTATTTATTGTCTTTGTTCCCTCTATCCCCTACAAAATTAGCCTTAATCCCTTAAAATTAGGAATCCTTACATGGCCCCAAGGGGGTCCAATTTTTTCCTAATGGCCCACAACAATCGCAGATGAAGCATGGATTGTCCTTGATCAAAAGGCACTAGGAACAATTTGGTTAAGCTTGGCATCAATACTGGCCTTCAACATTTCGAGATAAAGACAATGGAGGACTTGATGAAGTCACTTGACGACTTCTATGAGAAACCATCAGCATCTAATAAGGTAATTCTAATGAAACACTTGTTCAATCTAAAGATGGAAAAGAATGGTTCAGTTGCAAAACACCTAAATGACTTTAACACCAACATAAGTCAACTTCGATTGGTGAAAATAAATTTTGATGTGATGAAGTGTGAGCTCTCCTTATACAATTGTCTCTACCGGATAGTTGGGACAGCCTTGTGATGGCTTTAAGTAATTCTATTTTTGGCACAAATACTCTTAACTTTGATGATGTTGTGGGTATTCCCCTAAGCGAGGAAATACAAAGAAGAAGCACACGAGAATCATCAAGTGTTGCACTGTCAGTGGAAACAAGAGGAAGGCCTAAGGAGAGGTTCAAAAACCAAAAGGGTCGTGATCGCTCAAGACGGAGCAAGTCACGCACAAAGTCAATTCTTGAATGTTGGAATTGCGGCAAGAAGGGCCACGTCAAGAAGGATTGTTGGTCCGAGAAGAAGAAGGAGTTGGAGTCTCAAGATAAGAAGCTAACATCGGAGGCCAATGTGGCAGGTAAAGTAGAGCAAGATACTCTAATTCTCTCATTAGATAATGTGTGTGATTCCTGGATAGTAGATTCCGGGGCTTCATTCCATGCAGCATCGCATAAGCAGCATTTCCAAGATTACACCAAAGGTAATTTTGGGTATGTATACTTGGGAGATGATGAAGCTTGTGAAATTGTCGACAAAGGTACAGTTTGTGTCAAAACTGCTAACGGAAATAAATAGAAGCTTAAAGATGTTAGGCATGTTCCTTCTCTTCGCAAAAATTTGATCTCTAAAAGACAATTGGACGATGAAGGTCACACCATTGCATTCGGAAGCAAACAGTGGAAGATCTGAAAGGGATCTTTGGTGGTTGCCAAGGGAGAAAAGGTTGGTACACTATATTGTGTATTGTTAACTCGCAACCTTCAACTTGTGCAACAACTACAGAAGTCGACAGTGCGGTGTGGCACTACTGGCTTGGTCATATGAGTGCCAAAGGAATGCAAATCCTTCAAACAAAGAAGCTTCTACCAGGTTTGAAAGAAGTGGACTTAGAGTTCTGTGAAGATTTTGTTTATGGTAAACAAAAGAGAGTAAAATTTTAAGAATCTGGAAATGAAAGAAAATTAAAAAACTTAAGTTGGTTCATTCTGAAGTTTGGGGTCCTGCAAGTACACCATCACTTGGTGGCTCATTGTACTATGTAACATTCATAGACGATGCGACTAGGAAAACATGGATTTATGTAATAAAGAATAAATCCGATGTGGTTTCCATATTTCAAAGGTGGAAAGCCTTTGTGGAGAATGAAACAGGTATTAAGGTTAAATGCCCCATATTCGACAATGGAGGCGAATATTGCAGCCAAACTTTTGAAAGCTTTTGTGATAGCAATGGCATTTGGAGACAAATAACAACCCCAAGGACACCTCAATAAAATGGAATTTCTAAAAGGATGAACAAAACAATCATGGAGCAAGCACGAAGCATGCGGCTACATGCAGGCCTACCGCTTGAGCTTTGGGTGGAAGCTGTAAGTACGTCTGTGTACTTAATCAATCGGTCACCCTCAACGACATTTATGGGGGAGTTCCAAATGAGGCATGGACAGGTAAACCAATGAATTATGCATTTCTCAAAGTTTTTGGGTGTGAGGCTTTCATGCGTATAGATAGAAGCCTAAGATCAAAGCTAGATGCAAAGTCCAAAAAGTGTTTCTTCCTTGGCTATGGAGAAGGTGACTTTGGGTATCGCCTATGGAATTCTGAAGATGGAAAAATCTTTAGTAGTAGGGATGTAATTTTTAACGAACAAACTATGTGATAACTTGGAAAGAAAACAAACAAAAGAAACAGGTGATGAGTACATAGAGCTTGAGGACGATGAAGACTCAAGGATAGCAAACGGTGACAATATGTAACAACATCAACCAAATGAGGAGCCTCAACCTATCCTCCGAAGATCTACAAGAGCAAGTAGATCTCCAGAAACGTTCGTTCCATCCTTCAACCATCTCTTGATCTCAGATTCTTGAGAGCCGGAATCATATGAAGAAGCTATGCATCAGGAATCCAAAGAAGAATGGATGAAGAGCATGCAAGTGGAGATGGACTCATTACATCGCAACCAAACATGGGAGTTGGTTGAGTTGCCTAAAGGTAAGCGAGCACTTTAGAACAAATGGGTGGATAAGTTGAAGGAAGAAGAAGGTGGGAAAAAAAGGTACAAGTCTACGCTTGTGGTAAAAGGGTTTTCTCAAAAGAAAGGTATTGACTTCAATGAAATATTTTCTCTTGCTGTAAAAATGAATTCAATTAGGCTTGTCTTAAGCCTTGTGGCTGCTCATGATCTAAATCTTGAGCAAATGGATGTAAATATGGCATTCCCTCACGGAAACTTAGAGGAGGAAATTTACATGCTTCAACCAAAGGGGTATGAAGTAAAAGATAAGGAGAAAATGGTTTGTAAATTAAAGAAGAGCTTGTATGGTTTAAAGCAAGCATCAAGACAATGGTACTTGAAGTTCGGTCGATGGATGTTGGATCATGGATTCAAAAGATACAACTCAGATCATTGCGTCTACACGAAGAATTTGGGAGATGGGAAGCATCATCCTAATGTTATATGTTGATGACATGCTGATTGCAAGTGCTAACATGCAGGACATCAAGGACCTAAAAGAGGAGCTGTCTGAATTGTTTTCAGTGAAAGATTTAGGTGCTGCAAAGAGGATACTTGGTATGAAGATATCAAGGGAAAAGACGAAGAAGACAATAAAACTATCTCAAGAGTATTACATCAAGAAGGTACTAGAAAGGTTTGCAATGCAAAATACAAAAACGGTTTCTACACCTTTGGCTGGTCACTTTAAACTAACCAAGGATATGTGTCCAAAGACACAAGAGGAGATAGCCTATATGTCTAAAGTTCCATATGCTACAACGGTAGGTTCTCTTATGTATGCTATGGTCTGGACAAGGCCATACATTGCACATGCAGTGGGAGTTGTAAGTAGGTTCATGGACAACCGAGGTGAAGATCATTGGCAAGCTGTGAAGTGGATACTTAGGTATCTAAAAGGGACATAATAAATACTTTGTATTTTGGAGGAACTGATATTTTTCTTCAAGGATATGCTGATGCAGATATGGCACGTGACAAAGATACCCGAAGGAGAACTACTGGCTATGTCTTCACAGTTGGAGGCACAACAGTAATTTGGGCTTCGAAGCTGTAGAAACTGGTCTCACTTTCTACCATGGAAGCAGAGTATGTAGCAATGATGGAGGCAAGCAAAGAAATTATGTGGCTTCGTAGATTCTTAGAAGAGCTTAGATTCAAACAAGATAATTGTGTCTTGTACAGTGATAGCCAAAGTGCTATCCATCTTGCAAAGAACTCAGCCTTTCTTTCAAAGACAAAGCACATTGAGGTGAGATATCACTTCATACGCACTCTTTTGGAAGAGGGACAACTAAAGCTAGGAAAGGTGCATACAAGTGAAAATCTTGCAGACATGTTTACAAAGGTGGTCAACAAGGAGAAGTTGAGCTTTTGCTCATCTTCAATTGGAATTCAAGGATAAGAATCCAGGATGGAAAGCAGTCACAAGTTTGGTTTATAGACCAGTCTCCAAGTGGGAGATTCTTAAGTATGGAGCTTGATTTACCCCTTGTAATTTTCTATGTTAAAAATGCACATTTGTAAGACCCCCATTATGAGGAGAATCCATCGTGCGTGAAGAAAAATAACTCGCAAAAAAATAAAATCACTTGCCGGAAACCAAAATTTTCACGTCGCAAGAATATTCCTTTTCACGGAATATTATGGCCAGGCGGCGATCGAAAAGTGGTCGAAAAACGACTGGTCGGTTGGCTGGTGGCCGGTAGTCAATGGCCGATGGCCGATGTTCGAAAGTCAATGGTCGGTGGCTGGTGGCCGAATTCAATGGCCAGTGGTTGATTTCAAAGGAGGACTTGTCTTCAAGGGTGGCCACACATGGGCGGATTGGAGGATCCGATTTGGACTTATCTACACAAGGGCGACAACACATGGCTGCCTCTCATGAGAGAGGGTAGCCCTTTTGGCCTATAAAAGAAGGCCATTTCAACACACATTTCACAGTGTGAAGTTGATGCAACAAGGTGGGTGTGAGGTGGTGAGAGTGAAGCAAGGTGGGAGCTCCAAAAGGGTATAATCCCTTTGTAACCTACTTCTTGTTTTGAAGTACTAAAGCCATTGAGTGGCTACTTTCCCGTGGACGTAGCCCACATTTGGTGAACCACATATATTGTGTGTACTCTCTCTTTCTCTCTCTCTACTCTATAATCTCTTGTGTGTGAAAATTATCTCTCTCCATTAAGTAATCTACTCAATTATCTAATTAGCTACGTCATATTTCCTAACAACATGTTCTCAAATGCATAATATGTTCTCTTTTCTGCTTCCAAACGACACATATCACATTCATGTCACTTGTCATTGGACAGAACCTCAAGGCCAAGGTACTTAAAGCTCTCAACAAATTCAAATGTCTCATGGTTGTATTGCACAATGCATGGCTTCTCCTTATGGTTGGTTTTCACAAGCATAACCTTTGTTTTGGATTCATTCACAATCAACCTACTATGCAAGCAAAAGTTCTCAAGGACAACCATAAGCTTTTGTGCATCTTCTAAAGTGTGTGGTAGAAGCACTACATCATCCACATACAACAAAATCATGATTACCGCATTGCAGATAGTGACCTCTTTGATGACTTCTTCTTGCATAAAGTCAAGTACCATTTGTTCCGATTGATTGATGCATAGACCAAAGAGAGTTGGTCACAAGGAACATCCTTTTTTACCCCCAATAGTGCTTACAATTTTTTTTGAAATTCCTCTTCCCATGCACAATTGACATATCACCTTCTCATAGATTCGAGAAACTGCAAGCATAAACTCACTTGGCATTTGGAGTTCTTCCATCCTTCTCCACAAATTGTTACATGGAATCATATCAAAGGCTTTCTTAAAGTCCACAAAACAGCAATACAATCGCTTGCCTTTTAATCGACTTTCCTCCATGAGAACACAAAGAGTGACAAGATAATTAATGGTTCTATGGCATTGATGAAAATCCATGTCCTTTTGCACACTTGTCACACCTCCAAGGAACACAAAGAATTGTATTGTACATAAAGCTTTATGTCTTGATACCTTGATGATCTCCCGCTTTGAGAGTGGCCAACTTCTCAAGCCCACCGCATACATCCTCAATAGTGAAAAAAGAGGGCATACATGGGACTGAACCATAAAATAACATTTTTTCAACATTTGGTTGCTCATATAATTGTCTACAATGTGTGTACATATCCAAAAGACTCAAGTTACCAAAATTCTCAATCCGCTTTCCCCTCAAGTTTCTCCAAAATCTTCCATATGCACGTTCTTTTTCTTGGACTTGAAAAATTTGTTTCTTTACTTTTCATCTTCTTTTGAATCAATGCCTTATATGTATGCAAATGACTTTGATAGTTGTCTTTGTCCATAGTTGCAACCATCAAGCTTTATGAAGGACTTTCGAGCCACATAAACACAAAGTCTTGGCCTTTTACATAAAGCTTACATAAACACAAAAAGCTTTATGTTGAGCCACATAAACACAATGTCTCTCTTTATCGATACAATTCTTTGGCTGTGTTCCTTCAAACCACCTACATAAGCTTTATGTCTAAGTGCAACCATCAAGCTTTATGGCTCTTCATATTTTTGCAAACGCACCAAACTGACAAAATTTAGATGCCCAAAACGTGCATGTCACAGTTTTGCATCTAAAAAAGCCCTTGAATCTGCAACTGCATTTGCATAATTTTGTCCACAATTTTCATATAAAGTGAGCTTATATAGCCCAAGACACAAAGGGCCAGATGCAACAATTTCATCCACCAAAATTGCGATCATGAATTGTACATTTGTCATCCACAAATTTGTGACTACAAGACCAAGTCTAGCAAGTGCAGATACAAGCAAAAGGTTTTTTTTAATCCCAGGTACATACAATGCATCAACATGTGTGAAAGAACTGCCATTTGCGGTAGTAAGCACAATCTTTCCAACTCCTTGAACTTATATAGCCCACAACAAAGTGAGCAACAAAGTGAGCTTATATAGCCCACGACACAAAAGGCCAGATGCAACAATTTCATCCACCAAAATTGCGATCATGAATTGTACATTTGTCATCCACAAATTTGTGACTACAAGACCAAGTCTAGCAAGTGAAGATACAGACAAAAGGTTTTTTTTAATCCCAGGTACATACAATGCATCAACATGTGTGAAAGAACTGCCATTTGCAGTAGTAAGCACAATCTTTCCAACTCCTTGAACAGGATAAGAGGCATTGTTGGCACAAGTCACTATATTCCCATGAGGGACTGACTCAATAGAGGTAAACAAATCACGATGTGAGGTAATGTGCTTTGTAGAACCACTGGCAAAATACTACACATGTGAATCTGCAGCAACTGACATACATGTATCATGGACCATAAAATCATAAGTGCACTCTGCATTAAATGTCCATTCTGCATCAACATCAACATCACAATCTCCTTTAATAGAAGACTCTACAATTGCCACACTTGTATTGGACCTTGTAGTAGTGGATCCAACCTCTTTCTTCTTAGCCTCTTTTGCCTTCAATTTTGGATATTGCTTGATCAATTGATCATTAGCTTTACAATAATGGCAACGCATCTTCTTTTTGTCCTTATCACCAGAATTTCCAAACAAAGTGCTGCCAGCAGAAGCATTAGGAATAGAAGTTTTGCCACTCGCAGCAAAACCATAAGAAGTGGTTACATTGCTGTTCCCACATTTTCTTTGAGTTGCAATAAAAGCTTGCTCAACTGCATGTTGCCTAGTCCTGTTTTTTCTCGGAAGTGACTCTTGCAACAGCAATGTGCATCATGCATCAAACTTGACAACTTTAGGATTATTAGACATGTCTCACATCCCTGTCCATGACGCAAAAGTTGGCACTTGCGGACCCACATTCCTTGTTGAACAAGTTCAATGAGGAGGACATGGCAAAAGCTAAGAGCGTTCTTTATATCACGACCATGAACCGTTCAAGATGGCTTAGACTACCAATGTCTTTCTAGCACAACTACTATGAAAGATGAGTGCAATCTATAATACACATGCATTGGATGACTTGACTTTATTTTGTTTAAAATTCAATTTCTCTTTATGATGCATATACTGTAGGAGGATTTTGATGTAATGTAGCAAAAACTATAGAAGCTACTCACTAAGAACACTAGAGAGTACATTTTAAGAGAGCTTGAGTACAAAGCAAGCTATGACATGGCTCTAAGTACGACGGAGAACTCTTGAGTTTGAAAGGGGTTGGAAATTGTTGTCATCCCCAAACCTGAGAACGGTTACGTATTTCTTTCAAAAGTGTATTTCATTTGTGGGTTGTGGAGAGAAGGGGTGCAAAATGACCCCCTTCAGAGTTTCCAAATTTACATGTGCACGCATCGGCCCTACGGAGTGAGTATTCTTTTCTTTTAAATGTATTGGTTTTTTGGAAGATTATCTAATGTTATATCTAATGAAACATTACAAGAAATGTCGTTTTGGTGAGGCATCTATTTCAACACAGGAGAAGCCATTCTTGCAATGGCTAAGAATACACGTCTATTGGTGGCAGTTAGAAAAGTGAGTATAGTAACATTAGAGAACAGGATCATATATATGAGTGCGATGTTACTAATGGCTGAAGTATAGGGGTGTAGTAAACTTAGCAAAGAAGATAGATTCCAAGAATTGAACGGTGAATAATCTCCACACACATGTTGCATGCAATTATGGCCTATCTCTTGGAGAGGCAATGCAAGATTTTTGAGAAGATCACTTTTGAAAAGCCTCTATACAATGGAATACAACCATACAAGCCATACATAACAAAGAGGAGCAGCCGCACTCCATGCAGAGTGTGGCGTCTACTATACAAGTATTTAGCTATCAATTTTTATGAGTATATATGATTCATAATTGGAGTCAATATTGTACATTGTAGATAGTGGGTGGGCACCCTCAAGTAAGGTTGCATAGTCTATACCCAAGCATCCTAGTGTTGCATGGGTGGAGTCTGAGAGAGAGAGAGAGAGAGAGAGAGAGAGAGAGAGAGAGAGAGAGAGGGAGAGGGAGAGAGAGAGAGAGAGAGAGAGAGAGAGAGAGAGAGAGAGAGAGAGAGAGAGAGAGAGGGGGGGGGGGGGGGGGGGGAGGGGGGGGGAGTGGGATCTATCCGGACAAGTGGATAGACAAGCTCCATGGTAAGCATGCATGGAGAGATTGTCCATGGTTCTTGGACTATGTTGATGGTGAGTTCCCCAAAAATGAAGAGGATGCATACAACAATAAGTTGTTTCCTTCTTATGCAAACCTCACTATTGTTTTGACTTGCAACATGACACAAAAAGGTGAGGGGGAAGGGCAAGACTGCAAGTGTCACCATTAATCAGCCTCCCGATGTCCTTTCTCCTAGCACGGCCAGGGGAGGTCCAAGCTCAAACACAGCAGTTGTAGGACCATCAAGTGGAAAGAAGAGAGGTCATGTAGTCATTGAAGAATCAAAGGAGACATCGAATGAGCAAAAGATTAAAAGGAGAAAACAATAAGGTGTGGTGGTTCAAATTCTGAGTAGAGTGACTCTGAGCAACGCTCAAAATCACGTAGATCAAGTCCATCATAAAAATCAAAATCTAATGGCTCTATACACACCAACTCCATTGTGACTGGGCAAAGGGAGGGTAGTCACCTACTTTCAGATCCTTGCGCAAGGCCCTTTGACATCTTTGGTTCCTTTCCACGCGGTAAAAAATACAATTAGAAGACAATACATGATGTTTAAATCAAAGTGGTTTCTAAAAATTGATTATTTTTGCATGTGAGGTAGTCTCAGCACACTTGGATACATGGAAAATTTTTGGGATTTTTGCAATGGCTCTCATACATCTTGTAGTCCTCGTTGATGTAGACCATCTACGGAGGGCGCTTATGGACCCAAAAAGCATCCTTGAGTGAGTTGATGGAGCTTTAAAATCTATTTTCCATACCTAATTTATTGGACACCCATTGTATCTTTTATTGCATGGTCTTATTCATTGCAAGACCCTCCCAATGATCCATCATTTTGTAGGCTCTCTTTCACACACCGGTCAAATGGATCCTGATCAATAGCTTGGAGGGGTGTGACTTGTGTAGGTGGACTTACTGACACACTGCAAACTTAGCATTGGCATTGGTGGCATTCCTCGTTAGAATGCATTCTCTTCCGAAGTTGTTGCTAGTGTGTTCACTTTAGCTATAAATTTTTTATTGCCAAATAATGTAGATGTGGTGGCATGTCCAATGGACCACTTGGCACTCATAACCAAAGAGACTTGCGTGTATTATTTTTCCACCTCCGTATCATTTTCCTTTGGATGTTTTATCAATGATTTTACAGATTCTATAAGTTTTAAACCAATCCTCTATGAGTTTGATGATAGTTATAATTATGTTTTTGTTTTAGTCGTAAAAAATGTTGCAGGTTGAGACTGTGGTGCTAGCCATGTATATACATAGATTTGACGGCTCCCAGTTATTTCATTGTATGATCATTAGGCCGGAGATGTGTAGCCAGTAGTTATGATTTTGATGTTGATAGTGATATGCTTCAAAAACCATTCTGAGAGGCACCATGAACTCTTGACCATATCGGAGCACCCTTTCGGCCTGATGTGGAAAAGAGCAGGTCCTTTACTCAGTAATCTTGTCACCATGTTTAAATTTTTCAAAGGATGATGGCTTTCTAGTTTATGATGAGTAAGATTAGTGCATTCATGATGTTTAATAATCAGAATTTTACATGTAATTTAACCAATGGTGTTTAATCTTGAAATGATATCTTCTTTAATGTGATATGTTATTCAAAAAGCAGACAAAAGACATGGTGTGAATGGAATGAAGTGACTTTGGGTTTCTATAAAAAGCCAAAAATTCACACGTATTATTCATTCGCAATTTCTCTTTGCATTTACTCATGAGCTTCTTTTTCAGTCTTCTCGCATCCACACATTCACCATGCGGAGGGGTGACCGTGGATAACATGATGAGCATTGACAAACCGTTCAACGAGGGCGTGTGTCTTAGCATGGTTCATCGGTTCCCCATATGACCCCATCAGCGATGTGCATGCTAATTATATTTTTGACTTTGTGTATGCAATGGGTAACTTATGTGAAGCACAAATTGAACGCAACAACACCAAGACTTTCTATGCAACCAATGAAACCACCAAGTCCCTATTCAATGCCATGTATGAGCTAGATGGTAATGCGAACCCAACTAAAGAGGATGTCGAGCAAGTTGCTGTTATTGTCTACAATGCAGTTATGAATTGGGGAGATCTTTGATATCGTATCACACATGAGTGTGCATCCTTAATAAAGAGGCATGTGGAGGCATGTGTACAAGTGTGGATGACATACATTGATTCTTCACAGGGACAAGTTAGTGGAGCTAACAATGGAAACAATGAGGACTATGAAAAATGACACTGACACTAGCGACAATGAAATCTAGATTTTCCCAGCGTAACCTAGTGTTAGAACAATAAGCTCACCAACCTTGTAGCCATATGGAAATATTGTTCTATTTTTTTTCACTCTATATTTATGTTTTTGCCATTGTTGTTTCAATTAAGATGTTTACTTTAAAGCCTTTCAATGTCACTGTATGGGTATGTTTCATCTATCTCTTGATGTTTTTAATGCATTTTGTCATATATTGAAGGTTGTTAAAGTTATTTTCAACAAGGAATGTCATTTACTATTGAATCGTATATGAGATGTTCCGGGTCGCACGCACGCTACACTGATGAGGATAGTATCCCACTTTGACAAAAGGAGTGTCATTTACTATTAAATCGTATATGAGATGTTCCAGGCCACAGCGCACGCTACACTGATGAGGATAGTATCCCACTTTGACAAAAGAAATGTTTACAAAAAAAAAAAGTGTCCTTCCTAAGTAGAATTGAACATAAAAGTGGCTACCATCAAATAAGTTAATCCTATGAAATATAAAAGATAGCACTTCGTATGCAATTCACGTGTATTAACACCTATGCATTTTGCCCTTAGCAATGCTCTTGCAACCTTTCATAGGGGTTGATGAGAAAGACTCTTTCAAAATTATAGAGCATACACAAGAGTATTTTTTGATCATATAATCATCTACTCTAAAACTTTGGAAGAGCACAAAGAACAGTTAAAGTTAAAGGTGGTTTTTTGAAGAACCACATATTAAGAACTCTATGTAAATGGAAATAATATATTTTTCAATGAAATACATTAGGTCTCCCCAATCTCAAAAAAATATAAGAAGTATTTCAAAACATAGTAAATGCATAAATGAAGGGTCATTCTAGGAAATGAAAAGACACACGCAGGTGGAAAGTCAAAAGACCATTTGTGTCCTTATAAAGAGTTGATCAACATCACATTGGTATAATTTTTGTTTCTCTTCTCATATATTTTTCCTTTAGGATTTTCTTGTCTTTAAAGTGTCTCTCTCACTCACTCACTCTCAAAATGATGTTGTATCCATCCTTCTAAGCTGACACTATTGCAAATATACATGATTCACAATTGCCCGTTGCCTTTAATGAGATCAAATAAAATTTTATGAAAAAACCATAACTTTACCAATGGAATCTAAGAGAGAATCATGCCTTCAATAAGCTCAAATAAAATTTTATGACAAAATTGCTTTTGATTTTACCATATTTTATTAAGCTTTTTGAGGTCCATTGTGATGCATGTGGTGATAGTATCCAGTAGCCCTTTCCCAAGAAGGACATTCCATTGCTTATGAAAGTTTCCCATTACACCCATAAGAGCAAGTACTTGAGATTTACGAAAACAACTGCTTGCAATTATTCATGGATTAGATTCATGGAAGCACTACTTGCTAGAGACACCTTCTCATGCAAAATTTTTTTAGTACTTACACGAACCAAGATTTCCAACAAACAAATGAGGTGGGCTACAATTTCATTCTCACATAGCTCGCATTTTTGGAAAGTAAAATGCGATTGAAAATGCACTTTCATGTAACCCTAGGGTCAATGCTATCTCTATTGCATACACTCGTGACCTTATGAGAATAATTAGCAAGTATGAAAAAGATGAAGACTATGTAGGGTGTTACAACTGACCTAGAGATTGGCCATGAATATGTTGGGGTTTTAGGCCAGCTAGGCCGGACACCCACTAACCCATCAGTAACATAGTTCACTTATTGGTTTAATAGAACAACAGGGAGTGGATGATTATTCTTCTCATCATGTGCTCCACATGTTGTGTGTCTTCTCCTTCCCACATTCACTGCATGCATGCTTTGCCCACACTCACACGTGGTATCATAAACATGATGATGGTGGATCTTCCCCTCCCAAGTCCATGTGAGCTTCCTCTACTTGATAAACTAAGACTTGGGTGGATTAAGGTTGTGTGTCCAGAGAATCAAAATTGTAAGTGATCTTGATAGCACACAGGACACAGAGTGCAGCACATAGTGATCGGAGTAGAGAGAGAGAGAGAGAGAAGAGGGCTCGAGCGTGAAGTTTAGCTTGGATTTTGATTTCAATCGTTGCTATACAACTTATTCATTGTGATGGGAGTATTCTCATTAGCTATCCTAGGGTTTTACCCCCCTTTTGAAGACATTTTTCCCCTCAAAATATCTATCTAGGTAGCACAATAGAAGTTAGATTTCAATTGACATGTTTACACTCAAATTTGTCTCTCAACACTGCTTGGCTTGCGACATCAATTTGGCTTATTTTTCGTTATCAACACCCCTATGCTCTATTTTGCCATATCATGACATGCACACTCTCTGACATGAAATGAGAGAGCACTAGGGTGTGCTTGAGGGATACCACGGTGTACTCTTACAGTGGAAGGGTAATTTTCTCTCCCATAGAGTCTTCTGAGAGACTCCTTTTCCCAACACACTACTTGAAGGTGGAGTTTTTTGCATCAGCATCATAGGTGAGGTTAGCATTTGAGTTCCGACCAAGGACTCCATTTCAATCAAGGTGTATATTTTGGTGATGACTTTACAGGTGGAGTTTATTTGTCAGGTACAACTACTTTTGCATACACAGGTGTATTGTGCTCTCTATGCAGATTGACAGCGGTTCATATTGTCGTATGCATTTTGTTGGCACTCATGTATATACTTGTGGGTCATCTATGAGATTTTTTTATCTTTATTCTACAATTTATAGCTCATCTACATACAGAAGGTTTACAGACAATTATACAAGTTTTGCACTAGTTCTAGGTTTTGGTGGGAGTTAATGCATTGATTTATGTGTATAATAACACTTCTTATGTGTTGTGAGCTCTTTTGAGAGCTTTATCCTCACTAGGATCCATTATACTGCTTGCATATCTATTGGCACTTGTTTACCTGCACTTTTGTAGAGATTTTTTGACTCGTGTATGTTATGTTGTGGACACAATCTATGTGCATCATTGTGGAGTCTATCTTGGCTTATTTTTTTCGCAATTACTCGGTCGTTTTTGAGACTCGGCCCAAAAGATCCCTTTCTAAGATTGTGGTTAGAGCCTTGAGTCTGCTTATCCTCTGGAGGGGCTTGCGCAAGGTCTTATTAAGCTAGGGTATCTTTGAACGTTGAGATAACTTCTATGATATAGGTTCCTAGAGTGTCCTATTTTGGTATCCTCTCCATTGGCTATGTATAATGAATGGGGTATAGGTGCTTTGATTCCATGTTAGCAGTCACTTGTTGTGGTGAGATTTGACACTTTATGCCCACTTTATATTCTTTTTCTTGATATATTGTTGAGACTTTTTTCTCCCTACAAAGGATACCTTGCCAAAATTTCCACAGAAATCTCGCCATAAATCCATTTGATTCTCTTGTCTCTACACAACTATGGCTAGTTCTTCTAAGAAAGATAATTACTACATCAAGAATTTTGATGGCACAAACTTCACAACTTGAAAATAGGACATGTTAAACATCTTGATCAATAAGAGTCTATCAACACCATTGAAAGAGCACAAAGAAAATGCATACATTGATGATCAATGGGAGGAGCTTAATGCTCATGCCAGGGCGACTATTCACTTGCACCTGGTGAATCCATATTCTTGATTATTATGGACAAGACTAATGTGAAGGATTTATGAGATTCTTTATGATTAGAATGGGATGATAAAAATACTTTGAATAAAGTTATTCTTATGAATCAATTCATGTGTTGAAACATGAAAGATGTTACTAGTGTCAGTTCACATTTGAATGAGTTCAATACCTTATTTAAACAACTTACTTTGAAGGGACTCAATTTTGATGATGAGATGAAATCCATCCTCTTGCTATGCTCTTTTCCATCATCATGGGATACATTTAGGACATCCACAAGTAGTTTTGCAACTAGCAAAAAACTTGCATTCAGTGATGTTACTAGTGTTTTGTTCATCAAAGAGATACGACATCAATATCTTGATTCTAGTGTGCATGGAGATGTGTATATGCTTAATGATTGTAATCACAATCATGGTCTTTTTAAAGACCACAAGAATGGTTATAGCAAGAGCCATGGACGTGACATGTGTAATGTGGAATTCTACCGTTACCACAAGAAGGGCCAATTAAAGGAAATAATTTTGTATTTTTGATGTGTTAGAAAGGGAAATCCACATGTAAAGACTGATCCTTCAAAGAGCAGTGTGAAGATGTAGGAGCTCAATGTAGTTGAGTATCCACCCATCGAGGTTCCTAACATGCCACAACCATGAGATGTGTTGATTTTCATTGGTGATATGAGTCCAGATGCACTTTTAGTTGTTTATAAATGCTATGCACAAAACTAGATCATTGACTTAGGTGTGCTGGTTTTCATGTTACTCCACATAGGCCCATGGTTCTCCAGCTATGCTTCCACACATGGTTTGGTCAAGCTTGGTGACTCCTATTAGCATGAGATTTGTGGCATTGGAGATGTAAAACTGTGTATGCATAGCAACACTAGGTTATATTTTGGCGTGTCAGACATGTGCCAAATTTGACTAAAATTTTGGTGTAATCTAGTCAACTTGATGACTTGTGGTACACTATTGTTTTTGGAAATGGATCTTTGATAAATCACAAAGGGCACTTGGTTATCTTGAAAGGCCAAGGGTCTGCCACATTGTATTCTTTGTATATCTCTTCTGTGAAAGAGAATTCCATCTATGTTGCTCAGGTGCCTTCTACCGAGTTGTGGCATAGTCGGCTTGGTCATATGAGTTCAAAAGGAATGAAATAACTTTAGCATTTGTGCTACTATTTGTGTTAAATTATATTGATTTTAGTTTAAGTGAGAATTGTATATATGGAAAAAAAACTAGGCTTACTTCTTTGCTATTGAATAAAGAGTTAGGGAACCCTTTTAGACTTGGTACATACTAAATTTCCTAGCATTTGTGATGACAGAGAAGGACTGTGCAGAACAAGAGAGAGAGTGGTGGCTGAGATGGAATGTGCAGGTCAATAGAGAATGGCGGCTAAGAGAGAGAGTGTGTAGAGGACCGAGTGGTAGTGTGCAGGCCGAGCAGCCGATAGTGGTAGGTGGGAGAGGGTGACGACGTCCACGACGATAGAGAGAGTAGCAATGGACTATAGGTAATGACACAGAGACAGATACAGAGAGTGTGTGTGTGTGTGGGTAGAGAGAGTAGAAAGAGATAAGCTTTAAACTCAAACTTTAATTACAAGAAACTAACTGGGAATTCAAATTTGAATTTCAAATTAAGTTTTTGAGACACTCAAGGGGTTTCTCACAACGAGACCCATATCGTCACTTTTGACCGCAAAATGATTATCAAGAAAAATTCATAGCGAGCGAGACTTGCAAAAGGGATAGAGAAAAAGGAGGTGGGGGTGGGGTAGGATTAAAAAAAACTAATTTCACACCAAACGCGTTTCGCTTAGATTAGCAATAGGGACCTCAAATCTGGGAGGAGGAAGAGCAGCAAGCGACGACGAGGGAGTGTGGAGGGGGCTGAGAGGGAGTGACAATAGAGAAGGACTGTGAAAGCCAAGAGAGAGAGTGGTGGCTGAGATGGACTGTGCAGGTCCGTAGAGAATGGTGGCTGAGAGAGAGAGAGAGAGAGAGAGAGAGAGAGAGAGAGAGTACAAGGCGGAGTGGTAGTGTGCAAGCCGAGCAGCCGCCGCCGACAGGTGGGAGAGGGCGCGGCATCGGCGACATCCACGATGATAGAGAGAGTGTAGCGATGGAGAGCAGGTAACGACACTAAGACAGATAGAGAGAGTGCATGTGTGTGTGGTAGAGGGAGAAAGAAAGAGATGATCTTTAAACTCAAACTTTAATTACAAGAACCTAACTGAGAATTCAAAATTTGAATTTCAAATTAAGTTTTTGAGTCGCTCGACAGGTTTCTCAAGGGGAGATCCATATTGTTACTTTTGATCGCAAAATGATTATAAAGAAAAATTCATAGCGAGCAAGACTTGCAAAAGGGATAGAGAAAAAGGAGGTGGGGGATGGGATAGTAGAAAAAAACATCAATTTCACACCAAACGCGTTTCGCTTAGATTAGAAACAGGGACCTTAAATCTGGGAGGAGAAAGAACGACAGGCGACGGTGAGGAAGTGTGCAGGGGGACCGAGAGGGAGTGACAACAGGGCAGGACTGTGCAGGCCAAGAGAGAGAGAGAGTGGTGGCTGAGATGGACTGTAGGTCAATAGAGAATGGCGGCTGAGAGAGAGAGAGAGAGAGAGAGAGAGAGAGAGAGAGTAGAGGCTGAGTGGTAGTGTGCAAGCCGAGCGGCTGGCGGCGGCAGGTGAAAGAGGGCGTGGCGATGTCCACGATGATAGAGAGAGAGTAGCGATGGAGTGCAGGTAACGACATAGAGAGAGATACAGAGAGTGCATGTGTGTGTGTGGTAGAGAGAGAAAGAAAGAGATAAGCTTTAAACTCAAACTTTAATTACAAGAACCTAACTGAGAATTCAATATTTGAATTTCAAATTAAGTTTTTGAAGCGCTCGAGGGGTTTCTCACGACGAGACCCATATCGTCACTTTTGAACACAAAATGATTATAAAGAAAAATTCATAGCAAGCAAGACTTGCAAAAGGGATAGAGAAAAAGGTGGTGGGGATGGGGTAGAAGGAAAAAACACCAATTTTACACCAAACGTGTTTTCCTTAGATTAGCAATAAGGACCTCAAATCCGAGAGGAGGAAGAGCGCCAAGCGATGGCGAGGGAGTGTGCAGGGGGCCAAGAAGGAGTGCCAACTGTGAAAGACTGTGCAGGCAAAGAGAGAGAGTGGTGGCTGAGATGGAATGTGCAGGTGCATAGAGAATGGCGGCTGAGAGAGAGAGAGAGAGAGAGTGCCGAGTGGTAGTGTGTAGGCCGAGCAACGAGGGGCGATAGGTGGGAAAGGGCGCGGCAACGGTGGCGTCCACGACGATAGAGAGAGAGTAGCAATGGAGTGCAGGTAACGACATAGAGATAGATATAGATAGTGCGTGTGTGTGTGTGTATGTGTGTTAGAGAGAAAAAGAAAGAGATAAGCTTTAAACTCAAACGTTAATTAGAAGAACCTAACTGAGAATTTAAAATTTGAATTTCAAACTAAGTCTTTGAGCCTCTTGAGGGGTTTCTCAAGGTGCGATCCATATCATCACTTTCAATTGCAAAATGATTATAAAGAAAAATTCATAGCGAGCGAGACTTGCAAAAGGGATAGAGAAGGAGGTGGGGGATGGAGTAGGAGAAAAAAAAACCAATTTCACACCAAACCCGTTTGGCTTAGATTAGAAACAGGTACCTTAAATTTGGGAGGAGGAAGGGTGGCACGCGACGGCGAGGGAGTGTGCAAGAGGCCGAGAGGGAGGGACGATCGAGATGGACTGTGAGGCCAAGAGAGAGAGAGAGTGGTGGCTGAGATGGACTGTGCAGGTCAATAAAGAATGGCGAGCGACTGAGAGAGAGAGAGAGAGAGAGAGAGAGAGAGAGAGAGAGTGTAGAAGGCCAAGTTGTAGTGCGCAGGCGGAGCCACCCACGGCAGTAGGTAGGAGAGGGTGCGACGGCGACGGCGTCCACAACTATAGAGAGAATGTAGCAATGGAGTGCAGGTAACGACACAGAGACATATATAGAGAGTGCATGTGTGTGTGGTAGAGAAAGAAATAAAGAGATAATCTTTAAACTCAAACTTTAATTACAAGAACATACCTGAGAATTCAGAATTTGAATTTCAAACTAAGTTTTTTGGGACGCTCGAGGGGTTTCTAATGGCGAGACCATATTGTTACTTCTGACAGCAAAATGATTATAAACAAAAATTCATAGCGAGCGAGGCAGCTTGCAAAAGGGATAGAGAAAAAGGAGGTGGGGGTTGGGATAGTAGAAAAAAACACCGATTTAAGACCAAACACATTTCGCTTAGATTAGGAACAGGGACTTCAAATCAGGGAGGAGGAAGAGCAGTAGGCGACGACGAGGGAGTGTGCAGGGAGCCAAGAGGGAGTGATGACCAAGAAGGACTGTGCAGTCCAAGAGAGAGAGTGGTGGCTGAGATGGATTGTGCAGGTCAATAGAGAATGGCCCCTGAGAGAGAGAGAGAGAGAGAGAGAGAGAGAGAGAGAGAGAGAGAGAGTAACGATGGAGTGCAGGTAACGACACAGAGACAGATACAGAGAGTGCATGCATGTGTGTGTGGTAGAGAGAGAAAGAAAGAGATAAGCTTTAAACTCAAACATTAATTACAAGAACCTAGCTGAGAATTCAAAATTTGAATTTCAAATTAAGTCTTTGAGGTGCTCGAGGGGTTTCTCACAGCGAGACCCACATCGTGCCTTTTGATCGCAAAATGATTATAAAGAAAAATTCATAGTGAGCGAGACTTGCAAAAGGGATAGAGAAAAGGAGGTGGGGGGTGGGGTAGTAGAAAAAAACACCAATTTCACAAATAGTTTTTGCTTAGATTAGCAATAGGGACCTCAAATCTAGGAGGAGGAAGAGTGGCATATGACGACGAGGGAGTGTGGAGGGGGCCGAGAGGGCGTGACAAGAGAGAAGGACTATGGAGGCCAAGAGAGAGAGTGGTGGCTCAGATGGACTGTGCAGGTTCATAGAGAATGGCGGCTGAGAGAGAGAGAGAGAGAGAGAGAGAGAGAGAGAGAGTAGAGGGCGGAGTAGTAGAGCGCAGGCCGAGTAGCCGCTGACGGCAGGCAGGTGGGAGAGGGAGCGGCGGCGATGCTGTCCACAATGATAGAGAGAGCGTAGCGATGGAGTGCAGGTAACGACACTGAGACAGATACAGAGAGTGCATGTGTGTGTGTGTGGTAGAGAGAGGAAGAAAGAGATAAGCTTTAAACTCAAACTTTGATTACAAGAACCTAACTGAGAATTAGAAATTTGAATTTCAAATTAAGTATTTGAGCCGCTTGAGTGGTTTCTCAAGGCGAGACCCATATTGTCACTTTTTATCGCAAAATGAATGTAAAGAAAAATTCATAGCGAGTGAGACTTGCAAAAGGGATAGAGAAAAAGGAGGTGGGGGATGGGATAGTAGAAAAAAACACCAATTTCACACCAAACGCATCTCTCTTAGATTAGAAACAGGGCCCTTAAATCTGGGAGGAGGAAGAGCGGTAGGCGACGGCGAGGGAGTGTGCAGGGGGACGAGAGGGAGTGACGACAGAGACGAACTGTGCAGCCCAAGAGATAGAGTGGTGGCTGAGATGGATTGTACAGGTCAATAGAGAATGGAGGCTGAGAGAGAGAGTGTGTGTGTAGAGGGCCGAGTGGTAGTGTGCAGGTCGAGCGCCCGACGGCGGTAGGTGGGAGAGGGTGTGGCCGCGTCCATGACGATAGAGAGAGTAGCGATGGAGTGTAGGTAACGACAGAGAGACAGATACAGAGAGTGTGTGTGTGTGTGTGTGTGGTAGAGAGAGAAAGAAAGAAATAAGCTTTAAACGCAAACTTTAATTTCAAGAACCTTAGTGAGAATTCAAAATTTGAATTTCAAATTAGGTTTTTGAGGCGCTCGAGGGGTTTCTCATGACGAGACCCGTATCGTCACTCTTGAACACAAAATGATTATAAAGAAAGCGAGATTTGTAAAAGGAATAGAGAAAAAGGTGATGGAGGTGGGGTAGTAGACCAAATCATCAATGTTACACCAAACGCGTCTTCCTTAGATTAGCAACATGGACCTCAAATCCAGGAGGAGGAAGAGCACCAAGCGACGACGATGGAGTGTGCAGGGGGCCGAGAGGGAGTGACAACAGTGAAGGACTGTGCAGGTCAAGAGAGAGAGTGGTGGCTGAGATGGAATGTGTAGGTCCATAGAGAATAGCGGCTGAGAGAGAGAGTGTGTGTAGAGGGCCGAGTGGTATTGTGTAGGCCGAGCAGCCAGCGGCGGCAGGTGGGATAGGGCACCATGGCGGCGGCATCCACGATGGTAGAGAGAGAGTATCAATGGCTTGCAGGTAATGACATAGAGACAGATATAGAGAGTGCATGTGTGTGTGTGGTAGAGAGAGAAAGAAAGAGATAAGCTTTACACTCAAACTTTAATTACAAGAACCTAACTGCGAATTCAAAATTTGAATTTCAAATTAAGTTTTTGAGCCTCTCGAGGGGTTTCTCAAGGCGAGACCCATATCGTCACATTTGATCGCAAAATGATTATAAAGAAAAATTCATAGCCAGCGAGACTTGCAAAAGGTATAGAGAAAAAGGAGGTGGGGGATGGGGTAGTAGAAAAAAAAACCAATTTCACACAGACACATTTCGGTTAGATTAAAAACATGTACCTTAAATTTGGGAGGAGAAAGAGTGGCATGCGATGGCGAGGGAGTGTGCAGGGGGCTGAGAGCGAGTGACGACAGAGAAGGACTGTGCAGGCCGAGAGAGAGAGAGAGAGAGAGAGAGAGAGAGAGAGAGAGAGAGAGAGAGAGAGAGAGTGGTGGTTGAGATGGATTGTGCAGGTTAATAGAGAATGGCGGCTAAGAGAGAGAGTGTGTAGAGTGCCCAGTGGTAGTGTGCATGCCGAGCCGCCCACGGCGGCAGATAGGAGAGAGCGCGATGGCAACGGCATCCACGATGATAGAGAGAGTAGCAATGGAGTGCACGTAACGACACAGAGATAGATATAGAGAGTGCGTGTGTGTGTGTGGTAGAGAGAGAAAGAAAGAGATAAGCTTTAAACTCAAACTTTAATTACAAGAACCTACCTGAGAATTGAGAATTTGAATTTCAAGTTAAGTTGTTGGGGTGCTCAAGGGGTTTCTCACGGTGAGACCCATATCGACACTTTTGACCGCAAAATGATTAATAAGAAAAATTCATAGCGAGCGAGACGTGAAAAAGGGATAGAGAAAAAGGAGGTGGGGACTGGGGTAGTAGAAAAAAACACCGATTTCACACCAAATGCGTAAGGCTTAGATTAGGAACACGGACTTCAAATTTGGGAGGAGGAAGAGCGGTAGGCAACGGCGAGGGAGTGTGCAGGGAGTCGAGAGAGGGAGTGACGAGAGAGAAGGACTGTGCAGGCCAAGAGAGAGAGAGTGGCGGTTGAGATGGATTGTGCAGGTCAATAGAGAATGGCCCCTGAGAGAGAGAGAGAGAGAGAGAGAGAGAGAGAGAGAGAGAGAGAGAGAGAGAGAGAGAGATGTGTGTAGAGGGCCGAGTGGTAGTGTGCAGGCCGAGCAGCGGGCGACTGTAGGTGGGAGAGGGCACGATGGCGGCGGCGTCCACAATGATATAGAGAGAGAGAGAGAGAGAGAGAGAGAGAGAGAGAGAGAGAGAGAGAGAGAGAGAGTAAGTAGCGATGGAGTGCATGTAACGACACAGAGACAAATACAGAGAGTGTGTGTGTGGTATAGAGAGAAAGAAAGAGATAAGATTTAAACTCAAACTTTAATTACAAGAACCTAGCTGAGCATTCAAAATTTGAGTTTCAAATTAAGTCTTTGAGGCGCTCGAGGGGTTTCTCACAGCGAGACCCACATCATCACTTTTGATCGCAAAATGATTATAAAGAAAAATTCATAGTGAGCGAGACTTGCAAAAGGGATAGAGAAAAAGGAGGTGGGGGGTGGGATAGTAGAAAAAAAAACAAATTTCACACCAAACACGTTTCACTTAGATTAGCAACAAGGACTTCAAATCTGGGAGCAGGAAGAGCGGCATGCGACGACGAGGGAGTGTGGAGGGGGCCGAGAGGGAGTGACTATAGAGAAGGATTGTGCAGGTCAAGAGAGAGAGTGGCGACTGAGATGGACTGTGCAGGTCAATAAAGAATGGCGGCTGAGAGAGAGAGTGTGTGTAGAGGGCCGAGTGGTAGTGTGCACGCGAAGCGGCCGACGGTAGCAGGTGGGAGAGGGCGCGACGGTGGCGATGTCCACGATGATAGGGAGAGAGTAGCGAGGGGTTTCTCAACGGCAAGACCCATATCGTCACTTTTGACTGCAAAATGATTATATAGAAAAAATCATAGCGAGCGAGACTTGCAAAAGAGATAGAGAAAAAGGAGGTGAAAGGTGGGGTAGTAGAAAAAAACACCAATTTCACACCAAATGCGTTTTGCTAAGATTAGCAACAGGGACCTCAAATCTGGGAGGAGGAAGAGCAGTAGGCGACAACGAGGGAGTGTGCAGGGAGCCGAAAGGGAGTGATGACAGAGAAGGACTGTGCATGCCAAGAGAGAGAGTGGTGGCTGAGATGGACTGTGCAGGTCAATAGAGAATGGCGACTGAGAGAGAGAGAGAGAGAGAGAGAGAGAGAGAGAGAGAGAGAGAGAGAGAGAGAGAGAGAGAGTTTGTAGAGGGCCGAGTGGTAGTGTGCTGGCCGAGTGGCCAACGGCGACAAGTGGGAGAGGGCATGGCGGCGGCGACGTGCATCCACAATGATAGAGTGTGAGAGAGAGTGTAGCAATGAAGTGCAGGTAACAACATAGAGACAAATATAGAGAGTGCGTGTGTGTCTGTGTGTGGTAGAGAGAGAAAGAAAAAGATAAGCTTTAAATTCAAACTTTAATTACAAGAACCTAACTGAGAATTCAAAATTTGAATTTAAAATTAAGTCTTTGAGACGCTCGAGGGATTTCTCACGGCGAGACCCACAACGTCCTTTTTTATCGCAAAATGATTATAAAGAAAAATTCATAGTGAGTGAGACTTGCAAAAGGGATAGAGAAAAAGGAGGTGGGGGTGGGGTAGTAGAAAAAAACACGAATTTCACACCAAACACGTTTCTCTTAGATTAGCAACAGGGATCTCAAATCCGTGAGTAGGAACAACAGCAGGTGACGGTGAGGGAGTGTGCAGGGGGCTAAGAGAGAGTGATGACAGGGAAGGATTGTGCAGGCCAAGAGAGAGAGTGGTGGTTGAGATGGACTTTGGGGGGTCATATAACACTGTTACCCTCCCCAAGCTCATCACATTAGTAAACTCCCTTTATAATACTTAAGCTAAAGGTCAATAGGGACTAAGCCCACTAGACAGCCCTAGTACATTGCACATAATGCTGCCTAAATCGGATTAAGAACCTAAGTAACCTTTGATTATCAAGAAGGCATTCCCCATGGTATTAAGAGAAGATCTCTAACGCCTAGCTTGCTCAAACTAGCTTAGTTGGACTGCTTGATGTTTAAACCTAGACAAGTGATTATGACAAAAAATTTCATTTGAATTTAATGTTTGATACTAAGAAAATGTGTTGAATATTATGCTACCAATCACAATTAAAGAAGACAAACATGGATGCAAAAAAGATAAGGGGCAATGTTAATGGACAAGAAACACCTGTTTGTGTTGATGATCGCGCTTGATCTGAAGAGTGAACAAGAGAAAGATTCCATGAAGGTCCAAATCCTAACAACAGCAACACATTCCTGTACATACTAGGAAACACAAAGAATACCTCTAGGAGGCACATCAGTGGGAAGAGGTACCAACCCTTATTGAACGCAATTAAACAACATAAGGAACCCTAACCTAATTATTTGCACTCCCCCCTAGAGAGTCAAGGGAATATGATATTATAGAGATTTGGGGGAAACATTAAGGCTAAACCCCTATCCTCGTCATTGAGAAAAACAAAGTCATCATGTGTAAGACCATATGTGCCATCCGTGTAATCATGTAAATCTTCTTCATCATTAGAGGCACCAATGTTTACTAAGAAGATCACTAGACGCCTATAGTCATCTTGGTGAAGAGGGTAGTCTTGTGCAATTGGGGTGACATCCTCTACTAACTATGGATCAGTTGTGGTCAAGAGACATATCAACCATTCTAATTCCTCAAAATTCCTCTCACATGATAGCGTACCTACCAAATCCCATTCACAAGCAAGACCCAAAAAGACCATGTGAAACACTTGTGAAAAGTAAAGAGGGTACCTCTCACCCAAGGCAGGATTGGATGACTCTAGTGTCCTACCCATATCTGTACACACAGATAGATGATGGTTAGAGTGCAAAGGGTCATGTCAAAAGGTCGTGTCCGTGTGCATAATGTGTTTTATGATTTTGTGTTATATATAGAACTCGTAGGTTTCCATATTTTTGTTTGGTGGCTCTTGCTCTTTTACTTTTTTATTTTTGTCTTGTCAGTATAAGGCTTTATATATACATTCCTTAAGATTGGGAGATTGAGAGGTCAGGGAGCAAGGTTGAGAGGGAAGCAAGATGTCAGCAAACACTCCCTCCTTCCTTAGGTAGATCATACCTTTTGGAATGATGTTATCACCTTTTGAAACCAATCATTTCAAGTTGTTATGGGGTGACGGCTTTAACCAATAGTTTTTGACCGCCCTATGCGTTTCATCTAGTTGCAAGGGTGGTCAGGTACTCTCCCATGATTTTATTTGCAACGTTGTTGTAGGTGGTGAACTTACAACGGGAGGTGCAAACTCTTCCTTGTTTGTATGGATATGTACAATGGTAGGTGGAGGTTGTGTCGAAGCTTCTATTTCCGTATAGGAACTACATGAAGAGCAAGAAGCTTCATTTGACTTCCCTGTTCCTGAGCTAGGTGGAACAAATCGTTCTTTCTTCGGTACCCAAACTAGCTCTGGAGCGAGTGTGTAGCATTCTGTGATTTTTTTCTTTCCGCAATCGTCAATTCATTTTAGCGCTACAAGATTGGGCTCACAAGGGTCAGGTGATAGGTAAGAGCACAATTTACTTTTTTGTACCCAAATTTGATCATTTCCTTCATAGTAGCCTTGGGCTTCCAATAGTTTTTTAGGAATCCAACGCAACATTTCTTTACATTTCTTGGGGCAAGTGGGACGTCTCTTACCAGGCTCCTATCTTTTAGCACTAGCTATGGTCGCTAAAGAAGCTTTAAGGACCCACTTGTATGTTTTCTTTGTTATATTAGGATGGTTCTTGTGTGTCTCCTCAAGCTTTATTTCAACTACAAAAATTGAAGATCTAAAGAGTTGGGCTATGGGGACGTGCAATGTTTTGGATTTTATTTCCTTAAGAGGCAATATCTAAAGGACTATGGCTTGAATGACAGGGCTAAGAGTTGGTTTTTGCATTATGACACCCCAGTCCCCCAATCAATAGTGCATTTGATGGCTATCATCCATGTGCATCCTATGTTTACCCTCCATAGTTCTAGCAGGCAGCATGACAAAAAAGTCTTGAGCTACAACCCCATTGTCATAACTGACAGAAGTGTGTCGGATTCCAAAAACCACAAATTTTTTCTTATTGACACCCTTGAATTGGATAATACTCTCAGCTAGAGGTGGCTTCCCTAATTGACACCACACCCCATATGATATCAGATTATACTTAGCACCCCTGTCTAATAAGGCGTTATATAGCACTTTCCCATAGGTGCTATTTAGCTCAATAGGGTATCGTAGAGGTGTGTCATATTCCAACTAATCATCCTCTGTTTCAACATGGAATGCATGTGTAACTCCAAGGTTGGCCTCTCGTTGGCATCTTATGCATTGTTTTCGCTCTTTAGCCTCAGCTTGAGCTTGTATCTTCTTCAATTTTGTTTGTGCCTTGGATGCCTGTTTTTGATGGATGGCACGTAGCTCCTTTTGGATTAAAGGATCATAATATATTTTAAATTTGCTACCATTAAGGAATCCGATGGTTTCAACTCCATCAAGAGTCTCCACACGAATGGTTCCTTATGGGGCGATTTCACATACTCTATATGGTCCTTTTCTCGCATATTTCAACTTTTTATTTTTGTTACTCACTCGATACATAAAGGCTTTATCACCAACATTGATATCCTTGTTCTTTAGATGATGGTCAAACCATGTCTTCCTTCTATCTTTCTCCACAAGTGCATTTTGCACAACTAATTTTCTTTCTTCATCTAACCTCTCAAGGATGTATAAGCGCTCAACTAAAGGGTTACCATCCCAACCGTCTTGTGAAGCTACGTGCAGACTAGGAATTACAAACTCCCATGGCATAACTGCTTCTTGGCCATATACCATTTTGAATGGTGTAAAATTAATAGCCACTTTGTAAGAAGTATGATAAGCCCATAGAGCTGATGTAAGCTTTAAATCCCAATCTATACGATGAGCCTCAATCGTCTTTGTCAAAATGGAGATGATAGTTTTCTCGATACTCTCATCTTGGCCATTTGCTTGTGGATAATAACGTGTGGACTTATGGTGAGCTATCATGAAGTTGGTAGTGAGTTCCTTTATCACTGCAGTTATAAAATGAGTACCATTGTCACTCACAATCTCAAAGGGACAACCAAATCTTGATATTATGTTCTCAAAGAGAAACTTGGAAGTTAACCTTGCATCAGTCTTACGTGTCGCCCTGGCTTTCTCCCACTTTGTCACATAATCAGTGGCAACGATAATATATCGAGATTGAGTACTACGAGCTACTGGACTAATTGGGCCTATAAAGTCCAAACCCCATTTTTCAAATGGTTGAGTCACTTTAATAGGATGTAAGGGCATCTTATCCTTTCGTTGTGTGATCTTTTAACGTTGGCATTCATCACATCCTTTTGCAAAAAGGGATGCATCTTTGAATAAAATAGGCCACCAATAGACTGATTGCAACACCTTTCTAGCAGTTGGTTCCCCAGAGAAATGTCCTCTGGCTATACCCATGTGGGCTTCTTGCAGTATGTATAAATACTCATCCTCACGTGCACAATGTCTAAGAATATCAGCCTTCCCTAGCCTATAGAGAGTTCCTGCACAATAAGAGAATAAGGTTCACATTCTTTTAACAGTTTTTGAGCTATGTCCTTACGAAGCTCTTTGGGTGGAAAACCATTAACTAGAAAGTTCACAATCTTCTCACTCCATTCAGGCATGGTCTCGACTAGAAATAAGGAAGTATCAGGTAGTTCATCATTGAGTCCAGTAGGGGCTTCACCACTAGGTATGTGAGACAAATGATCCGCCATGACATGTCTTTTACAAGGTCTCACCACAACAGTAAAATCAAGGAGAATTAACAACCATCGTGTAATTTTTCCTGTGGAACAAGGTTTATTTACTAGATACAACAAGGCTTGATGATCCACATAGAAAACAAACTTGTTGGCAAGAAGGTAGTAGTGGAATCTCTTTATTGCATAAATCATAGCTAAACCTTATCGCTCTTTAGTGGTGTAGTTTCTCTCGGCATCATTTAATTGACGACTTGCAAAGCTTATGGGGTAGTTCAATTTATATTCTCTTGGTTGAGCTAGAACACACCCAATAGCAAAGCTCGATGCATCAATATGCACATGAAACATTACATTCCAATCAGGTACTCATAGAATAGGAGCGCTACTCAAGGTCTTTTTCAATGACTCATATGCATGGTCATACTCCGTGCTCCAGTGAAACTCAATCAGAAGTTTGTACAATGGACGAGCTATCTCCGGAAAAATTTAAAATAAACCATTGGTAATAACTAACATGGCCCATGAACCTTTGAACTACTTTATAGTTTGTAGGTGGTGGCAATTCAACAATGGCTTTAGTTTTGCTCTCATCTGTGGAAATCCCATTTTTGGACACTATATGCCCTAAAATGACTCCATGTTTAACCCAAAATTGGCATTTGAAAGGGTTTAAGGGGATGCGATACAATCCGCACTCCTCAAACACTTTTCGTAAGCATGATAGATGTTCTTTCCAAGAGGAATAAACACAAAGGTCATCTAAGAAAGATTTGCAAAACTCCCTCAAATTTTCTCTAAAAGCAGTGTTTATTAATCTTTGAAAGGTAGCAGGGACATTGGTTAAGCCAAAAGCCATAACACGAAATGCGAACACTCCAAATTTGGTTATAAAGTTGTTTTAGCTTGGTCCTCTAGCACAATTGTGATTTGATTGTAGCTAGAGTACCCATCTAAAAAGCTATAAGCTTCCTTCCCTGCAACTCTTTCAAGCACATGTTCTGAATATGGCAAGGGGTAATGGTCCCTCCTTGTGGCGGCATTGACATTCTTGAGATCCACACACACTCTATTTCTTGGCACAATAACTATTGGAGACACCCACTTTGAGTGATCAATAGGGTATATGAATCTGCATTTGACAAGCTTTTCAATCTCTTCTTGAACAATCTTTGCATACTTAGGATTCATAGGGTAGGGTCATTGATGGACCGGTTTAGCAATGCTATTCATGGGGATTATGTGTTGCACCACGGAAGGTGGAATAACTTTCATATCATGATATGTCTAGGAAAATATATTCTTGAATTCCTTGAGAAGTTCCTTAAGTACACACTCCTCATTATCTGTCAGATCTTGGGTAATGAAAATAGATTTGGACTCTTCTCTTGGGTCTACTAACTCTATTTCCTTAACTATCACTGGACCGTCATAAACTCCATTGCTTCCATGATAGGTTTTCTTTGAGCCTTTGTATACACAACCTTACATTCTTCTATGGTGTAGGATTTGTATTGTTTAGGTGTAGGGTGTAATTCTGTGGGGTCCTGTTGTTTTGTGGACTGTGATTTCACTACTGATTCCTTTTGTTGTTGAGCTAACTCTCGATTTTATCGTCTCCTTACGGTACAACTCAACTTTGGCTTCTCTGTAGCCTCTAGTTGTGCGATGTCAATGGGTTGTAGACTAGACCACATAACTCTTTGAAGGTATTCACCTCAGTTATCTACCAAATTCCGATGAGCATCACATGCCCCTATATAATTAATCCATTATGCGGTAGATTTCTTCTCATTTATTCTAGCACACACATTTTCTTGATATCGTTGCCTCTTATATCTCTTACTCTTCTTGTCTAATTTTTTATTACGGCCAATCTCTAGTGAAGAGTCACTAGATAAATTGCTACTTGTGTCTTCTGCTCCCTTGGATAGATTGCCATCTAGGGTACCACTGGGCCCTGAATGATTTGTCCCCACATTTGTACTAAGATTTAACTCAGATTCTTCGTCCTCATAGTCAATTTCAATTGATGATTCTAAACCCAAATCGTGTGGGCTATAGTCTTGTGAGACGCTATTGGTCAATGACAGTCAAATTTTCATCTTGTAGGTAATCAGAAGCTATATGCATTGATTCCAGCATATTTAAGGGTACGAGTGGTGGCATTTCATCCCCCTCATGTGTTACCCAAGTCGTACCCCTGTTTCCCCAAGTGTTTATCGTTGTTGCTAAGTGGACCAAATCCACATTGTTCGACTCAATTATCCCAGGTAGTACGTCCATATAAGGAGAACCTTCCCCAACATTAGTGTCCACTTTACATGTGTAACAATACTGCAATGGGGACGAGTGAACTGTGGTGTCAGATATATGATCAATTATAAACCTTTTCCTAGGGGCTAGATTAGTTATAAGATCCACTTGAATGATAGAATCTTGGAACTGCAAGTAAACATGGTTTTTAGACCAATCAGGAACTATTTTTTCTTCCTCATGAAAGGACGTCCTAAGATCATCTCAGATGCCATAGTGTGCTTGGAGAAATCCATAATACAATGAAGGTATTTCTTATTTTATGTCCAAAGACCTTCATCTTGAGATCTTCTAGCATCACAATAGGTTTAACAATAGACCCATTGGCCATCTTTACTACTATGGTTGTGGTCCCAAGGTGAGGTCTCCCCATAGTTTCCCATCAATTTTTAGTCACAATGCTAACCCTAGCGCCACCATCAAGGATTCCCTTCACAGTTAATCTCTTGGTAGTGATTAGTATGGTTGCATTGGATTCATTGCCCTCAAGATATTGCCCCAACTTGTTAACAAGTATTTCTACAACAAGGTTCTCACCTAGGTTGGGTTGTGGATCTAAGTGTTCCTCCCCTATTGGCATCTCCCTAGCTCCATCCATCTATGTAAATTGTGGTAGCCCGACCTTCAATTCTCCATTGAGGAAAGGTCGAAGAGCTAAGAATAGCTCATGGTCTCCATATAGTTTTGACATGATGATGGTTCTAACTTTTGAAGCCATGAAATCCATCAATTTGGCAATATTTAACGGCACCTTTTGGGCTTCAGTCCCTTGACGTGGGGACGATGGAATCTCCATTTCTTCAATAGGGTTAGGTAGTCCCTCTGTAAACATTCTTTCCAACAAGGAGTGAGTACGCCCACTTTCCCATGACTTTAAGTCACTTTCTTCTTGGATGACACTAGGTATGGCTAGGGATCTATGGACTTTGTGAGGTTGTTGTTGCATAGGGAACAATGTGTCTGTAATCTGGATCTGCCTAGGTGCTAGTTCTAGATCCCTTTGGATATCTTTCTACCAAACTCCTTAATTGCTTGACTTTCTCAATCTCCTCTGTAGGGGTTGGAAATTTTTTTATCTTCTTCTTGGATCCTGGCCATTGTGGCTCATGACAATCTTCCTTGTTGGTTTCTTTCTTAGTGGTTGTTTTGGTCTCCATGGTTTCACCTGAATCGGAAACCTCTTCAACGTCGTTTATATATACGAGGTCGTCACCAATCTCTATGTTGGTCTTTGAACTGGAGTCTGGCTTTGCTGCTTTTTGCAATCTCTTCCTTCATGTTTTCTTTTTTTTTTTAGATTGGGCAATTGATGCCGTGTCTCTTTCCTCAAGAATATAATTTTGTTTTTGGAGCATTGATCATGTGAGTACGTTTACTGGTACCATAGGTGTACTTGTGATGGATCCTTGACCTCAATAAAGTTTAATGGTGTGATCTTTGTCGAATTTGGATTATTTGAACATTGGGCAATCAAATGATCTATGCCACATCGATTACACATGATTATCAGCATTGTAGACGTGCTCGCTTGATTGGTTTGCATTAGTGTGGTGTTCTCTTGTAGCCTAATAGGAAACTCGGCCACACGATGTGGACCTCCACACTCATAGCATTGAAGAGGTGCTCTCTTGGCATTGTAATTGATATTTTGGCCTCTTGCAGCAAGAGCAGCTACTTGATAGACAGGTTTGACTTGTCCCTAATAGTCCTCCATGTAGTATTGTGGACTTTCTTCAAGCGCACCAATCCCATAGGCAATATTAGGGTCTATATCTTCCTCACAGCCTTCCAAACAAGCAATAGATGACTCACAACCCACTTGATTCATAGAAGTGATTCTCGGATGTGGTGGTTGCGGTCCTAGAACTAGAGGTGGTAAGGGTGTTGTTTGAGCAACATTTTGGGCTCTAGGGACCATGTGTTGTGACGTTTGTTCAAGAGGTGGGGCCGGCATCAATGCAGGCACTCGAGGTGTGTCTGTCCATGCTAAGGCTGGTCTATTGTTCATCGCGCGCTTAAATACTATGCAATCCTTAGCTTGATGACCATACCTCCCACGGGCATTGCAATTCCCATTGAATTTTACTCTAAAAGTAGGGCATTCACTGGTACTATGCGGACCATAGCATACTGAGCATCATTGTTGCTCCATTCTTGGATACATATGATTGTTTTGCGGAGCACAATTGTCTCTAAGACTCTCTTGAATGGCCTTGGTGAGATTTGCTAAAGTCATCTCAGATATCTTTGGCTCCTTAGCAATAGGCTTTAGGGTCATTGGCTGATGCCGCGATGCTTGCGAGCTAGTAGATTTAGACTCAACAGACACTCTTTCTCCTTGAATCATTAAATTATCCTCCAATTGGATCGCATTGATGGTGACTGCTTCCCAAGCGGTGATACCTCTAGTGACTAGGCCATTGTAGATATCCTCATGTCGTAGTCCCCTAATGAATCTATCAAGTAATTGATTATTATTGAAGCGCTCATTTGGATTACCATGAGAATTCAAATGCTTCAAGCGACTAATAAAGTCTCTCACCAACTCTTCTTCCTCTCATTGGGCTTTTTGGAGATGAGAGGCTACACCCTAAAGCACTTTCTCTCTCTACCACACACACACACACACTCTGTATCTTTCTCTATGTCGTTACCTACCCTCCATCGCTACTCTCTCTCTATCTCCATGGACGCCGCCGTCGTCGTGCCCTCTCCCACTTGACGTTGCCGGCCACTCGGACTGCACACTACCACTCGGCTCTCTACACACACACTCTCTTTCTCAGTCCATTCTCTATTGACCTGCGCAGTCCATCTCATCTACCACTCTCTCTCTTGGCTTGCACAGTCCTTCTCTGTTGTCACTCCCTCTTGACCCGTGCACACTCCCTCGTCATAGCCTTCCGCTCTTCCTCCTCCCTGATTTGAGGTCCATGTTGCTAATGTAAGTGAAACGCGTTTGGTGTGAAATTGGTGTTTTTTTCTACCACCCCAACTCCTTTTTCTTTATCCCTTTTGCAAGTCTCTCTCGTTATGAATTTTTCTTTATTAATCATTTTGCGATCAAAAGTGTCTATATGGGTCTCACCGTGAGAAACCTCTCGAGCGCCTCAAAAACTTAATTTGAAATTCAAATTTTGAATTCTTGGTTAGGTTCTTGTAAATAGAGTTTGAGTTTAAAGCTTATCTCTTTCTTTCTCTCTCTACCACACACACACATGCACTCTCTGTACCTGTGTATCGTTACCTGCACTCCATCGCTACTCTCTCTCTATCATCGTGGATACCACCGCGGCCCCACCCTCTCGAACATGCCGCCGCTGCTTGCTCGGCCTGCACACTACCACTCGACCCTCTACACACTTTCTCTCTCAGCCGCCATTCTCTATTGACCTGCACAGTCCATCTTAGTCACCACTCTCTCGCTCTTGGCCTGCAGAGTCCTTCTTTCTTGTCACTCCCTCTCGCCCCCCTGCACACTCCCTCACCGTCGTTTGCAGCTCTTCCTCCTCTCAGATTTGAGTCCCTGTTGCTAATCCAAGCGAAACGCGTTTGGTGTGAAATTGGTGTTTTTTTTCTACTACCCCACCACCCACTTCCTTTTTCTCTATCCCTTTTGCAAGTCTTGCTCGCTATGAATTTGTCTTTATAATCATTTTGCGGTTAGAAGTGACGATATCCGTCTCGTCGTGAGAAACCCCTCGAGTGCCTCAAAAACATAATTTGAAATTCAAATTTTGAATTCTCAATTAGGTTTTTGTAATTAAAGTTTGAGTTTAAACCTTATCTCTTTCTTTCTCTCTCTACCACACACACACAATCTCTCTATCTGTCTCTATGTCGTTACCCGCACTCCATAGCTACTCTCTCTCTACTGTCGTGGATGCTGTCACCGCCGCGCCCTCTCCCACCTGTCGCCGCCGGCCGCTCGTCCTGCACACTACCACTCAGCCCTCTACACACACTCTCTCTCAGTCACGTGCCATTCTCTTTTGACCTGCATAGTCCATCTCAGCCACCACTCTCTCCCTTGGCCTGCACAGTCCTTCTCTGTTTTCACTCCCTCCTGGCCCCCTGTACACTGCCTCGCCGTCGCATATCGCTCTTCCTCCTCCCAGATTTGAGGTCCCTGTTGCTAATCTAAGCGAAATGTGTTTGATGTGAAATTGGTATTTTTTTCTACTACTCTACCCCCCACCTCCTTTTTCTCTATCCCTTTTGCAAGTCTCGCTCACTATGAATTTTTCTTTATAATCATTTTGCAGTCAAAAGCGACAGTATGGGTCTCGCCATGAGAAACGCCTTGAGTGCCTCAAAAAATTAATTTGAAATTCAAATTTTGAATTTCTTGTAATTAAACTTTGAGTTTAAAGATTATCTCTTTCTTTCTCTCTCTTCCACACACACACACATGCACTCTTTGTATTTGTCTTTGTGTCGTTACCTGCACTCCATCTCTATTCTCTCTCTATCATCGTGGACTCCGCGCCACCGCGCCCTCTCCCACTCACCTGTGCCGCTGGCCGCTCGGTCTGTACACTACCACTCAGCTCTCTACACACACTCTCTCTCTGGCGCCATTCTCTATTGACCTGTACAGTCTATCTTAGCCACCACTCTCTCTCTCTCTTGGCATGCACAGTCCTTCTCTGTCGTCGCTCCATCTCGGCCCCTTGCACACTCCCTCGTCGTCGCTTGTCACTCTTCCTCCTCCCAGATTTGAGGTCCCTGTTGCTAATCAAAGTGAAACCCGTTTGGTGTGAAATTGGTGTTTTTTCTACTATCCCACCTTCTTTTTCTCTATCCCTTTTGCAAGTGTCGGTCGCTATGATTTTTATTTTATTTTTTTACCGTCAAAAGTGATGATATAGGTTGCGCCATGAGAAACCTCTCGAGCGCCTCAAAAACTTAATTTGAAATTCAAATTTTGAATTCTCAGCTAGGTTCTTGTAGTTAAAGTTTGAGTTTAAAGCTTATCTCTTTCTTTCTCTCTCTACCATAGACACACACACACACACTCTGTATCTATCTTTGTGTCGTTAGCTGTACTCCATCTCTACTCTCTCTCTATCATCGTGGACGTTGCCTCTGTCGCGCCGTATCCCACCTACTGTCGCCAGGTGCTCATCCTGCACACTACAACTCGGTCCTCTACACTCTCTCTCTCTCTCTCTCTCTCTCTCTCTCAGCAGCTGCCATTCTCTATTGACCTGCACAGTCCATGTCAACCACCACTCTCTCTTTCTTGGCCTGCACAGTCCTTCTCTGTCGTCACTCCCTCTATGCCCCCTGCACACTCCCTCGTCGTCGTCTGCCGCTCTTCCTCCTCCTTGATTTGAGGTCCTTATTGCTAATCAAAGCGAAATGCGTTTGGTGTGAAATTGGTGTTTTTTTCTACTACCCCACCTCCTTTTTCTCTATCCCTTTTGCAAGTCTCGTCGCTATGATTTTTATTTTATTTTTTGCGATCAAAAGTGACGATATCGGTCACGTCATGAGAAACCTCTCGAGCGCCTCAAAAACTTAATTTGAAATTAAAATTTTGAAGTCTTACTTAGGTTCTTGTAATTAAAGTTAGGTTCTTGTAATTAAAGTTTGAGTTTAAAGCTTGTCTCTTTCTTTCTCTCTTAGTTAGGTTCTTGTAATTAAAGTTTGAGTTTAAAGCTTGTCTCTTTCTTTCTCTCTCTACCACACACACACACACATGCTCTCTCTATACCTGTCTCTATGTCATTACATGCAGTCCATCACTACTCCTCTATCATCGTGGACGCTGCCGCCACCGCGTCCTCTCCCACCTACCGCTACTAGCTACTCGGCCTACGCATTACCACTCGGCCCTCTACACACTCTTTGTCTCTCTCTCAGCCGCCATTCTCTATGGACATGCACATTCCATCTCAGCCACCACTCCCTCTCTCTTGGCCTGCACAATCCTTCTCTGTCGTCACTCCATCTCGGCCCCTTGCACACTCCCTTGTCGTCGCTTGGCGCTCTTTCGCCTCCTGGATTTGAGGTCCCTGTTGCTAATCTAAGCGAGACGCGTTTGGTGTGAGATTGGTGTTCTTTTCTACTACCTCACCCCCCACCTCCTTTTTCTTTATCCCTCTTGCAAGTCTCACTCGCTATGAAATTTTCTTTACAATCATTTTGCGGTCAACAGTGAAATTATGGGTCTCACCGTGAAAAACCCCTTGAGTGCCTCAAAAACTTAATTTGAAATTCAGATTTTGATTTCTCAGTTAGGTTCTTGTAATTAAAGTTTGAGTTTAAATCTTATCTCTTTCTTTCTCTCTCTACCGTACACACATACACGCACTCTCTCTCTCTCTCTCTCTCTCTCTGCAATCCATTGCTACTCTCTCTCTATCATCATGGACGCCCCCACCGTTGTCGTCGTGCCCTCTTGCACTTCCTGCCACCGGGTGCTCGTCCTGCACACTACCACTCGGCCCTCTACACACTCTCTCTCTCTCAACCACCATTCTCTATTAACCTGCACAATCCATCTCAGTCACCACTCTCTCTCTTGGCCTGCACAGTCCTTCTCTGTCATCACTCCCTCTTGGCTCCCTGCAACACTCCCTTGCTATCGCCTGCCACTCTTCCTCCTCCCAGATTTGAGGTCCGTGTTGCTAATCTAAGCGTCTCTCTCTCTCTCTCTCTCTCTCTCTCTCTCTCTCTCTCTCTCTCTCTCTCTCTCTCTCTCTCTCTCTCTCTCTCTCTCTCTCATCGTGGACGTCGCCGCCGCCACCACTGCGTCTTCTCCCACCTTTTGCCATCGGCTGCTCTAACTGCACACTACCACTCGGCCCTCTACACACACTCTCTCTCAACCGCCATTCTCCGTTGACATACACAGTCCATCTCAGCCACCACTTTCTGTTTTGGCCTGCACAGTCCTTCTCTGTCGTCACTCCCTCTCAGCCCCCTGCACACTCCCTCTCGTCGCCTGTCACTCTTCCTCCTCCCAGATTTGAGGTTCCTGTTGCTAATCTAAGCTAAACGCATTTCGTGTGAAATTGGTGTTTTTTTCTACTACCTCACCCCCACCTCCTTTTTCTCTATCCCTCTTGCAAGTCTCGCTCGCTATGAAATGGAGTAGAGAGAGTAGCAATGGACTGCAGGTAACGACAAAGACATATATAGAGGTTGCATGCATGTGTGTGTGGTAGAGAGAGAAAGAAGAGATAAGCTTTAAACTCAAACTTTAATTACAAGAATTTAACTAAGAATTCAAAATTTGAATTTCAAATTAAGTTTTTGAGGCACTCAAGGGGTTTCTCACGGCCAGACCCATATCCTCACTTTTGACTGCAAAATTTAAAAAAATAAAAAATTTATAGTGAGCAAGACTTGCAAAAGAGATGGAGAAAAAAGAGGTGTGGATTGGGTAGTAGAAAAAAAAACCAATTTCACACCAAACGCGTTTCGCTTAGATTAGCAATAAGGACCTCAAATCTGGGAGGAGGAAGAGTGGCAGGTGACGATAAGGGAGTGTGAAGGGGGCTGAGAGGGAGTGACGATAGAGAAGGACTTTGTAGGCCAAGAGAGAGAGTGGTGGTTGAGATGGACTGTGTGGGTCAATAGAGAATGGCGGCGGAGAGAGAGAGTGTGTGTAGAGGGCTGAGTGGTAGTGTGCAGGCCGAGCGGTGGAAAGCGGCAGGTGGGAGAGGGCACGGAGGCGGGGACGTCCATGATAATAGAGAGAGAGTAGCGATGGAGTGCAGGTAATGACACAGAGATAGATAGAGAGTGTGCGTCTGTGTGTGTGGTAGAGAGAGAAAGAAAGAGATAAGCTTTAAACTCAAACTTTAATTACAAGAACCTAACTGAGAATTCAAAATTTGAATTTCAAATTAATTTTTTGAGGCGCTCGAGGGGTTTCTCACGGCGAGACCCATATCGTCACTTTTGATCGCAAAAATAAAAAATTCATAGCGATCGAGACTTGCAAAATGGATAGAGAAAAAGGAGGTGGGGTGTGGGGCAGTAGAAAAGAACACCAATTTCACACCAAACACGTTTCACTTAGATTAGCAATAGGGACCTCATATCTAGGAGGAGGAAGAGCGACAGGCGATGGGGAGGGAGTGTGCAGGGGGCCAAGAGGGAGTGACGACAGAGAAGGATTGTGCAGGCCAAAACAGAAAGTGGTGGCTGAGATGGACTGTGCAGGTCAATAGAGAATGGCGGTTGAGAGAGAGAGAGAGAGAGAGAGAGAGAGAGAGAGAGAGAGAGTGTGTAGAGGGCTGAGTGGTAGTGTGCAAGCTGAGCAACCGGCAGCAACAGGTGGGAGAGGGCGTGGCGACGGCGGCGTCCACGACGATAGAGAGAGAGAGAGAGAGAGAGAGAGAGAGAGAGAGAGAGAGAGAGAGAGAGAGAGAGTAGCGATGGAGTGCAGGTAACAACACAGAGATAGACACGGAGAGAGTGTGTGTGTGTGTATATGTGGTAGAGAGAGAAAGAAAGGGATAAGCTTTAAACTCAAACTTTAATTACAATTACCATGTGGTCATAAATTAATAAGATCTATATATACTTAGCTAGAAATAGCACACATAGCATCCTATGGCCTTTGGTCCATAGGATGTTTCTATACTCATCATGAAACACCTATGCATAGGGCCCTATGGACCTAAGGCTATAGGATGTACATATATATTCATATCAAGACACCCTCATCGTGAAACACCTACTTGTAATACCCTATGGCCCTAAGGTCATAGGACGTATACATTCTCATATAGCATCCTATGTCCCTAAGGCCATAGGATGTATACATACTCATTGTGAGCCCCCTACATATAGAATCCTATGGCCTTAAGGCCATAGGATGTATACATATGCATCGTGAAACAACTACATATAGCAACCTATGTCCCTAAGGCCATACAATGATATATACCCATCATGAGACAACTACATATAGTGGCCTATGGCCTAAAGTCCATAGGATGTATATTTACTCAACACAAAACACCTGTATAAAACGTCATATGGACTAAGAACATATGATTTATATATAATCAACACAAAACACCTACATAAAGCATCTTGTGGCCCTAAGGCCATAGGATGTATACATACTCATTGTGAACCACCTACATATAGAATCGTATGGCCTAGGATGTGTTTATACACATTGTGAAATACCTACATATAGCATCCTATGGCCCTAAGTCCATAGGATTCTATATACTCATTATGAAACAACTACATATAGTGCCCTATGGTCCTCAAGCTATAGGATGTATATGTACTCAACGCAAAACACCTACAAAAAACATCATATGGACTAAAGGCCATATGATTTATACATACTCAAAACAAAACACCTACATAAAGCCTCTTATGGCCCTAAGGCCATAGGGTGTATACATACTCATCGTGAACCACCTACATATAGAATCCTATGGCCTAGGATGTGTACATATGCATCATGAAACACCTACATATAGAATCCTATGGCTCTAAGTCCATAGGATTCTATATACCTATTATGAAACAACTACAGATAGTGCCGTATGGCCCTCAAGCCATAGGATGTATATGTACTCAACACAAAACACCTGCAAAAAACATCATATGGACTAAAGGCCATATGATTTATATATACTAAACACAAAACACCTACATAAATCCACTTATGGCCCTAAGACCATAGAGTGTATGCATAATCATCGTGAACCACCTACATATAGAATTCTATGGCCTAGGATGTGTATATATGCATCGTGAAACACCTACATATAGAATCCTATGGCCCTAAGTTCATAGGATTCTATATACCCATCATGAAACAACCACATAGTGCCCTATGGCCCTAATTCCATAGGATGTATATATACTCATCATGACACAACCACATGTAGTGTCCTATGGCCCTAAGGCCATAGGATGTATATTTACTCATCATGACACAACCACAGGTAGTGCCCTATGGCCTTAGGGCCATAGGATGTATATATACTCATCATGACACAACCATATGTAGTGCCCTATGGCCCTAAGGCCATAGGATGTATATTTACTCAACACAAAACACCTACATAAAGCATCATATGAAATTAAGTCCATAGGATGTATACATACTTACCATTAAACACCTACACATAGTACCCTATGGGCCTAAGGCCATACGGTGTATACATACTTATCATGAAACACCTACATATAGCACCCTATAGTTCTTAGGACATAGGATGTATACATACTCATCATGAAACCCCTTTACATAGAACTATATGTCATTAACCCTATAGGAGGTATACATCCTTATAACCATGGAGAACCTACATATAGCAGCACCCTAGGGCCCTAAGGCCACAAGGCGTATATATATTCATCATGAAACACCTAAATATATACTCACATTGAAATGAATTTGTGATGGTTTTCTTAACATATATTTGTTGAAACATTTATGCAGGTATGGGTTTTAATCAAGGTGATAGAGTATGCATGTTTGTAGCCACACAAAAGGTTGCCCTTGAGAGTGTATGTGAGACAAACCCAAGTGCATATTGTTCAGGCATGCTTATTGGGGAAGGCTATCTATCAGTGTTGTTTTCAAAACAAAGCACTCATTCCATTCCCAACAATGGATGCATCTCCAATGCATTGAAATGGAGTATTGGGTTGCTACAACATGTGAATGAGATGCAGTACAAAGGGGTTTCTATGTATGAGGCTCATAAAGGAATGGGAGCATTGGAGGCACAATGTGATGGAATGAGTTACAAGGAGGTTTGGAAAAATAAGAGGGTTCGACTTTGGGATGAAATAAAAACACATGTAGTAGCCGAAGGGATTGTCATGTATGTGTGTCCATTTGATTTTGTAAACTTTGGTGAGCTAGGTGAAGATAACATCGGTATTGGTATTGAAACATCCTATGCTTGTGAGGCTACCATTTGTGCACAATCTAATGTATGCAGCATCAATTTGGTTTGTTGGCCTATCAAGAGAGTGACAACTATGGATAGAAAAGCGTTGTTGCAATATGAGGATTTACATGCTAATGACGCATTACAAGATACATGCATTGAATCAGCCCGTTTGGTAGAGCCTATTTCAAAAAAACAAAAGCATTTCTTTATAAATAGAAAGCCAAAAATGTATGTGAAACCTTATAAGAAATCCAATCAAGCATCCCAACTTGTTTCAACCATAGATTGTTGTTCTAGAAGGTGTTGTCAATACGTCAAGAGAGACAGGGTCATGGTTATGCGCAAAGAATTTTGGGGATAAAGTTTGCAAAATAGAACCAACTATGTGTATGACACAATGTTGACTTCTTGGAGTGAGAACAAAACAACTACAAAGACTTGCTATGCATTTTCTTTTAATGGCAATGAGGTCTATAGTAGAGCTTGGCACGAAATTGGCATTCCAAAAAGTTAATTTTATCACTACCCTGAACAATTTGAAAATGGTGTTCGACACTCAGTGCATGGTAATGATAGTGTCATAAGAAAAGGAAGAGACCATACATAAATGGGAAGGGCATTGATGCGCTCTTTTGTAGATGAAAAATTAGAGGGAATGCCACATAAGAGTAGAACTATGGAAGATGGTACTAGGGAAACCTTGCTTGCAATACCAAACACGTACAATCAAATAGACATCTTACATGATGTCAGTAAAGCACTCAAGAGTATGAGTCTCAAGCCAATATCTAGCACTACATTCAATAGGATTTGGAATACAGAGTTTGCTAATGTGACCTTGTTAAAAACAAGTGAGTTCTCCAAGTGTGTCGTGTGTAATCGGATAAAGTCTCAAATAGAGTCAACAAAGGATGATGAGTTAATTGCACATTTGAACGATGAATGTAGAATTCACATGATGCAACAACAAAGTTGTAGAAATGTGTACAACACCCGGCGTATGTTCTCCCAATTGCAAAAGGATAAGTATTTATGACTCATTATACATGATAAAATGGACCAAAACAAGACAGCAATACCTAGATTGCAAGTGAATTCAAAAGACTATGTGAATGCATATCAGTTGCAAGTATCATTAACATGTATGATAACACATGGACATGGTCATGGGATGTATGGTCATTTCTCGTTGAATGGTCAGATCCGAATGCTACAATTGGTTTCCTTGCATTATGCTTACAGAATTTGGAAAGAACAGAAAACCATGGGCTAGGAGATTTATGCCATGATGGTATGCCACACAACAATGTAACATTGTTCAATGCATTGAATTCAAGGACAACTTTAGACCACCAAAACATAATGATGAAAGACCGTGAGGGGAATGCATCAACAGTAACACCATCGTTGGCTATTGAAGGATGTAATGAAGAGATTGCTAACTTGCAATCCACCTCCTCTCAATGTGTTGTGGATACCATGTCCACTCCCGTGTTTCAAAAATTGCCTTAGAATCTTTTGCCAAAGGTAGATAATTGTGTAGAAGAGAATAAGAATCGATATTTATTTACATACTTATCCTCACTAGTAGCAAAAGGTGTTTTCAAAACCGTGCATTTGGGATTCTTAATGGTGGGTAATACACATGAGGACATAGATGCAATGTTTAGCAGGTTCTTGGAGAGATTGCAAATAGGAATGACATTCACTTTTCCACATTTGATGGAACATTTTCAAAAATGTGAAAGCTTAGCTCCAACACCATTTTTGATGACACAAGTTCCTGACTACAAATCCTCTGTTAAAGGGTACATGTGTGATGGAGAAGATGCTCTTGTTAGACACTCTATGCACTTCAATTTCATTTCTTTATGCAAGGTGAAATCCCAGTAATGCAGTACAAAATTCACCCCAAAGCACTTGATTGGATGCCGAGGGAGTCAGGAATTGAGTTGTGGAAAAAAGATGATCAAGGGAAACCAAAATTGCCAGTAGGTTGTCCAAATGTGGTTCCTATAGAAAACTATGTGAGGGATAGTCCGCTTGTTATTCAAGGGATTAAGACATATCTTGAATTCTGGAAAAGATGGACTCTATTAAAGGTAAAGGAGCACGATTCTACAAAATACATGGAGCCAGTTCTTATTTTTTGGCAAAAAATAATTAGTGAGCTTGAACAACCAACAAATAAGCGAACCGATGAATATACATCATTTTGGCCAAAGACTACAGGGAGTCATCGAATGCAATAGATAGAGGAAGACACATATGAGTTTCTAAGATATGAAGAATTGAATGATCACTATGTTGGTTCTCAAAGTGCAAGGCCACAGGAAGCCTTCATGCCTCAAATTGATGTAAGTAAAGGGGGTTTTGTTCTTGTGAGACCCGCAAATCCAGAATATTCGATATGGCTCGGAGTTGCAGAGTCAGATGTTGACGTAGACAGCTCATCTCCTAACTACAAGAAATTTTTCATTCAATACTGGGCACCAAAACATTGAAACAAAAATCCACAATCCAAGAACAATATGAGGAGTTTTAAAAAAAAGAATTGGTGCTGCAGTCTTGCTGACCCAAAGCATTGGGAGTGTGTTGATGCATTTGTGTGGTCATGGACTCCAAGGGGTGGAAGACTTGTAGAAGCAATCAAAATACCATCCAATGTTGTGGAGAAAAACAAGCTAGCTTAATGGGAGAAAAGTAAATAGCATTTCATTTTCATATATTGTTTTTCTTGTTATATATGATTTTATAAAGTATCAATTAACATTAACATGAAATAAAATTTTGGATGGGACAAAAAAAGGTGTTTCTCAACCACCATTTTCTTGAGAATCTATCTCTTTGTCTAATGTAACACAAGTCCTCAACAAAAAACTTATCTATAACATTCCCAAAATAAATGAATTTTTTCTAGATCAAATGGAAAATAGGAATAGGCATTGAAATTAGTCCCAAAGTTGTGGGATTTTCCCATTTCATCTATAAGAGTGTTGTATCTCAAAATGTGCTTCACTACTTCCTAGTGCTTTTTGTCACAATTTTCCATAAATATGCTAACCACTCCCACTACAAATGCAATGTTTGGTCTGGTGTGGCGACCATGGTGTACATAAAACTAACTACTGCTAAAGAGCATGCCGCCTTTGCCATTTTTGCTTTCTTGGCATCAGATGTGGGAGCATCATCTTTGTTAAGCTTGCATTGGGGTACTTAATGAAGCCCCCCCCCCCCCCCCCCCCCCCCCCCCTGCATATTGAAACATTGCAAAATTGTGTGGATATATGTTGCATGACATAACTCTAGTATTCCATTCTTTCTATCTCTCTTGATATGCATACCAAGAAAGTCATTGGCATCTCCTAAATCCTTCATAGAAAACTGCTTGCTAAAGTGATTTCTTCAGGATAGAAATCTCATCCTTAGACTTCTCGAAAATGAGCATATCAAGGACATAAAGTATCAAGATGATTAGAAAACCATCACTAGCTTCTACGTGTACAAGTAGTGGTCTTCTTGTCTCCTCACCTAACCTTGGGCATGCATGTACTTGTCAAATTTTTGGTACCACTGCCTTGAGCCTTGCTTAAGGCCATACAATGCCTTTCATGGTCTACACACTAGTTTTGCCTTTATAGCCTTGTCAAGTTTAACTTCAAATCCCTCTAGTTTCTTTATGTAAACATCCTCTTCCATATCCCCATGAAGAAATGCCATCTTCATATCCGTTTGGACAAGTTCAATGTCCTCAATGGCTACTAGTCCAAGCATAAGACATAATGTATTCATCTTGACTAATGGAGAGAAAATCTCATCAAAATCCATGCCTTTCTTTTGCTTGAATCCCTTAGTACACAATCTAGCCTTATACTTAGGCTCGGGATCATCTGCCATGTATTTCTTCTTATACACTGATTGGAAGGCAAAGCTTGTTAATTTTGTTAGTTTCCAAGTCTCATTTTCCATAATAAAATTGCATTTTGATTATATAACCTGCTCCCAGTTCATGCCATCTTCCATATGAATAGTCTCTTGGTAGCAAGTTAGCTCTTTGCAGTCGGTATGACTAATAGATAGTTTGAAAATGCTCATGTCCATGAGAGGCTCTCACTGATATCCTCACTACTTGACTACTGGAATCCGCTCTCCGTAGAGTACTACTAGCGGTAGGAACTTCACTAGTAGACTGATCTATTAGGCTATCTCAATCGAGGCTACATCATTGAGTCTAACTTTTTGATATTCCACCTCTCTGATAGGTTTCCTATGCATCTTTGATTCATTGAAGATAACATGCAAGCTCCAAATTACTTGTTGAAATTTCAGATGCCAAAGACGGTATCACATTTTCTCCATAAAAGCCAATGGGCATGCGACTGAGGAGGAGCACACACGATGGCTTGAAGCCAAATCTAACCTTGCTAATGAGCAATTAGAAGATATCAGAAAGGCAAGGCTTCTCTCCAAGGAGACTTTTCTTCAACCTGAAGCCTCCAATCAAGCTCAGTTTTTTAGGGCTTTAAAAATCAAGAAGAGCCGGGGCCTCGTCCGCTCGCTCGATGATGAGAAAGGGACAGCAGTTCATAACCAAGATGAAATGGCTGGTTTGATGTTGAGCTATCTCAGTCAAATCATTGGACGGCCAGAGACCCAGTCCCAAGAAGTGGAAGAATCCAGAGGGACCCTACTTCAGAGTGTCAAGAAGGAAATTCCCCACTCATAAGCTAATAGCTTGGAACGGGCATTCTCCAAATATGAATGTTCACTAGCATTGCAAGCCCTTGGCAAGGAAAAGTCCTCTGGTTGGGATGGGATGACGGTGGAATTCTATAGAGAATTTTGGGATGATCTCAAGGCCCCAATCACAACATTAGCCAATAAAGCCATGGTCGAAGGGTCGATGGAGATAAGTGTAAAGAGAGGGCTTATCAAACCCATCCCAAAACAGATCTGTTGTTCTCAACTGAAACATTGGCGCCCTATAACGATGATGTCGGTGGCCTACAAAATTATAGCTAAAGCAGTAGCCCTTAGACTAGCCCCCTTACTAACCAAGATCATCTCTCCCTATCATTGTCGGCTGGTACGTGTAATGGGGGCTGGAAGCCAGTCAGAGCTCCTATTCAATGATAGAATTGTGGGCTCTTTTGAGGTCAAAAGGTCAATCCATTAAGCAGGGATGCCCTCTGGCCCCCCTACTTTTCGCCATAGGATCACATCCTCTAATCACGATGCTCGAAGCTAGTGTTGAAAGAGGGGAGTTGCAAGGCCTTGCCTTACCTGGAAATAGCCAACTCCTAGCAAAACTTTTTGCAGATGACTCTCTCCTCTTCTTGAAGGTGTGTCCCCAGGTCATTAGAAAAGCTCTGGAGATTGTACAAATATTCTCAGTAGCTTCGGGGTCCCAGTGTAATATAGAGAAGTCAAGGCTGATCACCTATCGAAAAATGACTCACTTGACCCTTCTGTCTGATCGGGGGAGATTTTCACAAAAGGGAATATCTTTAGACATCTGGGAGCCCCCTTGGGGGTGGACGTAACTCACAAGCAAAGATTTGAGTGGGTGCTTGAAAAAATCAAAACAAAAATCAGTAGGTGGAAGTATGCTCTTCTCCCATTCCCGAGTCGGATAAAAGTGATGAATGCCTTTATGATTCCTTATATTGCCTTTACTAGCCCGCTTCTCAAGATGGCTAAGTGTCACTGGAAAGAGTTCTTAAAACCTATAAAAATATTTTTATGGAAAAATAACACGAAATCTTCCAGGCCATGGCAATGGGCTCGGTGGGAATCAGTTGCTCGGCTGAGGAATCAAGGAGGCCTCATAATTCTCAACCCTGTGGCCCATGCAGAAGCTTGTTGCGCCAAATTTGTTGTTTCCCTGGCTAAACAGGATCAAGTTTGGGCTGTCATGATCAGAGATATGATAGAACCAGCTAAACTTGGCTCGAAGGGTGGAAAGTGGAGAGGGGTGGAGGTTCATGACAAACTGTTAGCCCCGGCGTGGTCTACCTTAAGACTGGGGGGCAGCTCAGGAGAATTGGTAAGAAAATGTAATAGCGCAGCAGGAGTCTTAAAGTGGGGGGAAGAAGCCAGATACTTCAAGAACTCCATTCTGCATTGGTCCCCCTGGCTTTCCAAAGTTGTAGATCCGCCACAAACTCCCTATTGGATTGAGACAGCCAGGAAGCTTAATATTAAGGGTCTGAAGCGCCTTGGGCACTTCTGGGACAGTGGCAACAAGAGCAAAGAGGTCCCACGCATTGTGTTTGTTGAGGTCGATATCTTTTTTGAGCTTACCCAGTGCTTTCTTGGTTAGATTCCTAAAAAGAGGGTCTTTGAATAGGTGTGCCCCTATTACTAACAGTTTTTTCTCACCTCTTGGGGTCTTCTCCTCTTCTTTATTCTTCTTAAAATGTATGTGCAGAGGAATGTGATCCGAAAGGCTTTTTGTTGGGACTACCTTCATCTCCATCAACGCCGGTACCCAGTCAACTTGGTGCGAGCAATAGCATCTGTCCAGCCTGGAGGCAGTGCGGGCGTACTGGAGGTTTGTGTAGGTGAAACCAGGTGTGCTGTTCCATGGGCCAACTTCCCATAAGTCGATCATTGCCCACTTTTCACACAAAATTTGCCATTTAGATCTTTCTGAGCCAGCCAGCATACTAGGGATCCTGTTTTATCCCTGCTCTTTTCTACCATATTAAAGTCGCCAACTAACAGCCACTCCCCTTCAATAGGAGTATCTCTAAGTTGCATCCATAGTTTAGATCTTTCCTTTGCATTGCAAGGGCCGTACACATTCACAATGGTGAAGGGATGCCCTTCCCATCTGATTCTAATCCCGAGGATTCTGTCGGATGGGTGGTTAAGAACCAACTTCGGCTCCAGTTCTCTGTCTGCAATGCTAAGGATGTCACTGAAGCCGTTACTTCCTTCTCCATAGAATACCAGTTTCTTTCCTAGCACCTATTTTCTCTTGCTATGGGCATCTAAGTGGTGTTCCTGGATGGCCCAGCAATTGACTGTCTTCTCCTTTTTTATTTCCTCCCAGAATAGGGTACTCTTGAGTCTTCTTAGAGATTTTCAACCCCTTTACATTCCAAGATTGGATAGTGAGAGACTCCATCATTAATGAGGGGTTCATTGGGATAAAGGAACACATTCTTCAGCATCCGAATCATTCCCTCCCCCCTTCTCCTTGGTCTCAGGAGAATCCGGGGGTTCCAAGTCAGGGGATTTCTTTTCTTGTAGTGCTGCAAATGGATTGTGCAGCGGGACAATGAACCCCCCTCCTTTCGAAGGGGTGGAGGATGAAGTAGATCCTTTCACCTAAAGTGTTCTCACTACTTGAAGCACTTTGGAGTCTCTGGAACCACCTTCACTCTTTTGGCTCTTTTCAAACCACGGACTTGGACAGCCGTCGCCGTTGTCACTGTCATAAATTTGGGGGTAGCGACGGGAGTAATGATCCTATTATTGTTGCCTGCACCTTCGGAAGCTCATTGTATGGGAATCGATTCCTCCACAATCTTTTCTTACATCTTAATATCCATTTTCTCACATACCATATCTCCTTTATCCTTCCCTGCATTTGTCCCTTCGTTACTGCCTCCTTGCTTCTCCAGCCCTTCCATCGGGGATTCCATTTTATTGGGGGCCTGTGTTGCCGGAGCTGCAGTATCATTAGACTTTAAGGGGCAATCCTTGGCGAAGTGACCAAAGTTGTTGCATTTAAAATATGCCCCAAAGTATGTACCAAAGTTTAGCGGAAGAGTAACAAGCCCAGCTCTGACATTGATAACCATGCTCTTAGGTGGTGTTTTAGACGCATCCCATCCTATACAAACCCTGTTTGAGGTTCTGTCAAACCCTCTCTTGCTAGGTATGAATAAGGGAGTGCCCAATTGGCTAGCAAGCATCGTGATATTTTCCCACAGCCAGCTAGGCAGTCCCACAAACTCAACCTAGACCGGATGAAACTCTTGTAGAGATTCAGCTGAGTCGAACACTGGCTCCCAAGGCATCACACAAACCGTAGTCCTATTAAATACTAGGGGCCGTTTGTCAAGAATCTTTTCCACATCGGAGGCCTCTTTGAATCTTACTGAAAAAAAACCTTTAGCTAGGTAAAAAGTACTTTCTACTGCTCCTCCATGACCAAGAATTTGAGGGCCCTAAAGCCATTGAATCATCTCAAACCTGTTCGGGATTCTTCCACTGAACCCAAATACAAGCGTTAGCTTAGCTTGCCTGGCTAACTGCTTTTTGATAAGTGCCGGTGGAATCGCTACAGTAATAGCCTCGGCAACCTCCACCTGTTGTGGCAAAGACTTTTTTAAAGCAGAGAAGGCTCGATCTGCCAACCCGTCTTCTACCAGCCCACTGTCTTCTGCATGGGAGCAAGTTCTTTTGTTGTTGTTAGGGCCGGACTCGATCTTTTTGTTGACTTCCATGAGCTCTTGTTGCAGTCTAGCTTTTGCATTCTGCAAGTTTTTTATATCTCCTTCACTTGATATCCCTTCTACTGAGTCTTTTCCAAAATCCTTAAGAGTTATGCCCCTTGAGTATGCTAGCAAACGAAATACCTGGCCTACGAGTAGCAGATGCACTTGACGCTTTATTTACGTTCGCACAGATGGGACCCTGAGGAACCCCGTCTTTGAGGGTTTTTACCTCGAATTTGAACCCTTGCGCTGAGCCCATTTTCTCACTTGTTTCATCAGAGAGAACTTTTTCAGTCGGGACACTTTTGTCATCTTTCATGGTTGCAACCTTTGGCGAGTTGGGGCCTAACATTTCCGTATCATGCATCGGTCTCAAGAGCGAGCCACCACCTACCTCCATCGGGACAACTAGCTCCATTTCGGATTTTTTTTTCGTCGCTAGCATCTGTGAGAATTTAACAATATCCTCATTTGCAACCAGATTGTCGAGTTCCATTATCGAGTGTCGCGGACTTACACCACTTGATTAAGCTCAAGATCTTCAAGGCACCTAGGCTTTATGAGATAGGTAATGGACTCCTCCCTTTTTACACCAAAATGAGACAAAGAGTTAATAATCGTTTGTTTGATAGGGACTTAAGGCTGGGATTTTAGGAGGCAGCCTTGATAATCGTAATTTTACATCACCAAAGGAAGAAGGGAAAAAAAAACGTAGGCACAAATCAGTGAGCGCGATTATTGACTAATGAGCGCGATTATTAACTATGTCCACACGTGAAGAAAGAAAACCTAAGGTATTGTGCTGAGAAAAAGGAGACGATGCGTTGCTGGAGAACTTAAAAGCAGCAGCCATGGCCGTCGCTTATCCGCTCGCAAACGCCTCACATACAGACGATTCATTCCTTGACTTCAGCAAGCAAAACCGATTTGGAGCATCCTTCAACACTGCAAGAAATCCAATCCATCGTCCTATCCCCACATCTTCAGTACACAAACTTTCTACGTCGCCGGCGAACAGACATCGCTAAGCAATGGAAACTTACTGTCTCCCACCTTCTTCATCCTTCTTAATCAAAAGAGCCCCTAGAAGGTCCAAATATTTCCTGGTATTCTACATACTAAAGAAAGCAATAAGATAACAGGTAGCAAGAGAATCTCCCAAAATTTTTACAATCTAAGCAAAATAAGAACTAAAAGTTAAAAAGGTTATCAAGAAATATAGTCTAAATTCTTGTGACATCAATTTTAAAAAAAACATTTTATCTTCCTCAACTAATGATTAAAGACAACGAAAAACATTGACACCAATCACATTATTATTTCAAGCACAAGTCCTCTTTGAGAGCAATACATATGTATGGTTGTGGAACTCATTTTGTAGGTTAATAAAAGTTGTGCAAAGGCCCGTTGTAGGGAGGTAGGTCTTCTATATGTGAAGGCTATAATCACCCATGGTATATGCTATTTGTAAGGCAGAGTCTTATGTATCTATGGGGTACTACATTTTTCCTTAATGGCAATGATAGGCTATAATATCAAGAAACAAACCACCTTTGATTTGTAAAGCATCAATTTTGAATCAGAGCCACGATTGTTAAGTATGGAGCTTGATTTATCCTTTGTAATTTTTTGTGTTAAAAACGCACATTTGTAAGGTCTCATTATGAAGAGAAGACTTCGTGCGTGAAGAAAAATAACTTGCCGAAAATTAAAAATAACTCGTCGGAATATTATGGTCGGACGGCGGCCGGAAAGTGGTTGAAAAACGACCAGTTGGTTGACCGGTGGTAGTTAATGGTCGGTGGCCGGTGGTCGAAAGTCAATGGCCGGTGGCCAGTGGCGGTATTCAAAAGCAGACTTGTCTTCTCAAGGGCTTCCACACATGGGCAAATTGGAGGGTCCGATTTGGACTTATCTACACAAGGACGGCTACACATGGCTGCCTCTCATGAGAGAGGACAGCTCTTTTGGCCAAGCCATTTCTACACACATTTCATAGTGTGAAGTTGATGCAACAAGGTGCATATGAGGTGGTGAGAGTGAAGCAAGGCGGGAGCTCCAACAGGGTATAATCCCTTTGTAACACTTCTTGTTTTGAAGTACTAAAGCCATTGAGTGACTGCTTTTCCGTGGACGTAACCCACATTGACTGAACCACGTATATCGTGTGTAATACTCTCTCTCTCTCTCTCTCTCTCTCTCTCTCTCTCTCTATTGTATAATCTCTTGTGTGTGTAAATTATCTCTTTCCATTAAGTAATCTACTCAATTATCTACTTAGCTACGTCATATTTCCTAACAATTGGTATCAGAGCAAGGTTTGCTCGTAACTAAATTATCTCAAGGAAGGGATTCCTTGAATTGAGTGGGAGTTATGACGGAGGAAGGGAAGCGCAAGATTGAGAAGTTCAACGGCAAAAACTACCAACATTGAAAGATACAGATTGAAAACTATCTCTACCAGAAGGACCTCTATTTGCCACTAGGCGGTCTTGTGAAGAAGCCCGCAACAATGGCAAATGAAGCATGGATTGTCCTTGATCAAAAGGCACTGGGAACAATCCGGTTAAGCTTGGCGTCAACGGTTGCCTTCAATGTTTCGGAGATGAAGACCACAGAGGACTTGATGAAGTCACTTGACGACTTGTACGAGAAACCATCGGCATCCAATAAGGTATTTCTTATGAAGCGCTTGTTCAATCTAAAGATGGCAGAGAATGGTTTAGTTGCAGAACACCTAAATAACTTTAACACAAACATAAATAAACTTCGATCGGTGAAAATCAATTTTGATGACGAAGTGCAAGCTCTCCTTATACTATCATCTCTACCGATTAGTTGGGACAGCCTTGTGATGGCTGTAAGTAATTCTATTTTTGGCACAAATACTCTTAAGTTTGATGATGTTGTGGGTGTTCTCCTAAGCGAGGAAATACGAAGGAGAAGCACAGGAGAATCATCAAGTGTTGCACTATCATTGGAACCAAGAGGAAGGCCTAAGGAGAGGTTCAAAAACCAAAAGAGTCGTGATCGCTCAAGACAGAGCAAGTCACGCACAAAGTCAGTTTTTGAATTTTGGAACTGTGGCAAGAAGGGCCACGTCAAGAAGGATTGCTAGTCCAAGAAGAAGAAGGAGACTGAGTCTCAAGCTTAGACTTGGGACAAATGGGTGTACAAGCTGAAGGAAGAAGAAGGTGGGAAGGAAAGGTACAAATCTAAGCTTGAGATAAAAGGGTTTTCTCAAAAGAAAGATATTGATTTCAATGAAATATTTTCTCATGTTATAAAAATGAACTCAATTACGTTTGTCTTAAGGCTTGTGGATACTCATGATCTAAATCTTGAGCAAATGGATGTAAATACGGCATTCCCTCACGGTGACTTAGAGGAGGAAATTTACATGCTTCAACCAAAGGGGTATGAAGTAAAAGGTAAGGAGAAAATGGTTTGCAAATTAAAAAAAAGCTTGTATGGTTTAAAGCAAGCATCAAGACAATGGTACTTAAAGTTCAATCGATGGATGTTAGATCATGGATTCAGAAGATGCAACTCAGATCATTGCATCTACACGAAGAATTTGGGAGATGGGAATTTCATCATCCTAATGTTGTATGTTGATGACATGTTGATTGCAAGTGCTAACATGCAGGACATCAAAGACGTAAAAGAGGAGCTGTCTAAATATTTTTCAATGAAAGATTTAGGTGCTGCAAAGAGGATACTTGGTATGAAGATATCAAGGGAAAGGACGAAGAAGACAATAAAGCTATCTCAAGAGGATTACATCAAGAAGGTACTAGAAAGGTTTGCAATGCAAAATGCAAAAACGGTTTCTACACCTTTGGTTGGTCACTTTAAACTAACCAAGGATATGTGTCCAAAGACACAAGAGGAGATAGCCTATATGTCTAAAGTTCCATATGTTGTAGCTGTAGGTTCTCTTATGTATGCTATGGTCTGGACAAGACCAGACATTGCACATGCAGTGGGAGTTGTAAGTAGGTTCATGGACAACCCAGGTAAAGAGCACTGGCAAGCTGTGAAGTGGATACTTAGGTATCTAAAAGGGACAACAACAAATGCTTTGTATTTTGGAGGAACTGATATTTTTTTAGAAGGGTATGCTGATGCAGATATGGCAAGTGACAAAGATACTCGAAGGGGCACTACTGGCTATGTCTTCACGATTGGAGGCACAGTAGTAAGCTGTGCTTCAAAGCTGCAGAAAGTGGTTTCACTTTCTACCACGGAAGCAGAGTATGTAGCAATGACGGAGGCAAGCAAAGAAATTTTGTGGCTTCACAGATTCTTAGAAGAGCTTGGATTCAAACAAGACAATTATGTCTTGTAGAATGATAGCCAAAGTGCTATCCATCTTGCGAAGAACTTAGCCTTTCATTCAAGGACAAAGTACATCGAGGTGAGATATCACTTCATACGCACTCTTTTGGAAGAGGGACAGCTAAAGCTAGGAAAGGTACATACAAGTGAAAATTCTGCAGACATGTTTACAAAGGTGATCAACAAGGAGAAGTTGAGCTTTTTCTCATCTTCAATCGGCATTCAAGGATAAGAAGCCAGGATGGAAAGCAGTCACAAGTTTGGTTTGGAGATCAGTCTCCAAGTGGGAGATTGTTAAGTATGGAGCCTGGATTTACCCCTTGCAATTTTCTGTGTTAAAAACGCACATTTGTAAGGTCCCCATTATGAGGAGAAGCCATCGTGCGTGAAGAAAAATAACTCGCCGGAAAATAAAATCACTCGTCGGAAACCAAAATTTTAACACCCAGTTTCGAGCCTAAGCTCGAGACTGGCTTCGCCGGAATATTATGGCCGGATGGCAACCGAAAAGTGGTCAAAAAACGATCGATCGGTTGCCGAGGGCCGGTAGTCATTGGCTGGTGGTCAGTCGCTGGTGGTCAATGGCCGGTGGCTGGTGGCCGAATTCAATGGCCGGTGGCCGAATTCAAAAGCGGACTTGTCTTCTCAAGGGCGACCACACATGGACGGATTGGAGGGTTTGGTTTGGAATTATCTACACAAGGGCGGCTACACATGGCTGCCTCTCATGAAAGAGTGCAGCCCTTTTGGCCTACAAAAAGAGGTCATTTCTACACACATTTCATAGTGTGAAGTTGATGCAACAAGGTGGGTGTGAGGTGGTGAGAGTGACGTAAGGCGGGAGCTCCAACAGGGTATAATCCCTTTGTAAACTACTTCTTGTTTTGAAGTACTAAAACCATTGAGTGGCTGCTTTCCCGTGGACATAGCCCACATTGGGTGAACCACGTATATCGTGTGAACTCTCTCTCTCTCTCTCTCTCTCTCTCTCTCTCTCTCTCCTCTATAATCTCTTGTGTGTGTAAATTATCTCTCTCCATTAAGTAATCTAATCAATTATCTACTTAGCTACGTCATATTTCCTAACAATGATGGTTATGTGTGAGGAATCTGAGATGGATTCTTTCAAGAAATTTGAAAGTCAAGGTTAATGAGCATATTGTTATGTAATGCACATCGAGGAAATCTGGCAATTTTGACATCAGGTCAAAGTAATTAGTAAGTAATGGAAATTGAAATGGCATGGAACATTAATTATAAAAAATAATTATTGCAGGGATCTAGATATGATATGAAAAAAAGCAATGTCATAAATGAATTAAACAACGTGTGTGGGTGTGGGTGTGGGTGTGTGTGCACGTGCACACGCGCACGCATGCATCCACCTATAATCTAAAGTAAGTTTCACACACAAGTGGTGGAGTTGGCTACCACTTGTGCCACTTGTGTGGATAGCCTACTACCCACCATTATTCAAAAGGTATTTTGTCATGAAACTAGACTAAAGCCACCTAGTTGGATGAAGTTGAAATGCCTAGTTAGACATTATCGATATACGCTTGCAGTTGGAACCACTAGCAAGGTCTGCTAGGTAATCAAGCTTAGTACAATGTGCATTGTACGATAATTTTATGCCTTTCATAGCTAGGTGGCTAAAATAAGCGCAAAAATAAACTATGCCTTTAACTTTATGTCAATCCATTTCAATAAGAGTGAAAAGTGGTTATATGATGTGGTTTTTTTTTTCCGAGAAAAAGATCCTTCTATTACTTAATGAAACTGCCCATAGGGCTACAACCACCTCTACAAGAGAGGGCTACAACAACCATGATGGGGAGACTTTCCCAATGAAAAAACAGCATATGTACAATGAGGCTAAATCAAGAGATGGGAGGAGGGAAAAGCCACACAAGTGGTCAGTAGTGCCATCGGAGTACACCCTGGACCACGGTGTAGAAAGGCCCAGGACGCCAGAGTCGAAGGAAAGCCTCTCTACGCTCCCGCATGCGGTCTGAGCTGCCCTGTAGTCTCTTGAGATGTCCTCTGAGAGTGTGGATCATCTCTAGCCAAAAATCGCGAACAGACTCTGTTGGTGGCACAGGGCGAGCCTCAAAGATGCGGAAGCAACGGGCCCGCCAGATGAACCAGAGTGTCAGGCCACTGATGAGCTCCCAACACTCCTCTCTCTCACTGCACCACTCCTGTGGAGTAAGCTCTGTGTGGCAGGCTGGAGTGTGGTTGCCCCTCTTGCATCACTATCATCCTGCTGGTGGAGGATAGCTCAAACTGAAGTGCCAGGCCCGTGAGGGTGGACCAAGCCGCTGCTCCCCAAGTGTACTGTCGAGCCATGGAGAGAGCAGGCATCAGCCAAAGAACAGGAAGCCACACCTGTTGTGCCAAAGGACAGTCCCAAAGACAGTGACGCTGACTCTCCACAAGCTGGTCATAAGCCGCACATGTGATCGAGAGACCACTATGCACTAGCCAGCTCCCAACTGTTGTAGCTCTGTGTGCGACCATCCCATTGAAACAAGGTGACTCGCCTCGGCTGTCTGGAGCCCCACAACCTCTCCCAGAAGACTACCAAGAACTCAGCTGTGAGACTCTCCTCCTACCAATGAGGTGTTGTATAGCGGGGCGGGCCTCTCTCTGTGCTGCTAGTATGTGACGTCCCAGTCGAATACTGTACTAAAAGAACGGTACACCTGGGTGGTCTACAGAAGAGAAAGGGTCCCTCCAAATCCACTCTCTAGGATCCCACTGTACTCGTGCTAGTGGATAGCACTCTCAAGCCCACAATCTCCAGTGTCCAGTCTCAAGAGCTACTGGGTCAGGATCGATGACACAAGTCCTCCCACAGATGCCCACCACTCGGATCCTCTGAAAACAGCACTCTGCCACCTACGGAGCCTCTAATGCAGCTCGCTGTAAGCGTCCCTCACCCTGTAACTCGAAAAAAAGGGATGGAATAGTCTCTGAGCAGGCCCGGACTGAGATGAGAACCTCAAGTCGTGTGAAGGCTCCCATCCACCTGGGTGCTACTGGCTCGAGAGGTGTGAGTCACTCAGCTAGAACTGCCTCTGAGATGTCGTGGCACATGCTCTGCACCCCTCTCATGCCCTATAGCTAGAAACCCTGCAACCTACTCCTCTTACAAGCCTAAAAACTCTAACCAGTCACCTAAAGAGCGCGTTGGACCCGTTGCCATGGGACCCCAGGAAACATGAGGCCGACTACCAACCAAGTGGCCTCTCTGAGTGCTAACCATGGGGTTCCAAACAAGGGGCTGTCGTAGGCGCTCCTCCGTGCAAGTAGGTTGTCGCTGCTCCAGGCCTTGCCGCAAGTGCTCCAAAGATCTAAGCAAACTCACAGCGAAGCGGTCCTCCAGTCTCCTGCTCAAACCAACTCTGCGCATCTCTGTGAAGATCCATCTGATCGAAGGTCGCCAAGTGCCTCCAACCTGAGGCGCCCTAGCGTGAAGCCACTGTAGCAAGAAATCCTTCCAAGGCTCCTCACCTGGAAGAAGTCCTCTGACTATGAATTTCCCAAGAAGGGCTCCGCTTTGTTGTGCTAGGTCAATGATCCTAAGCCCTCCCTGTGAACAAGGAAGAGTGATGACTTGCCAAGACACTTTGGCTCGGGCTATCTGAGTGTCACGTCCTGACCAAAGGAAGTTCCTGATCAGACTCTCTACCTGGCTGATACAAGAACTCGAGAAGATCCGGCAAGAAGTGATGTACCACATAGTCGCCAACAACACCTGGTTGGCCACTACTACTCTGCCAGCCAAAGAAAGTCGTGCTAAGCTCCAGTGTAACAACTTCCTCCTGATAGACAGGAGGAGGGGAGCAATCTACTGCTCGGGAGACAAGTCGAGACCAACCTGACAGCCCAAGTATCGAATTGCAGTCCCTGGGGGAATCCACCTAAAACCCTCTCCTGGCATCCAATCGGGCAAAGGAGCACTACCAACAGAGAAAGCCACTATCTTTCTCCAGTTGATCAGTGCGCCAGATGCACAACAGAAGGTCTCAAGATCCTGCTCACACCTATGAAGGTTGGCCTCCTAGCCATCCAAGTACAAGGCTGAGTCGTCAGCAAACTCAGCGTCCAGAAGCTCATCTCCCCAAATAGGAAGTGCTAAGCCCCACAAACCAACCTTCTACCTACGACACCAAGAACCTGCTCATCGCCTCAGCATAGAACAAAAAGAGGAAGGGGGCAAGAGGGCAGCCCTGTCTGACCGAACATGTGAGCGTGAAACGATTGCCTCTACCTCCTCACAAAAGTACATGACTGTGTGCTCATCTGTACAAAGTTGGCACCCCTTTGATCCAAGGATCTGAGAAGCCTATCCTGCGTAGAGTGCCCTCCAGAAAGTCCCAGTCAACTCTGTTGTAGGCCTTCTCAAAATCGAGAAGAAGAATCACCAGATCCTCGCCACAAAGCCTCGCTAAGGCAGAAGCCTCCCAAAAAGTAAAGATGTTGTCAAGGATACTACGCTCCTTCACAAAACCAGTCTGGGTCCCATGTATAAGGCTCTCTAGAAGTGGTTGGATCCTCAAACTCAGAGCCTTGGAAAGAATTTTGTAGGCTGAGTTGAGGATGGTGATGGGGCGCCACTGTTGAATCCCATCCAAGGAGCCACCCTCCTTGGGAATGAGGTAGATCAGACCCTCACTCATGCTGTCAGTCATCTCTCCTGTGTGCAAGATGTACTGGAAAGCACTACAGAGATCAGGGCCAAGCAAGTCCCAGTACTCCAAGAAAAACTGGGAGTCAAGCCATCCTTACCTGGACAGCTACCACGGGGGAGTGCACTAAGAGCCGTGTGCTACTCCTCAAGATGAAGTGGAAGCTCAAGTCTCTGGTGCATCTCCTCAGTCACAAGGCAAGGCATCTACACCCACACATGTTCCCTACATGCATCATGACTCTCTGACTGAGGCTCTGCAGATAGTAACTCACGGTAAAAGTTAGTAGCAATTGCACGCATGTCCTCTGGCTCAAAAGCAACTGACCCGTCGGGCCTCCGCAACTGAATGACCTTGGCATGCGTATGCCGAGGTCCCACTGCCTTGAAGAAAGCACCAGTCACTTTGTCACCCACCTGCGTCCACTGAGATACATGGCGATGAAAGCAAACTCATGGCACCGCTCCTCTGTGCTACCAAGCTCCTGGCGAGCCTTCTGTAACGGCTCCTCCAACCAAGGACTGTGTGGATGCTGCTCCTGCATCCTCTGCAAGGAAGCAACACCCCGTCTGAGACGCTGCTCCTCCTCTCTTGCTGCAGTCAAGCGAGTCAAGGACTTTTGGAGAAAGAAAAGACTAAGCTGAGCTAGTACTGAGGCCACTCTGTTAGCAGTAGCAGGAGAATCCTGCATGTCCAAGCTCTCTGTCCAAAGAGCCTCTACTCGCTCTTTGAGTGCAGAGTCCAGAAAAACCCTCTCAGGGATGCGTAGTATCGTGCTCCCCCGCCTCTGCCTATCTGTCACTGTGAGGATCACTAGTGCATGGTCCGAGAAGGAAGTCCCTGCCAGGATGCCAACTGTCCGACCCGAGTCACAGAAAAAGTCACTAGTGGAGAAGCGATCTATCCGCGATAGATTCACTTCTCCCACTTTGCCGTCCGAACGAGAGAAGGCCAGGTTTTCTTGGGGCCTCACAAAGCGAGACTGCTGCCACACATCCGAAACCCTCAAAGTCATAAAAAACCTCTCCCAAGCTGCCAGCTCAACTCCCTGCACAATAGCATGGCTACCACCAATCCTGTCAGAAGGGTCCTCCAACATATTGAAGTCACCCCCAATGCACCACTGCTCTGCTTGCGGCAAAGACTCAACAATCTGTGACCAAAACTCTGCGCGTGCACTCGCCACATTGGGCGCATATATGTTCAGGTAGCCCACAAGGCAACCCTGAACCTGCATAGTGATCCATTGAGCCCTGCCTGGCACAATAATCCCTCTGCCCACAATGGCCTGCTGTAGAGACTCACAATAGTCATACATACCCCACCCTGGATGCCTCCAGGTCCAAAAGCAGCTGACCAAAAAGTCTCATAGCGACCACGCAAAATCTGACCACAACGCCGAATGCGGCTCTCACAAAGATGCTCGCACAAAAACATTGCAACATGATACTCAACAATTTGATATGCCATACATTTCAAGGGAGTTGGAGGAAGTTCACTTGTATGATCGTACTTCAATGGATGAGAAAGAGCCGGATCACTATGGAAAGTTACTTTTACACATGTGTAATAGCACGGGTATGCTCATTGCCAATGGTGTATCTTTGTGGAGTGGAACCAATGGAGGCTGTGTGCCCCATCGAGGAGAGGGGAGGGGCGGGGGACAAAAGTGAAGGTGAGGGGGGGACGGGCGGGGGAGGCGGAGCGGCAACGACTGAGGGAGAAGGAGGCGGTGGTGGAGGAACACAAGTGGACGGGGCCTCATCAGGCAGGTCCTGCTGAAGGGGTCGAAACAGTTCCCAGTCGGAACCCAGTGCTGCTGAGCTGCAGTAGGTCGGCCACTAGGAGGAGCAGTGGGATGAGCTCTCCCCTGACGGCGGCGGCCACACACCTGCTGCCAACCATCAGCTGGCTGGTCACTAGTCTTTGTCGAAGTACCAACCTGTGTATCCTGTGTACCTGGCTGCTTGGCTTGCTCAGCCTTGGGCGGCTGTGCATGCACTGTGGGTCGAGGTCTCCTACGAGGAGAGGCCTTTTCCATATGGCCCATCTGTCTACAAATGAAACACTGGTTCGGGTGACCCGAATACTCCACACTTTGTCTAAACCATCCCCCACTCAGCCTAGGCAGCAGTACCACCTTGAGGAGGGAGTGTGTGTCACGAACAAGAACCCGCACAGTAGGTAGACCTACGGCCTTGGCCACAACTGAAGCTGCCGAGCGTGGAGACTCCAAAACTGTCCCGAACATGGAACCAATCTTGGGTAGGAGGGGATGGTACTCTCGCCTCAGGCCTGGAAAGCAAACCGAAATCGGCAAGTCTGCCTCCTCAAGCACATCTGTAGTAGGGTCGAAACCGTGATGCCAACGTTGGAGGTAAGCTCGAGTTGCTCTGATGCCGAGCAGGCTCATTGAGATCACTTTGGTCGCCATGTCTGCAGACTCGAAGTCGACCTGATAGTACCCTCTCCTGAGGATCTAGACATCTGTAATCTTGCCCACATCGGAGAGAAGACGGGCCTGCATTAGATCCCGAAATTCGCCCCAACTGGGCCGAGTGCCAATGATTTTACAGATAACCGAAGTGGCCTGCAAGCACTCCACTTTGGCCATCAAGCTCGCTTGCTCTTCTGGCGAAAGAGCAAGTCGAAGAGTCGGCTCCGCGGTGTCGAGCGAGGGGACTTTGTGGAGTCCCTTTGAGTGGAGCAGAGGCCGTCATTCTGTGTCTACTATTGAGAGGATAGGGTCGTTGGTGGCAAGGGGAATGCCAGCAAGCTGAAAAAACAACCTACAGGCTTGAAGGAGGCGAAAAAGGGATGGAAAAAAGGGGGCGGGGGGTGCAATAGGGCTGAGGCCAGGGGGCGGGAGGTTGAAGTGGCGGCAAATGGGGATGGGGGGACTCGTTGTACCTGCGTAGCAACGCGCTGAGGGCTGGCCAACGGCGGGCAAGGGAGCACGTAGCGCGAGGGAGGAGGGGGGATGCGGGAGCACTGGCGAGGGAGCTACGCGTGCAATATTGGGGGGGGGGGGGGGGGGGGGGGGGGGAGAAGCAATGAGCTTCAGCCAGTGCTTAGTGTATTCGGTCGTTCTATATGATGTGGTATTAGTAAGACTTTCTCTAAATCTGCCCCATATACTGCATAATGGTTGTGTCATAACCCCGACCAAGGACGTATTGCAACCTTCTTTAACTCGATAGCGGGAGCAAACAAGTCCTAGGCCCAAAACTATAATTAGGCTAGCCTAGCTTACCAAAACAAACCCTATAAAATATATAGTATGTGTTGTTTGAAATAAATATAAATATAAATATCAACAAACAAATAGAAAACTACTTGAAGACCCTCGCAAGCTTGATTATCAAAATAATGGTGGTCATGTAACATGCACATTTGTTCTAATGCATGGAACATGTATCATCATTTCAAAAACTAAAAGAGTGTAGTTTTATGATCTTGCTAGGACCATGCTAAAGTTGAGAAGGAGATCCCCTTACATCAATATTTTGGACGTTCAAAAAAGGCATAAAGGAACTATTAGTCTACTAGTGTTAATGGAGAGAATGACAACTATCAACATAACTCGAGGAAGACGAGCAAGGAGTAAGTAGGAGGGGCAACCTCTATTTCTCATCATCCTATGCATATGTGGCAAGGACTATACCACAACCTTTTTTTACCACTTCATCAACACCCAAAGTTATACGAGGTATCCACTGTCCGAAGTTTTTATCAATTTCTCTAGTCTTTGGGCAAATCCAATTATGCTTAGGGCTAGCTCAAAACCATACTTGATGAATAAGCCTCACAATTTCGGCGTCATACAAAGTAATCATGGAAGAAGGGAACCCTTGGAACATTGATTATAGAAAATAAATGTTGTTTAAGCCAAGCTGAACATTTTTACAAGGATTAAAATGCACTTAATCTAAATGTAATGAGTATGTCTATAAAAAGTATAATATAGACATCACTGGGACTAACTTTTTAGAACGGCTGCAAAAACTGTCTAACCCGAAAAACTTGTAAGACGAGCAACAAGTACAAAACAGGCAAACTTATATATCTATCTATTTCCATCACCTATCACATCTCTACTTTTGAGAAATAGAGCCACATTTGACAAAAAGTACGAGGATTAGGCATGTCTGCTTGAAGGGATGTGGCTTGCCAGCCTTAGCACATTACTAATTCATAGAACAAGTTAAGTGACAGACCAATACATTGAAGAATCTATGCAAAAGAGTGTTGTTTTTGACAAAAATGTCACAATTTTGATAAATTTAATAATACCCGGCCATCAAGTCTATGTTGAAATGATTGTGAGATGAGCTTTTTTAGCAACTCGCTAACCAATGACCATCTATGCTGCGACGGCTATCAGAGTACGTCACTAAAGTTTTCTATCAAAATATTAGCCTTAAGCCTTCCACCCCATGCATCGAACCATTGCCTTGCTGCTGAGCAAACTCGGTGTCATCATCAACATTGCACAAGTCACAACCCATGAGAGAGTTCCTTCTCCCATGGAAATCAATTTACAGGGAAATAAGCCAAGTCCACCCGCAATTTGTAAAAACTTAACCAAACGTTTGTACATTCTTGAGTGCTCCCAAGCCTTGGCTTCATCCAAAAACCATATGGAAACCAACAAGATCATCTTTGAAGTGTACTTGTTTAATACTTTCTATCCAAATGATTGCCCACATTGAGGGCAACCCAAACAAGGTTGTAAAGAACTCTATTGAATCAATTTTGAGTTCAATATGAAACATAGAGTTTTCACCGCTCGGTTTCTTAGAAAACCTGCAGCTCATCCGAAAACTAACTGTCATGATCAGATGTCAGAATGTATATACAGATACTGCTCTATGGACACTGGACTACGCATCATCAGCATCACTGCTTGTCGGATTGGAATCTGAAAAAATGTCACTAGCAACACCTCCTTCCATCCTCGCTCTGCAATGAAGCAACATGAGAGCTCAAAGGGATAGGAATATCAAGCCTCAAACCACTAGAGTATAAATATTTATTCCAGTAAAGATAAGTACCGTTCCAATATAAACTTTCCTTCCTTGTACTTCTGGCTCTTCTCGTAGGCTCTCTCCTGCAAGAAGCGATCAAATAAATCAAAGTAGACTTCACCACAAAACTGAAACGACATTGGCCACATCATTAAGGAGGCATCAGCAACTCACATATTTCCACCCAACAATTTGACGGCAAGAGTTGCAGTATATGTCCGACACGGTATGTAGACCTGTTGTCATCATACGGTCCTCTAGGGGTCCCGCAGAGACATTGACTCTGTATGAGTACAGAAAAAGATCAAAACCAATGTGCCTTCTTATTGCATAGACCCATTATTCTAATGTCACCCTTGCATGGATTTACAAGGGTTCAAAAAATACAAAAAGCAGACAGATTTAATGAACATTCCCCATTAAGTAAGTACTTACCTGGAAGAAAAAGACAGATACCTATCACAACTCTATCAAGTAGAAGGTAGGTAGCTTACACAGTGTTAAACAAGTAAGCCTTCCCTTGCCGGCAGTGGAATGCCTGGAACAAAGATCCCAGAGCAGGTAATGAACATTGACACCCATCATGACATCAAGTTATTACCAACAAAAAATCATTGTAATACTTCCTCTTCTTGCTTTATGAATCGCACAGCATTAGCTATGAGCATAATGCATGATGTTACAAAAGAGGTTCATGTGTCTAGCAAATGTAACTCGAGCTGACGACTTGCATATGCATTTCAGTATGGGTTGCATACTTTCATACGCTATGCACAACGTGTCATATGCGGGGAGGTATTGTTCACAGATCACTTCACTTCATAGCCAGACACGCACAAAAGAAACTCCATAGCTAATCATGCTTAAGCAAATAAGGAACAGCATACCCGGGAGACAAGATCCTCAAAATTCGCCAGATGGCTATGACAAAAACGGCAACTGTAAATTCTTCCATCAAGATACACTAGGAAAAGCCTTCCCATGGCGCTAATCTTGCACTAACAATGTATAACCAGACGATCACCTGGTTTACAACAAAAGGGAAGTTATCAAAGCGCAATGCACAAAGCACAAAGCAAGAAAGTATATGATTCCCTTTCATCATGTTAGGATGGGGGTTGAGGTGCAAACAGCATGCCTCCTTTCGATATGGTGTGTGTGTGTGTGTGTGTGTGTGTGTGTGTGTGTAAGGGCGAGCGTGCATGCAGTCGATCGCCTGAAATCGAAAATGAAAGATGCAACGTGCGCGTGCGCGCGCGCGAGAGAGAGAGAGAGTTTTGCGAACCTGCTGCTGCTATGGTGAGACGCAAGGCCCCTCGATTGGCATGTATGTACGGAGAAGAAGCGTTGGCTAGGAATGCTTGAAAAAGCACAGACACGCCATACCGAGGTTTTCACATACATTGACAATAGACGAGGAAGAATGAAGACGATGACCGTGAGAAAAGAGAACAGGAGAGGAGATGTAGAATACGGGTGACGAGGCAAATCATCACAATCTGACGCAAGTAAATGGCAATAGTTCATCATACGCTATATGCAAGCCATGGCACTAAGTGATACGTGGCGGGTAAGGGGGATCAGCGTAGGAGGTCTAGCAGGCATCTCGAGGTGGAGGCCTCACGACACTAAGTGACACAGGATTGCACATGGGGGCGGGTAAGGGGATCGACGGCGAGGGAAGTTTGGCGGGCATCTTGAGGTGGACACGACCATCCAAAAAATGGGGGCACCATTTGGGAGCCAAGATTGGAACCCACGACTTTGTGTCCCAATGTCTTTTTGAGGCTTGAGCTAATCACGTCGCTCGTCCGCATGCATGTGAAAGGAATGCCATTTTACATGGTATTATAAATGATAAACCTAAACTGGCCTAGAACTAAACCCGGACAGGCCCTATGTCCAGGTTTAGTTCTTGGCCGGGTTTAGTTTTAACAAGCGATCTACGGTGCACATCGCCTCGACGACTACGCGTGGACTTCCCATCCATTGATCCCCTCACCCTCCCCTCTTAAATGCTCCGTGCCACTTAGTCATGAGGGGGGAGCTCCCCCCCCCCCCCAAAAAAAAAAATGGTGGTGCAATTGAGGAGCCCGTATTGGAACTCATGACCTCATGTCCAAACGCCAATGGAGGCTTGGGCTAACCACGTCGCCCGTCCGTGTGCATGTGAAAGGGTTGCCATTTTACATGGTGTTATAAATGATAAACCTAGACTGGCTTAGAACTAAACCCGGACTGGCCCCATGTCCGGGTTTAGTTCTTGGCTAGGTTTGGTTTTAACAAGTCATCTACGGTGCAGATCGCCTCGATGACCGCACGTGGAGTTCCCATCCCTTGATCCCCTCACCCCCCCTCTTAAATGCTCTGTGTCACTTAGTCGTGAGGATATGCAAGGCCAAAGGCCCCCCTCAGCACTATCCAACGCAGGGCATTGAATGAAGTATAAGCGTAGGGCGATGAAGTAAAGCACCTTTTTCAAGAAACACTGAAGCAATCCGATTTGTCTTTGTTTACTTTTTTGGTCCGTGTTTACTTTTGCCCTATCGAAGTTCACTTTATGAGAAAGTGGCTTCGATCAAAACTCACCCATACAAAGTCCGATTGCAAAAAAATTTGTATCAAAATTTAGCTCTTTTCAAGCTCTACAAATTTGTAGAAGAAGTCAAAAGCTAATTTTGTAACTATAGAGGTCATTTGAAGAAATTATCAAAGACTATCTGAAATTTTAGGAACCTCTACTAATGATTCAATGTATTACTATGCTATAAGCTCTTGTGTGTTAGTGAGTAACTTTGTAGGGTAAGCGGAATATAGTGAATGGGCTATTGTATGTGTGTTTAGGTGAATTGGCCTGTTATAGCCATGGTGTATTATGCAACAATGTGCTGAAGATGGCTTTCTTTGTATCAAATGGCGTTATGTTTATCAACGTTGCCTAGTTGGTGTTTACAACAGGTATAGGAATCATAGAATATGTGCCCAATCAAGCCGTGATTGTGCACCTACGTGGGGTTCTATTTCTAGCATATCTTCTCCTAAGGAGTAAACAGTGTTGTATTCCTCTTCATCAATGGTGGTATATTCCCCTTCATCAACATGAAACCCTCTTGTGATTGAGATACCTGTGGAGACCAAGGACACACTTGTTGTGCATGGTCCACAAGGAATGCCAAGAAGGACTATTGATTTTACCCATATCTCTTTTCCCATAGGGGCCAATCAATAAGCTACTCAACTATGTTATGCATAGGGTAGGTTTAGGGATCAAAGTGTTTTCATTCTCTTTGATTTCGGCTCTACTTATAACTTGATCTTGATTGAGTGAGCTCAAAAGTCGAGCATAAGAACTGAAGAATTAGACCTAGTGCTTGATGCATTATTAGACCTAGTGCTTGATGCATTTAGATCTTTTGAAGGGCAGCAAGTTTCAACTTTATCATTAATTTTGGAAAGATAAGGCTTCACATGCAGGGGGTACATAGATCACTAATTTTGAAAAGATAAGGCTCCACATGCATGGGTACATAGATCAAGACGAATTCTTTAAATTTCCTTTGCTTCATGGTATGTAATTTTAAAAGCACCATGATTTCATCTCATGGCTCCTTAACTTTAGTTTCTTGATAGAGTCATAAGTTTTTTTCATAGAGGTAGAGCTATGAGGGAGCTATAAATCTTTACTATCCCAAGTGAATTATCTCCCTAAGGGGATGATGACCATAAGATTGAGCTAGTGCCTCAATGAGCTAGCTTGGTTGGTTGAATATTCGACCTCTGTGGCCCAAGTCATGGGTTTGAGTGCATCCAGACAACCCTTTGCGCTCATAAGGATGTTTACTTTGATTCACACAAGATTTGTGTGATTGGAACAAAAAAGATTGAGCTAGTGCCTCAAACTACTTTTACTAATAGACCTCCTTATTGTGTTCTCTCATGCACAACAAGAGGAAATTCTCTCACAAGTTAATGAGCTTATAGAAAAGGGGTTGGTATGTTCATGTTTATCTCCTTTTTAACTCCTTTTTATCACCTATTCTTTTAGTGAAAAAAAAGGATGTGTCGTACCGTATGTGTGTGAACACAGTAAAGAATTATATCCTAGTTCCTCACACAAAGGACATATTTGATAAGCTACAAGGTTATTCCTATTTGGAGATTTTTTTTGGTGATTAGTATCTAGCAAGTGCTTTTGGAATCCGATGGGCCGATTTTGAAAAGTTTCTAGAGAGAAAAAGAGAGAGAGAGAGAGAGAGAGATTGTATTATCTTCCACGGAGGTCAGATATGACCTATGGGACCAAAGACAAAACATTACAAACGTGGGGGGATTTTGGGATACATCTCAATCAAGGATTGAGGGTCCAAAAAAAAAGGTAAGATAAGATGAACAAAATCTATGCAAAGGGGGTGAGGAGGGAGCTGGTTTGGGAGTTCGAAACTCTTGAATAATGGCTTTACCTCCTCGGTAGACTACCCATTTCCCTGCTATGCGCGCTTCTTGCATCTTTTGTAGTTTTGCCTTCTTTTGCTTGAGTTGAGCGGGTGTAAGATCTTCTGCAATCCACATTTTGGTGTCTTTGAGAAGCCTTGATTGCTCAAGAAATTTGACTCGGTCCACCTTGGTTTTGAAAGTGTAGATTGCATGATTGATGCAAAGTTCATGTGCAAGAGAAGTGATTGTTGCTGGATCACATTGTATCATGGGGATTGCGGATTGGATGCGGGCCAATGACTCATGAAACTTGAGATCCCCCTCCCCTTTTCAATCCCTTGGGAGCCCACCAATGAGGGCGATGTCCTCCTCTCATTGTCGTTCACGTAGCGTGGATGCTACGCGAGAGATTACCTCTTTTACTTGGGTTTTGACCTCCTTTGTGACGGCCGTCTCTACTTCTTCTTTTGCCTTTGTGAATTTGATTTCTATGTGTTTCAACTCCTCCTCCTTGCAACTCTCTATTGCGGCAAGCCGGGCTTCGAAAGCTGAAATCCTTTGTTTCAGCTCGTCATTCTCCTTGTGGGGGCTTTCGACTTCGGTTTGAAGGCAGGTGATGTTGTCTACCTTCAAAGGTGTTGCTACGACTCCAGCAAAACTGAGCTTACCTCGGGATGAAGCTCGGGTAGCCATGAACGCAAAGAGTACGCTGCTTAGGTCGGAGTAGCCTTTAGATAAAGGCTGGTCTTCTTGAAACAGAGAAAGACACCTTCTTGAAACACAGACCTTAGGTCGAAAAACCCACCAATAAGGTCGATCTGCTTCTTGTTTGGAAAACCCTTCCTAGGTTAAGGTCGTTGCAAATCGGGTAACCTTGAGGTCGTTGCAAATTGGGTGCAAATCGGCTAACCAAGTCGACAAAACACAGGTCGTCGTGCAGTCGGCCACGCAGGACCAGGACTGCGTCGAAACCCACGCAGGACCAGGTCGCGAGGTGATGCCAAAATAGGTGCAGGGGGCTTGTGTGCAGCGGCCACGTAGGACCAGGACTGTGCCGAATACCCACGCAGGACCAGGTGGAGAGAGAGAGAGAGAGAGAGAGAGAGAGAGAGAGAGAGAGAGAGAGAGAGACGATATGTGAGAGAGGAGGATGGGAGGATAGGGAATGCATTCCACAAAGACCTATCTAATATGTTTCCATGTGTATCCAACTCTCTTTCACCCTCTTCATTTGGAATCCGACGAGCAGATTTTAAAAAGATTCTAAAGAGAGAACTAGAGAGAGAGGAGAATGGGCACAGAGGGAATGCATTCCACAAGGACTTATCTAATTTGTTTTCATGCATTTCCCACTCCCTTTCACCCTCTTCATTGAGAGAAAATGAGAGAGAGAGAGAGAGAGAGAGAGAGATGTGGAAAAACCTTGGATAAAATAAAAGTAGATCTTATGAGACATACACATACTTTTCAATTCTTTCAAAACATTTCATTTTTTACCCATTGTACAATTTGATCAAAACATCAAAAAGATGAACATTCATTATTCCTAGGAAGCATTACATTTCATATCACTTGTAGTACTTACGACATCACTTTATATGTTGCCCCCACAATCAATTGCTTGAAGGCCCTGATTTAGTAGTAGTGCTCTCATGTATGGGTATCGCCACCGTTGTATTAACAACTCTTGCTTGAATCGTTGTTTTCCATGTATTGCTTCGTCTCGTTGGGGATGGCCTCTAGGACATCCCAAGAAGATTTGATGGATGTCTCAAGATGTCCGACATTACCGAGAGAGAATAAAAGAAGATGTGAACACAAAACAATTTGATAAATTTGAGAGGCTATTAAATTGATATTAAACTGGATAGATGACTAATTTGACACCTCAAGAGTCTTATTCTTTACGACTCTATGCAAAAAAAAAAAGATTTCTAACCAATGCTCTGTACAAGTGAGCCAAACAGAAAACATATGTTCAAAAACCTTTGATGGAATTCTTATATGAAAAAGACATTGAGGAGAGATTTCAAAGTCCATTGCACGGAAAAGCGGATCAAAATTAGTTATTTATCTATGGTGCACTCTTTGTTGAGTGCATTGAAGACTTGGACCTCACCAATAATTGGTTGGTGGATAAACATATTCTCGTTCTGGCTTAAGTCTAACACATGAAAAATATGAAGTAAATGTTCTTACATGCAAGATATGGTCGCTTGCATGCAAGACTATCTTGAAAATCTGGGCATATACAAGTTGGCTCTTTGCAAATTGAACCTCATGTACTTTGTTCGCATCCCATCTCAAGTGTTGGAAGGACCGCTCCGCATGGGGCTATGTGATGATCCCGTCACATTCTCATTGGCACTCAGAGTCCACAAATATATATGAAGCACACTCTCCTACAACTTGTTCCACTTGATACCCACCTTCATACAATTTTTGCACTTCCTCCAAAGAAAGGTTTGTGCCAATTTGCACTGGCCAAATAGTCGGTACTGCACCAGGTTGTGTGTCAATCTTGCTATTCAAAATATGACAATGTAAAACATGCTCGAGACAAAACCAAAACCATTGATGGACCATTTCCCTCAGCTCTTTGTGATATCCTTCAAAAGAGGGAGTTGGAACTCCCACACTGGAGCCTGTAATGAATCTGCCACATCTTCTCCCCTCGTTAGGTGTTCCACTACATGTCACTTTGCTACCTTTGCAAGTACGCTAAGTAGCCTGCTTCGTTGATTTTTCTTTTCTTTATTATAGATCCCCCCCCTTCATTCCTCTTAAGAGGTGTGTTTGTGTCAGGACAAGGGTCCTGTACCCTAAGAACTAGGTTAGTCACGGACTACGGCCAAGGGCCGGGCTAGGCAGTGTGGACAGGGGATCCGTCTAGGGCAAGGGGCTAGGAGCCCGCCTATATAAAGGGAGGTTGGGAGGAGGATCTCAAGGCCTAGTTCCCTAGTTCTTACACTGGTATCAAAGCTTAGGAGTCTCTCTTCCACTCTCTCTCTCTAGGCGTGGTCTCTTTAGGCCCCTAAAAGCAAGGACTTTGGGGTGAGAACCGTGGCTTTTTTGAAGCTTTTCCAAAAATAGCAGTTTTCCTTGCCAATTCGGGCAGACTTTCCTTTTTGGGACGCAAAGCTATGGTGCATGAAAGTCGAAGCTCTTGGGATTGACACAGGTGCCCTGGGAAAAGGAGGGAGTTTCCAGAACCCCGCGGCCGTAGCCGGCCTAAGCAAGCCACGCCATCATCATCTTCCTCCTCGTAGTGAAGGATCTCAAGGCCTAGTTCCCTAGTTCTTACACTGGTATCAGAGCTTAGGAGTCTCTCTTCCACTCTCTCTCTAGGCGTGGTCTCTTTAGGCCCCTAAAAGCAAGGACTTTGGGGTGAGAACCGTGGCTTTTTTTAAGCTTTTCCAAAAATAGCAGTTTTCCTTGCCAATTCGGGCAGACTTTCCTTTTTGGGACGCAAAGCTATGGTGCATGAAAGTCGAAGCTCTTGGGCTTGACACAGGCGCCCTGGGGAAAGGAGGGAGTTTCCAGAATCCCGCGGTCGTAGCCGGCCTAAGCAAGCCACGCCATCATCATCTTCCTCCTCGTAGTGAAGGTCACGCTGTCTGCGCCTTTTTACTTCAACAAGGTGAGTTATTTTCACATAAGCATGGCGACTTGAAACTCAATTTGAGTCTTGGCCACTATTAGTGGCCCTTCCCACAAGCAAATCGACGAACAAAGCGGTCAAGCAAGCCAGAGCAAGCCGGCGAAGTCTTTCCCTTGACCTTCACGGCTTAAGATTATACTTAGTTCTGCAGAAATTTCAGAACCTGCGCTCTGGTGGAAGTCAAACGACCACAAATTCCAACCGATTTGCCGTTTGCATAACATGCAAATCCCGTTATCGGCCGCTATGAATTGATTTGTGTTTTCAAATGCATCCTCGGCTGCAAATCAATTGTTGATTTCACGGTCGCTTGGGATTTACGATCCGACTTCGAATTCGGTGTTCAGTTCAGTTGAAGACATAATTACCTAGTTAATTATTGCAACCTGATATGAGCTAGTGCTGAAGTTCCTCGGTGATTTCACCTCTTCGCCAATTCTACCGGGACTGGAAATTCACCTTCTTTACGACCGCCGGCGAGGTTAGCATAGCTAACTACCTTTGTGTTCGATATGGTTACGAGTTTTTGTTGCATTCCAAGGTACAATTTTCTCTTTTGTTCGCACAACACAAATTCGCCATGAGTGCGTAAATTGATGATCAACACATGTTTGACTTTGAATACATCGAATTGGCTCCACCTGTGGATGTCATGGGGCCAGATACTCTCACGGAGAGTACCATCATGGCAACAGGGATGGACGGTGCAAACCCAGGTGATCTATCTCTGTCTCCTTGTAACATTTAATGGCCTAAAATCTTTTGTGTAGCGGAATTTAGCATGAACATAGTGGGCATTTCATTAGAGTTGATTCCTAATGAGAATTACAAGAGTGCTTGGGTGGAGAGAGCAACAAAAGCATAACACCTAGTTAGATAGCATCGACAATACTTTCAAAAGAGAGAGCAATTAAGCTATTGACAATAGTTGAGGACCGGATTTGCATGGAGCCGGTCCCCCCTCCAAAAGGCTTTGTATTATGGTTTCTCCCATCAAGAGAGACATTGTACAATACAATTCTTTGTGTTCCTTCAAGACTAGCTAGTGCAATGAAGATGGAAGCTTCATACACCAAGCAAAACACTTAATCAAACACAACTTGAATTATCCCCATTCTCAGACCCAAGACCTCACACACCTTCGAAGATGGTGAGAGCTAGCAGGGTATGAGAGTAGATTGAGAGGAAAAAGAAGTATCTTACGAGAAAGAAGTACATCTCCTCACATAATCACTCATATTAGCATAGCTTAGCTTAGTAATTAGCTTGGTAGAGAAGATGAGCATGCATTAAAGCTTGGCTCTTGGTTGGATTTGCATCCACATGCCAAGAGAGTGTTGATGTAGGCTTCTATCTCACAAGCTTGGAGTAGGTGATGAGCTCTCCATTAAAGCTTGGGAGGAGATAGAGTATTTTCCCTTCACACATGGTCAAGTGTGAGAGTGTGTGTGTCAATGCCAAGCAAAAATCAGCCCCCCCCTCTCTTGGGCGAGCCCTAGCTGCTAAATAAGTCTGGCTTTTGCCTCATTGGACCTCCCCAGGTCAAGCCAATAGGGATTAAGCAGCATAAGTGATAGCCTTCTGACATGTGTCCCCCTTTCCCCTTTTGTGAGAGCTTTAGGTAATTAAATAATTAAACTAAACTCTCATTGGACCCCTTTGCCTCCTGGCCAATAGGAATCAGGCAAGCCATGGGGCTCCTGAATGCTCATTGGACCCTTTGGGAGACTGCCCAATAGTCTTCTAGGACACTTAATTCTTATTGGTTTATTTTATTAAATGTTTTTAAATTAATTAAACTAGATTTACTCTAGCTTAATTCTCATTGGTCCACTTCAAGGGTCTTCCAATAGGAATTGGGCACACCTTGTGGGCATCTGGCCTAGGGAGCTGACATGTGTCCCTCATTCCCTTTGTGTAAAGGGAGCATGTGTGTGTGTGTGTGGCTTTCTCTCTCATCCCCTAGCTTTGGGGCTCGCCCCCTCCCATGTAGGGATGTAGAAAGACTTTTAGGGCACACCAAAGCATCCAATTTTTCCTAGGGTTGACCTTTGGACACAACCTTTGAATTTTGGAACCTTAGCATTTTGGAAGTCTTAATGGGCTGAACCTTAGGGTCTTTTTGGCCCATTGTTTCACATGGCTCTTTTGCAGATGGCCCCCCCTTTGGATCCCTATTTTCCCTCCTTTGGATCCCTACTGTGGCCGGTCTGCTAGCTTAACCAATATTCTAGCTTTTTCTCCCTTGGCACTTCCCCACATTAAATGATCAGTTTAATATGAGAAAATCATTTAGGAGAATTAGATATTGATTATTATGACATTACCTCTCTCTTGAAATCATAGTCGTCCTCGACTATGGTGTAGAGAAGATAAAGCATATGCATGAGTCCTTTTCTTAGCGGGTAGAGGATCCCTATGTTACCCTACGACATCATTCCATAATGGATGACTAGTCCATTTGGCGCTTGAGAGCCTGAGGCTGCCGCAAGCATGTCTGCACATTAGTCCTATCAGTCTTCCATAGTAGAGTGACAAGCTCTACTTGGTGTTTGGGAGACGTCGTCTCCACAAACTTGATCTAAGCATGCATACTACTTCATTTTTGTGCACAAATAAAGAAAAAGAGAGTCTTATAAGACAAAAATTTTTGTTCATTTTTAACATTTTGTACATTTGCTTACTCTTGGGAAGCATTGTAAGCATTGACAAGGTTTAGGTTATCCTTTAATTGTATGCCTTGCATCCATCTAGCATCTTCAAAAGGATAATTCTTAAACTTAATAAGATATCGTCGGATAGTCTTACCGCCTCTTAATACCTTGTCTTCATGTCGGAGAATGGACTCGGGCTGCAGCACCTCCTCGTGGTCCTCGATCTCCGGTGGGTCTTCAATAGTTGGTTCTTGAGGTGGCTCTCCTTTGTAAGGCTTTAAGAGGCTCACATGAAAAGCATTGTGTATGAGCCAATGATTGGGCAACTTAAGTTGATAGGCCATCTCATTGATTGGCCTAAGAATCTGGAAGGGACCATAGTACCTTTTTGCTAGTTTAGCATAGTACTTTTGGTGGCCCGTAGGATTTTGCCCGTCGTGTGCCTTAATCGAGCCTTGGGAAACTTTAACAAGACCCAATCGTTTTCTTTAAAGGCTTGGGCTCTTCTGTGCTTGTCAGCAGCAGCCTTTTGCCTTTGCTGTGAGATAGAGATAGCATCCTTAATCTTTTGGAAAGATTCTTGTAGGTCTCGGCTATACTCATCTGCAGCGAAGATCTTCCCATGTACCTTAAGTAGCAAGGGACTTTTTGATCTTCCCTCAATTACCTCGAAAGGTGCTTTTCCTGTGGAAGTATGTACAGTGTTATTGTAAGCATACTCTACTAAGGGTAAGTACTTCTCCCATTGGGATCTTTGATCTACTTCCGTTACATAGGCTTTTAGTAGATCGAGAATGGTTAGGTTAGCTATTTCACTTTGGCCATCAGTTTGTGGATGATAGGCCGAAGAGAAGTTTAGCCTTGTTCCTAAATTCTCAAAGAGACCCTTCCAGAAATTACTGGTCATTCTAGGATCTCTATCCGACACTATGGACATTGGCAAGCCATGGTACTTGAAAATTTGTGAAATGAAGAGGGTTGCCATTTGATGGGCTTTGATAGTCTTTTTGACAGGTATAAAATGAGCTTGTTTACTGAACCTGTCTACTATCGTCCATATTCCCGTATTCCCATGGATAGACTTAGGCAATCCAAAGATAAAATCCATGGATATGCTCTCCCACGGTGAATTAGGGATTGGCAAGGGTTGAAGCAATCCAAGTTGCTTCCCTCTATCAAATTTTGTCTTTTGACATACCACACATTTGGAAACATACTCATGTATGTTCACTTTCATGGTAGGCCAATAGAAATATGTTTCAATTCCCTTTAGGGTAGACTGAATCCCTCTATGCCCCGCATATGGGGGAGCATGAGATTCATACATTACTTTCTCACGTAGTGAGTTAGTAACGCATAGTCTATTGCCATAGAGAAGATAACCATCTTGTAAAGTAAATGGTTCTTCTTTCTTCCCTAATGCAAGGGCTGAAATCACATCTCTAAAATCGGGATCAATAGCATACTCATCTATCATTGAAGATAGATCATTGTGAGTTGCTATGGAAACCGCATTCACTCTCGGTCGTCTTGAGAGTGCATCGGCTACTTGATTATGCTTGCCAGCAATGTGAGCAATATGAAAATGAAATTGCGAAAGGAAATTTGCCCACCTCATTTGTTTGTCGGAGAGCTTGGTCTGCGTCATGAAGTACTTAAGACTTTGGTGATCCGTTCGCAGAATGAAAGGAGTCCCCAATAAATAGTGCTTCCATGAGTCTAAGGCATGTAGAACTGCAAGGAGTTCTTTTTCGTATATGCCTAGAGCTTGCTCAACAGGGTCGAGCCTTCGACTCTCATAGCCTATGGCGTGCCCTTCTTGGAGCAAAACAGCCCCAAGGCAATCACCACAAGCATCACATTGGACCTCAAATGGTTTTGAGAGATCCGGTAGTGTAAGCACAGGTTGAGAGATAAGCTTTTCTTTAAGCTTTTCGAAAGCATTGTTCTCCTTAGCAGACCACGTATACCTAACATTTTTCTTTGTTAGGTCATGTAATGGTCCCGCAATTTGTGAGAACTTTTCTATGAAGCGTCTATAGTATGCACACATACCTATAAAGCTTCTTAGTTCATGAAGATTCCTTGGTTTAGGCCATCCTTTTATTACCTCTAACTTGGATGGATCCATTTGGATTCCATCTTGAGAGATAATGTGACCTAAATATTGAATCTCTTGCAAGAAAAATTCACTTTTCTTTCGATTAACATAAAGTTTATTCTCTCTTAAAACTTGAAATATTACCTGGAGGTGTTGCTTGTGTTCCTCCAATGAATTAGAGTAGATGATAATATCATCAAAGAACACTCCAGTGAAGGTTCGATGAGGCCTGAACAGCTTCTCCATCAAGCGGTTAAATGTGGCTGGTGCATTAGTCAAGCCAAAAGGCATGACAATGTATTCGTAAAGACCAAATGTAGTACGAAATGCGGTCTTTACAATGTCTTGATCAACTATCCTTATTTGATGATAGCCACTTTTTAGGTCAATCCTACTGAAGTAGGTCGATCCTTGTAGCTTATCAAATAGGTCTTCTACCCGTGGAACGGGAAACCTATTCTTGATAGTGATCCTATTTAGTGCTCTATAGTCGACACACATACGATATGTGCCGTCTTTCTTTTGCACTAATAGCACAGGTGAGCAAAATGGAGATGAGCTAGGCCTAACCATGCCCTTCTCAATTAACTCATGCACTTGCCGCATAATCTCCTCTTGTTGAGCTTGAGAAACTCTATAAGGAGGTTTGTTAGGCGGTGAACTTCCTGGAAGAAGTTCAATTGCATGGTCGTCATTACCTCGTTTAGGAGGTAGCTCACAAGGGATGTCGTCAATAAAGACATCTTGAAACCCCTTGAGAAAATTGGATAACTCTAATTCCTTTTGGTTGCTTTTATTTTCTTTTGCTAAAGCATTAGGTTCATTTTGAGAATCTTTAACAAAAATCATGTACACGGAAATAGAGCTCTTTATTGACTTGTTGAAAGCTGGTGTATGTACAATGGGGATGGTGTTACCCATCTCCCTAGCATCTATATACATGTCCTTTTCCTGAACTTAAAGGAGATTCTCCTTTCAGGAAATTTAACATGGGCAGCCAGGCGGTCAAACCATGGTGCCCCTAGGATTACATCCTCATGCTTGAGAGGAGAGATAAAGAAGTCCTCTTTGTCCACATAGCCTTGGACATGAAGCCTCAATTTCCCGATTAAGGGAGTGACTGAAGCTTCTTGCCCCTTGAAGGCACTGTCTGCGGGTAGGATATCTCCCATCTCGTAGGATTGTATGCCTAGCTTGGTGGCTAACTCCATAGATATAAAATTGTGAGTAGAACCAGGGTCAAAGAGAATAAAAGCATCATGTTCTCTTACCTTTCCCCAAGCATGGCATAGAGGAGATCCTTTGTGGTGAGTTTGGTGAATCTCCTCCTCTTGGATTTCAACCAAAGAAGCTCTAGGAGGATCTTGGCGGTTGTTCTTTTGGGGACAAGCGCGGTACGCATGCCCTTGTTCGCCGCACTTGAAACACCGGTTATCTTTACGATAACGCTCAAGCTCTTCAGGAGAGAGTTTATTCTTTCCTTTGTAAACTCCCTTCTCTTTAGCTTTGTTGGAATTGCCCTTAGGAGACTTTTGGACATTGTCCTTCCCCTTAGGCTCATTGGAACCCTTGTTTTCCGGGGGCTTATTATTTCTTTTACCCCCCGTTTGGAAATTGATTCGCGAGGCCACCATAGTATGGTGTATTACCGCCGATATGGTACGTGGCCTTTGGGAGTTGACATACTCCGCCATTTCTTCGGTTAAGCCCGCACAAAATTGTTGCTTTTGCTCTCCAAAATCCAACTTTTTGAAGACAGTGGCTTTGAGTTGTAGGTCCCAAAACTTGTCTACATATTTGTGGATGGATTCATTGGGAGAGAGCTTTAAGCTTCGCCATTCGGTGAGTACTTTGTCTTTGGCATCGGTGGCCAAAAACTGCTTCATAATGGAAGCTCTTAAAGCCTTCCATGTTCGTGGAGCTTCACCGTTGGCTCGTAGGCTAGACCACCATTGTCTGGCGGACTTTTGAAAGTGCATAGCTACATGGCGTAGCTTAGAGGACTCCGTGAAGCCCTCATCTCCAAACGCCGCATCGAATTGCTGGATAAAGGCCAAAACTTTGTCTGTAGCACCGAAGGTGCCATCATAGGTAAGGAAAGAGATGCTCTTCCCTCCCTCTTTGAATTTCTTCAGCTTGGACGACCTCTTCCATGCGGCATAGGATTTCCTATGGCCTCTTCTTTTTGATGGTTCAAAAGTTGCACCATCACTTTCTTCAGAAGATGAAGAATTTGAAGAAGGTGGAGAAGAGGGTGACCTCTTTCTCGCCTTTTTCTTGTCTTGATCTTTGTCGTCTTCACCATAGCTTTCATAAGAGGAAGAGGATGAAGAAGATGGAGAAGAGGGTGTCCTCTTTCTCGCCTTTTTCTTCTCTTGCTTTTTATCATCCCTCTTTGAATTATGGCGTGGAGAAGAGTGTGATGGTCTTCTCCGCTTTGGTGGTGATGGAGAGCGTTTAGCCCGCCGTCTTCGTGGAGCCATCTCCGCCGAGGTGGCGGGAGACTCGCTTCTTTCTCGTTCCTTCGGTGGAGGCTCTTGAGTTCTCCTTTGGGAAGGAGATGCATCATCAAGAAGTAAGTTCTTGAGCCCTTCATATGGATTCTCTTCTTCTTCCCGAATCGGAGAGAGACCTCTTTTGGTAGTCTCACAAGGAGGCTTCCTAGGTGTTCTCTCGTCATGGTGATGAGCTTGGAGAATCCCGTGAGCACGGAGCTGCCGTTGCACTTCACTTTGGAGAGATGGATTGCCCATGGCTTGTTGAAGCCTAGAAACAAGATAGTTAACAAGCATTGAAGCATCATTAGTAGCTTGCTCATGAGCAAAATCAAAGTTATCAACATTAATTTCACTCTCTTTACTATTGTCAGCCATTCTAACAACTTTTAGGTGTAAACTTTTTAGGTGTACTTTGGCACTTCAAGCCCTAGTTGCTACTCCTCTTTACCCCTTTAGAAAAAGCACTCAAGCTACTGTACCCGCGGCTCGAATACCATTAATTGCAAGGAATAGAAGAGAGGGTCTTTCGACACCAAAACAGCACCGGCTCCTGTCAAGCTTCTAATAGCTCAATAGTGGTTAAGCCGTAGGCAAGCCCCGTAGGACTCCACTATTAAGACCATAGCTCTCGACGGTGATGCCCCGTTAACTGCACAAAGGCAGGCGCACTGCAAGGCTGAAAAATCCCTATTCTACTTACTCACAGGCAATTAATAATACCAACCATTTGTAGCTAGCTTGAGGACCTCCCTTCTTGAGCAAGAAAAGAGAAACCTTGAGCTCTGATACCAATGTAACATTTAATGGCCTAAAATCTTTTGTGTAGCGGAATTTAGCATGAACATAGTGGGCATTTCATTAGAGTTGATTCCTAATGAGAATTACAAGAGTGCTTGGGTGGAGAGAGCAACAAAAGCATAACACCTAGTTAGATAGCATCGACAATACTTTCAAAAGAGAGAGCAATTAAGCTATTGACAATAGTTGAGGACCGGATTTGCATGGAGCCGGTCCCCCCTCCAAAAGGCTTTGTATTATGGTTTCTCCCATCAAGAGAGACATTGTACAATACAATTCTTTGTGTTCCTTCAAGACTAGCTAGTGCAATGAAGATGGAAGCTTCATACACCAAGCAAAACACTTAATCAAACACAACTTGAATTATCCCCATTCTCAGACCCAAGACCTCACACACCTTCGAAGATGGTGAGAGCTAGTAGGGTATGAGAGTAGATTGAGAGGAAAAAGAAGTATCTTACGAGAAAGAAGTACATCTCCTCACATAATCACTCATATTAGCATAGCTTAGCTTAGTAATTAGCTTGGTAGAGAAGATGAGCATGCATTGAAGCTTGGCTCTTGGTTGGATTTGCATCCACATGCCAAGAGAGTGTTGATGTAGGCTTCTATCTCACAAGCTTGGAGTAGGTGATGAGCTCTCCATTAAAGCTTGGGAGGAGATAGAGTATTTTCCCTTCACACATGGTCAAGTGTGAGAGTGTGTGTTTCAATGCCAAGCAAAAATCAGCCCCCCCCCTCTCTTGGGTGAGCCCTAGCTGCTAAATAAGTCTGGCTTTTGCCTCATTGGACCTCCCCAGGTCAAGCCAATAGGGATTAAGCAGCATAAGTGATAGCCTTCTGACATGTGTCCCCCTTTCCCCTTTTGTGAGAGCTTTAGGTAATTAAATAATTAAACTAAACTCTCATTGGACCCCTTTGCCTCCTGGCCAATAGGAATCAGGCAAGCCATGGGGCTCCTGAATGCTCATTGGACCCTTTGGGAGACTGCCCAATAGTCTTCTAGGACACTTAATTCTTATTGGTTTATTTTATTAAATGTTTTTAAATTAATTAAACTAGATTTACTCTAGCTTAATTCTCATTGGTCCACTTCAAGGGTCTTCCAATAGGAATTGGGCACACCTTGTGGGCATCTGGCCTAGGGAGCTGACATGTGTCCCTCATTCCCTTTGTGTAAAGGGAGCCTGTGTGTGTGTGTGTGTCTTTCTCTCTCATCCCCTAGCTTTGGGGCTCGCCCCCTCCCATGTAGGGATGTAGAAAGACTTTTAGGGCACACACAAAGCATCCAATTTTTCCTAGGGTTGACCTTTGGACACAACCTTTGAATTTTGGAACCTTAGCATTTTGGAAGTCTTAATGGGCTGAACCTTAGGGTCTTTTTGGCCCATTGTTTCACATGGCTCTTTTGCAGATGGCCCCCCCTTTGGATCCCTATTTTCCCTCCTTTGGATCCCTACTGTGGCCGGTCTGCTAGCTTAACCAATATTCTAGCTTTTTCTCCCTTGGCACTTCCCCACATTAAATGATCAGTTTAATATGAGAAAATCATTTAGGAGAATTAGATATTGATTATTATGACACTCCTCATTTATCAATCCCTCCTCCTCAGAGTGTGTTGGATATTCTAGAGGATGACAGTCAATTGCCAAATGCCAGGGAGTTTGTCACTCGATAGGACTAGAAAACTTTTGATGCCTGATTTCGCAAGCTCGCTGTCAGAGTTCAAATCTTGGTTACACAAGTAGAAAATCTTACACAACTAATTTACAGAATGCTACCAGAATCAGCTCTCCACTTGCCAGCAACCCAGGGGGTTGCCAATTTACCAGTTATGACCAAAGAGGTCCAACATGTCCACAATAATTCGGTTGTCGGAACAAATCGGGGCACGACCAACGTGGTCAAGAAGCGCCTATCACCATCCGACTTTCAACGTGCAAAAGTAAAAAATTATGCTTTATTTGCTTAGGAACACATCAAAAAAAGCAGTGCCCACATGTCGGACAACTTAAGCATGATGCATGAGTTCGTGATTTGACATAAACTCCAGTTTTGGTGCATGGCACAGTAGTTATATGGCTTTTGAACATGTTATCTTAGCCATTTTCTCATACTTCAATATATGGATTTTCAGCGTATTGTATGTTTTTTTGAATTGGGTACTGTTATGCCCCAATTGTTTTTTCTGCCATAGTCATTTTTGGTACGACCAGTCACATCATCTCGGCTTATATGATCTGCCGAAAACATTCTGAGATGCATGCAAGATCACTGAATTAGGTGTATATGATACACGTGTCCTACAACTTTACGTTTCGCATTTACTTTGGACAGTATTATGAAAAGCCAAATGCTTGGCCCATTTCACATGACACAAGGCTTCTAATTCGTACTCCGATTACCTCAACGAGAGGAGCAGCTGGCAACCAAGTTTGGGGCACCTACATTATTCAGGATATCATCTCATCGAATCCCTACCAGTCTAACCGGTGCTAGGCACTTAGGGTGTTGACTTCAACGGTTGTCACGATAGCCACGGGCGTCCGTTTTTGTATGCAAGGCATGCTACCATATGGTATAAGGTACGCTCTCACAAATCACTCTGTCAAGGACACTATTAGTTATGCATTGTTTCCCATAATTTTTGGTTGCTATCAAGGCACACAAAACAACCTAAAACTTCTACTGGATTCACAACCCATACACGGTAGATGGTCAAGATGTGACTTGTTCCCTCTCGCGATGCGAACACCATACAATCAGATGGTTGCATGCTTATACGATAATCTGGCAGTCAAGCATAAGATGTCTAAGAGCACACATTCTGGACACACACACACTAGCAATGTAAGGAAAGTTCCTCAGCCCAGCATGCTCTTATGTTCGTTCTTCATCTCTTTCTCTAACGAACAAAATGAAAAGTTTGTTTCATGTTTCACTACTGAGTTCTCCTGAGCCAAGATGCTCTACAATTCTCAGGTACAAATTAGCCAAGGTGTCATTCACATTTATTTTCATCGGTTTATCGATTGAACACTCATTGCCATACGGTCTATGAACCACGCACGCTGGCTACCGGCCATTGCTAAATCTAGGATAAGATCCACTGGTTGGTATTCCTTGGATGATCGTTCTCAAGATCGCACAGCTCTACCCAGTGGAGTACACATTAACGTTAATTGACAAGTAAGCGTCTTGTCATTACAGATATCATTACGGATGTTTAGGGTGTCATTTTTTCACTACATGTTTTCAGTGCAAACGCTCATGTGCGTTTCTTGATAATCTTAACCTCACACCGGCTGATCTCTACCACGTAGTATAGACGCAGCAATCAGGGGTGACAACATGGCTGTAAGGGATCGGTAGTTCACTCGTGTGGGTCTCTTGCTCTCTCTATAGCACTACGAAGTGTCTATGGACATTCGGTTTTGGGGTAAGACCCAGCGAGTGATTGCTACATCACCCCATAGGCATTAAGGATCACAGTTTGATCTGCATTGAGGATCATAGTTGATCTCTCCTAGTTCTACTTTCAAGGAAAGAATTCTGCAATCTACCACGCGGTAGCAGACGAACACACTTTTTAAGTTGCTTCCACTCAATCTGTACACGGATAACTATGTTGGTTATCGTTATCTCCTAGTTGAGCAGTTTCTACAAAGAAGTCTTATCAAGGGATTTGACTACGTAGATTCTAATTCAAGGGATTGGGTTGCAAAGGCAACAAGCAGGATTCCTAGTGCAATACTGTTTGTTTTTCAGGTAGGGGACGTGCTCCTTTCCATTTACATACAGGTAAGTGTACATTATGTTATTGCATTTTGCATACATGTAAGTGTACAATATGTTATTGCATTTGCATACAGGTAAGTGTACTGATTTGGTGTCAATTCCATGTTTAGTATGCTTTGCTTGGTGTTTCAAGACATCTAAGTACGCTTGAATATTACAGACCCATGCCAAGGGCATGCTGGCACAAAGTATTTTGGGCCAAGTGTCCAATCTGTCTTTCTGCCTTATGTAGTTACGAACCTACTTGTAGGGTTCAATTTGGCACATATTGTCACATGGGATACAACATGGTCTAGGAACTCAAGGAGTTTGGTTTAGCCAGTGGAGCAAGACTAATGAGGGTCCCTCTCACTCCCGTCGTAGAGTGTTTGCAGTTACCTCCACACACAAGTACAACTTGTACTTGAAGGATGTTCTTTTTTACACATCCTTTCATGAGACATATTCCACATGTGGAGAATATGAGTCTCTAGACTGACACTGGCGCCATTATTTCAATTATGTGTCACGACAAAGTCCCTAGGTGCTGGTCACATCTGTTTTATAGACCATTTTTAGCACGACGTATCAGGAGCAATTTTGTGGCCAGAAATTATCAGATACTCAGAATAACTTATTAAGGTACAAGTACCGCTAAACAACATTACAGATGGTTGTTTATACATATAGCAAAGCTATAAGTTGTTAGTGAAAAAGTTTCATTGTCTGTACCTAGAAGTGATCAATGTTTCACCTTCTACTGTGATTTAGACGTTTCAGCAAGGCTTGCAAAAGAAGTATTTAGTTTCTTTTCAGAACTATTTACATTCCTTTTAATGTGTGCTAGGCGCATCACATTTTGGCCATAAGTATTGGCGAGGACTAGTATGGATATACAGGTTCGGGTTAGTTTTTGCTAAATGCAGGCACACTAGGTGTTATGGGCCCTAATGTTTAGCAAAGGCTGATTTTGAATGGCATGCATATTCCAAAGGTTGTTGCTTATGAAGCATTCTGCACTCTATGTGCACTATCTCTATGAGATAACTTTTGGGTCTACTAATCACCAATAGAGGTCATGGCTCGGTTTGGGAGTTTGTAGATTTTCTCAAGTTAACCATGATGATTGTACAATACTGTGATTCCCTGTTTACCAATCATCTGGGATGACTGTCTGTAAACCGTGAGGAAAACACACCTCAGTACTGTCAGTTATCCAAGGGGATAGGCAGATTACAAAGAGTAATATTGCGCTAAAGGATATGCTAAGAGCATACGTTAAAACAACACATTTCTGAATAGATGATTTTCTCCCTATTCTAGAATTTTCTTAAGTACGATTTTTCGACTTTGAACACCTCTTGTGGTGGGGAGTTGGAAATCTGGCTCTCAACTTCAGGGACAGTTGCGCCAAGGTTTCCTTGAATTATTCTAGTACCTTCAGAAGATCTGAACATGGTTATGCCTTTTGGCAACTCTTCGTTATGGTTTCTGCTTTACACTACTCAAGTGAGTTATAAATGGAGTTACCAATTAGACCCAAGTGACTCTTAGTTGAGGCTACTCCTTTATAGTACTCAAGTGAGTTATAAATGGAGTTACCATTTCGACCCAAGTGGTTGCAAGCGGACAACAATGTTGAAAATCAAGATGTTGCTCTTGGTTTCATTGAACCTCCTTACTAAACCAATTATCGGTCATACAGACAACTGGCTCACTTATGGGACGTCAATAAAGAAAACATCGGTATTCTTAAGAAGATAGTACTACTTGTGTTTTCGAGGACGCAAACTCTTCCTTAAGGGGGAAGTAATGTCAGGACAAGGGTCATGTACCCTAAGAACTAGGTTAGTCATGGACTACAGCCAAGGGCCGACGGGCTAGGCAGTGTGGACAGGGAATCCGTTTAGGGCAAGGGGCTAGGAGCCCGCCTATATAAAGGGAGGTTCGGAGGAGGATCGCAAGGCCTAGTTCCCTAGTTCTTACAGTTTGATGTCCTTTCACCTGTAAAATTTATCTTCCTTGGCCGCCCACCTAGCCGTCGATCCTTTGTGATTGAATTGTACTCTAGTCAATGAGTTGACTCATCCTCAATGAGAAGTTTCTTTGTCACTCTTTAGACTCAAGGGCACCATGTAGCATGGCGTTCCCTCAACAGTTTCATTCACAAGGCATGTGACATGGTCGATTATTACGTTGGTCGACAAGCCTTTGCAAGGTGGACCTTTTTCTAAATGTTTTCCCTAGAGTATAAAATAGCTTTCATGCTCTACAAAAGTGCATTAGCTAGGTCAATGGTACATGCATCATACAATGATATCTGCCTCTTGAATCTGTCTGCTACCAATCAGCTCCCATATTTGCTTCCAACAAGATTTGTGCGTGGGGTGGGATCATCCGTGCTCAACGAATGTCATGATGCTACCCCCAATGGGCAATGCATACCTCCCACTAGCTTAGCCATGACTCCATGTATTGAAGGTTTTTGTCCATCAAATTGCTCGTGATGGTGCTTCTATGTACTTCACCGTGTGTTGATTCATTCTTTGTTTCCAATGAAGTAAGACTTGGACCTTCATTACATTGCCCTTACCGCCATTGAACACATGGTGCACTACATTCCAATTTGTCTGCGCTTTATCTGCCATGAATCCAAAGATATTTTTTGGTTCACACCCATGTTTGGTCGATTTTTCATTGAGACATTCTCAAAAGAGGCTATAGTCCATGTCCTCTTCTTTCATTTTGCATGTGGCTATAGTGAGTAAGCCTTGCATGCTATCCCACAAAGGAAGGAAATCAATTTCTTGCAAAGCAATGAGATATGTAACACATAGTATGTTGAAAAAATACACCTTGGATCATATACATGCATGCCATTGTTACCCAATATGTGAGCCATCTAGTGTGATCAAATTTTCCGTTCCATTTTTCCTCATGCGGTTCACTAGGTTGAAACCTGATGATGGACCTATCATGGACATTTTGAAAACAAAGCACTTCTTCCCTTCCTTATCCTACCCCAAAAATTGGCTACATTGAAATAAGTCATAGTGAAATCTTCTTTCAACTTGAGAAGTGCGTTGATATCAAATGCAGAGATGGGTCACTACCCATCGTAGAAACACAACGTCAAAACCTGATGGATAAATTCAACGAAAGATACATCATAAACATATTACTTCTACATACATTTTGAAAAAAAAAACTACTGTACTATATGAAAAGGAAATGTTACCATTTGTCTTGCACCAGGGGACCCATATCCTCTTCCACGACGTATAGTTGTTGCTCGCCGAGTTTCTGGCTTGTACCATTGGCTTTGAAGAATAGTCCCCAACACTATTTTTTTTTGTCACACACATCTAGAATTTCCCTTTTCACCATTTCTTTGATTTTGTCCGTGAGATATTTTGATATGACGTCGTGAATGTCATGGGAGTGCATGCCTTAATGAATTAACAACCTATGGCACGTCTCATCTGACGGTATCATATATACACAAAACATCCACAAGTACCGATGCATAGTGCAACATTGGAACAAAACTGACATACTACTTTGCATGATGAAGTGTCACACACCTCGTTGGGTGTCAGTGCCCTCAACAAACTACCGCAAAAATGTGCACAAAAGTGACATACTGCTTTGCTTGATGAAGTGTCACACACCTCGCTAGGTGTCGATACCCTCAACAAACTATCACAAAAGTGTGCACAATTGAAATACCCATAGTTTAGAAGTTTGGAGCAAATCTCATTGATGTATTTCAAAGAACAATGCATTGTCAGAGAAGAATATGTTTGAGGTTTTGTCTTTGTCCATAGATGAGGGTCATATCGATGTTCCAGCACATTCATTTTTCCCATGGTCAGTGGGAACTCAAAAATGACGTCGCCATTGTAACTTTTGGGAATCTATGTCACCTTTATAATAAGACCAATGTCACATATGATCTTCATTAAGGGTTTCTTCTTTGATGCAGACCTCAAAATATCCACAAGACTATTTCCATCTATTTTGTAAATGGTGAAGCTTGCAAAAAATATTGGGCTAACGCATTTTCCCATCAAGGGTGCTTAAATCAATGAATTTTGTCATGCTTGGTTCAGAAACTAAAGGGATGCTAGTAAAAAGGCACTTAGGAGATGATGGTGATGATGGTTTTGTGACATAACTTTGTAAACACTAAACAAATACTCCTCCAAAATGTACTGGGACGGGTACGCAGAGAGCTTTTGGAGGAAGCTTTTGAGGGAGCTTTTTCATGTTCTTTTACGTGGGTAATATATTCCAGCAAAAAGCTCCCTCCTCTGTCGTTGGAGAGAGCTTTCTTTGTCATTTATCAATCCCTCAAAATTTTCCAACTATGGTTGTCTTTTATAAAACTTATGCTACAACCATATTCAAAGAACAATATGGTACAATCCACACTTTCAAGACATGTGAGTCACTACACAGATCCCAATTTTAGTTTAGTACACATCACAAAGAAAAATGTTATGTACGAAGCAGACGAACTGCAAAACGACTTCAACCCAACACATAGCATATTTAAACAAAGTAATAAGGTAAGCTCCAAGTAGACAAACTGCAAGACATTTAGTGCCAACCAACAAAGAGACATGTTATGCACAAAGTCAACGATTTTCCAAAAACTTGAGATGACATCATCTTGATGGAATTCTCATTAAAAGAGTTTCAATACAAAATCAATCCACAATTACATAAAAAGTCACAAGCGCTCAATGGCAATTATATTGCACGTCTACAATTGAACACACGTAGTAGATCTTGATTTGTAAGCTTGCTCTGATGGACGAACATATTTTTGTTTAAATCCAAGCCAAAATAGTGTAGGAAAATGTAGTATATGTGCTTACATGCCATATATGGTTTACTTTGTGCTACTCGGTCTACAAAGTCTCCACATGTACACATCGGACTACTGGCAACATGCACTTTGTATCTGTCTCCTCGAACTTGAGAAGAAGACATCTCCACCATGAATTTTTCATGCATGCCTACCTTTACAACAATGTGTTGAATAACATGTGCTTCCATGGTTATGACTGATTCAATTCTCTTAGAGGCCTGAATTGATACGCTTGGCCGATAGCACACATTGCTAGTTGTACTTGCTGCGATCTTATTTACTGTGAAGCCCCCTGTCTCCAAATCCAACAGCTCCAAGGCAATCATGTTTGTTTCCTTCTCTACAAGCCAAGTTGTAGGTACTCTTACAGGGCTTTGAGTGATTGTGTTGCAGATTTCCACGTGTGATCCACACTATCATTGCAAAACCACATGAATTGTGACTTTGAAGCGCTTCCCTGACCAATGAATCACCTCTTTCCATGTATGAATCCCCCAAAGAATAGTGCAACCGCACTTGCGCCAGTGTTCTTTATGTTTTTCTTGCATTTACCAATTCTAGAAACCAGCAGTCCTTGACATTGAACTCTACTACCCTTTGGTATACGACGCAGTGCCCACATTGTCTTATGAATATCTGTCTCTTCTACTACCAAACCACTCTCGTTATCTTCGACCTCCTGAGATGCCAGTGTAAATGTTGTCCGTGTTCCTCGACGATTGCGAGGAACGTTCTGTGTAATATATTCAGATCGGTGCGACGCGTTCTCCTCCTCACAATGTATTGTACTAGATTTTTTGTGCCTTGTAGCTACTATAATATTTTCTCCATCCAATTCTAGTCTTTGATATAGGGACATATCTCCTAGACCATCTTCTATGTCTTTAGCAATGGCTGTCGAACCTGGTGCTTTTCCTTGTTGTGCACACCGACCAAGTTTTTTTGCTGATGGACCTGCTCCATGATATCTAACTTCGACAAAAGCAAGCATCTTCATACTTTGCAACAATGAGTTTGATAGATCGGAAATGCATGCATCGTACAAGCTCAATAATTATTTGTTTCCCTTACCGGGCGGCTAGCCAGTTGGCATGCTTTGTTTCTGCAAGGTTTGTAGTTGGAATGTATGACAAATCATCTACTTCCTGCAACCCCAAGAAAAATCTAGCTAATGCATTGAAGTAAATAATTTTCCTTGCCACTAATTCATATTCTACATATTTTTACGCCAACAAAGTGCTTTTCTCAACGAGGGTAACACACATGCCACCAACTGAGCCAACAACCCATTTGGGACAACTGTCGGATACTTTACCAGTTGCCCACCAAGCTCGAATAGTCCTATACAAACTTGTTGCCTCCTTTTCGCTCCTTGCACATCACCAAAGTTCACACAGACGCGTGTGCCTGTCTTGGAAATTTTAATGCACGTATTGCATGGTGTGAATCTGCAAACTTTGCTCCCAATGAAACAAGCAATAACGTTCTCTTCCCTCAATAATATTGTCAGGCCCTCCGTTGAATACAGATCGAACATATCTCCAATTTTCCCCAGCCTCATCTGCTATGCCTCATCTACCATGAATCCTCTAAAATCTACTAGAAGGTTCCCACTTTCCAAAAGCACCGTATTCATCATTTCCCAAAACATGGTTTGTAACTGTGTGTCTTCTTCTTTCATCTCGCAAATGGCTATTGTTTGCATTTCTTGGATCCTATAGAGTGCAATGATTAATATTTGTTACAAACAAAAGAAAAAGAATAGGGTCAATATGTCAATAGGTCTTACGCAAGGTTGTAGACATGGCTGCCATTGTTATCCATCCTGCTACTCTATAGACATGATAAAAGAAATCCCAACTTTTTTTTGGAGGTCTCCACTATTGTCTTGCCGCATTCTATTTACAAGCTCAACACTAGATCCTGGCCCATTGACTGACATTTTGAACACATGGCATCTTTTGCTTTGATCTGTGGATTGTCCTGGAAACAGAAAACCATGAAAAAACTTGTAGCCGCAACTGTTTTTTACCCAAATCAATTGGGACGCTGCACCAATGCCAGCTCATGTTGTTGTAGCTTCTTGCACCCAATGTTTGAATCTGAGTTACAAACCACGAAGATGCAGGTAAGAACATATAGTGGGAGCACACAAGATACATATATTAGATAGGAGAGAGCTTTACTTCTGTGTATGAATTAGTGGCCGCATCTCCTCTAGCACAGAGAGAAGCTCATTACTATTCAGTTGCTCCCCATTTTCACGCACCACTGCTCCTATAACCATCTACTTTGCAAGATTTAATTGCAAGTGCCTAGGTCTTGTCATTGGGCTTTCAGACAACACACGTGACACAAGCTCTCTAGTTTGTTTGATTGATGATCGCAAAACTCCCTTGGCCACCGTATGATTATGCCTTTCGAGATGTATAAATAAACGGGTCCAGTTGTAATCAACCAGTAAGTAATAGACAGTGCATTGACACTCTTGAAGAAGAATTGGAAAATTTCCACAATGAAAGCAACTAAGTGTTCCATTTTCGAAGCTAAACATACCAGCAGAAGCAATTGATATTAGTAATTTTCCATTCCAAGAAGTCTCGTTTGGCAACTCGTTTACTGCATTTATCGAGCACGAGCTATTCTTGCAAATGAGGTGCCCACCACATTTACTTCTCTTGATCAATGCTAAATACCTCATTCTAGACTAAACAGGCTTAACCCAGCAGTGGCCATCATACTTCTGATCCATTCCCATCATTTTGGGAACGCCATCTGGCACATTGTCTAGCTCATAAAACGTAGTCCCCATTGCATATTTAAGGAACTTCATCAACACGTTTCTTGATTAAACATCTAGAGATCATTTGGCTTAATTTGGGGTACTTATGGCTATTCAATGCAATATACTCTAATGTATTCTGTGTTTTTTCCAATTGCTCAAATTTTACTCTTTTTTTTGTCTTTTTGTTATGTTCCTCACTGAAGTTATGTGCCTTCTCTTCCCACATGTATGAAAGGAACCATCCGTCTTACCAAATGAAATTTTGGCAGACATTTCTCCTCGTTCTTCAATGGAACTGTCAGACAATTCTACAATTGCCACCTTCAATGTTGAGGCTAATTTCACACTGTTGTGCGTGACCAACAGAAACCTTGAAGACACACTACAAGCCATGCTTAACATTAGCGACGCTCATACTGCGACGCTGAAATATGAAAATTGCCGGCGTCGCTATGACCGTCGCTATGTCAAGAGTAACATAGCGACGGTAATAGCGATGCTGGCAAGGCAAAAAAAAATAACCGAGGGCGTCCGAAAACTCAGATCTCAGATCTGAGTTTTCGACGTGCGCTCAAGCAAGCAAGGTAACGCTCTCCCTCTCTCTCTCTCTCTCTCTCTTTCTTCTCCACACACACACACACACACACACACACACGAGGAGAGGAAGGAGAGCCAGGTATGCTCCTTCCCTCTCCTCACTCTCATGTTCCCTTCCCCTCTTTCTCTCTCCTTCTCTCTCTCTCTCTCACACACACACACACACGAGGAGAGGAAGGAGAGCCAGGTATGCTCCTTTCCTCTCCTCACTCTCATGGTCCCTTCCCCTCTTTCTCTCTCCCTCTCTTTCACTCACACACACACACACACATTGTGTTTTTGAGAGAGAGAGAGAGAGAGAGAGAGAGAGAGAGAGAGAGAGAGAGAGAGAGCACAAGCATAAACAAAAAACGCACACACACATGCATACACAAAGAAAGCACACACACATTGAGAGAGGAAAAGAGAGAGAGCTTGCATAAACCAAAAATGCGCACACACACATGCATAATCAAAGAAAGCACACACACATTGAGAGAGGAAAAGAGAGAGAGAGCATGCATAAACCAAAAAACCGCACACACACATGCATAATCAAAGAATGCACACACATTGAGAGAGGAAAAGAGAGAAAGAGAGAGATATATATAAAACAAAGAGAGAGAGAGAGATAAAAGAAGAAGAAGAAGAGAGTTTTAACATCGTAGGAAAGTATCCCAAGAGACCTTAAAGATCTAGTCGACAGGAGTTGAACTCAAGACATGTTATTCATAAGGAAAATGGCATAACCAATCTATCACACTTCGGTGATAGAATAGTTATACCATTTTTCTCCTATTTTTATTGGCGTGCACACACACTCGAGAAGAAGAGAGTTTAATTTAACGTCGTAGGAAACTAATTAAAGAGACCTAAAAATCTAGCCGACGAGGAGTTGAAACCAAGACTTGTTATTCAAGAGGAAAATGGCATAACCAATCTACCACACTTGAGTGATAGAAAGGTTATACCATTTTTCTCTTTTTATTGGCACACACACACCCACACGCACACAAGAAGAAGAGAGTTTGAACGCCGTAGGAAACTATCCCAAAAGACGTTAAAGATTAGGGTTTTAGTAGACTTAATTACGTCAAATTAGATCTAGGTTTATTTAAATTAAATTAGATTAGATTTAGGTTCATTTTTAGTTAGATTACGTTAGATTAGATTTATGTTTATTTACGTTAGATTTAGATTTACGTTATATTAGATTAGATTTAGGTTTATTAATTTAGATTTATATATGTTATATTAAATTAGATTTAGGTTATTTAATTAAGGTTAGAAGAAATGATAAGGAAATCGTTTAAGATAAGGTTAGAAGAAATGGCGAGAAAATGGTGAGAAAATTTCTTGCGCTCACAGCCTCGACAGTCCATGCGGACCAGCAATTCCACCTGCATGTTCGACTACTGCTACCATACAATAAGCCGTCATGTTCAACTAATGGAAGAGCAAATTGAGCATACAAAGAAATTAGTGATGCAAGATAACGATTCCAAGGGTCACACATACACACACACACACACACCACATCCCGTCAAATCTAGAATAAGAATTAAGTGCCTTGAGCAGACATCACCTACATTGCAAGAATGACGTACCTGCATGCTACAAACAAAGATCTACTATGAAAAGATGTTAAGATGTTGTGAAATGCTACAGCTAGAGAAGAGGCAAAGGGGTTTTGTCCACTACATGCAGTATCATGTAGACGTGGGTGTGTAGATTTCTTGTACCCACAAATATAGGCATTGACCAATAAAGACGAGATTATAACCCGGTGGTTTTGATCTTCGTGCACCTCTAGACCGAGGTGTGCGGGGATTGGACATGACTAGAGAATGTGAGGTAGTTTACAGTGTGAACAAAGAGAGAGAGAGAGAGAGAGAGAGAGAGAGAGAGAGAGAGAGAGAGAGAGAGAGAGAGAGAGAGAGATAAAAGACGAAGAATGTCAATAGAAGATTAAATTTTTTGTCCAGGTTATAAGATTTTTGCCCTCATTATGAGTAGTGACGAGGATGTGGGGCCGTCCAACCGAAACACCTATCTCTCAACGAGGATCTTATGTCCCTGTAACCATTGCAAGCATGCTGTGCGATGGGACAAGACGCGTTTCTTTGCAGCACGTTCGTGAATTTGGCGAGTTCGATCCATCTATTATAGATCGAGTTGTTGCCAATTATAACTCGTCGGACTTTGACGCTGGCCAACATGCAGCAATCTGGCAACCCAATAGACGTGTTCGTAGGCGCTTTGGTCAAGTAGCATATGTGAGGCCACAAAATGTAGCCTCTGACAGCTCGGGGGATGATCATGCAGACCACATTCCCAATGAGGCAATGTTTGAGCCCGAAATTGATGAAATGATCGAGACGATCATGGATTCAGAAAGGCTTGTCTATGATGATATGAAAAGTGAAGCCGATACGCCATTGTATAATGGAGCACGTGTATCTAGATTGAAAGCGCTCCTGGTTCTTCTCAACATGCAGAAAAAGTTTGGATGGAGTGACACTAGCGTCACAGCGCTTTTCAGGTGATCTATTACAATAATTAGTTTACTTTAATAAAACTCTAAATGTATAATGATATGATAGATTTTTACACAATTGTACCATATTTTTATGTTGTGTAGTTTGCTCAAAGAGCACATACTACCAGTTGATAATGTGATGCCAATTTCTCGAGAGGAAGCAAGAAAGATTTTGCGAAACTTGGGGATGGATTATAATTCGATCCACGCTTGTCCTAATGACTGCATTCTTTTCAGAGGGGAATACATAGACATAGAGAAGTGTCTGAAATGTGATTCCGAAAGATATCGAGTAGATCTCCACTGAACAAAATTTCCGCAAAAGGTTTTGCGACATTTTTCTCTGCTTCCTCAAAATTTGCGCTTAGGCCTAGCTATGGATGGCATAAATCCATTTGGTCAAAGATCAACATCTTACAGTGTATGGCCCGTTGTCATCGTCAACTACAACATTCCCCCGTGGTTGACTACGAAGAAGGGGCACCTATGGCTAAGCTTGATTGTGCCGGGGCGATATAAAGTGAAGAATATGGATGTGTATCTTCGTCCACTATTGGAAGAGCTACAACAATTGTGGATTGGCATAGAGGTGGTGGATATGAGCCGACACACAGGTCGACGGAATACTTTGATCAGAGGCATTCTAATGTGGACCATGCATGACTATCCCGGACTAACAGAATGCTCAGGTGATCTATTTACACTCCTCACTCAGACACTGTAAATCTTGCTTTTTCTCAAGTTGATCTATTATCATGTGTATACATGCAAGGCTTCAAACAAGCGGATACAGAGCATGTGTCACATGTGGACCTAGACTGAATGCACGTAGGGCGCCCTCACTGAAGAAGCAAATCTAGGAAGGTCATCAAGCGTATCTTCCAAAGAATCATGTGTTACGCGATGGCTTTTTGGGAAGAGAGCCACCGAGGATGTCTGCACAAGCATGGTTAGAGCAGAAGGAGATGTGTGATGACGGATTGCCCCCAGGGATGAAGAGACTATCTCTATGGTACGAGTTACCATACTGGCCCCGACTCATGATCAATCACTTGCTCGATCCAATGCACATATTCAAGAATGTGGGTAATCTACTATGGGACCATCTAACCGGCAAGAAAGATACTTTGGGAGCCAGAGTTGACCTTAGAAATGTGGATCGTATGGAGCAATATTGGCCTCAAACAGCGTCCGATGGATCGATAAAACTCCCTAAAGCACCATGGATTTTCACAGGAGCCCAAGAACGCAAAGTAAAAGAGACCATTCGATCTTTGCGGACCCCCACTGGTGTAATGCACTCGCTCCGAACGTGTTTTACTAAAGAAGGAAAGCTTACCGGTTTGAAGTCACACGACTGGCATAAAATGTGTCAGGTATGTTCATAGTGGAGTATATCATAGTGAGAATTGTGTAACAAATTCGTGTGTGGACGTACTTTAATATCATTGCTGCACGTGTTTTGCAGTTTATTTTATCGGTTTCCATTGAGGGATGTCTGTCTCTTGACATCCGTAACACAATCTACAAACTTGCGAAGTTGGTACAATGGATCTCACAAAAGGAGATCAACGTAGACTCCATACCATTCGCCAAACTCAACGCTGCGGAGGTTGTGTGTATGTTTGAGAAACATTTTCCTACTACCATGCTAACCATTCAGGTGCATCTTCTTGTTTACATAGTTGATGAGGTGGAAATAGCCGGCACAGTACATTCCAGATGGATGTTCTTTTTAGAACGTTTCATGAAAACGCTTAAGGGATATGTGCGTCAGAAGGCACGTCCGGAGGGTAGCATGGCAGAAGGTTGGCTGGTATCAGAGTCCCTAGTGTACATTGGAGAGTGGCTAGACGGATTTGATAAAGCCCAAGACACGCTATGGCGAACCATAGATGATGAGCGCATATTTGGAATTGTCATGTGCAATCTCGGTATTGAGAAGAAGATGACGGAAGATCTAGAGGCTAAAATCAACCGATTTTGCATGCTTCACAATCTAGTCATGCAGAAGTGGATCTCACAATATGACGATGCAAAGCAAGAGCGACAAAGGGCAAGAATCGAGTGGAGACGGGGAAGACAACCACCGATGCACTATCCGACGGGTCTAGAGAGCCTACCAACATTCATGAGCTTAAGATGGTTGCACAACCAACTGAAAAGCGCACAACAATGTGGTGAAGAAGTGACTGAGGAAGAGTGGGAGTACTCTAGGGGTTGCGCGACCAAGGTAAGTTTGCAATGTATGACAGTAACTTTCTAGATGTTTGAACGGCCACTTATAATCTTTGTTGGTTGTAGTATAAGTCATACACAACAACATGGTGTAAAGGTCGACATTTTAGGGTGGAATGGATCGACAAAAAATGTTTTACTCAAGATTGTGGAATCATGGCAAAATTTGAACAGTCTAGTCGACGACGATCCTCTGATGCAGATCCTGTGGTGGCGGAACTCACTTACTTCGACACGCTACAAGAGATTTTGAGGATCGATTATAGAGGATTTTTTGTCGACTTATTTGACGTGCAATGGTTCAAGATAATCATCGAGGGTTGCAATGCTACTGTGCATAGAGGAGAGTCTAGTTTTCTTGAGGTGGATTCAACTAAGAAATGGACTGACCTAAGAGACACTTTTGTACTACCCGAGCATTGTGAACAAGTAAGTATGTAAATAGTTAATGTGTGTTTTAGAATTTATGTGCTTGGAAGCTCTCATGTAAGTTATGTGGCTCTGGCATGTGATATTTCATCCCACAAAGTCTGCATCAAACTGGTGGTACGTCATAGAGGTAGCCCCTCGTAGTGCACGGACGTATGAAGGCTACCATGTGCCAATCACAACGGCATCAATGGAGGAGATCGGAGAAGATGCTCAGTCAGAAGCCGTGGAGGTGGTGCCAGATGAACATCAACCTGTTACTCTCTATGGGGTGCATGCAGAGGATCTACAAAATGAAACAGAGGACATCTGTTTAAACGGAGAGCTCTATATAGATATAGGAAGTTATGCTGAGCTATGCGAGGATGAGAGAGAGATCTCTTAAAGCCATAAATATTGTTTTGTAAATTCAGAGTTATGCACTTGCCTCTTTCATCACTCAAGTTGAATAGAAGAAAAACGCTTTCTATTGCTGCTAGCCTTTGAACATTCCAAAGCTACAAGCACTGGAGTGTTCTTGTATGATTCTCCGGCTCTTTAAGTATTTGCGTCATTGCATCATTGTATTTATCTCTCTCTCTCTCTCTCTCTCTCTCTATCTACTTGTCCATGTTTTCTACTCTATTCATTCAATATTAAGTTTAAATGTTCGTGTGTTTAATGTAGGTATGGATGATGATGAGTTTCTTTCTTCTTTGTCACCCCAATAGAGACAGTGGTACGTGGAGCGTCATCGCTCAGGCGCACCATCGCGCATTCCTACTCCATCCGCATCTCCCTGTGTTTCAGAGTCCTCAGCGCGCTCCGAAGCTTCGGTGTCGACAAGACGATCTTCACACTCGTCTAGGCACCGACGCTCTAGTGGTGGCGGTGGCAGTGGCTGTTGTTGTGGGGGTGGCACCACCGATGCTTCGACCCCGCCTCGTGTTCGACGAGGCTCTTTACCCTCCCCTTCTTTGCCCATCCCGACACCAGCCACGACATCGCCATCGACACCAGGTTTTGCGCAGCTAAGTGCCGTTCCCCACAGCTACACACCACTAGCTACTCCTCTAGGAGTCACTCCAGTGGACACTCCTCGCTTCGGGGCTCAGACTCCAGTGGAGACACCTGGCATTCGTACCCCCGTTGACACACCGCTAGAGACCCCTGTCGAGACACCCAAGTTCACGCGTCAGCGACGAGAGGGCTTGCCTTACTCCGTCGACTTCAGCGGCGGCTTCATCTTGGATGATGACAGCAAGAAGGTGATTTCGCGCATGCGCGGTCTTTGCTCTCAGGTGTTTAGACACTACATACTAAACACCTGGAGTGAAATACCGAAAGAATTAAAAGACAGAGTCATCAGCATGCTTCATGACGAGTTTCCCGTTCCACCACGAGATGACCGCTTCAATGAAGATGTGATGAAGGTTCGAATGCACGAATACTGCAAGCATAAGCGTTTTGAAGTGCAAAAAGCAATCAAGCATGGATGGAACAGACCAGATTGGCTGGCCAAAGAAGATTGGAAGCATGTGAAGAAAGAAGCGCGCGAGAATCCCGACAAGTGGAAGCAATAAAAGGAGGCAGCCAGAGCGCGATTAGAGGCAGGGAGCTCGCACCACTTGGGGAGTGGCGGGTGGACATCATTTGAGGCCGATTTTGTAAGTGTTTTCGCATCTATGTTCGACAGTTTAGGGTTTATGGGATTTGAAATTCTAACATAATGGATTCTTTGTATGTTTTAGCAGTGGTCGTTTACAGGACGTGACCCCACTTCGTACGAGCGTGAGTACGCAGGCAGGAAGGGCTTAAACGCCCTTATAGACATCCTGACTTCTCGCGGCGGCATGGTTAGTATTAGGGTTTATTCTTTTCTATTTATTGTATTGTTTTATAAACGTCGCTCGCTATATGTTTAATTATACTTACAAAAAGCTATCTTATTGTTTTTTTTTGCAGAATCCGACAGATACGCCGCTTGGACGCGATGAGACGTCTGATTAGACGATGCCAGCATAGCTAGATAGCATTAGTTTCTTTTTGTCCTAGCTTATGTATGATGAGACCATGTAACTATGTATTTTTGAAAACCATGTATATTTTTTAAATAATGACAATGGTTTGTATCTATTATATTTGCAATGATTAACAATCAAGTGATTTTGCTGCTGTGTACAATTGTCATTTATTTACTTCCATCAATTCACGCTTGTCATTTTTGTATCTTTATTTTGCAAACAATACATACTATGGATGATGGAGTTAATGATTATATTGTCTTGTGGCTGACTATTTTGGGTCTATATTTACCTTTGTACTTTTTTTCAAAGGTAAATTGACCAATGAAACATTCAATATGGTTGATGGGCGGCAGGACATTAAATGCCCTGCCACCAAATTTTTTAAATCTCGGGCGTCACTATAGGCGTCGCTACATTGTGCACTGCATCGTCGCTATAAGCGTCGGTATTTACGGCCCTGCAGAGTCGCTATATGCGTCACTATGAGCGTCGCTATACGCGTCGCTATATAGCGACGCCTGTAGCGATTTTTATAGCAACGTTCTCTTATCGACGTTGTTAGCGACGCTTTTTGCGACGTCAAGGGATTAAAACACCCAATGTATTTCCGTCGCTATAAGCGTCACAAGAGTACACAACCTCTTGTAGTGACAAGGTTGAATCTAGCACAAAGTGAAACTGTTGATTTACTTGCACACCATCTGCTACTTGCGTTTGAATGTCTCCATCCGGAGTTGAAATGATGGCAAACATCTTATTGTCACCACAACCTCCATAGTCCACAGGATTCACCATCAAATATCTTGTTGGGAAATCAATCAACAAGGTGACATTTCCAATAGTATTTAAAAATAAACTCACCTTGCTCAATGATGATAAAGCCATTTCCCAACAAATCAAGCATATAGCTATGCCCGTATATGTGAATTTCCAAGCTAACCCATATCATATATTTATAGGCATCCAAGACACTCTATATATTTATCTCCCTCACCATGTCTATCATTTTCTTCTACCTCACACTCTAAATATAACTAACACTCCTACTTGTTGAAGCCAATCTATTTTTTTTGCAAAATATACTTTGGAATTTATCCTAAAATTTTGCTTAAAACACTCCAGAGCTATTTGTAGTCCAACTTCTCACCAAAATGCCCCTTGAATTCGGTACTATTTTTGGCATAAATTCCCAAAATCCATCCCAATTGTCCATAACCTCTGAAACAACCCTAGAGTAGTTTTTTTTTTAATCAAAAAGACAAAAAATTGATTCTTTTGATATGAAGACAGGATGTCTATCATTAAAAATCTATTTCTCACCACAACCAATGACAAAATATGGGGTTTTATTTTTATTTTTTTGAAATTTGGGGGGTAGTTATGGAATATCCACAAATTACAGTTGTTTTTTGGTAATTTTCCCTAATTTTTTATCATTTCTTGACAACTGAGTTCCCTTTTTTTGAGAGCCTAGCATGTTATTTGTCACAAATAACCTCCCCAAAAGGGCAATCAATTCTAGAAACAAAGAAGCAATTCATCTCCAAAACCTACATAGACAACTCAAATTCTAGTTGTAGAATATTGTATTGATAGGCAATCTATCTTCTTATGAAAACATACAATTTTTGTCATCTTTTTACAAATTTAGTGTACAACCAGGGTTTTTTTTTTTTTTGGAATATTTGAAAGGCATTTTGGGAATTAATGACAAAATATGGGTGAAATTTTTAATTTTTTAACAAATCCGAGGTGTGCCTTGGGAATTTCCACAAATCTTTATCCTTGAGATTCTTTATTTGAGATTTTGGCATTATATTAGAACAAATAACCTCCCAAAAAAGGAATTATTTCTAAAATCAACAAGTTGTTTTATTTTTTAAAGAAATTACTATCACAACCAGTGGTATTTTGTATTTTATGGAAAATTTGAGGGGCATTTTGGGAATAAATCACAAATATGGGGGGTATTTTGTAAATTTTCAAAATTAGAGGGGTACTCTTGAAATTTCCTCAAATTAGAGGGGTTTTTTGGTTTTTTCCTAATCTTTATCCAGGCAATTATTGATAAAAATAATGAAGCAATTTATCTCCAAAGCCTACATAAATAGCTCATACTCTAGTTTTAGTATCGTGTATTGATATATAATCACTCTTTTTATGAAAATCAACAATTTGTTTTATCTTTTTAAAACATTATTATCACAACCAGGGTTTTTTGTATTCTACAAAAAATTTGAGGAATATTTTGGGAATAAATGACAAAATATGGGGGGTCATGAAATTACCATAGTCATGAAATCAAAATATGATAAATTTTTGTGTGTCAACAGGTCATGATATCGATAGAGAGAGAGAGAGAGAGAGAGAGAGAGAGAGAGTCTGCAGTTTGGAAGGTCAAAGGATACGTTTTATGTTTATTTTCATTCTATCAAATTGCTAAAACAAGCCTCGAATTAAATTGACACTCGTATTGGATGAGGTTTGGTTTTTAGTTGCTCATCGAACATCCCTTTGGATGATGTACAAATCTAGATTTTGGCCATGATTTCCTATTCTATCCTCTCAAAATTGTGGATAATATATTACCTTAAGGGAAAATTACCAAAATACCCCTCAAATTTAAAAAATTAGAGAAATACCTTTAATATTTTGTCATAAAATCTCAAAATGCCCTTTAAATTTTCCAAAATACCCCTGGTTGTGAGAGTAAATTTCTCCAAAAATAAATAATTTTGTAGGTCTTCACAAGAAGAGCGATTTTCTATTGTACAAGATGCTAAGACTACCATTTGAGTTGGTTATGTAGGCTTTGGAGATGAATTGCCTTTTTTTGCGATGGTAATTGGTGACAAATTACATGCTGAGCACTCAGAAACGGATCTCAATTTGTCAAAAACGAATGAAGATTAGAAAATCTTGAACAGTCCAACCAAAATAGATACAAGGGTATTTTGGCAATTTTTGAAATTTGAGGAGTATTTTGGTTAATTAGCATGCCTTCTTGTTATAGAGGAAATCATGGGTCTCTAGCGCCTAGGTTTTTTCAGCTTGAAGTAATTCCAAGCCTAAAACCAGCTTTTAACAAGGGTGGCACGAGCTACGAGCTACACGAGGCCGCCAACTCCTCTCTCTCTCTCTCTCTCTCTCTCTCTCTCTCTCTATGCGTAGGATGACTGCAAACGGCTTCACATGGCGTGCGGAGGGAGGAACAGCACGCAAGCAAGGCGCTAGCGGCCAAGACACTCAACCTCAAGGCCGCCAACTCCTCTCTCTCTCTCTCTCTCTCTCTCTCTCTCTCTCTCTCTCTCTCGCTACGTAGGATGACTCGCTAGTGCCCCAATTACTCAACCAAATAGCGCTTTCCCTCTCTGTTCTCAGCATAAAAGCTCAACACAAGCCAAGGCCCTGCATTTGAATGTCTACAGCGATGGAGCTATCTACGGAGAGGACGACCGAATTAAGGCTTTGGGCCCTTCGAGCCTCATCCTACCCTCCTTCTCCAAGCAAGCTCATGAGATCCTTGACCTCTCTGGCCATTGGATCATCCCAGGTATTCCTCTCTGCCATGCCTTTTCTTATATTCAGCTTCAGCCAATTCCATTACTTTCACAAAAAAGTCAGGCTAAGAAGGGAGCCCATGAACATTAGGCTTCTTTTTGGGGGGGCGCGGGGGGCGGGGGGAGCGTACATCCATGATGAAATTCACTACGAACAGAGGTATTATTATATGGAAATGATAGCCTCTTCAAAAAATTTGAAGAGAGGTAATTAAAGAAGATCAGAACCTCAAGCAAACATTCAAAAACATTTTCCCAAAAAGATCACATCCTCAAAGCAAACATTCATAGAAATGTTCCCAAAACTGTCGAACCCCTTATCTCACGGCAACATTTATAGAAGGGCTCTCACTATTTATGTCTGCAATTCAAACACAATTTTAGATTAGTCAATAGACAAAAGCAGAGTTGAAACCTCCAAAATATGATGGCAGCAGCTCCCAAAACAAGGTCAAAATATAGTGAAAAGGGCAAGAGGAACTGACGCAGGGTCTACGTGCCCAAAAGTGGGGAACAACCATCACATCAAATTCTCTAGGGTTGAGCTGTCCTTAGCCTCAAATACGTCCACTCAAATAGGGAGAATTCAGTTCCTATGTAGTCATCTTCATCATCATAGGTGTGTTTGCGCCAACCTCGAATCCAAGAAAAGGGCCCAAAATCCCAATAATTTTAGAGGAAACCGCAAGCTATAATTTAATGATTGTCATTCACAAGACAAATATATACTTTACTAGACAAGCAAAAGACTGGGATTATGAGAGTTGGGAAAAATGTTGCTTGACATTTCACACTGTATTACCTTGTACTTCATCCTATGCCGGATAATGATGCAGGTCCATTGCCTATTTTACGAGCTTCTAATTGGAGTCTGAATTGGTACCGTCTACGATAGAGACAGTGGTCATTTGGACAAATGGATATAGTTCTTATATCTTCTCTAATAACTGGCTTTTGAATGTGCTTTATCAAGTGTTGCTCATGGACTCCTTATTAACGAATTATAAATTATAATTTAGAATAATGAATGGTTTCTATGATTTGATTTTGCCAGCTATTTGTAAAGCGGGAGAGAGAGAAGGAATTCTGGCACTCACCATACATGTCTTGCATGAGTGAGATAGAGGGAAAGCGGGAGAGAGAGAGAGTGAGTGAAGGGAGTATGTGTGGATTTGATCTTTGGCTTGCAGAATTTCCTATAAATAGGGAATGACCATAAGGTCTTTAAGTTGAAAGAGAAGGTAAAACAAGAATGTTGCATACTAAGGTAATGATCTATTGCTAACTTTTGAAAGTTTCCCTTCCTCCCTGTCTCACCAGGTTCTCTATCTTCTCTCTCTCTCTCTCTCTCTCTGGGAATCATTGATAGCAATTCAGTTTGACAATAGCCATGCCAAGAAGGCCCTAATTGTAGAGAATGGCTCTACATTAAGGCTGGGCTTAAGGAAGGAAGAGAGTGAGAGAGCCCAACATATACTAGAGATAATCAAGGTCTTTTCTTTTGGTTGAAATTGCAGAGACATCTATCTATGCATTGATGTCTAGTATATGCTGATGGCCAAGAAAAGTGATGCCAGTGCTACTATCAAATTTATTTACAATGGAGAAACAATTGGAAGTAGAAAAATAGACAAGACTTCAAATTTGGCCAAGTTTCATGGCAGCAGAATGCCAGTTGGATGCTTTTTCATTGGTGTGCTTGATGTGTATGAAGGGAAGGATGCTCCTTTGCCTCATGTACTTTCTGGGAATGAAGAGATGACTACTTTGAAAAGGGTAGAGAACAATTTTATTGCATGGCCTAGAAGTGAATTGATAATTTTCAATTTCATTTTTCTAAGGCCTTGTCATCGATATACTCTAAGTGGAGAGTGTTGTGTGTACAACTGGAATGAGTTGACTTGTTGTATGATCTTAGCTTTGTATTTTTTTAAATAGTGGGTCATCAAGACTGCAAGGACATAACCAACACAAATTTCACCATCAGCAACTGTCAGTCACTACACTAATAGCCAACCAGTTAGTGTTGTCCCATCTCCACCTATTTTAATGGTGGAAAAATCTAGGAAGGCTGCGAAGGGTAAGACAAAAGTGCAGGAAGGGACATCTTTTGGGTTTGTGAAGATGTCAATTTGGATGAGGATATCTATGACAAGGAGATGGAGGCTTACATGATAGCAGGGGTCAGTGCCGGTGGGGAATTTCCCATTAACGAGGATGTCATTGTACGATATGATATGTTGTCCAAGCATCTTGGGAATTTGAAGGTGTGGAATTGATCTTTGTATTGAAATTATGCAACGACTAATGAAGAGTGAGGTTTTGGACATAATTTGGTTGTTGCAGGTAGAGCATGAAACTTCGTAGCCACGGATCCCTCTTTGCTGATTGCTGAAACTTGAAAAAGAAAGACAAGTAAGCTGGGATTCCAAGTGTCTTCAACCACTAGCAGGTACCTTTTTGTTGGAGGTATATTATGAGCCCAAGGGATCCTTCATATGCTCTATTAATGCACCAGGCCATCCTAGCGTGGATGTTGACATGACACAATCATTTAGACATGGGATCCATTGTGGCGATGGTCAATGGAGAATTTGAGGCTGAAATCAAAGGCACATGTTGGGGTGAACCCCTTTTGTGGAAAAATGCTATATGCATGGGATGGGAACCATAGGTTGGCCTCTTGGATGGAAGTTCTTAAACAGAGTAAGTATGGTTCTCTATGTGGTTAACTAGAATGCATGTTTTGGGATTAATTAGGGCGTAAAATTCTTTGTGATTGTAGGCATAGCCTATGTGAAAGATATTGATTTGCATCCAAGAGTCCGTGTCGAGCTTGTGGTGGTAGACTCTACAAATGAGGCTGACATGCTGAGTATAGTGATGCATATAAACAAGTAAGTACCTTAAGGCATGTTTGCATCAAGTGCCGACTTTATAATCAAATAATACTGTCGTCCTATGCTTGTTGATCTAATGTAGATTGAATGAGATGGGATTCGTGGCAACATCTTACACTGATATGTTATGAATGGTGCAAGCAATGGGGCTTGCCTCGAAGGAGGCAATCATGGAGAAATTGCCTTGGGTTGTCTACAGTTGGATGCAGGCAGACATTGACAAGAAAGTAGGGAGAAAAGCATGGTATAATGTGCCTATGGCTCTAATGTCGCAACTACTACATCCCGTGAGTGCCATTGTGGTTTTTTTGCACAAGTTTAATTAGATATTGCATCTTGCAAAGTTTATTTATCAGTAATGCAATACATGCAGGAAAAGTACACTCTTGCGTTGAAAAGATCATTGCCGAGAAGGATAGAATGCTTCCTTCAGAGTTTCAATGCAATTACAAAAAGACATTCTTTGAAACAGATGCATCGTCCATAAAAATAACAAAACATGCGTTGGCCATTGTTGATCCAACATTAGGAGATGATTGGTGGAGGTATGTTGTTTTGATATGTCATGCACTAAAGTATGGAATTGATCCTTGTTGGTCTCAATGCAGGACATTGCGAACAATCGAGTGGACCAACCGCCCAAAGTGGATAACAGAGGAAAGATTGTACAGGCTGGCATGTGCAGATCTTCTACCTATGAAGAAAACATTCATTCTCCGTGCCATAGCTTCAATAGACCAAGCAGACGCTAAGAGTTTGGACATACCACAGACAGGTCAAGACATTTGAACATCACCTTAACAATCTACCTGTTTGGCTTCGCATGGGGTTAAATTGTAATGATAGATCTTTTCACAACCCAGGAGAGTCAAGTGTGTTTAGGGAGTCAATTGCAAGAGAAGCAGGGAACGTACAAAGCAGCATCCAGAGTATACATTTGAGCTCTATGCCTGGTCTAGACGTTGATTTGTTCATCGATGATGCCAATCTTACTCATAGAGGAAAGAGCTTCGCTTATGAGCTGGATCTAATGAAGAAGGGAACTCAATCAGAGGTGGCCAAAGCATTGATGGATGCAAGAAAAAGATGCCTTTGCAGGTTAGATCAATTTATTCGGCTGCTTTTAAAAGAACTTACTGTTAAGTGCTTGTGATTTTGTAAAATGTATCAGATGGTTGCGAAAGCGTAAGTACAACATCAGAGGTGTTGCCAGCTTGCAAAAAATGATGGAGATCAGTAAACCAGAGCACGTGTTCAACCCTTTGCAAGTAGACGGCAACTTCAAGGGAAGAGTCTACCAAGACCTGCCTTGGTTCTTAGAGTATGATGAGGGATGTTTCCCAATAAGCAAGGAAAAAGTGCACAACAATGTAGTGCAAGAAAGAGAAGAAAGAGCACGCGCAGGTTAGAAGTGTCCACAACAACACAGTCTAGTGTTCAATTGCCTCATGGGGAGGGGTTTGATACGACTTCACGATACTATCATTACGTGATTTGAAAGCACTCAATTTATAATCGCCATCATCGTGGTGGCAGTGCAATTTCACTAAACAATTTAGCTTTGTTATGCAGATAGACCAGTCTGTTTGCTCTTTTGGCTCTTAACGAGTCGTGGCTAGAATGAAAGAAAAACGTGCGTTCTATTGATGTTTGTAAGAACCATAGTCTCAATTGTTCAACTTGTTAATTTGGTCTTGTTGTTCAGGAAAAATAAGTGAGATATCTGCAGAGGAGGTGGTAGATTTTGCTACGAGTCTAGAAACAGAAGTATTGTATGTCTCGGACTTGCCACTAGTTACAATACCGTCATACCGTCTACCGGCAATTTATGATCTACGTTACATGGTTGTTCCAGTATGATTCAAGAGCATGTTTCTAAGTTCATGTTTTTGTTTTGCAGCTGGCGGTGGCGATCGCATTCAGATTCTGCATCTCAGATGGGACAAGACAAAGGATGACTTGAAAAATGCAATGTTAAGCAATGCCATGCCTCACGTTGTGGAGAAGTGTTTGATGCCATTGCAAGATGGGTCATGTGTTGATTCATCGGTGAACGCATCTATTATTTTCCTGCCATCAAACATGCCTATGTATGGGTTGTCTGAAACAGAAGTTCCAGATTGGAACAAGATGGAAGCATGTCATTTGGACAACTTGTGCATCTTGCATTGGCAACAGTCGATGAGAGAGGTGTTTTCTTGGTTGTTTGTACGTCAGATAATTATGGAATGGTGCATGAAATGGCATCAACTGTTGGATGGAGAGAAGATCACTTGAATGTGGTTGTGTGTAAGATACCCGTTTGCAAGACAAAGAATAGAACCGTGCACACATTTTTGTGTCATCTATGAGAAAAGAGTAGACTTGGACTACAGAGGCCATTGACATTCCCTCAGATGATGCTTGGTACAAATCTGTGCAGAAAGATGATTGGACACAAGATGAGGATGGGACACCAATGCAAGGTAACGTTTGTCTCTTTTTGGCTCTAAGTATAGTTTTTCTGTTTCATGTTACTAAATCCTTCAACAAAAATTTGTTGTGTAGGGGGTATGGAACGTGGGCTTTGGTTCCTTTGGCAGTTGCTTGCACAATACACCAATCAAAATGACATCGTCGTTCAATAAGGGGGAGATTGCGGTGCATTAGCCTTAATGGGTAGCCAAATGGGCCGCATGATGACAGTGTTTGAGAGCAATGACCAATAGAATGAACAATGTATTGGAGATGCAAGGACATCACCTAAGAGAGATTGAAGAGTGAGATAAGAGAGTAGCAGATGAAGTCGAGCGTTCCCTGAAGGAAACATCTCTTATGGAGCCACATCCAAACATTGTGGAACTGGATCACCACCCAATCCCATATTGTAGCCCAGCAATAAGATACCTCACATTTTGCAAAAAATGTTGTTTGTAGTCAGCCATTGTATTAGGATGCTTTATACAGTCTAAGAATTATTAAATGTGTTTTGTTTGCTCGCAAATACTTGTAAAGAATGCTTTTTACTTGTTGTCGTAGCATGAATCATGTGAAGTGAAAGAGGGTGTCTGCTGATTTTTTTTCCTTGGGTATCTGCTGCTAATTTTGACTGTTTTGTGACCATAAATAAATAAGTATGGTCGTTCTAAGTAAGTGCTATGTAGAGCAACAAGAGAGCTTTTCCATCTTTTTGCCACAACACACTGAGAGGTTTTGTAGACAATGTTGTTAGTGGTCAGCCACTGTCTACACACCTATGAAAAGTCTAAAAATAAATAAATGTGTATTGTTTGCTTGTTGTCATAGAACAAACCATATATAGTGAAAGGGGGTGTAGAAACTTGTTTGTTTTTTGTTTCTTGGGTGCCATATGCTGATTTTGGCTTTTTTGTGAACATAAATAATCACTATGGTTGTCCTAAGTAGGTGCTACGTAGTGCAGAGAGAGAGCTTTTTTGTCTTTTTGCCTCGACACACTAACACAAGCAAAGAGAAAGCTTTTAAAAAAATATAAGAGACACACTAAGACAGGCAAAGAGAAAGCTTTTAAAAAAATATAATCATTTGCTGTGTTTTTTTGAGAAAAGCTCCCTCATAAAGCTTCTTCCAATCTCCTACTCAAATGTTCCCACCTTCTCCAAGATGATTGGTTGTATGCTCCAAAGGCACATATATTTGCTTTGTTCCAATATCAATAATAGCATCTAAAGAAATAATCTTAAAAAAAGAAGTTAGATCAATCAAGAAACTTTCAAGTATAATAATTTTTCTAGTAAAAAACGAAAAAGATTGAATGAAAGCAGGGGAGTTGAGAGTATAAGCCATAAGAGAGATAATGTTAGCAAGAAGTTCTTAAGTAGATAGAGAGTACTATAGCATAATTTTCCTCTAAAATTAAAAGAGATTAAGCTTATATAACAAGTAAAAATAAGTAGCTATTAAAATTAATTTTATATTGTTTTTGAAACAAATTATTTACAAAAATACTTATGTAATTTTTTTAAAATATGCTCTCTCTCATTCTCTCCATAATCCACATGTTTCTCTCTCTACTTCATTTTAATATTCTTCTCTCCCTCTCCCTACTTCTCCATCTCTCTCTCTCTCTCTCTCTCTCTCTCTCTCTCTCTCTCTCTCTCTCTCTCTCTCTCTCTCTCTCTCTCTACTCCCTCCCACCCCTCTCTCTCTATCCCTCGCTAGTGTCCTCTCTCTACTCCCCTCCATCCCACCCCCTCTCTGAATCTCTCTCTCTCTCTCTCTCTCTCTCACCCAATAATCCATTCTCTTTACCCCTCTCCATTTAACCCCCATTTCTCTCTCTATCCCTCCAACCCACTCTATCTCTCTCTTTCTCAATCCACTCCCTCGCTAATCTACTCTCTCTCTCTCTCTCTCTCTCTCTCATCCACACAACCAACACCTGTCTAGGGGTAGTGCACGTGGATTGCTGCATGGATAGTGCCATTTGCATGACACGCCATGCGGGCTACCTGCTACCTTGGCACATGCAATCCCCTTGGGGTGGAGTGCCACACGAACACCACCATCCATAGGTCAATCCATGTGGCAAGCCATGTGGACTGCCCATAGATGAGTGGCATGCTGCGAGGCTAGCCCCATGGGCTGTGCACGATCCGTAGTCCATGGGGCAGTCCACATGGATTGTGCCTGCCCGATCAATGGTCAACCGATTGTTAGGGGGAACCCTCCCTATAAAAGGGGACGTTTATTCCCTTTTCCCACTTTTTTCCAAGCGTCTCTCTCTCTCTCATATCCTCACACCCCTCGTGCGCTCTAAGCCCCCCTTCTCTTCAGCGCTCTAAGCCCCCCTCCATTCCCCCCTTCCCCTCCCTCCCATTCCTCACGCCCACCCTCTATCACTTTTTTCTCTCACCCATCCATTCTATCCCTCCCTCTCTCTCTCTCTCTCTCTCTCTCTCTCTCTCTCTCTCTCCCCTATCCTTTCTCTCCCTCTTTCGCTATCTCTTTCATCCACCCTTTCCTCTATACCTCTATCTCCCATACCCACCTTCTCTCACTCTCTCTCTCCCTACTCTACCTTCTTAGGTTTTCCCTACTCTACCTTCTTAGGTTTTCCCTACTCTACCCTCTTGATGGACCCTCAGTCCCTAACTGATATGTATCATCCCGACTGAGAAGGAATTGTTGTAATGTTGTGCTTTTTGGTCCCATGGGTCATATATAACTTTCGTGGACGATAATTCAATCTCTCTCTCTCTCTCTCTCTCTCTCTCTCTCTCTCTCTCTCTCTCTCTCTCTCTCCCTTTCTTTCCATCCACCTCTACCTCACGCATTCTCACTCCCTTATTCTCACTTTCATTGCCCAAAAAAATGCCAATTCTTTCGAGAAACCAATCTAAAGGAATCGACTGTCGGGAAGAAACTCCAATCAACATGACTCAAGAAAGTGATTTGTCACAAGCAATGACATGTGCAATTGCTGCGTCTGTGGTGACGGTTGCACAATAGCTCCATTGGCGAGTGCAACCCCTTTGATGACCATAGAGCCACAAAATATTGGTAATGAACCATTGAGTGATCTCTTTGAATCTGTGGTTGATAGTCACATTTCATCGAGAAGGATTGATGTACATAAGTGTCATACACTCACCTCTAGCCAAGAATTCCTCTTTGTAATCTTTTGGCTAATCCGAGCATTAGAACGAATAATGATTGTGTGGAAGATCTCACGGCTTTTGGAGCTAACTGAGGCTATCAAACTATGATGGCAAGTTTTATCTTGCTAGAAGATTTCCTTGGGCAAGATGTTGTACCTTTCAAAAGACATGGTATTTATGAGAGAGAGTTGGTGATGTTTGTCACCTTCGATGATCTAATTAGAGCCATTCCAGAGCTCAACCACATGGAGGAGAAAATGTTTGTCGTGTAAGATAGAAATCATCGGCTTTATGCATGGAAAGATTGAACATTGCACATGGAACTAAATGAATTATCAATCATGGAGGTTGAGTGCATGCTTGTGAAGTTTAACCCTCGGGAGATGGCGAAGTACTTGGCATGATCAACAAATAAGGTTCTTTACATTATCTTTGATGTGTTGTTGTCAGCCATGGAAAATGCTTGCACCTTATGTGAAAGCTACCCGAAATGAGGAGAAATTGAGTGAGACCAGCACGTGCTATATAGCACAACCCGCAATAGAATGTATGGGACCTCTTATGCGATAATTGACACTAACAAAAATTCTGTACAAAATGACAAAATTGCCTGTGCAGACCTGGCTGCAGCGGAAATGGAGGTCAAAATGAGCCCGAATCAAAAATCTAAGCAGACTAAGATCTATGAGCTTATCCGAAATTTTCATTGACCTACGAACGATTGCCAAAGCTCACTGAAATCAGAGAAAGTGAGCAGGCATGTGCTGGAGCTGCTATCGACTAAGCCCGGGAGGACATAACCTACTCTGATACCAATTGTTGGAATTAGGGTTGGAGGAAAACGCATACAACTTGGAGAATACGAAGGAAGCTCAAGGCACACAACAAAGAGTGTATTACTTAGTGTGAAATGGAAAGATAGATAGCCCTAGAGTGATGGGCATATATACAATACACGGGGGGGAAAACCTCCTAAAGAGGAAAAAAATGCCCGATGGTCCTAGTGTGTTGACACACATCACTACCGCATGTATATGGTAATTAGGCTTTGCCATTTTTTAACCTTGACTTCTAGTTTTTGTAGGCTACATGTGTTGGAGCTGATCATTGGTCTTTATAGTTTCTTCTATGTTGTATGACTTCAATTTTGCGTGTAACACATTTTCTACACCTTATCGTATGTAACCTAACAATACAAAACGATTATTGTAGCTTGTGGCTATTCTGAAATAATTTTAGTCTTATTAGAATCCAATAGGGCTATCTTTGCTAGTTTTTAGCTCTACTTTAGGCATTAAAAAAGCATCTTCTCTTTCTAGCCTAGCGAGAGAATATCATGTTTTAAGCCACAAATATCTATATAAATCATCCTTTATTATGGTTTGGTGATAGAAAGTGAGTATTCATATTTCATTTGGAATCATATAATAAATCTCTTTGTGGGAACCCCCTTTATCATTCTCTTCTACACTCTTCATCCATCTCATAGCTTCACTGTTCACTTTTTCCCACCACATAATATCACGTGGTATATTTCCACTTTTGATATAGTGTATTCACACATGAGTATTATCACCATATCCCAACATTGAAATTACTAAGTAGAGTCTTTAAAAACTCAATGCATCCTGGTCGTAGAACAATATGCTCGTGTTGAAACTTTAAGCTCTTCATTTTTTTGGACTTGTACCAACTTCTTCTCAAAAAAAATCCACCCAAGCTCACTATTATAGTTAGCATTGGTCTATCAGTGGATGAAAGATCCATATCAACATGCATCCCAGTTCTGAGATCTTGAGTTACTAAGATGTTCTGGATGGATTCTTCTTTAACCTTATATATGTATTGGAACTTGCATCACCTTCTACTTCCATAGGATCACTCTTCAAGCTATTCTCCAATGGTTTATCTTTAGGAACTTGTAGATTTTTGTCAGCTTCTTCAAGAACGCTCTGGTTGTGATGGAGATCCATGGACTCTTTCTCAAAAGGTTCAATAGCCTGAAAATCCTTTGTACCAACAATCTCAGGTGACACTTTGTCAACTGTGATCTCAAAAGGTTCAATAGCTTGAAAATCCTTTCTACCAACAATCTCAGGTGAAACTTCGTCAACCGCAATATCGTTTTGAAGGATTTCAAGTTTTAAAGAACACCTATTGTTAGCTTTGTCACACTCTTTAAAAAGAAAAATTAGAGAGTATCCAAATGTGACAAATTTTATATCTAAGAAAATAAATAGATTTTGGAGAATATTAATAAGACCATGGATAACGTTGCAATAGAGCTTGTAGAAATTTAAGGACCACCCCAAAAGGCCTTGTGGCCGCATGCTAGACTTTGACTACAAGGTGTTGATAATATTGGCGCTCTATGGCCCAATGGACGTAGGGGTTCTCATTATGGTTTCTTAGGTTATAGGTTTCTCTCTATTCTAATGAGAGATCCTATTGCCTCAAGGCCATAGGGTGCCAATGTACAAGCTCAAGGGTCATAGGTTTTCCCTCTATTCAATGAGATATCCTATGGTCCTAGGGCCATAGGGCTACCAAGGTGCCAATGTAAGTGTCTTTGAATGGCCTAAATGCTCTTTGAGAGCTTTTACATTGACACCTAGGCCACCCTCTAGCATTAGGACCATAGATTTCTCTCTATTCTAATGAGAGATCATATGTCCCTTGGGTCATAGGGTGCCAATGTACAAGCTGAAGTGCCATAGGTTTTCTCATATTGTAATGAGAAGTCCTATGGCCCTAGCTAGGGCTACCATGGAGCCTTTTAATGCTTGATCTGTCAGGGAAGTTACTTTTTGAGTGTAACTAAGGTCTTAGCTTTAATCCTTAGGGGTTTGTTTACACAAGAACTTTATGCCTAGGTAGTTGGAAATACTCGAATGGTCACATGGCGTGTAGCAATTTTTGGATGTAATCAACAGGCAGTTTACAGTTTGCAGTCGTCCTGCAGTCGTGCAGTTGTACTGTTGTTTTTGGGCTTGTAATGGACGTTGATGATGAACACAGGGTAGTGCAATAGTTTCTCTTGCTTAGCCATGGTCTTTTGTGTTCATACAGTCTGCAGTTTTCATGGCGTAATGTGCAATCTCTTGCCTCGTTTATCTCTACACTGCATCATTCTTGTATTGATTACCTGTTAGGGCTGTGAGCCCCGAACACTTTGGTGATCCCTATTGTGCGTGTCCTAATGGACATGGGAGCGAACTCCAGTAATCTCAAAGCAAATGGTGAGTCGGTTATGATGCAAAGTTTCTTTCTTGTGCTCTAACTTCCACCTTCTCTCTGAAGCGGTTCGTGTAATTGGTTCAAATTCAGCCTGAGCCATATGGCACTCAGGAATTCAACAGGTTCTTGACATGTTAGTCAACCTCAACCACTTGAGGGAATTTTTTAATTGGGTAACCCCGTAGGAAGAGTCTGATGAGTAAGCAACAAAGTTCTTGGAGGAGTTCTTCCCAAATCTGTCGGGGAAAATCAAAATTACAATTGCTGACAAGTTGCAGATTTTTGCAAGTTCTTGGCAGTTGTTGTGCAGGCAGTTTCTATGCAGTCAATTGCAGTTTTTTAGTTCAGGCAATTGTAGTTTGCTGTGTAGGCAGTTTTTGTTTCTTGAAAGTATGTAGTTTATGCAGTACATAGTTTTATGCAGTTTTCTCAAGGTCTTGCTGGCTTGGCCATGGTAATGAAGAGGAACGAGCTGGGCAAAGGAGAGACTTTGGGGTCGTTTGCGAGTTCTTGACTGTTGAACTTCTTGTTTAGATTTCTTCTCGTTTTTGTTGTGGTGCCAAAAAAGGCACAACTAGAAGAAAAATGTGTTTAGGGTTTTGTTCATTTTCAGATCCCTGACAGCATGCAGATAGCAGTTTGGAATCTACAGTTTGCTATTTATAGTTTGCAATTTTAGACAATGTGTAATCTGTAGTTTGTGATATGTATTTTTCAATTTGCAGTTCAACTGTTTACATATTGCCGATTACAGTTTTTCAGTTTGCAGAATGCAGCTTTAGTTTTTCAGTTTACAGAATGCAGTTTCAGGTATTTCAGTTTGCAATGCAGTTTTAAGAAGTTTCAGGGTTTAAAGAGGTACAAATGCTCTCTATTATTTTGATGTGTGATTAATGGCATAAAAGAAGAAGACAAAGTGTGCAATATGTCAAAAGTATGAGCACCGCACAAAGGAATGCCCTTACATGTGCAAGTCCTGTCAAAAGGAAGATGTATGTGCCAAATATTGTATGCATAAATTGTGGAAGAAGTTTTATCGAATTGTCAGATCTTTTCAAGATGCGTCAAATCCTGAGATATCCTATGGAATTAGTTCCATATGGTACCAATGTATAAGCTCATGGGCCATAGGTTGCCCTCTCTTCCAATGAAAGATCCTATGGCCCAAGGGACATAGAGGTGACATGGTGCTCATGTACGTTCCCTTGAATGGCCTAACTACTCTTTGAGAGATTTTATATTGACTCATAAGCCACCCTTTGTCCCTAAGGCCATAGGTTGCCTTATATTCTAATGAGAGATCATATGGCCCATAGGGCCATAGTGTGCCAATGTATAAAGTCGAGATCCATAGGTTAACCTTTATTGTAACAAAAGATTCTATGGCCTTAGGGTGATATGGCTCAAGGTCCATAGAGTTTCCCCTATTCCAATGAGAGATCATATGGCCGTAGAGCCCTATGGTGCCAATGTATAAGCTCAATGACCATAAGGTTCCCTCTATTATAATGAGATATCCTATGGCCCTAGGGATTCCATGGTGACAATGTAGGCACACTAGAATCTTCTAAATGCTTTTAAAGAGGTTTTACATTGACACTAGGCCACCTTCTATTTGTAGGGCCATAGGGTGCCAATGTATAAGCTGAAGGGCCATGCGTTTATGTCTATTGTAATGCGGGATCATTTGACCCTAGAGCCATAGGGCTCAAGTTCTTTAGGTTGCCCTCATTTCAAAAGAGAGATCATATGGCCCTAGGGCCATAGGGTGCCAATACATAATCTCAAGTGCCAAAGGCTTCCCTTGTTTTATTAAGAGATCCTATGGCCCTAGGGCCACAAGGCTACCATGGTGCCCATGTAGGTGCATTTGAATGGCTTAAATGCTCTTGGAGAGTTGTTAGATTGATATCCTATACTTTTTGGGACACATGATGTTAATTGTCATAATAATCAATATCTAATTCTTCTAAATGATTTTCTCATGTTAAACTGATCATTTAATATGGGAAAGTGCCAGGGGAGAAAAAGCTAGAATATTGGTTAAGCTAGCAGACTGGCCACAGTAGGGATCCAAAGGAGGGAAAATAGGGATCCAAAGGGGGGGCTATCTGCAAAAGACCAATGTGCAACAATGGGCTTAAAGACCCTAAGGTTCAGCCCATTAAGACTTCCAAAATGCTAAGGTTCCAAAATTCAAAGGTTGTGTCCACAGGTCAAACATTAGGGGAATCGGATGCTTTGTGTGAGTCACAAAAAATCTTCATAATCCCTACATAGGAGGGGGCGAGCCTTGCAAGTAGGGGATGAGAGAGAAACTCACACACACACACACACACACACACAAGCTCCCTTTACACAAAGGGGATGAGGGACACATGTCAGCTCCCTAGCCCAGATGCCCACAAGTTGTGCCCAATTCCTATTGGATGGTCTTGGAGGTGGACCGATGAGAATTAAGCTAGAGTAAACCAAGTTTAATTAATTTAAAAACACTTAATAAAAGAACCAAAGAATTAAGCTCTAGAAGACTATTGGACAGTCTCCCAAGGGGTCCAATGAGCATTCAATAGCCCAATAGCTTGCGTGATTCCTATTGGCCAGGAGGCAAAGGGGTCCAATGAGAGTTTAGTTGAATTAAATAATTACCTAAAGCTCTCACAAAAGGGGAAAGGAGGACACATGTCAGAAGGCTATCACTTATGCCACTTAATTTCCATTGGTTAGGCCTGGGGAGGTCCAATAGGGTTGTAGCATGAGTATTTATCAAGGGGGGTCGACCAAGAGAGAGAGGGGGGGACTGATTTTTGGAAGGCATTATCACACACACACACACTCACACAATCTCATGTGTGAAGCAAAGAAGACTCTCTCTTCTTCTCAAGCTTTAATGGAAAGCTTACCACCTACTCCAAGCTTGTGAGAAGGGAGGCCTACACCAACAACTCTTGGCATTGTGATGCAAATCCAACCAAGAGCCAATCTTCAATGCATGCTCATCTCTTCTACCATGCTAATTACTAAGCTAAGCTATGCTAATATGAGTGATTATGTTAGGAGATGTACATCTTTCTCGTAAGAATACTCCTTCTTCCTCTCAATCTACTCTCATACCCCGTTAGCTCTCACCATTTTCGAAGGTGTGTGAGGTCTTGGTTCTGAGACCGTGAGGGATTGATGTTGTTTTTGATAAGTGTTTTGCTTAGTGCATGAAGTTTCCATCTTCATTGCACTAGCTAGTATTGAATGATCACAAAGAATTGTACTATAAAATGTCTCTCTTGATGGGAGAAACCATAACACAAGTTACTAGACCATTAGCCCTTAAGCCGTATGGTAAAATTTGGGTTTCTTCTAGAAACCTATTATCAACACCCTTGTATTAAAAAATATAGAGTAAGCCTTATGGCCCTCGGCCCTTAGGTTTCCAATATACCAATACATAAAAATAAGGCCACAATCCCTTAGGCTCAAAACAAAGCATGTTATGGTCATAAAAATCATATAGAGAGTGCCCTATGGTTCCATGGTCAAAGGATTTCAATATAGATGCTCTAGAAGTATACCTAGTCTACCCATTACCCTTGGGGCAATTGGATACTCTTCAAATATATTACATTATTAATAGACACCTTGGCTACCCTATGGACTTAGGGAAATAAGTTTAACAAACATAGAGGGCACCTTTGTCTTTAGGATCTACATAATGCTAAGTAAAATGGCAAAGAAGTTGTTTTATTAAAGTATATAATTTGTCCCAAAAGGCTATATATTATTTCTCTTTATGTATAAAGTACTTCATAAATTTTTGATGGACCTAGCACCATACAATTGTACATGCAAATACCACCCTATGGCCCTAGGACCATAGGGTGCTATAAGAAAAAAGAACCCTACGATGTTGAGGTTATAGAGTTCTCTCTATTCTATACCTAAAAAAAGTACCCTACAATTTTGAGGTTGTACACTACTCCGTACATGTCCTTTGGCCTTAAGGCCAAGGGTGACACATGCAAAACGTACTCTACTACAATCCTAAGGTTATAGAGTTATCTCTATATTAAACCTACAAAAGACCCTATCTCTATGGTCCTAAAGCCAAAGATAGCAATATTTTAGTCTTTCATATAGCAATATTTTAGTCTCTCATATATTCGTAAAGATACCTAAAAAGAGCCATAGGATGAAACATGGTTTTCATGAAGAAACTTACTATCACACCCTCCGTTCTAGGGAGAATCCTCTAGCCCTTGGGCCACATTGTGCAAATATAGAGGTGCATCCTATAGACCTAAGGATATAAAGTTATCTCCATTTTATATCTATAAAAAATCCTATCCATATAGCCATAAGACCATGAAACAGTGTATTATTTGCTGTTTGCAAACTCTTAGAGAAACCCATGATTAATGTAACATTTATAATGCTCTTTGTAGGTATTTTAAGACTCTGTGAAAGCCAAAACTATGCCTTTCTATGGAGCTAGGACCATAAAAAAGGATTTCTTATAGTTATCAAAGGAGAAGAAATTATAGTCATAAGATTTTAGAATGATTTATATATGTACCACCCTATAGCCATAGGCCTGTATGGTACCTTATAGAGAATTAGTAGAAATATATAGCCTTTGGACATAGGATACATTTTGGTGATCTCACCACAACCCCTTGATCTTTTTACTCAACATAACAGAGATCATAGTGCCAAAGGGTTCCCTCTATTTTAGTTAGACAACCCTATGGACTTGTGGCCATAGGGTGGCAGAGGGAAGTACGGTGCCCTTTGTATGGTTTTGTAACCATAGCATGGTCTACATTGATACAAGGGTGTTGATAATAGGTTTTAGAAGAAACCCACGTTTTAGCGTATGGCCTAATGGCCATAGGATGCTCTTTATAGATATTTTTAAGACTCTATGAAAGCCACAAATATACCTTTTTATGGCATTAGGACCATAAAAAAAGATTTTTTTCAGGTTATAAAAAGTGAGAGAATTATAGTCCTAATATTGTAGAATGATATTTATATATGTACCACCCTATAGCCCTATGGCTATAGAGACTATATGGAGTACCTTGTAGAGAAAATGGAATCAATCTATAGCCTTTGGACATAAGTTAAATTTTGGTCATCTCATCAAAACCCTTTGATCTTTCAGTAAACATAGTATAGATAATGGTGTCAAAGGGTTCCTTTTATGTGAGTAAGACAACCCTATGGACTTATGGCCATAGGTTGGCAAACTTTGCCCTATGCTTTAACATCTTAATATATTATAAACAAGGAGTACTCAATGACCCCAAGATCATTGGTGACCTAACTGTATCTATAGGGCTCTATATTGGGATCCTATGGACCAAGAGAAATAGGGTGCCCTTTGTATGGTTTGACCATTGCATGGTATGATTTTAACATAAGAGTTTGTAGTGTTACATAGATCCTATTTATCTTGGCTTTTTAACTATCACTTGGACCATCACACAATACATCCAAATATATCCAAATATGCTAAAAACATGTGATGCCTAAACTATGTCACCCTTATGGCCTCAAGACCTTAGGGTCCTTTGCAAGTGTAGACTACAAAAGGAGTTTGGAATTTGACAATAACCTATGTCCTTATGGAAAGAGAAAAGTACAAATAATACTAACAATAACTTTCAAACTGCAAATGGGACCATTGAAAAGAGAATCAACAATAGCTTTGTAGGTGCTCATTTTAAATGCTAGATAGTTTTCTAAGTCTTCAATTACATGGTTTTCTTGATTTTAAAGTCACATGATCACAAATATTTATTTCTTATATTATCAAATTCAATAACACATTTACTTTTCTTAATATTCCTAATAATTACCTTGCATGTAAATTTGGTTGTTTTGACAAAATCTTCAAAAATATAGGACGTTGGAAGTTTTGAAAGAATTGAAAGGGTGAAATATCAAGGTCACAAAATTCAAAAGGAAGATCTTTTAAAGTGCAAACATATCCACAATGTTTGTTAATAGGTCTAAGCTTTTCACTTCAATGCATTTGGTAATCTTTGATTTCACCCCACTATATATACAATCCATTTACAAACTTAAACAATTGTCATACATTGTACAATCATTTCTTTGCAAGAAACCTTGATACAATGTTCCCATTGCTACATGACAAGCTAAAAAATTGTACTAGTCCTAGCTTTACTCTATTAAAACAAATTTAAGATATCCATTTCAATTCTCTCATCACCTAGAATAAAAACAAAATCATAGTTCAGACCGAAATACTCGCACTTTATATCTTTGAATAAAATCTTGTTGCAATTGAAGAACTAGATCTTCACATAATCCAAAGGACAAATGCTTCATAAACCATTTTCACTTTGATACTTGATGTTGACTATCTAGGCAAGTAATTGCATTTACAACAAATATTGAATATATGTTTAATCTAGTTATTTGCAATACAAAGTTAATTATTTCAAATGCTTACACCATCAATTCACAATAGAAGAACTTACACTCCAACAAAAATGATAATAAAGAAACTATTCACACTCTCATTTTGGACTTTTGAGGACTTCAAAATTTTGTGTTTTTTCTAGCTTATTTCATTTTCAATAGAATATTAAACTTAATCACAAGCTAAGCAATATATGTACCTAATGTATATGAACCCTATGATTTCAAGGCAATAAGTTGATATATCTTCTCGCATATATTTTTCCAGAAGTCTGGTCTAGAATTCACACCCTTGCTACTTAAGGTACACGGGAAGATCTTCGCTGCAGATGAGTATAACTGAGACCTACAAGAATCTTTCCAAAAGATTAAGGATGCTATCTCTATCTCATAGCAAAGGCAAAAGGCTACTGCTAACAAGCACAGAAGAGCCCAAGCCTTTAAAGAAAATGATTGGGTCTTACTCAAATTTCCCAAGGCTCGACTAAGGCACACGACGGGCAAGAATCGTATGGGACACCAAAAGTACTATGCTAAGCTAGCAAAACGGTACTATGGTCCCTTCCAAATTCTTAGGCCAATCAATGAGATGGCCTATCAACTCAAGTTGCCCAACCATTGGCTCATACACAATGCTTTCCATGTGAGCCTACTAAAGCCTTACAAAGGAGAGTCACCTCAAGAAGACCCACCGGAGATCGAGGACCAAGAAGAGGTGCTGTAGCCCGAGTTCATTCTCTGACATGACGACAAGGTACTAAGAGGTGGTAAGACTATCCGATGATATCTTATTAAGTTTAAGTACTATCCTTTTGAAGATGCTAGATGGATGCAAGGCATACAATTAAAGGATAACCTAAACCTTGTCAATGCTTACAATGCTTCCCTAGAGTAAGCAAATATACAAATGTTAAAAATGAACAAAGTTTTTGTCTTATAAGACTCTCTTTTTCTTTATTGTGCACAAAAATGAAGTAGTATGGATGCTTAGATCAAGTTTGCAGAGACGACGTCTCCCAAACACCAAGTAGAGATTGTCACTCTACTATGGAAGATTGATAGGACTAATGTGCATACATGCTTGTGGCAACTTAAGCTCTCAAGCGCCAAATGGACTAGTCATCCATTCGCGAACGATGTCCTAGGGTAACATAGGGATCCTCTACCCGCTAGGAAAAAGGACTAATGAATATGCTTTATCTTCTTTACACCATAGTCAAGGACGACTATGATTTCAAGAGAGAGGTAATGTCATAATAATCAATATCTAATCCTCCTAAATGATTTTCTCATGTTAAACTGATCATTTAATATGGGGAAGTGCCAAGGGACAAAAAAGCTAGAATATCGGTTAAGCTAGCAGACGAGCCATAGTAGGGATCCAAAGGGGGGGGGGGGGGGGGCATCTACAAAAAAGCAATGTGAAACAATGGGCTTAAAAGACCCTTAGGTTCAGCCCATTAAGACTTCCAAAATGCTAAGGTTCCAAAATTCAAAGGTTGTGTTAAAAGGTCAAACATTAGGGGAATTGGATGCTTTATGTGTATCACAAAAAGTCTTCATAATCCCTACATAGGAGAGGGCGAGCCTTGCAAGTAGGGGATGAGAGAGAAACTCACACACAAACACAAAGAAGATCCCTTTACACAAAGAGAATGAGGGACACATGTTAGCTCCCTAGCACAGATGCCCACAAGGTGTACCCAATTCCTATTGGATGGCCTTGGAGGTGGACCAATGAGAATTAAGCTAGAGTAAACCTAGTTTATTTAATTTAAAAACACTTAATAAAAGAACCAATAAGAATGAAGCTCTCTAGAAGACTATTGGACAGTCTCCCAAGGGGTCCAATGAGCATTCAACAGCCCAATAGCTTGTGATTCTTATTGGCCAGGAGGCAAAGGGGTCCAATGAGAGTTTAGTTGAATTAAATAATTACCTAAAGCTCTCACAAAAGGGGAAAGGAGGACACATCTCAGAAGGCTATCACTTATGCCGCTTTATTTCCATTGGCTAGGCCTGGGGAGGTCCAATAGGGTTGTAGCATGAGCATTTAGCAAGGGGGGTCGACCAAGAGAGAGAGAGGGGGGACTGATTTTTGGAAGGCATTATCACACACACACTCACACAATATCATGTGTGAAGCAAAGAAGACTCTCTCTCCTTCTCAAGCTTTGTTGGAAAGCTTACCACCTACTGCAAGCTTGTGAGAACGGAGGCCTACACTAACAACTCTTGGCTTTGTGATGCAAATCCAACCAAGAGCCAAGATTCAATGCATGCTCATCTCCTCTACCATGCTAACTACTAAGCTAAGCTATGCTAATATGAGTGATCATGTGAGGAGATGTACATCTTTCTCGTCGTAAGAATACTCCTTCTTCCTCTCAATCTACTCTCATACCCCGCTAGCTCTCACCATCTTCGAAAGTGTGTGAGGTATTGGGTCTGAGACCGTGAGGGAATTGATGTTGTGTTTTATAAGTGTTTTGCTTAGTGCATGAAGTTTCCATCTTCATTTCACTAGCTAGTATTGAAGGATCACAAAGAATTGTATTGTAAAATGTCTCTCTTGATGGGAGAAACCATAATACAAAGCCTTTTGGAGGGGGGACCGGCTCCATGAAAATCCGGTCCTCAGCTGTTGTCCATTGCTTAATTTCTCTCTCTTTTGAAGTATTGTTCATGTATCTAACTAGGTGTTATGCTTTTTGTTGCTCTTCCACCCAAGCACTCTTGTTATTCTCAGTAGGAAGCTATTCTAATGAAATGCTCACTATGTTCATGCTATTTTCCGCTACACACAAGTTACTAGACCATTAAATGTTACATTGGCATTAGAGCACAAGGTTTCTCTTTTCTTGCTCAAGAAGGGAGGTCCTCAGGCTAGCTATAAATGGTTAGTACTATTAATTGCATGTGAGTAAGTAGAATAGGGATTTCTCAGCCTTGCAGTGCACCTACCCTTGTGCAGGTAACGAGGCATCACCCCGTCCAGAGCTATGGTCTTAATAGTGGAGTCCTACGGGGCTTGCCTACGGCTTAACCACTATTGAGCTATTAGAATCTTGACAGGAGCCGGTGTTGTTTTGGTGTTGAACGACCCTCTCTTCTATTCCTTGCAATTAATGATATTCAAGCCACGGGTACAATAGCTTGAGTGCTTTTTGTAAAGGGGGAAAGAGGAGTAGCAACTAGGGCTTGAAGTGCCAAAGTACACCTAAAAAGTTTACACCTAAAAGTTGTTAGAATGGCTAACAATAGTAAAGAGAGTGATATTAATGTTGAAAACTTTGATTGTGCTAATGATCAAGCTACTAATGATGCACCGATGCTTGCTAACTATCTTGTTTCTAGGCTTCAACAAGCCATGGGCAATCCATCCCTCCAAAGTGAAGTGCAACGGAAGCTTCGTGCTCATGGGATTCTCCAAGTTCCCCACCATGACGAGAGAGCGCCTAGGAAGCCTCCTTGCGAGACTTCCAAAAGAGGTCTCTCTCCGATTCGGGAAGAAGAAGAGGATGCATATGAAGGGCTCATAAAATTGCTCCTTGATGATGCATCTCCTTCTCAAAGGAGACGTCAAGAGCCTGCATTGAAGGAACGAGAAAGAAGTGAGTCTCCCGCCGCCTTGGTGGAGGTAGCTCCACGAAGACGGCGGGCTAAACGCTCTCCATCACCTCCAAAATGGAGAAGACCATTGCATACTTCTCCACACCATACTTCAAAGCGGGATGACAAAAAGCAAGAGAAGAAAAAGGAGAGAAAGAGGACACCCTCTTCTCCATCTTCTTCATCCTCTTCCTCTTATGAAAGTGATGGTGAAGACAAAGAAGATCAAGGAAAGAAAAGGCAAGAAAGAGGTCACCCTCTTCTCCATCTTCCTCAAATTCTTCATCTTCTAAAGAAAGTGATGGTGCAACCTTTGAACCATCAAAAAGAAGAGGCCATAGGAAATCCTATGCCTCATGGAAGAGGTCGTCCAAGCTCAAGAAACTCAAAGAGGGAGGGAAGAGCATCTCTTTCCTACCTATGATGGCACTTTTGGTGCTCTAAACAAAGTCTTGGCCTTTATCCAACAACTAGATGCGGCGTTTGGAGATAAGGGCTTCATGGAGTCCTCGCACTTTCAAAAGTCTGCAGACAATGGTGGTCTAGCCTACGGGCCAATGGTGAAGCTCCACGAACATGGAAAGCTTTAAGAGCTTCCATTATGAAGCATTTTTTGGCGACCGATGCCAAAGACAAAGTACTCACCGAATGGCGAAGCTTGAAGCTTTCTCCCTATGAATCCATTCACAAATATGTAGACAAGTTTTGGGATTTACAACTCAAAGCCATTGTCTTCAAGAAGTTGGATTTTGAAGAGCAAAAGAAACAATTTTGTGCGGGCTTAACTGAAGAAATGGTGGAGTATGTCAACTCCCAAAGGCCACGCACCATATCGGCAGTTATACACCATACTATAGTGGCCTCTCGAATCAATTTCCAAACGGGGGCTAAAAGAAATTATAAGGCCACAGAAAACAAGGGTTCCAATGAACCTGAGGGGAAGGACAATGTCCAAAAGTCTCCTAAGGGCAACTCCAACAAAGCTAAAGAGAAGGGAGTTTATAAAGGCAAAAATAAACTCTCTCCTAAAGAGCTTGAGCGTTATCGCAAGGATAACCGTTGTTTCAAGTGTGGCGAGAAAGGGCATGCGTACCGCACTTGTCCCCAAAAGAATACCCGCCATGAACCTCCTAGAGCTACCTTGGTCAAAATCCAAGATGAGGAAATTCACCACAAAGGATCTCATGCCATGCTTGGGAAAAGGTAAGAGAACATGATGCTTTTATTCTCTTTGACCCTAGTTCTACTCACAATTTTATATCTATAGAGTTGGCCACAAAGCTAGGCATACAAGCTTATGAGATGGGAGATGTCCTACCCGCAAACAGTGCTTTCAAGGGGCAATAAGCTTCAGACACTCCCTTAATCGGGAAACTGAGTCTCCATGTCCAAAGCTATGTGGACAAAGAGGACTTCTTTATCTCTCCTCTCAAGCATGAGGATGTAATCCTAGGGCACCATGGTTTGATCGCATGGTTGCCAATGTTAAATTCCCTAAAAGGAGAATCTCCTTTAACTTTAGGGAAAAAGATATGTATATAGATGCTAAGGAAATGGGTAACACCATACCCATTGTACATACACAAGCTTTCAACAACTCAATAAAGAGCTCTATTTCCGTGTACATGATTTTTGTTAAAGATTCTCAAAATGAACCTAATGTTTTAGCAAAAGAAAATATACACAACCAAAAGGAATTGAAGTTATCCAATTTACTCAAGGGGTTTCAAGATGTCTTTATTGACGACATCTCTTGTGAGCTACCTCCTAAACGAGGTAATGATGACCATGCAATTGGACTTATTCCAAAAAGTTCACTGCCTAAAAAACCTCCTTATAGAGTTTCTCAAGCTCAACAAGAGGAGATTATGCAGCAAGTTCATGAGCTAGTTGAGAAGGGCATGGTTAGGCCTAGTTTATCTCCATTTTGTTCTCCTGTGCTACTAGTGCAAAAGAAAGACGGCACATATCGTATGTGTGCCGACTATAGAGCACTAAATAGGATCACTATCAAGAATAGGTTTCCCGTTCCATGGGCAGAAGACCTATTTGATAAGCTACAACGGTCCACCTACTTCAGTAGGATTGACCTAAAAAAACTGCAACCCATGAATAATAATTCCTTGCCTCCTTAACATCCCCACTGGTTGAACTCTGCCCTGATCAGCCATACGTACTTGAAATGGAGCTGGTTCTAACCTGACATCTTGCATCCTTAGAAATTCCGATTCCGAAAGTATGTTGACCCTTGATCCACCATCCAATAGCACATGAAAAATTTGCGGTTATTAAATTCCAATGACAGTGTTGATACTGAAAAATCCACATCCTCCGGGCTAATCTGACAACTCTGAACTATCTGCTGCACCTCCTTCATACTTGGAACAATCTTTGTCCTTCGCATCACTATATATAGTCTATCTCTGAAAATTGGAACTAATGACAATAACGGATCCAATGTAAAGTGTATAGAGGAATTAGTTAACTCTTCAAACAAAGCATCCATCCTTTCTCTTTCCTTCTCCTCCTTTTTTACTCCTTTCTCCTTCGATTTAAGCTTGCTCTGCTGTTGATCCTTTTCCATCAAATCTTCAGCTACTTCATCCCGAATCTTCTTCTGCTCCTCCCAATCCAGTGGAGGTTTCAACCTTGCTTTGGACCTTGTTTTCACTAATATATCTACTTCCTCTTGCAAACATTTAGAACAATCACATTCCGGCTGACAATCCATAGCGACTTCATTCACCCCTTAATCCTGAAACGATTCTACTACTATCAAACTGCTTCCAGGCTCTTTGTTTACTTTAGCTGACTGTGCTGGTGGTGCTGGCAACTGCGGCACTGGCCCTCTTGACTGTTGCTGATTCCCCCCTTGATAATTCCAAACCGGTTGATTCCATCCTTGTGGTTGTGGCTGCCAATTTTGCCACCGCTGCTACTGATCCCAATTTCCCCCCCATGATGGTCTTGACTTTTTCCATCCTCCAAATCTTGGTCCTCCTCCCTAATTGAAATTTCCTCTAAATGGTGGTCCCCTTTGATTAAACTGTGGTCTCCACCCTGAATACGGTAGTTGCCTTTGTCATCCTTGATTATTGAACATCCCCTGCCTTCCTCCTATCTCTGGAAACACCCCATGAGTTTGAGGTCCTTGTTGCTGTAACTTCTGTTGAATCCTTTCTGGTACGACACCCCTGAAATTCGGATTAAACCAACATTCCTTTGTCCAATGCCTATCTTTAACACAAATTTCACAATGAGGGTTTTTGATTCCACAGCTTTCTGCACTCCCAACTTCTTCAATTTCTTTGATACCAATTTTTCCACTCTATCCTCTTTCTCTTTAGACTTTTTCTTTGACTTCTTCTTGCCTTTCTTCTTCTTGTCCTCATCTTCTTCTGAATCCGAATCCTCACTGGAATCCTCTTCACTATCAGAATCCATTTCGGTATCTGAATCAGTATCAGTTCTCGAGTCCGAATCGTTGTCCGAATCTGAATTATCTAACCTCTTCTTTTTCTTCGACCTACTTTTCTTCTTTTCTTTAGATGACCTCTTGGCTGCTTTTCCATGAGAGACCCCAAACCTTTTCTCTGCTCTTCGAGCTGTTTCCACTAATGCTTGTAATCCACCTACGACATCAACTCTAGCAACAACATTCTTCAATTCCTTCCTTAATCCATTCAAAAAATATCCAGCAAGCATTTCATCAGTTGGCCTTTCTTGAGCAGACAACCTTCTCACATATTGGTTAAACTTTTGTGCATAATCCTCAACAAACATTTTCCTTTGTTTCACTTCCCTAAGCTTGGTCAACACATCATGTGGAGTCTTTTCCTTTCTGAACCTGTTCAAAAATGCTGCTTTCAATCCATCATAATTAGCAAAATGGTCTGCTGGGAAATTACTGAACCACTGCATAGCCTTCCCATCCAAAGTAGCCTCAAACTAGTGCATCTTAGCCAGGGCATTGTACACTCCGGCAAATCCTTTGGCCTGCCATCTTGTCTCGTATTGAGTTATGTGGCAATCAGGGTCTTCTTTTGACTTTCCCAAAAAGGTCCGGAATTTGACGCGCATATCCTGCCTAGCCGCCGTTATAATTGTAGGTCCACCTGTTTGTACAGGATTTCCTGCACTGGTACTTCCCAACGTATCAAAGATCAATCTCCTTCTCGCCACTAATGCATGTTGAATAACTGCAACTACAAACAGCCGCGGGAAGAAATCCTGCTCTTCATTCAGTACTTCCTCTTCCCATCTATCACTTAGATAATCCTTTGCGCCATCCAAATCCTCCACAGTATCATTTGAATATTCCCCTATAGAAACTCGGTGCATCCTAGTATAATCCAAAATTCCCTACAGTTTCGAATGCTGACCATCTCGCCCATACAAGTGCCGAAACCGCCTAGCAACTGACCTTGTCCAATATGGGAATATATCCTCCTCCGCTTCCTCGAGAGTGCAACCAACTACCCATGCCAACTCACACTATTCTGAACATCCTCCCTCCATTGCCACAACACTCGCTCCTACAAGAGAAACTTGAATCCATCCATGCTACATCACACTTACACCGTGATCGCCAAGTGTTTAAGGCATAGACATTCAAAATAGACAAAGCACAGAAATCAGAATGGAGCTGAAACTAGAACAAAACACAGAAATTGACAACATACTAAATCCGCCATAACTTCCGCCTTCACATTCCCAAAAGATACTGATCGACAATTACATATTTCAATAAGACTAATGGGCAACGCCCTTTCCCAAGAACACCTCTTGGAATCGCAAAAGTACAAAAGTTCACATTCCAACTTCCACTAAGTAAAATTTTCCAAAATTCCTAGTCTTAACATAAAGCCATAGGGTGCTCTTTGTGTTAGTTAGAAGCCCTATGGCCCTAAGGCCACATGGTGCTCTTTTTGCTAGCTTGAAACCCTATGACCCTAAGGCCATAGGGTGCTCTTTGTGTTAGTTAGAAGCCCTGTGGCCGTAAGGTCATAGGGTGCTCTTTGTGTAAGAAGCCCTATGGCCCTAAGACCACATGGTGCTTTTTGTGTAGTAAGGCACCCTATGGCCCTAAGGCCACATGGTGCTCTTTTTGCTAGCTTGAAACCATATGACCCTAAGGCCATAGGGTGCTCTTTGTGTTAGCTAGAAGCTCTATGGCCCTAAGGCCACATGGTGCTCTTTGTGTAAGAAACCCTATGGCCCTAAGGCCACATGGTACTCTTTTTGCTAGCTTGAAACCCTATGACCCTAAGGCCATATGGTGCTCTTTGTGTTAGTTAGAAGCCCTATGGCCCTAAGGCCACATGGTGCTCTTTGTGTAAGAAACCCTATGGTCCCAAGGCCACATGTTGCTCTTTGTGTAAGGCACCCTATGGCTCTAAATCCACATGGTTCACTTTTTGCTAGATTAAAAAATTACCGTCCTAAGGCCACATGGTGTTGTTTTTGTTAGCTAGAAACGACCTAAGGCCACAGGGTGCCTTAGGTCCATAGGGTGGTTAGAAACCCTATGACCCAAAAACCATAGAGCTCTTTGTGTGAGCTATAAAACCTATAAACCTAAGGCCATAGGGTGTTGTTTTTGTTAGCTAGAAACCATGTGGCCCTAAGGCCACATGGTTCTCTTTTTGTTACTTAGATACGGTATGGCCTTTTGGCCACAGAGTGCTTGTTTTGTTATTTAGTATTCCAATGGCCTTAAGGCCATTGGGTGCTCTTTGTGTTATTTAGAATCCTAATGACCCTAAGGCCATAGGGTCATAAGTTGCATTATTAACAAAGATGCATTACATAAGGACATATGCCACCCAATGACCACCCATGCCATACCCTATGCTCCCATGGGTATACATAAAAAAGGTATTTTGATGGTGATTTTTAAATTTCCATTCATTTTGCATGCATCTGTCCTCCCACGACATCACCTACATTGTCCTCCCTTACTACTAATCGCCCCCTTGGTCGACCTCTTTCATACCACCTCTCACTACAACGACATTCCCTCCCTCAACTTCTCTACCATTAACAACAATACAGAGGTAGGCATTTATTTGGTTTTGTTTGTTTACATTTCATTTCATGGAATAATTATAAAATGTTTGAATTAGAGAAAGACTAAATTAGGTTGAAACAAAGACATGTTTACACAGAGAAACCTCTTTACACATAAACAAAAACTTGTTAACATGAGAAAACTGTTTAAACAAAAGCAAAAACCTGTTTACACATAAACAATAACCTATTCACTAGAAAATGTTCTTTAAATAAAAAAAGAACCTATTTTCTTACAAAAAATTCTAATTACACAGATTTGAAATAATCTATTTACATATGTTTTGAAAACATACCTCTGTTGCAAAAAGAGTAGCACCGCTTCTCAAGCAACGACAAAGACTGCGTAGGAGCAATAGGGACCTGAAATCAGGGAGGAGGAAGAGCGGCATGCGACGGCGAGCGAGTGTGTAGGGGGATGAGGCTTCTACATCATCGACTTTGACATGGTATCAAAGCTTCGTGTGAAGAAAGTGATCTCCGCAAAGGTGGCCCTTGCTGGCGTTTTATCGTGCGTTTTAATTTGTTGTAGTAAAACAGCGAGGCTTCACAAACAGTGCTACAAGGTGACATGGGCGCCACAGCATGAGAGCGATAGCAGGTTGTATATTTTTTCTTGAAATTGCATTTTGATATGCGCCCAGCAGCCTCTGGCCGCGACAACCTTCTCTGTCTTCAACGGTGCCCTACAACTGGTGTTTATTATACCCTTGCGTTCTTGCGAGGTGCGCAGTAGACTCGGCATCGTTATGACGGTCTGGGTGATGCCAACAAGGACTGCCCACAATTGCATTATAAATGATTAAGGTAGTGGGGGGTTCACATGCATGACATGAGAGACCCAAATGTCAAAGACAAGAGGTGGTTCACATGGCAACCTCAAGTGATGCCGACAGACCAACGACTACCAAAAGCTATGGATAACGGATCGTTAACCATCTAGTTTAGCGGCCTATGCAGCGGCACAGTTCTTAAGGAACCCAACAATTTTTTTGGCTCAAGTTTGTGAATTCAAAAGCAAATGGAGGAGTTCACTAGAGGACAATGGTAAAAGTGATCTAGACAAGGATGGCAGTACCAGTACTCAGTTAGCTGCCTCCGTACCCGGGAGGTACGACCACATTCATGATTGTGATTCGATGCTTTGTTTGGCTCGGAAGTTTGAAGCCAAAGGAAACAATATTAACTCACAGATAGACAAGGACAAAGGCAAGATGGACAGAGATTACGGTAATAAAGATTTGGTAGAGGAGATCGACATGGCACTTGTGGAGGTGGCCACAGTGGCCTTTACATTAGATTTTTAGTCAAATGACAGGTGTCACCACTAGCTTCATCCAGAGAGAATCTTGTGAGTGGTAGAGAGGGTCAAGACTACTCCCTATAATTAATTTGGACCCTTGTGTTGGAGTTCAAATTATTGGTGTTTGGACCCGTAGGTCGGAGCTCAATGCACATGCATCTGGCAGGAAACCAATTAGACGTCTAAAACACTATGGATGGGCCAACCAATTCATGGTTGTTGGTGAGATTAGGGACAGGAGGTGTTCCAACAATTAATTATCTTGGAGTTTTATATTTTGAACGTGATGTGTTCATATAGTTCATGAATGGGGATTACGCGAATGGACGTAGTATGGTCTACAATTCAAAGTTTCTCCAAAGGCAACCGATGCTCAAGATGGCATTACTTTCAGGTACAAAGTTGAGGAGAGCAACACCGAGGTGTATCTAGTTGTTGGTGGCCACTACTATGATGTACATGGTAGTTTCTTCATCGACTTGGTTTCACTATTGATGTCCACTATGAGCTGCAAAGAGGGTGTTAAAGTTTTGGCATCTCAAGTGAACTACCCAACATGATCCCATTATTTAGTTTCGGATTTTAGGTATTTATTTTAGTTATTTGTCAAAGCCTTGGGTGGGGCAATTTACTAGGATTGCTATATAAGCAACCCCTTGCCTCCATTGTATACACATTCAGTTATTCATTGCCAAGGTTAATTGGTTCAAGAGACTCTCTCTCTCTCTCTCTCTCTCTCTCTCTCTCTCTCTCTCTCTCTCTCTCTCTCTCCCCTTGGTCTTTACGCTTCCGCATCATCGACTTTGACAATTGGGTGAGGATAGTCATGTGCAATCACAATAATTCTTGACAAAAATTGAAGTACATCTATGGAATTCAAAGAACTTCCTTCACTCTATTCATGTGTACTATCCTCTAAGAACGCCACTGTGCAGAAGCTTGGGTCATAACGATATGGCTAGCCCCTACCTGCATTGCTTTTGTGGATCCCTTCGATTCCTAGGATTGAACCTTGCTTCCAATAGTAAAGCTTGATACATCTGTGGCATTGGCATCCAAAACAAGAAATACATTTGCTGACGATGTGCATCCAATTTTCGCTTTCAGATGGTCATGAAGAACACCAAGTTTCCAAAATTTAGCGACAATACAGAATGCCACCAAACCAAAATAGGAAAATACTGATAGCTGCAAAAATTTCTTATTCAAATGTTGCATGCTGCGGCTTGATAACCTCTAAAAATTTAAAGACAAGGCAAGTTGATACAACACAGTTACCCTCCGCTGGAGGAGGCATTAGGACAAGCCTGTCGTGCGGAATCAAAAAAATGCCTTGCCCTTCCTTGGAGTCCTGAAGCAGCAAAGTAATCTCAAATTGTGATCTATAACATCAACACAAACACAACATTGAAAGAAAAAATGCAGAATATACTGAGGGCAGAAGTCATTGTAATGGAACGTGTAATGCAAAAACGATTAGAGGATGCACTCAATGCTTTTGAATCCTGGAAATTAAATGTGGAAGAACGCATCAATGGAAAGGATGCATTGATCAAAAAACTTAAGGGAACTTGCAGCTTGTTAAAAAATCCTTGCAAAGGAGGGAGAAAATCTATTGGAATCAAGGTTGCAGGAAAACACACACAGCTTGGAGAAGAAAAAGGAAGCTCAAAACACACAATGGAGAATGTTTTACTTAGTGTGCAATGGAAAGATAGATAGCCCTAGAATGATGGACATATATACAATGCACGAGGGGAAAACCTCCTAGTGAGGGAAAAAATGCCCCTGCAGTCCTAAGTGTGTTCAGACACATCACTACCACATGTATATGGTAAAAAATCCCCCCTAGAGTGATGCGGTGAACAAGAGATAGCACATAAAGTAAAGGGAAGTTCCATGCCATGAGGACATGATCACAAATGGGAGTAAGCCCAAAGCTTTGCGGAAAGCTTTGAACTTCTCATGAGACAATGCCTTTGTGAAAAGATCTACAAGGTTGTCCTGTGTTGGCACATACGACAAGCTGATCTCTCCTACTGAGAGCCTCTCCTTGACGTAGTGGTAATGCACCTCAATGTGCTGTGTGCGAGCATGAAAAACTGGGTTCCTTGCAACTGCCAATGCGCTCTGACTGTTAGTGTAGATAGTGTTGCTAGTGTCCTGTCCAAAATCCAAATCAGCCATAAGGTCTCTAAGCCATATACACTTAATTGTAGCTGTGAAGACTACCCTATACTTCAGTTTCACAACTAGAAGTGGCCACAATAGGTTTCTTCTTGCTCAACCATGATATACATGAACTGCCAAGCATGAAACAAAAACCACTTGTGCACACTCGCATGTCAAAACAACCAGCCCAATTTGAGTCCAAAAAAGCATGTAAGTCTTGCGGCACTAATCCCCTCTTGGGATAAAACAAGCCAAGATCTAAGGTGACACTGAAGTAGTGGAAAATCCTCTTGACAGCCTGCGAATGCTTAGACCCTGGGCTATGCATAAATTTGATGAACTATGAGACTGCAAACTGAATATCTGGTCTCATGTTGCATACATAAATGAGTCATCCAACAACAGTTTGATAAAGAGTGACATTTTTAGGATCTCCAGCATCATGAAGACTCAATTATAAACCTATTTCCATGGGAGTGGCAATAGGTTTGTAATCCTCAAGTCCAAACTTACATAGCAATGTCTCTATGTAACTTTTTTGACACAAGGAAATACCACCATCACACTGCTTAAATTGTATACCCAAGTAATGATGCAACAGCCCCTAATCTTTCATCTTGAAAGTAACATTCAAATCAGCCTTAAATCCAACAATATGTCTCTCATTTGGTCTAGTGATCAACAAATCACACTTTACATACAATGTGCTTTCAATTAAAGCCTTGTTTGACCAAATGAGTGTCAGCCCTCTCATACCAAGCAAGATGAGATTGCTTCAACCCATACAAAGCTTTATTACATTTGCACACTTTATATTCTTGTCCTTTGTTCACAAAATCATGAGGTTGCGTTACATAAACTTCCTCAAATATGTCACCATTCAAGAAAGCAGTAACAATGTCTGATTAATGTACATCCCAACCAAAATGAGCTCCCAATGCACATAGAAAACGCAAATTAGTCATATGACGAGTGGGAGAAAAAGTCTCTTCATAATCTATGACTTTTTGCTGTGCATAACCCTTTGCAAGAAGTCAAGCCGTATAGCGATCAACCTCACTATCCGGATTGCGTTTCAACTTGTAAACCCACTTTGTACTAATGGCCTTTTTTTCCAGGAGGCAAATCACAAAAAGTCCATGTGTCATTTTCTATAAGTGCATCATATTCTGATTGCATGGCAGCCATCCAATTTTTTGAAATATGTGCTTCATCAAAAGATAGAGGTTCCTCAACATCATGTAAGCTAAACACAACCAAAGCATAACAATTTGATGCATAAGATGCATGGCAAGAGCGTGAAGCAGTGCGACTAGATAAAGGTGCATCCGATTTACTGTCACATGCAATGTATGCACCAGCCATTTTGGCATACCTCTAGCCTACTCATTTTCAGCCCTTTCCTCATCAAGTACATCATGTACATGTGCATCAGTAATAGGCTGATAAGTAACATTTTTAGAAACTACCATAGGCTGTACATTTGCCTCATTGGAATTTACATTCTAACTTCCACCACTAAAAAGAGACAATAAAGTGTCATAAATGTCATGTGAGCTTACATTACTGTCTCTAGTCCATGACAGCAAGGGCTGAACAGAATCTTCCACAAATGCAACATCCCGTGAAACCAGAATGCTCTTTGTTTATGGATGGTACAACCTGTAACTTTTGCTTTCAGCACTATAACCAACAAAAATACATTTGACAGCCTTATCATCCATTTTTTTGCGCTGTGTTTGTGGCACAAAAACATATGCCAAACAACAAAAAATAGCATGTGCTCAATAGAAGGCTTTCTATCATGCTATGCTTCATATGGAGTCATACACTGCAAAGATTTTGTAGGACACCTGTTAAGTACATAAGTGGCACACATGATGGCCTCAAGACAAAACGAATGCGGGGGGAATGCGGTAAAGCTTGATTTTAGACCATACATTGTGCCATTTCTGTAAGTGGCCTATTTTTCCTCTCATCAACACCATTTTGCTGAGGCATATATAAGGCGCTGTACAATGGTGTTTTATCCCACGACTAGCCATAAATGCATTAATTTCATGAGACATACACCTTCCCCCTCGATCGGAACAGAGGGTGCCCATAGTACATTTTGAGACATTTTTAGCCATAGCCAAAAATTGTTTGAAGCACATAAAACTTTAGAATTCAATCTAAGAGGATATATCCATGCATTCCTAGAGTAATCATCAATAAAATTCACGAAGTAAAGATAATTTCCCAAGTATGGAGTTTGCATGGGCCCACAAACATCACTATGCACAAGCTGTAGCCTGCATGTGGCCCTAACTGAACCATCCTTTGGAAACTTAGAACGCTGCATCTTACCCAAAATACAGCCTTCATAGACATGTTTGGCAGGTGCTTCAAGAGGCGGCAAAGAAGCAACCATATCAGATTTGTGAAAATGCCGCAAACTGGAAATTGAAAACGTGCATGGCTAAGTTTTGCATCTGAAATAGCCTTTGAATCCACAAATGCAGTTGCAAAATTTTGCCCACACTTGTCATACAAACTGAGCTTATACAGCCCATGGCATAAAATTTTAGATGCAACAATTTCATCACCAAAACTGAGATCATGTACAATACATCTGTCATCCACAAATTTGACTACAAGACCAAGTCTAGCAAGTGCAGATACAGACAAAAGATTCTTCTTTAAAACCTCCTAGTGAGCGAAAAAATGCCTTGGTGATCCTTAGTGTGTTCACACACATCACTACCACATGTATATAGTAACAAAATCAGTCCTCAATGATAAAGGAGCTCAAAAGCATTATGGAGCAGGTGAAAACTCTACATGAAGAGGAAGAGTAGAAGTCATGTAACATTTAATGGTCTAGAAAATTGTGTGTAGCGGGAAATAACATAGACATAGTGAGAATTTCATTAAGAATGGATTCCTAATGAGCACAGTAAGAGTGCTTGGATACACCTAGTTAGATAGGCATGAAGAATACTTCAAAAAGAGAGAGAAATTAAGCTATTGACAACAATTGAGGACTTGGAGCCAATCCCCCCTCCAAAAGGCTTTGTATTATAGGTTTCCCCCGTCAAGGGAGACATTTTACAATACATTACTTTGTGTTCCTTCAATAATTTGCTAGTGCAATGAAGATGGAAGCTTCAAGCACCAAGCTCACATTTGTAAAACACAACATCAATTCCCTCACGGTTTCGGGGGATTTGTGTTCTAAAGGTGAGCCGAGAAGGCACGGAGCCTCTGGCTGTGAGAGGTGTGTGGAAGAGAGTTGTAGCAAACACAATTAATGTAGACAAAGCTTAAAAACGACAACTTGAACACGATTCTAAATCTTGAAAGAGGACAATTAACAATATCGTTGCTTAAATTATTTAGACTCCTTACATCATGTTAATTTGCCTTCATTGGCTATGTATGTCATTTGTGCTATGAAAAGGCATTATTCTTTCACGAATGGTCATCGTAGGGAGGTTCATTGAAATAAAATTTTGTTGTCACATTCACTCGTATTGTGCTCAATAGATCTTATTGATCATGCTATAGGTGTTAATCAAACAACAAATGTTGCTACATGAGAACATGATGGGCACTAATATGTGTCATCCATTGAATAATTGAAAAATTTGCATGAAGATTGAGGTTTTGCTCACATTTTAGTAATATGGACAGCTTTCAACACCCAATATTGGACATTTTTAGTTTATATTAATGTCATTTGGTCTGACTAATTCTCTAGCTACATTCAATAGATTGATGCAGGATATTTGCAAGCCGTACCTACATGACTTTGTTCTTGTCTTCTTTGGTGATATTCTAATCTACTCAAAGGATGAAGAAGAACATGAAGACCACCTGAGAAAGGTGTTGTATATTCTTCGAAAGCACAAGCTATATGCAAAGATGAACAAGTGTTCATTTTTCACTCCAAGGATTGAGTATTTGGGATTTATTGTTTCACATGAAGGAATCTCAGTGGACCTTGCTAAAGTTCAAGACATTGCTGAATGACCTCAACCATCAAATGCAAGTGAGCTTAGAGGATTCTTAGGAATCATAGGATGGTATAGAATCTTTATAAAGGATTATGAAATGATTGCTTCACCCTTGACCGATCTTCTGAAGAAAGGAGTGAAGATAAGCTGGGGACCACTACACCAAGAAAGATTCGACCAACTCAAGCAGTATCTGACTATAGCACCGTGCCTAAAGCTACCAGATTTCAATCAGGCCTTTGAAATCGTCAATGATGCTAATGGAATAGAAGTTGGAAGAGTATTAGCTCAAGAAGGCAGACCAATAGCTTTCACCTCACGTAAGCTCAAGGTTCATGAAAAGAACTACCCCACCCATGACCTTGAACTACTGGAAGTCATTCACTCTCTGAAGCTATGGAGACACTACTTATTGGGAAGGAAGTTTCGACTAATAACAAACCATAAGAGCTTACAGTGGATTTTTACCCAAGCAACCTTGAATATGCAACAAAGACGATGGGTAGAAATTTTGCAAGAATTTGACTTTGACATTATCTATTTGAGGCCCATGATAGCCCTACTTCAAGACACCCAAGATATGCGAAGACTCTGAATGCCGTACGAAAAGTTTCTATTGGACTGTGCAAAAGGGAGATGTTTTACGTTATGTTCTTCAATGCTTTACATGCCAAAGGATTAAAGCTGAGAGAGTTAAACTTCCCAATAAACTTCAACCATTGGACATTTCCCAAATGAAATGGGAGTGTATAAGTATGGACGTTACCATTGGATTACCTACCGTACAAGGAGGATATAATTCACTCATGGTAGTTGTCAACCTACTCACAAAGGTTGGGCATCTCATACCAGTCAAGACAACCTTTACCGCCTCTGACATTGCACGACTATTTGTTAAAGAGATTTTCAGATTGCATGGATTGCCCAAACGGATTGTAAGTGATCGAGATGTGAAGTTCACTTCAAACTTTTTCTTCAAGGCAATTGGAATAGAGTTAAACTTTAGTACCGCATACCATCCTCAATCAGATGGTCAAACAGAACGAGTTAACCAAGTCATCGAAGATATTCTTAGAGCTTATTGCAGAAGAGAACCCAAGCGATGGATTCAATTTTTACCTCTGGTGGAGTATTCTTACAATGCTTCTCATCATCAAAGCATTGGTATGACCCCATTTTGTGCCTTGCATGGTCAAGAATGTGTCTCTCCACTCAACTTTTCTAACCCTACCATCAGAGTTGAAGCGTCTAAGAAGATGCTAGAAGATCAAACAAAAGCCATCCGAAAGGATATTCAGGCAACTCAGGATCGTCAAAAGCAATATGCAGATAGTAAGAGATCCGAAAGAAGATTTAAAGAAGGTGACAAGATTTTTCTTTGGATTCATCCAAAGAGAAGTACCTTATTACTTGGAAAGTACAAGAAGCTTAGTCCATGTTATTGTTGCCCTTATGAAGTGACCAAGTGTATAGGAACACAAGCTTACAAGTTGAAGTTGTCAGCTCACATCAAAGTTTAGGATGTATTTCATGTAAGCTTATTAAAACCCTATATTCTCAGTGATGATCAACTCCTCAATGATGAACAAATTGTCATGCCTACTCAAAACATCTTGAAACTCCAGCCTTCTAGAATTTTGGAGTCTCGAGAGAAGATCCTTTGAAATAGATTTCTTAGAGAACACCTTGTTCAGTGGCAAGACTATCCTAAAGAAGATGCAACATGGGAAGATGAAGCCACCCTAAAGAAGTCAAAGCCGTCCAACCTCAACCACGAGAGGTAGTCGAACGTGTTGCTAATCCAGTAAGATGAATTTATAATTCTGCATTGTTATACATGATGACCGGTAAGTCAAGCCTAAGAATTCCCTTAAACTGTTTAGAAAACGTGATTATATCACAAGTAACAAGCATATGATTTCATAGAGTAGAGAATGAATTGTCTGATTTATGATTACTGTTTGATAATCTGTCTCTGTTTGATATTAGAAGTTAGTTGATCTTGTTTGAGAAATCACATAAAGAAAACAATTGCTGAAAGAATATCTTGTTTCCAGATGGAACTTGAGGTTAGCGAGGTGATTCCGCGGTTAGCAGAGATTAAGCTGAGGTTATCAGCTCTCTTTTTGTCTCTTGCGATTAGCAAAATGCCTTGCGGTTAGCAAGATGCCTTGCGATTGCGAGATGATCCCTTGCGGTTAGCGACTGGGAAATTATGCGCATTTCACAGTTAGAAAATAAGTAAATCCTTTGCAAAGGCTCTATTGGTTAGACAGAGAAAGTTCACAGGTAGCGGTAAACTCTTAAGAACAATTAAAAGATTCATTTTTGTTGAAATATAGGATTGTCTTCGGTACACCATGTTTGACAAAGAAATGTTTTGGTGATGTTTGAAGGACTGGATGAAAGAACATGTGCCTGGAATTAAGAAAAGAATATTGTTTGTGTATGTGGAACAGTGTTGTAGTAATTAGAGAACAAGCTAAAAAGTGTGAATGTGGGGTGGAAAGTGGGGGCTGGCTCAGGTTGCCAGTCAAGGATAGGTGGTCTGGATTAGTCGAGAAACTCTCCACTCCCTCTTATTAAGAGAAGTGAAATTAGAGACTCATCGTACCAAGAGTAGAAATGTCCCAAATCTACGTGCCCACAAGATTACTAGTTAGTTTAGACTAAGTCTCATATCATATTCATGGTTTATGGATGACAGTCGTGCATCTTAAATGTGGGGAAAAAGGCATTGTTTATGGATTGTAAATATGTCAATGGGATTTCATCTTTATGTTAGGAAACCGGTTTCATTAGAATCATAGATCTATCAACCTGGCTTGTGGTGTATGACCCTTATAACCACGTAAACAATGGATAGAGGACTTCCTCTCTTCTGTTTCTCGTATCTCTACCTTGTGGAAATGGAGTAGGGTGCCGTCAACAAAAAAGGAGAATAAGGGAAGGTCATCTATCAAGTTTCCCCAATCTTCTCGGGGTTGGAGAACTCACAATTCAACATAACCATTGTACTTAATTAACTTGGCATGAACAATACTTTTGCAAGAGAGAGAGTTTAGAGAACTTGACAATAGTTGAGGACCAGATTCATGTGGAGCCGTTCCCCCCTCTAATAGGCTTGTGTATTATAGATTCTCCCATAAAGAGAGGATTTGGTATAATACAATCTTTGTGTTCCTTGTGACCTAGGTGATGCAATGATGATGGAAAGATTCATGCATCACGAACATAACATAGACTTTGTAGAAAGAATTAACCATCCCCAGCCTCAGTCCCAAAGCCTCAATCACCTTCAAAGGTGGAGAGAGCTAGCGGGTACTGAGGGTAGGGAAGAGGAAAAAGAAACATTCATAGGAGAGAGTGTTGGTGTAGAATCTCAACTTCTCAACAAGCTTTGGAGAAGGAGATGGAGTTCTTCCACTTTCACCAAGTGAGAATGTGTGAAAAATGAGTGTGTGAGAGAGTGTATACCCCCAAATACACCCCTTGCTTGCTTTGGTCGACCCCTCCTTGTAGCTTAAGCTTGAAGCTCATTGGACCCGTCTAAGCCTAGCCAATCACATGCATAATGCATTTCAAGCAACATGGGTAGCATTAGACAAGTGTTCTCCTTACTTCTTTGAGAGAGAGAACTTGAAAATATCTAGATATTTGTTGAATTGAACTAGAAGCTCAGTGGACCCCTCTTTAGCCTAGCCAATAGGATTCAAGCACAATGTGGCTAAGCATAGGGAGAGCCTGATATGTGTCCATGTGCCCCTTGATAAAGAGATTGTCCTTTGGGTGAGTGGGGGGTTAAGTCAAAGATTTTCCTAACCTTGGGTCTTTCCCCTCCTTTGTAGGGTCTCTTTTTTACTCAAGGACCTTACCTCCATGCATGGGAAGCTTCTCCAGCACCTTAGTCAGCAAGCACCTCAAGCAACTTAGTCAGCAAGCACGACAAGCACCTCAAGTACCTTACTCATCAAGCATGACAAGCACCTCAAGAACCTTAGTCACCAAGCATGACAAGCACCTTAGTCACCAAGCATGACAAGCACCTCAAGCTTGGGCCAGGTTCCCACCTCAAGCACATCCCTAGCTTGCCTAAGGTCTAAGGAATTTTAACACTAAACTTTAGAGGTCTTTAATGGAGCTAATCCTAAGGTATTCCAAGATCCATCATATGCATGTTTCTCTTTGATAGAATACCTCCTTTTAGACCCCTATTGAGATGTAACTATCTCTCCTCTTGGTCCCCTGTTGAGATAAGTTTAGAAGCACTTATTGCACATTGCTCTTTGGATACCATCTCCTTTTGGACCCCTATTGAGATGCAACCATCTCTCCTTTTGGTCCCCTACTTAGATAGTTCTAGAATCTATTCTAACTCTTGTTCCCATTTATTCTCCCACATTAAATGATCAGTTTAATATGAGAAAATCATTTGGGTTAGCTAGATATTAGATTTCATGAGATTACCTCTCTCTTGAAATCATAGTCATCCTCGACTATGAAGTAGAGAAGATAAACTCTAGTCCATGTTTTTTAGCGGGTAGAGTTTTACCCTACGAAATCATTCCAGAATGGATGACTAATCCATTTGGTGCTTGGGAGACTTAGCTACCGCAAGCATGTCTGCTTTTTAGTCCATATCATACTTCCAAAGTAGAGTGACAAGTTCTACTTGGTGTTTGGGAGACATCGTCACCACAAACATGATCCTAAGCATGCATAATTCTTAATTTTTGTGCACAATAAAAGAAAGAGAATAAGTCTTAGAAGACAAAAACATTGTTCATTTAAAATGCTTACTCTAAGGTATCATTGTAAGCATTTACAAGGTTCAATTATCCTTAAGCTAAATTCCTTGCATCCATCTAGCATCTTTAAAAGGATAATTCTTAAACTTAATAAGATATCGTCGGATAATCTTACTGTTCTTAATACCTTGTATTCATGTTGTAGGATGGATTCAGATTGAGTTACTTCTTCTTGATCTTTGATTTTTAGAGGGTTTGCAACTACTACTTCTTTTGGTGGCGCTCCTTTGTAAGGCTTAAGTAATCTCTTATGGAAAACATTGTGCATGAGCCAATGGTTGGGAAACTTTAATTGATAATCCATCTCATTGATTGGCTTAGGAATTTAAAAAGGACCATAGTATCTTTTTGCTAGTTTAGCATAATACTCTTGGTGGCACATAGGATTCTTGCCCATAGTATGCCTTAGACGAGCCTTGAGAAACTTTAGCAAGACCCAATCATTTTCCTTAAAGACTAAGGCTCTTCTGTGCTTATTAGCAACATCCCTTTTTGCCTTTGCTTTGAGATGGATATAACCTCTTTAATCTTTGGAAAAGATTCTTGTGAGTCTTGGCTATATTCTTCAGTAGCGAAGATCTTCCCATGTACTTTAAGTAGTAAGGGACTTTTGGATTTTACCTCTTTAACCTCGAAAGGTGCTTTCCCCATAGAAGTATGTACAATGCCATTGTATGCATACTCTATAAGAGTTGGGTACTTCTCTCATTGAGAATGTTGATCTACGTCCATGACATAGTCTTTTAGTAGTTTCAAGAATCTTTAGATTAGTTATTTCACTTTGGTCATCCGTTTGTGGAGGATAGACTGAAAGAGAAATTTAATCTACTTCCTAGATTCTCAAAGAGACCCTTCTAGAAATTACTGGTCATTCTAGGATCTTTGTCAGATACTATGGATGTTGGAAAGCCATGATACTTGAAAATTTGAGATCTAGAAAGGGTTTCCATTTGATGTGCCTTAATAGTCTTTTTGACAGGCATAGAGTGTGTTTTCTTGTTAAGCCTATCGACTGAAATAGTCCAAGTTGCTTCCCTCGATCAAATTTCAATTTTTGGTGTACCACGCATTTTAAAACATACGCTTGAATGTTTACTTTTCATGGTAGACCAATAGAAATACATTTCTAATCCTCCAAGAGTAGATTATTGAATCCCTCTTTGCCCCGCATAAGGAGAAGCATGGGATTCATACATGACTTTCTTATTGTATGGATGAATAACACATAGCCTATTGTCGTTTGGAAGATAACCATCCTTCAAGGTGAATGGTTCTTTTTTCTTCCCTAATGCAAAGGCTATAATTACCTACTTAAAGTCTTGGTTAGTAGCATACTCATCTATCATAAAAGATAGATCATTGTGAGCTACAATAGACACCACATTTACCCTTGGCCATCGTGAAAATGCATCAACCACTTAATTCTGCTTGCCAGCAATGTGAGCAATATGAAAATTAAATTGCGAAAGAAAATTTTTCCACCTCATTTGTTTGTCGGAGAGCTTGGTTTGCATCCTGAAGTTCTTGAGGCTTTGTGATCCATTCGTAAGATGAATGGAGTCCCCAATAGAAGTGTTTCCACGTGTCTAGGGCATATAGAATAGCTAGTAGCTCTTTTTCGTATTTGCCCAAAACTCTCTTATCAGAGTTGATTCTTTGACTCTCATATGCTACGGCATGCTCTTCTTGAAGCAAAACATCTCCAAGGAAATAAAGCATCACATTGGACCTCAAATGGAGAGATCTTGTAGTGTGAGCAGAAGTAGAGAGATAAGCTTCTCTTTAAGCTTCTTGGACTTTTGCAGTCCATGAATATATAACATTGTTTTTTGTTAAGTCATGTAATGGGCCTGCTATTAGCAGGAACTTTTCTATGAAGCATCTATAATATGCACACATACCTATAAAGCTTCGTACCTCCTATAGATTCCATAGATTAGGCCATCCTTTTATTACCTCTAACTTTGTTGGATCCATACGGTGCCATCTTTAGAGATAATGTGACCTAAATATTGAATCTCTTGTAGGAAAAACTCACTTTTCTTTTTATTAATGAAAAGCTTATTCTCTCTCACAATTTGAAAATATATCTGGAGGTGTCTCTTGTACTCCTCAAGAGAGTTTGAGTGGCCTTAAGATATTTTTCCATCATGAGTTTGAATGCATCTAGAGCATTTTTCAGGCCAAAACTTGTAACTTATCAAATAGATCTTCTATGTGCGGCACGAGAAATCTCTTTTTTTAATAGGTGATCCTATTTAGTGCTCTATAGCCGACACACATGTAATAGGTGCCATCTTTCTTTTGCACTAAAAGTATTTGTGAACATAATGGAGAGGAGCTAGGCCTCACCATCCTTTTTTCCACCAATTCATGCACTTGCCTCATGATCTCCTCTTGCCGAGCTTATGAAACTCAATAAGGAGGTTTATTAGGCGGTGAGCTTCTTGGTAAGAGCTCTATTTCTTGGTCATCATCCCTCATTTTGGAGGTAGCTCACTAGGGAGGTCATCAATGAAAACATCTTGGAATCCATTTAGGAAATTAGACAACTCTAATTCCTCTAGATTCCCTTTATTGCTGCTTGTGAAACCATTGGAATCATTTACATATTCTCTAACAAAAACCATATACGCAAAAATAGAGATTTTCATTGACTTATCAAAAGAAAGCGTATTTACCACGGATATGGTGTTCCTCGACTCATTAGCATCTATGTACATGCTCTTTTTCTTGTAGGTGAAGTAGATTCTCCTTTCAAGGAACTTCATGTTGGCAACCAAGCGGTTGAACCATGTTGCCCCAATGATAACATCCTCACGTTTGAGAGGGGAGATGAAGAAATCCTATTTGTGCACCATAGCTTTGGACATGAAGCCTCAATTTTCCAATTAAGGGAGTAACTAAGACATCTTGTCCCTTGCTAGCTCCATTGGATTGCAACGCATCTCCCATCTTGTGGGCTTGTATGCCTAGCTTGGTGGTCAACTCTGTGGATATGAAGTCGTGAGTTGAACCAGGGTCAGACAAAATAAAGGCATCATGCTCTTGCAAGGTAAGAATTGCGATGTCCTCCCCTCTTATATTCTCTAGGAAAATAGCTATTGCTTTTGCTGGAGGAGGAGGAAGGCGAAGAATAGGGAGAAGAGGGTGACCTCTTTCTTACCCTTTTCTTCCTTTGTTTTCTCTCTTGCCTTTTGAAGCAACAAGGATAAGGACTATGGGTTGACCGTTTCCTCTTGGGAGGAGTTGGAAACCATCTAGACCGCCATCTTCGTGGAGCCACATCTTCAGAGGAACTTAGCGACTCATTACTTTTGTGCTCTTTGGATTCCTCCTCTCGTATGGGAAAGAGTGTTCTTTTGGGGTTCTCATCAAGAGGCCTCCTAAGCTCTCTTTCTCCTCTTGGAGAGATAAGAAAGTCCCATAAGCACAATGTTGTTGAGTAACTTCTTGGTGGGTGCACTATGTAATCATGTTAATGTATAACGTGAGTTCAAAAGGAGGGGTTTTAAAATGCAAAAATTTTAGGCAGTTTAATAGAGATACATTAAAATAAGGGGTTTTTTAATTCAATTTTGAGAAAAAATCATAAAATAAGGAGTCATTTTATTCATTTTGACTTGTTAAAAGAGGAGTTTTTTTAATACCCCTTGAATGCACGTTATATTGGGGGATACTGAACAGTGAACCCCTCGAGAGTAACTTCAACTTGCAAAGCGGGGTTGCCCATAGCTTGTTGCAACCTAGTAACAAGATAATTGACAAACATGGGGGCATCATCATTAGCACCTTCATGTGCAAAATCAAAGTTACCAATGTTCATTCTACTCTCTTGGTTATTGTTAGCTATGCTAATTATACTTATGTGTTTACTTAGTGTATTCTTTGGCAATTCAAAACCTTAGCTGCTACTTCTCTTAGCCTTTGAAAATTAGCACTTAAGTATCTACACCCACGGATTTAATTGGTTAATTATAGAGAATAGTGGAGTGGGTCTAACATAGCAGAATTGCTGAGGGATAGCTCCCTTCGGACTTCTTGTGGCTCAATAATGGTAAAGCCGTAGGAAACTCTAAAAAGACCCCATTATTAAGACCAAATCTCTCAAGGTGTGCACCATATCCCACATAGTGGGCTCAACCAAATCGATAATAGATCCCAATCCCACTTACCCTAATATAATTAACAAAATCAACCATTAATAGGCTACTTAAGGATCTCTCTTCTTAAGCAAGAAAAGAGAAACCAAATGCTCTATACCAGTGTAATGGAAATGGCCTATGAACTTTGAGAATAGCATAATTAGTAGAATTAAAGAGAGCATTTTTGTGAGACTACTTTGAGAACATAGATGGTGAACTTAATTAGAGGTAGAAGCATAACCACATTATATTTAATTAACTTGGCATGAACAATACTTTTGCAAGAGAGAGAGTTTAGAGAAATTGACAATAATAGAGGACCGGATTCATGTGGAGCCGGTCCCCCCTCCAATAGGCTTTTTTATTATAGATTCTCCCATAAAGAGAGACTTAGTATAATACAATCTTTGTGTTCCTTGTGACCTAGGTGATGCAATGAAGATGGAAAAATTCATGCATCATGAACATAACATAGACTTTGTAGAAAGAATTAACCATCCTAGGCCTCGGTCCCAAGGACTCAAACACCTTCAAAGGTGGATAGAGCTAGCGGGGAATGAGGGTAGGGAAGAGGAAGAAGAAACATTCGTAGGAGAAAGAAATAGCTCCTCAGTTATCATCGCTCTTCTTGCTAGCATACATAATAGCATAGTAATGAATATGAAAAAGATGGCAAGCTTAAGCATTGAAGCATGGCCCTTGGTTGGATTTTCATTCCATAGCCAAGAGTGTTTGTGTAGGCTCTCAACTTCTCAACAAGCTTGGAGAAGGAGATGGAATTCTTCCACTTTCACCAAGTGAGAATGTGTGAAAAATGAGTGTGTGAGAGAGTGTATACCCCCAAGCACACCCCTTGCTTGCTTTGGTCGGCCCCTCCTTGAAGCTCAAGCTTGAAGCTCAATGGACCCATCTAAGGCTAGCCAATCACATGCATAATGCATTTCAAGCAACATGGGTAGCATTAGGACAAGTTTCCTCCTTACCTCTTTGAGAGAGAGAACTTGAAAATATCGAGATATTTGTTTAATTGAACTAGAAGCTCATTGGACCCCTCATTAGCCTAGCCAATAGGATTCAAGCACACCATGTGGCTAAGCATAGGGAGAGCCTGACATGTGTCCATGCACCCCTTAGGAAAGGGGTTTTCCTTTGGGTGAGTGGGAGGTTAAGTCAAAGATTCCCCTAACTTTGGGGCTTTCCACCTCCTTTGTAGGGTCTCTTTTTGACTCAAGCACCTTACCCCCATGCATGGGAAGCTTCTCAAGCACCTTAGTCAGCAAGCATGACAAGCACCTCAAGAACCTTAGTCAGCAAGTACAACAAGCACCTAGGGTCTCTTTTTGACTCAAGCACCTTACCCCCATGCATGGGAAGCTTCTCAAGCACCTTAGTCAGCAAGCATGACAAGCACCTCAAGAACCTTAGTCAGCAAGTACAACAAGCACCTCAAGCACCTTAGTCAGCACGTACGACAAGCACCTCAATCACCTTAGTCAGCAAGCACGACAAGCACCTCAAGCACCTTATCCATCAAGCATGAAAAGCACCTCAAGAACCTTAGTCACCAAGCATGACAAGCACCTCAAGCGCCTTAGTCAACAAGCATGACAAGCACCTCAAGCTTGGGCCGTGTTCCCACCTTTAGCACAGCCCTAGCTTGCCTAAGGTCTAAGGAATTTTAACTCTAAACTTTAGAGGTCTTTAATGAGGGTAACCCTAACGCGTTTTAAGCTCCATTATATGCACATTTCTCTTTGATAGACTACCTCCTTTTGGACCCCTATTGAGATGTAAGCATCTCTCCTCTTGGTCCCCTGTTGAGATAAGTTTAGAAGCACTTATTGCACATTGCTCTTTGGTAGAGCATCTCCTTTTGGACGCCTATTGAGATGCAACCATCTGTGCTTTTGGTCCCCTACTAAGATAGTTCTAAAAGCACATGTCTCTATTCTAACTCTTGTTCCTGTTTATTCTCCCACATTAAATGATCAGTTTAATATGAGAAAATCATTTGGGTTAGCTAGATATTAGATTTTATGGCAGTTACTTGTTCTAATAACTCCTTGTACCAAGTCAAAGAAGTTAGTACTATTGTACTGGCTACTGTTAATGGTGGTAATTTCACACTCTTGGATGCATTGTATGTACCTGGTATCAAGAAGAACTTGCTGTCAGTTTTTTCACTTGCCAAAATTGGTTTGTTTGTTAACTTTTTAGGTGACCGATATATTGTTGATCTCAGTTTAGGTGATACAATTGTTTTAGCTATTTTGTTCAAGCTTCATAATTATGTCAAAAGTGTGGAAGATATTGCATATGTGGTCATAAATGAGCATGTTATTCTGGACGCAAAGCTTTGTCATGCACGCTTTGGGCATCTAAATTTTGCTAGTCTACTGCATTTGCAGTACATTTGCAGAAATCACAAATGGTTTCTATGTTGCTATCCCTTCAAATACCTATTAAACATGTATGTGAAGCATGTGGTTTGGGCCAAATGCAATGCGCATCATAGTGATGTACGGTCCTATGCATACTCCTTCATGTGGAAATTATGAGTACTTTCTTACCTTCATTGATGATTACTCTTAGTATGCATGGGTTTATCCATTGAAGGCTAAATTTGAAGTATTTATGTGCTTCAAATAGTTTGTTCCATACCTGAAAATACATCTAGTTCAAAAGCGGGAACCCTCCATTTAGATTGAGGGGGGGAGTATGTATCTCATGAGTTCAAAGCATTTCTAGTTGAACGTGGGATAAAGCAACAATCTACGGTGTTGTATACCTCTCAGAAATATAGGTCACTTATGCATTTCCAATTGAACGTGGGATAAAGTACCAATGTACGGTGTTGTATACCTCTCAGCAAAATGGTGTTGCTGAGAGGAAAAATAGGTCACTTATGCAGATGGCATGATGTATAGTTAAAAGTCAAGATTTGCCTAATGCATTCTAGCTTGAAGCTGTTATGTGTGCTACCTATGGACTTAATCAATGTCCCACCAAAGCATTGCACTATCACTCTGTATGAGGCTTGCCATGGTAGAAAACCATCCGTTTCTCATTTGCATGTGTTTGGCTGCTTGGCTTATGCTCTTGTGCCTATGCAACGATGTAGCAAATTGGTTGTGAAATGTATTTTTGTTGGGTATAGTTAAAAAATTAAGAGTTATAGATTGTATCATTCACAATCTAAAGCGCATTTTGGTTGGCCAGGATGTAGTGGAGACCTTTGTTGTCATGTACCAAAGAGACAAGTGCATGCTCGTAGGACTTGTACGATACATTATTGCCTCTTTTTGGTAGTGCTCCATGTCATGTAGAGAAAAATGAGACACATGTTCAGTCTATGGATGTTTGTAATAATGTCATAGATTAGCCTATAACGGATGTTGATGGGTAATGATTTTATTCTTGAGGAACGTACAAAAATTGAGGATTGAAGAAGCATGCCTAAGTGGACTGTGTAAACATTATGTGATAGCAGAGTGTCTAGTCTTTTGGCTTCTTATACACACTTTGATTCTCATGAATCATATGTGTTATATTGTTATGCTTTGGCTATTACTAATCTTTTTTATCGGCAACGAGACTGACTCGTCTCCCTCACCCTCAACTATTACAATGTCAACTTCCATCATTTCTTTGGACTTCTGACTTAGCAAGGCATTATGAAAATTCAAAACCAATTTTAGTAATGAACCCAAAGGTACTTGTATTGGCGAATAGAGGACCTCTTTCCAAACTGAATTCCAATTATCCCCTTCCCTAGTATCAACCTTGTTTCTGTCTTTCCCCTCATTTGTTTCCAGACCAGCAGAGTCGATGGTCCTGATGGTTGCAATGGTGGTGGTGACTGTGGCATCCACGTCACAGTCTTTTTTTGTACATCTTCTTGAGTCGCCCGATCCGGAAGCTTAACATCCGATGTTGGAACCACATTTTTTCCAGAACGCATAATCAGTGAAACCACCGGATCTAACTCCTCCAACCTTTCAATCTAAACCATAGCCACACTAGGCTGTTTTCCTGCAGCATGTTCCTGCTTCTTCCGATCATATTCCATAGCCTCTGAACACTCGGACCGCCAATGCCCATCCCCCAAACAGAAAAGGCATTTCTTGGGTCGATTAGGATCTCGACCACCTCTTCCGCGATTGCGACCCCCTCCTTGACCCCGTCCCCCTGCTTGTCCTTGAAAGGGTGTCTCAGATGTATGAGCCATCGCCACTGCAGGCTCCTGTCCCTGCCCTGACTGTGGTGGGTTCCATGTAGAAGAATCCTAACTCCTACGACCCCGACCATTAAAATAGCATTCCACTGTATTATGAGTGTTGGCCGTGCAAACTGCACACCATTTCTGATTCATTGCACATTCTTGAGTAGCATGTCCCGGATTTCGGCACTGAGTACACCATAGTTTCTTCAGACTTTTAACCACCACAGCAGATTCTGACGACCCGGATGGAACACCTTTCCCTTGACACTGGGATTTTCTTCGAGGTGCCTCCTCCGATTCTTTCCCCGAATCGCTGTTGCTTGAGTCTGAGGAATCTGAGTCCACAGTCTCCGACTCCAAACTATCACTGCCACTTCCCGGAGACTTACAATGAGATTTCTTCCGCTCTTTTTTCTTTGATTTCTTTGGGGATTCCGTATCCTCCAAAGCTTCTCCTGCTACAACAGCCCTTGCAATTACATTATCCAGTGGAGTAGTTACCTTATCCATTGTTTCCATGGCAGTTCTGAGATCCTTATTGAGTCCTAGCAAAAAAAAACCATTCAACACCTCGGCTACTGGCCTTTGTGCCTGAGGTACCCGCCGCAAAAGCATCCGAGATTTTGCAACATAATCCTCCACTCGCAACGACTTTTGACGCAACGTATGAGGCTTTTCAAATATTGAGGGACCATTTTTTCCATTCTGAACCGTCTCAAGAACGCTTTGGACCCTTTGTCATACGTCTGAAAATGATCATCAGGGTATTCTGACAACCATTTGGCATCTTTCCCGGAAAGTGTAGATTCAAACACTGATTGTTGATGAAGAGGAATCACCACCCTAGGATGATTCAATCCATACACTTTATTAAATTGTCGCAAATGTGCATCAGGGTCTTCCTTTGAAAGACCTCAAAAATGGCTATACTTAATCTGAGGCTGTTCCATCGTCCCTTGCCCAACTATTCCCCCTCCCGAAAAAAGTTGACGAACACTAGGAGGTGGGGACAATGGCACTGAAACCCCAGGACTGCTTACCAGAGATGGTGGTGGAGCAACATGGGTGGGTGAGGGTGAACGCATGGCAGGAGGACATGACTGACTATGTGGAGTACGCCACGCACGCCGAATACGCCTACCATGCACCGACTTGGTGATGGAGATACATGTTCCTCAACCTACGGTGTAGAAAAAACAAATTCATCCGAACCGCCTCTCCACCGACGTCTCCCCACAATTGGAACCACAGGGTCAGGAGGACCCTGCGACCTAGTGTGCATGCATGTTCACCGCAGGTCGCCCATCACGCATCGTGGTCGCCAGATGTAATGACGGGAATGATTACCCTCAAACTGCCTTACATTATATGAACATCAGAACACAAGAAGGCAGAACAGAAAACAAGTTACAAAAATAGAACATTGTCTTCTTCATTGATATGCAACCGAACACTTAGTACAAGAGAGAGAAGATGTATTGATAACATGAATATTCAAGATATCCCCAAAGACAGGTATGCCCCCCATATACAACCGCTGCTCCAGCGCAGATCGGGAACGGTGCAAAACCCCATCCTGTCCCATGATATCCTATGAAGAACTACCCCAAAGCCGCATGACTCCTAGTCTGCAATGTCCAGACCTCCGCAGGACCACACTGTGCGGCTTATGCCGCAACATTGAGACTTAGCATCCATGATGTTGGTGACCAATTTGACATTGTTCTCTACCGGCAATATGTTGGATCCCTCATATATATGTGCATTACAAGGGCATACATTCAGTACGTAGTCTCCTTGGTGAGCCATTTTATGCATATTCTAGAAGTCAAGCATTGGAAAGCTATTGAACAAATACTTTGGTACTTGCAGGGTACTAAGCATCTTGGGTTTTTTTATTCCAAGGGGGTATCTATACTGCTAGATTTACATGCTTTTTGTGACTCGAATTGGGTTGGTTGCTATGACACACACATGTCCACTGATGGTTTTTGCTTCATGCTTGAGAGCTCATGTATTTCATGGTTGAGCAAGAAGCAACCAATTGTGGCCACTTCAAGATGTGAGAATGAGTACACGATAGCATTCATAGCTACCGTTGAATGCATATAGCTCATACGCTTGATGGTTTATTTGGGTGTTAGATGGAACGTTTCCACCACTATATAGCTTCACTGATTGCTAGAGTGCATTGGCAATTACAAGGAATCCAGTGTTCCATACTTGCACAAAGCACATTGAGGTGCATTACCACTATGTCTGGGAGCATCTCTCTGTGGGAAAGATCAGCTTGGCATATGTGCCGACACAAGGTAACCTAGTGAATCTGTTCACAAAGGCATTGTCTCATGAGAAGTTTGAAGATTTCTACAAATCTTTGGGCTTACTTCTCGTTGTGGATTGATATAGTCCTCCGAGCATGGAACTACCTTATACATGAAGTGCTAGCTCTTGTTCACTGCATCACTCCCAAAGGAGATTTGCTACCATATTATTGTGGAGATGGGAGAGAAAGAGGGAGAAGGAGAGAACGGGGAGAAGAAGAACAGTGCACATAATTTGGTGGATCATATGAGAGGAAGAAGCCTCTCATCTCCTTATTCTTCATTGACAAATAATAAGAATGGGCACTCGGCCACCGGCCACTTGGCCTAAAACCTAACATCTCCCACTTGAAGGACAATGTGGCCCAAGTGGCTAAAGAATGTAGAGTTTAGTATGTACAACTCTAAAAACATGAATCATGACCATCGCTTCACCCTACACCCATCATCTCTATGCAATGTGCAAACCGCTCTAAGGCTATGCTCCTTGTTAGAGCATCTGCTGGGTTTTCATCCGTGTGAACTTTGGCTAACTCGGTGCGTTTTCTAGCCAAAATATCCCATATCACATGATACCTGACCCCTATGTGTTTTGACTTGGAGTAAAACACAGGGTTCTTTGCTAATGCTGTCTCACTGTGGTTGTTGCAATGTAGCACTAGAGTCTGGTGTATACCAAGGTCTCCCACTAGACGAGATAACCACATAGCTTCCTTACCAGAACTGGAAACAACAACATAGTTTGCCTCAATGGTGGAAGACAAAAGTGTAATTCTAGAGACATGATCTCCAAGAAACTGTCGTTGCAGCAACAAGAAAAATAGCCACATGTGGATCACCTAGTGTCCACACAACCCGCATAATCCGAATCAGTGTATCCAACTATGGATGCATAACTATTCCCAAAGCGTTCATACTTGTTGGTTGAACCCTTGATGTATCTCAAGATGTGCTTCACTACTTCCCAATGCTTTCTGCTTGGATTTTCCAGATACATGTTGACCACTCCCACTGCATATGCAATGTCTAGTCATGTGCTAACCATGGCAAACATGAGACTGCCAACTATCAAAGAATACGGCATCTTTGCCATCTCTACCTTTTCAGCATCCAATTTGGGACAATCATGTTGCTAAGTTTTTTGTATGCAGCCATTGGGGTACTCAATGCTTTCCTCCCTTGCATATTAAAACCTTGTGAATAAACTATTCCTGTGAGAGTTCAACTATACCACGTTTACGATCTCTCTTTATATGCATACCAAGAAAGTGATGTGCATCACCCAAATCTTTCATAGCAAAGTACTTGCTTAAGGCATCCTTGAGAAGTGCAATCTCATCTTTTAACTTCACAACTATAAGCATGTTATACAAGATCAAAATGATGAGGGAACCATCGTTCAACCTCTTTCTGTACAAGCAATGATCCTCTTGGCTCCATATGTAACCCTGGGATTGAATGTACTTATCAAACTTGATGTACCATTGCCTCGAGCCTTGCTTTAATCCATACAAAACCTTCTTGAGTCTACACACCAGTTTTTCCCGTGTTGGCTTCTCAAGGTTTATTGCAAAACCTTCTGGATGTTTCATGTAGACATCCTCTTCAAGATCCTCATGAAGAAACGTTGTCTTCACATCCATTTGATCCAATTCCATGTCCTTAATGTTTACTAGACTAAGCACAAGGTGCAGGGTAGTCATCTTGCCCATGGGAGAAAAGATCTCATCAAAATATATGCCTTTCATTTTCTTGAACACTTTAGCAACCAATCTAGCCTTATACTTAGGCTCGGGATTGTATGTCGTGTACTTCTTCTTGTACACCCATTTGCAAGGCAATTCATGTTTACCCTCTGGTAACTCTATCAATTCCCAAGTTTCATTGGCTAGAACCAAGTTATACTCAAATTGGCTAGAACCAAGTTTCATTGGCTAGAACCAAGTTATACTCAAATTGCATAGGCTGCTCCCACTTCTTGCTATCATCCATTTGAATGGCCTCTTTGTAACAAGTGGGCTTGCCGCACTCAAGTGACTAGTAAATTGTCCAATCCTGGCTCAAAACGCTCAGGTGCACGAGATGTATGAGTAGATCTCCGAAGTTCTTGAATGTTGGATTATGTGCCCTCTAGATCAACATGTGTGTGTGTGTACTAGTGGAAGGTGCATCACTAGCACGTCCAACATTCTGTGTAGCTGGTGGTGAGGCAACATCCTCAAACCATACTCTACGATACTCATTTTCAATGGTTGTCTATGCATCTTAGACTTGTTGAATATCACCTCTGAGCTACGTATAACCTTCTTAGGTTTTGAATGGTAGCGATGACATCCCATCTCTCCGTCCACACCATATCCAATGAAGATGCACTTGTGTGATTTGAGGTCCAACTTTTGTCTAAGCTCTTTTGGCACATGTGAGAATGCCTCACACCCAAATACACATAATTTGTTACTTGGATTGTTTGCTTGTCAAGATCTCCTGCGAAACCTCGTACTTGAATGGTGTACTAGGTGACCGATTGATCAGATAAGCAACCATCATAACACCTTCTCCCCAAAATTCTTGAGGTATGTTGGCCATAGACAACATAGAAGTGACACGTTCCTGAATGGTTCTATTCATCCTCTCAACCACACGTTCTAGGCAGGTGGGTAAGGCATGGTAAATTGTCTTCTAATGCTTTGTTTATTGCAAAAGTCCTTGAACTCAGAGGAGATGTACTCACCTCCATTGTCATTTTGCAAAGCTTTAAGCTTTCTACTCGATTGGTTCTCTACCAAGGCTAGGAACTTTTGAAAGACACTAAAGACGTTGCTCTTCTTCTTCAAGAGATAAACCCACACCTTCCTAGTAGAGTCATCTATGACTGTCAAGAAATATAATTATCCCCCTAGAGACTTGACTGGCATAGGTCCGTACAAGCTGCTATGAATGAGATCCAGAGGACTTCCTAACTCCTTGTCTAAGGTGCTGATGTCATCCTAGTTTGTTTGCCATAGATGCAATGCTCACATAAAGAGAAGTTAGAGTAGTCTAACATAGGGATATAACCAAAACACTGCAAGACTTTCATTCCCTTCTGACTCATATGACCTAGCCGCCTATACCACAACTCTGTAGACGACAGCTCGGCTACACACATAAAGTGATACATTGAGCCAAATTTTTGGCCTTTAATCATGAACAGATTTCACTTCTTAATAATACATGAACCATGAGCAAATATGGTAGTGTAACTCAAATCATCGAGTTGTCCAATAGACATCAAAGTCTTTGTCAAATTTGGGTACATGTCTGACATTCTGTAGCATAAATTCAGTGCCATTATGCATAGAAAACTTGATGCTACCCACACCGCATATATCAAGATCATAAGAGTTGCCTAGCTTCATTGTGCCATGCGTGGCAGTGTACTAAGTTAGCAACAAGCTAACTCGGATACCATTTTTTCAAGCTCTCATTGTAAAAACACTTATTATTTTGATAAATCAGGAATATTGTAACTCCTATTTTTGGGATAAACCTTGTAATTGATGAGCTAGAGCTACAAGATTTCAGATTGTATCAACCTGTCTTTACCCATCTTTATTAGAGCTAGCAGATTATTAGTTTTGACCACATCAAAAACCTTAGCTAAGGTATAAAATCCAATTTTTGTAAGTTATTTTCAAGTTTTGGATAATGATATACATAGTGTGAGCTAATGATGCTCACTTCTCTCCTTCTTGCGCTTCCTACTCCCTCCCCGGTTGTCACATTGCAGTCACATATGTTGCATTGCAACCGGCAGATAAGAGTTCTACGCATTGACGTAAGCATTTCACAGTATTTTGTAGCTTTTGGTGTCGCTAACCCACGGTCTAATTTCATCAAGTAGGAATTTACACTTCAAAAATCAAAAACTAAGCATAAGCAGGGTATTGGGGCATCATTGCTAAGCATTTAGATGCATTCTGGGTCAAAAATGACGATCAAAAATCCACTGCTGTTAATAATCACATTTTTTGCACTTGACCTAAAGTGGGATTTGAGACCATAAGCATGTGTGCTTAGGTTTATAAACTTGTCCTAGAAGTTTCGTAATGTTTGGATGTCATTTGATGCTGTAACAGATGTGATTTGTTTGCAAATGAGCGATTGGCTTTTGGTGATTTCAGTCACTTGAGCATAACTTGAGTTAGATGCGAGTTGTTTGTTGTTTTCTAAGAGATTGACAACCTCTTGTAGCCCAGCTTCGTCCCATGGATTGACAATTTAATCGTGGTTCTCGCTAAATCTGCAAATAAGATAGGAGTGAGGTTAGATACCCGTCCCACATTTGGCGCCGTTTCCATGGATCGAAGAGCCTAAACTAGAAAAAAACACAAGCGTCTTGTGAAGTTATCCTTTAACTTCCTCTAGGATCTCCTAGAGTAGAAACTTTCTTTTAGAACCGCATAGCTTAATATTGTCGTCTTTTGTTGTGTAGAGGTAGCTTTGGGTAATTAGAATCCAAGGTGGATTCATGAACATTGCTCTCTCCGAAAGAATCAATTGTGAGTTGTTATTTAAAGTTGCAGAATTTCAGGTCTACGGCTAGAAATAGCACGAAAACACTACCAACCACTCAATCTGACTGGAGAGCATGCTTAAAAGTTGTATGAACCAATGGGTAAGCTCAAGGACACATTGAGGTAAAAATTTCAAGTGTTTGCAAAAACTCAGATTATTTACTTTTTCTTGACATTTTAGGCCAAATTAAGTTTTGACTTGATTTATAAGCTTAAAATAGCTCATCAAAAGACTGTCCATCGAAAAAGTGCAAAAAAGTGTTCATTTTGGACCTAAAGTAAATAATCGCGATTATTACTTTCAGCTCAAAACTGACCAAGCTTGATACCAGTGACTCATTGCATGTGTACAAACAACTTTTGTAAAGGACCATAAAATTTGGATCTCACCAAACTGACAAAAAACTGTGTAAAAACTAAAGTCTGTACTAACTTTAGGAAACTTGAGTGTAAATTGGGGAAAATTTTATTCAAACTCAATGAAACTTGATTCATAGGCTTATATTGATGTGATAGACATGTGTACATGCTCATTTGACCAAAAAGATGTAAAAATTTGTCAAAAACAAATAATCGTGATTATTTATACCTTTCCTATTTTTCAACTTTTTTTGACCAAATTAGCATACCAATAGCTTTACCATGTTGTAATAAGCCCACAAACCAAATTTGGTAAGAAATGGATCATTGGATTGAAAATTATGACCAAATTTGCAAAGTCAATCTGCGGACACAAAACTGATGACCATTCGAACAAAAATTGTCCAAACTTGATGAAACTTGGCTAGAGACCTTAAATTGAAGTGCTTAACAGATCTGTGTCAAGATTGGGACAAAAACTTGCAAAAAAATAGCTAGAGTAAATAATCTTAATTATTTACATCTGCTTCAAAAATTGATAATCTTGCACATTTGAGTATACCACAAGGTCAAGCATATCAAGTAGACCACACAAATCAATTTTGGTGAAATTTGGATCACAAAAGTGAGACTTAAGCCAAATTATTGAAATCAGAGTCTGCGGCGGATACGAAACGTTGCTAAACTTGAACAGATTTTGTTCAAACTTAGTGAAACTTGTCCAAGGACCTTAACAGGTTGTACACTTGACAAATCAAACCAAAAAGTACAAAAAATTCAGAAAAGTAAATAATCACGATTATTTACTACTGTTACACAGAGACACCAGTTTTGACTTTTGAACTTGTATAGTGATAGACCAACATAATACAAGGCCACCGGGCAATTTTGGGTTCAATCGGATCCAAATTGGTACATGTTCACTAAGTTTCTAGGTTGCAAATTAATCCTTTAACTACTGACTCAATTAGCTCGATTTGAAGTAATACACATAGACCAATCACAATAGTTAGCAAAAACTATACAATCTTTGCTAAGGAATAGCTAACTTCATCAAAATTGATACAGGAATTAGGTTGCAGATAAAGAATTGGCAGCTTGACGGACATTGCAATCAAATCACTTGGAAGAAATTGACAACAAGTCAATCCAATGGTTAGTACTCTATCCAGGGCTCCACAAGTCTTTATGAACCTTAGATCTGGTCGTGTACTAGGAAATCAAGGCATATTTGGAGAAACCTCCAGTAGAGTATCCACCGAAGAGAGTGTGAATCAAGGCAATCCCTTGCACACTATCCTTGAAGAAGTCTCAAACACTTTTTTAGATTCAACATCTGAAATGTCTTCCTATTCGACTCCCTCAAAAACCGGAACGAAAGTGCGCTACAAGTATATACTCTCATTTTATAAGACTAATCGCCATGGAGCTCAGGTTTACCTAGATCCTAACAAACAGTATGTTGTTCGCATTAATGACCATGGTATTGAGTTTGAAGAGGAGATCAGGGCAAACAAACAAGGAAAAATTTGCATGGATAGAAACGTAACTCAGTATTTACAAGTCGAAAACCCTGACGTGATAGACAAATGGGGGTTAGAAGTAAACATCATAATTCCAAATATGGCAACAAAAGAAGGACCACCAACTTTAGATTCGAGGGATACGATCAAGTTGATTTGAAGCCTTTGAAACGGCTTAGTACAGATAATCCTAGGATTGGAGTCTATTGTTGGGTGGATAAGAACGTCAAAGGTCTTCTATGGACTTGGCATGCCAAATCAAGACAATTAACACCCATGAAGATCATCTATATCTTCAAGATCAAAGATAAGGGATCAGCAGATCTACCAACCTACCTGTTTAAGGATTGTTATAACAACAACTTTGCTATGATGACCCATGAGGAGGTGGAACAAACCAAATACCAAGGGTATTCCATAAGGGATTGGATATTGGGCCAAGGACCAGAAACTATTCCAAGAAAAGAACACCATGAGAGATCTTCTGAGAGTAATGTTAAGAAACCAGAAACCACCTCATCACATGAAGAAAACCGGGTGACACTAAAGCCAATCCAGGCCTACATGAGTCACTATTTCCAACAGACTGGTTTGAAGGACTCGGAACAGGACCAACTGCCAAGAGATCGGGAGTTGAACCAAATAGACGCGTGGGACTAGCTGATTTTCAAAAATGGGTCAAAAAATGCAGTGGATCTGGGGATCGCTATGACCACTTAGCAAGCTTTAAGCAAGTGCTAAGAGCAGAACATATATTCGATTTCCATACTCAATTCGAGGGGTTTGGAATGACATTAAAAGGAAAAAATTAACATGGTTTCAAAACATTCCACCAAGGTTGATCATGGACTTAAATACATTAGCTCAAGGATTTGTAGCTGCGTGTTCCAAAACGGGGATCAAACACAAAACGGTAGCTCAAATCTACAGCTTTAAACAGAAACAAGGTGAGTCTGTTAGGGATTCTGCAGCTCGAATGAAACAATACATTGCCAGATGCCCAGAGCTAGAGATACCTACAGAAGAACGACTAGTATCATTGTTTCTAGAGGGACTGCTAAACAAAGAACTTTATGCTATACTGTATAGCAAGAAGGATACAACCCTAGAAGAATGTGTGTCAGATGCTTCTGACTTAGGAGACAATTGTGATATTTTCAACAAAGAAGATGTCCCTAAGGATAACCCAAGTGAGAAAACAACATTCACTAAACCAGCACAAGTGGGTACTACTGCTGCAGCACCACTTTTAGCCATAAAAGACATTCTCAAAAGGATGAATGACATGATGAATAACATGCAAAAAGCACCTATGAGGGGACAAGGGCATGGGATACCTCAAGAGGGACAACCAATTAGACCACAGAAATGGTGTGCAATCGAGGGTAAATGGACCAACCATGAGACCAATGAGTGCTATTACAGACCAAAGTATGATGGGAATGTTCAGTACATGCCTATGAGGACACAAGAACAGCCCATGTATAGAGATCAACCTAATATGGCCCCAGCTCAAAGACCACCGATCACGCTTTCTTCGGTAGATACTCTACTGGAGGTTTCTCCAAGTATGCCCTAATTTCCTAGTACACAATCAGATCTAAGGTTCATATAGACTTATGAAGCCCTAGATAGAGTACTCACCATTGGATTGACTTGTCGTCAATTTCCACTTGATTCAATTGCAACTTTCTATCAAGCCACTGATTCCTCGTCTGCAACCTGATTCCTGTACAAATTGGATCAAGTTAGCTATTCTTCTATAAAGACAGTAGAATTTTTTCTATTCTCGTGATTGGTCTCTGTGTATCACTTCAAATTGAGCTATGAGAGTCAAAATTTGACTTTCAAATTCGACTTTAGCAAAAAATCAAAGGTTTAATCTGCAACCTGTAAACTAAGTGTACATGTATCAATTTTGATCCGATTGAACCCAAAATTGCCATATGGCTTTATAGTATGTTGGTCTATCACTGTATAAGTTCAAAAGTCAAAATTGATGTCTATGGATAGCAAAAGTAAATAATCGTGATTATTTACTTTTGTCAGTTTTTTGCACTTTTTTGATAGGTTTGGCAAGTATACAACTTGTTAGAGTCCCTGGACAAGTTTCAACAAGTTTGGACAAAATCTGATCAAGTTTATCAACTGTTAGGTGTCCGTAGACTCTAATTTCGAGAATCTGGCTTAAGTCTCACTTTTGGGATCCAAATTTCACCAAAATTGATTTGTGAGGTCTAATTAATGTGCTTGACCTTGTGGTCTACGCAAATTTGCAAAATCATCAAGTTTTGAAGCAGATGTAAATAATCGCGATTATTTACTTTTACTAGATTTTTGCAAGTTTTTGTCCCAACTTTGACACAGATCTGTTAAGCACCTTAAGTTAAGGTCACTAGCCAATTTTCATCAAGTTTGGACAATTTTTGGTCAAATGGTTATCAATTATCTGTCCATAGACTAACTTTGGAATTTTAGTCACAAATTTCACTCCAGTGGTCCAAATTTTACCAAATTTGGTTTGTGGGCTTATTAAACATGATGAAGCTAGTGGTATGCTAACTTGGTCAAAAAATTTAAAAAATAGGACAGATGTAAATAATCACGATTATTTACTTCTGATAGATTTTTGTAGATTTTTTTGGTCAACTGAGCATATACACATGTTTATCACATCAACATAAGCCTATGAATCAAATTTCAGCAAGTTTGGATAATTTTTGCCCCAATTTATACTCAAGATTCAAAAAGTCGGTACAAACTTTAGTTTTTACCCATTTTTTTGCCAGTTTAGTGATCCAAATCTCTTGGGCCTTTACAAAAGTTGTTTTACACATGCAATGAGTCAATGGTATGAACCTTGTCCCATTTAGAGCAGAAAGTTAATAATCAGATTATTAACTTTAGGCTTAAAATGAGCACTTTTTTGTAATTTTCTCAAAGACTGTCTTTATACGATGTATTTTAAGCCTATGAATCAAGTCAAAACTTTATTTGGCCTAAAATTTCAAGAAAAAGTAAATAATCTGAGTTTTGGCCAACTCTTGAAATTTTTACCTCGAAGTGTCTTTGAGCTTACCCACTGGTTCAGACAACTCTTAGGCTTACTCTCTAGTCGGATTGAGTGGATTCGAGTCTTTTCGAGCTATTTTTAGTTGTAGACCTAAAATTTTGCAACTTTCAATAACAACTCACACTTGATTCTTTCAAAGAGAGCAATGTTTTGAAATCCACCCGGGGTCCTACTTACCCTACTCCTAGATTCTCATGCAATGGGGTTGTGGAAAGTGTCCACAAACACTCATTTTCTTGTGTTTTGTATGTTTTTCAGAGCCTTGATCTTAAGAGTTGTCTCGTCTACCAATCATTCTCCAAATCCTAAAGGTATTCAGCAAGTACGATCACTTCCAAGCTACCTCTACACAGCAAAAGACGACAATCTTAAGCTATGCGGTTTCTAAAAGAAAGTTTTGAACTCTAGGTGAACCTAGAGGAAGTTAAAGGATAACTACACAAGACGCTCGTGTTTTTTCCTAGTTTAGGTCTCTTCGATCCTCGGCAGCAGTGCCAAATGTGGGACGCCGTGTCTAACCTCACCATCCTATCTTATTGCAATATTAGCGAAACCACGATTAATTTGTCAAACCATGGGACGAAGCTAACTCGACTAGTGCATAGAGGCTACAAGAGGTTGTCAATCTCTCGGAAAACAACTAACAACTCGCATCTAACTCAAGCTACACTCAAGTGGCTGAAATCACCAAAAGCCAACTCGCTCATTGGTAAACAATTCACATCCGTTATAGCATCAAATGATATCCAAATGTAACGGAACTTCTAGGACAAGTTTATAAGACCTAAGCACACATGCCTACGGCCTCAAACCCCACTTTAGGTCAAGTTCCAAAATCGCGATTATTAACAGCAATGGATTTTTTACCTAGTCATTTTCGACCCAGAATGCATCTAAATGCTTAACAATGATGCCCCAATACTCCGCCTATGCTTAGTTTTTTATTTGAACATGTAAATTCCTAGTTATGATGAAATTAGGCCGCGGGTCGGCGACGCCAAAAGCTACGAAATACTGTGAATGGCTTACGTCAATCATAGAGCTCTTACCTGCGGTTGCAATGCAACAAACGCAATCGCAATGTGACAACCAAAGAGGGAGTAGGAAGCGCGAGAAGGAGAGAAGTGAGCGCCGTTAGCTCACGCTCTGTATTTCTTATCCAAAAACTTACAAAATTTGGCTTTTATACCTTAGCCAAGGTTTTTGGGTGGTCAAAACTTATAATCTGGAGTTCTACCAAAGCTGGGTGATGACTGGCTGATACAATCTAGAAGCTTGTAGCCCCGGCTCATTAATTACGGAGTTTATCCGAGAAAATAGGAGTTACAATATTCCCAATTTATCAAAATAATAAATGTTTTACAAAGAGAACTCCGGAAAATTGTGTCCGTGTTTGCTTGCTGCTAACATCAAACAAAGTAGCGTTTTGCTTGTTTGAATTCAAAAGTTTTCCTTTGATTACTTTCTTAATACAAAAGGTTTGACTTCCTTAAACTGCCAAATAAAGAGGCCCTCCTAGACCTCATTCTCTTCCTAATGATTAGTCGAGAGGCATCCAAACTGCTAATACATTTGAGTACAAGGGATGTGGGCCACAGAGAGCGGCTCAAAGGTCAATTCCAATCCTTGTGAAAGAGCAAGGGTCTGCAATACATCCAAAAAGAGTTACGTATGGTTATGACTATTTTTTGTAGTAGGTAATACCATCTTTAGCCTTTCTATCAAGGAAAGGTCGAATTCTAATTGCCAAGACATCTCTTGGTCTATGGTCTTTAAGGTATAACTTAATCTGTTCAAGAATCTTTGTATGATGCTCGGGGTCGTGTTTAACACTCATGCGGGTTGTCATTCTAAAAGGTTTCTGGTCCTGAAAGAAAATAAATAAACAATAGGATTAGTTACAGTAGATTGGGCCTGCAAGCCTTAAACCGGCAAAGTCAAGGACTATAATAGCCGTGAGCAGGAGATCAGAAACATAGTCTAGTGAAGGACCACCTAACACCAGCCAACCAGTCAAGGGATCATAGACTATGGGTCGAGCATAGCACTAACTTTTAGAAGTCCTTTCCAAAGATAGCATCCCGGTTTCTTCAAGGAATGAAAAAACCTTATGCTTAGGTTGTGTGTCTAGTTGTTCTATCATAAGTAATACGACATAACTGAACTTTTTACATTCAAAAGACAGCTGGCTTTAGAAAAGAGAAAATGATAAGTACAAAAACAACTCAGCCTTAGCATTATCTTTGTACAATGTTTGTGAGAATGAAGCCTCATTCCAGTATACAAATTACATCAGAACCTTCCTTGCAGTAGGTGTGTGTGTACTCTATGACAGACAACTTGCCAAAGCCAGAAAATCTTTTCCAAGATAGGATAGAGTCCTTACCTGCATCCATCTAAACAATACAACAATTCAGTTAGCCTTGGATGTGTCTTACAGGTATCAATGGACTATATCAGTTGTTATCCATGTCCATCTTACAAATTACTTTTTAGAACTTTACAAGCATTTTTTCCAAGGTATTTTTATTTTTAGTAGAAAATATTTTCTCTTAGTTTTCAACGTTCCTTAGAAAAGACAATTATTTTGATTAGAAGGTCATCACTCCTTCTAATCCAAGTGTTAGAATCCCCCCATTTGTTTTAGTTTATGAAAGCTACAAAAAAGGTTTTATTTATAGTCAAAAAATATATCATTAGTTTGGTTGATCTTGTTACTAGGTTACATTCCTATCATAGTGAATGATCCCCTAATTTATCCTTCATCTTGTACATCGTTTATCAAATACAACACTTGAGCCATCCAAGTAGGGGCATCTGCTAAAAATCAGATCTTTTATCAAATCTATGAGGTTTTCCATGGAAAAACGACACACATTTTTTTAAAAAAATAAGCATCGTAGCAATAATTAGAGCTATAATTGGAGGAACAGCTGGTTTAGTGATATGAAAAAAACAATACTATTCATCCTAGCCATGCCACCGTGCAGGCCAAGAATTTCCATAGTGTGCTCTTGGGTATCATGCTGCAACAATATATGCACTTACTGTCCAACAGGGATCATCCGGTTTCAAAGCAAAAATTATATACAACCCATTATAAAGAACCAGCATTTATTTATATAAATGCCCCCTTCCTTTTGTTTAACAAAACTGTAACGATCTAAACCAAGAATTGCCAGAATAAGCACTTGGGTACCATATCTCAATGGTGTGCGTGAAAAAGTTAGAGTATAGCAAGATATAAAAACAACCTCATCTGCCCACCAATGTGTAGTGACCACCTTATAAAGGTTTCCATAGCCCACAATAATCATGCTCCTCAGAGAAATAACGACAGTTAAAAACCGAGTAGTACTCAGACTTTTTTTTGCTACCAGGGTAAGTCCGGTACTCAATTCACAAGAGAGTAACGCCATCGGCAGTAGTTGTCAAAACCTAATGCAAACTTAGAGTGGTTGTTACACACCCCCTTTAATTTTACCAAAATCCGCAGTTTTCTAAAAAAAACCAGTAGCTCGACAGAGCCAGTGGAAGGAAAACCGTATATGTTGTAAATACCATACATATTCATAGTCCAACAGGGACACTCGTAAGGCTCAGAGCACAAGCTACATGCAGAAGCAATATCAAGCATTTTTTGCAGAAAATGCCCTTTTCCTCTTTCCTATTCAATTCAACCTGTAACGCAAATATGTCAAGACAGAGTGGCTAACCTGAGTCATTTTGTATCAAGCTCCATATTTTAGTAAAAAGTAAAAACACGATCTTAGCAGAACAGCAAACAATGCTAAGCGAGGGGCAGAGATGCACCCTCATCTCTTTATATAGAAGAGGGAGAAGGGTCGTCAATCCTTCGTCATGAGCAGGATTGGCATGAGTGGAGAAATTCTTCCTCGAAGACAGCGAGGCCGCCCATGTTGCAGGGGAGGTAACCCTAGTGCCTTCACGGCCGCCCATGTATCAAGGGAGGTAACCTTAGAGTTTTTCACGACTAGTATTGCCATAGGATGAGAAACCACTCAACAGAACACGTATTTCCAGTCTACTAGATGGGCTAAGTCCCATGCTGAGGTAGCTTTTAGAGTTTTGCACGGCCAATAAAGCTATAGGATGAGAAATCACCAAAGGAACATGTATTTCCAGCCAACTGGACGGGCCAAGTCCCATGCTGGGGGGTTTCTGATTTAAAATGTGGTCTTATTAATGTCAAAAAGAATGATAAGCTAGGGGCTTTTTTAGTACTACAGTGTGTGTGTGTGTGTGTGTGTGTGTGTGTGTGTGTGTGTGTGTGTGTGTGTGTGTGTGTGTGTGTGTGTGTGTGTGTGTGTGTGTGTGTGTGTGTGTGTGTGTGTGTGTGTGTGTGTGTGTGTGTGTGAGAGAGAGAGAGAGAGAGAGAGAGAGAGAGAGAGAGATGTCTCATTGCAGATCTCTGCCTTTGCCTTGCCATGTTCTCCTTCAAGATGAAAGCGAACGTAATTATATTTGGAGAGACACCTTTGATTCACATCTATTGAAAACAACACAAAGCTTCTTGGCCCTGCCCAAAGTTGACATATCTTGCAATTAATGCATTCCAAGAGATAATATCCCGGACAGGAAGCTCCCCGCACACTTTTTGTGCTTTATAAAGTGCACCACATTTGGGATACATGTCACCAAGGTAGTGCCAACCGCAACGTTTTCTTTCAAAAACCCAAGTCTAGCAATATCATCGTGAATTCTTTTGCCTATATTAACATCTTGTGTAATGCCACATGCATTCAAGGTGCAAGTGTATGTTATTGCATTTGGAGAGATTCCCTCTCAAGGAGCCCTTGCAGTATTAAGCCAGTCCTCAATTCAAACCATGAAGTTTAGAGAAATAAGTACCCTTATGGTTTTAGTTTCCAACTTTACCTGTCTTTGTATTGCAAAAAGTACTCTAATACCTTAACAAGACAACAAGTAACGAATTAGGCCTAGTATCCGTAAGCATTCGGGCCAAAATCAAAAACCAAGTAACTAAAAAACAATCCAATATCCATATGCAACCGGCGGGCCAAGCCTCCCATAAGCCAGAACAGAGCGTTCAATGTACCCAGTACCGACTCTAAAACAAGAAGACACCCGGCACCATATTACTCCTATGCCAAGGCAAGAGGCAGATATCATACCATATATCCACATATTATGGTGCAAAAAATAATGCAGTCCACGTTGTAGCTAGTTCTGAGTTTAAAAACAAAAGGTCCCCCTGTGTATACTTACCTCTTATTGGTAGAGGTTCATTTGCATGAATAAGGTGTTTTTACGCAACATGGGCATCTGAAAAAACTTAGTTATTGTTTAGGAAATTACACCCGCCAAGTGAATGCAATAGAGGCACTGCTCTATCTCATCTAAACAACCTAGTTAATGAGTTGGTACAGCTTTAGTATGCAGCCGGAGCAACCATCCCCACGAACCATAATAAATAGTGCGCAGTAAGTCGAGAAAGCACTCCTTATATTCACTTAGCCTACCCGATGGGTCTTACCAGGATTTTTATTGACAGAGATCCATTAGGCCATGCTTATGCGACAATATCAGGCCAATCCCAGACTACACCTACCCATGAAAATATTGTATTACCCCATTGAAGCCAGTCAAGTAATGAACCGGTACAGCATTGGTTAGCACCCGGGGCAAACACCCCTTCAGTCCTAATTGAATAAACTGTCAATAGAAGTGTATAGTAGGTTAAAACAAGTGTAACTAGGCCAAGTCAGGCCAAGCGGTTTCATATTCAACTACCAATGGATGTAAAGTGACAATACTTACCGACCATCCAATTTCTAACAACCATTACCATGCTGAGTAAAAAAACACAGTGAGCCATTGCATAAAGCTGATAATGCCATACTAGTTCTACAGTACAACAATCGGTTTGCAACGGACGAGTTATGATAGTCAAGTAGAGTAGCCAACCCTTTTCTAAAAAAAGACCTGCAACAAAAACCAAAGAGGCCAAGAGATTAGACCTCTGTATTAGAAGCGGTGAGTTCCATGCTTCAATGTCAAGACACAACAGAGTTTACACTAGGCACAGTAACAACCAAGCAAAGCTAAGTGAGGGCCTGAGAAGCGCCCTCACCTCTTTGGCCCGCCAGATCCTGGTCACCAGATCCTAGTCATGAGTACAATTGCCATGAGTAAATCAACAACATTACACAATGGTAAGGCCGCCTACATTTTGCAGAGAGAGCCAGTGCGCCATCAAGGCAGGTAGAAGGTAATAGGGTAGTAAAAACCCTTTAAGTGAAACCCTGTTTGTAGATAATAGATACGGGCCTAGTCCCATGGTGAGGAGGTGAAAAAAACACCAAAAACCTATAACTTAAGTACCACAGTATGTGTGTGTGTGTGTGTGTGTGTGTGTGTGTGTGTGTGTGTGTGTGTGTGTGTGTGTGTGTGTGTGTGTGTGTGTGCGCGCGCGCGTGCATGTGTGTACCCGCCCTAACCTAGGTGCCATACACAATGGGTTGGTAGGCCCATTGTGTATGGGCCTACTACCTTATAGGAGAAATGAGTTTATCTTGGTTAAAGTGTAACCCAAGCCAACTATGCTAGGTGAGAGATTGTGTACTTATGTTGAAAACCCGGTTCCTATTAAACACGTTGAGGCAATACTTTCTGATTAGTAAATTAACATCCTCCCAAGCAAGAAAAAAATCAAAGGAAGAATAGAAAATTAGATGTAGCAGGCTGATACACGAGCTAATAGCAGCATTGTGAGGCCTATTGCTATTCTTTTTTATGAATTCCACTAGTGGTCGTTTCAAGAGATCTCTTTTCCAAACAAATCTTAGATTATATCCACCGACAAACAGAACAAGAAGAGAGATAGAAAGATTAAGGAATTGAACTGATGTGCAAAAATCCCCGTTGGGTGTAATGATCTCATGTAAAGATGTGGATTCAATTTTAAGGTAGTGAGGATAAAGCAGACAAATTTCTTTGAGGTAGTCTCTATTGTTGACACTTAGTAAGTCATCCATATATCTATAGGTATGTCTGAACTATGAAAGACTATTTTTGCAAGATTCCGTGGCTTTGAGGAACCAATTGTATTCAAAGAAAGCAAGGTAAATATTACACATAAGTGGAGAACAAGAGAATCCCATGGGGATGCCTAGGCATTGGTTGAAGCAAAAACCATCGAAAACTATAGTGCGGTTACAAAGAAGCCAAGAGATAAAAGAGCAAAGTTTTGCTTCATTGAAGTGTAGTGAGTGTAAGGAGTGAGTTTTTTTTATCCACCTACGTTTTTTGGCAAGAGAGATGTAAAAAAGTTTCTTCTTTCTAGCATTGGAGAAAGCCATTTTAATCCCTTTGGCAAGGATGGTCTTAGGGTGAAAGCATGGAATGGTGGCTCAAATAGCTGTGTCCATGGACACCTACTATCAAAAACATTGGCCTACAATTAGACATGAATTCACATAAAATTTCTATCATGATATATGTCAATGGATAGCTCTTAAAGAATAAAATGTAGAAGTACAATCACTTATAAATTTTATTTAGTTTGTATTCTTTTTTCCACAAGATTGTTTTTGTGATATGCTATCTAATAGCTTAAATATCATTCCACCTATTCATGCTTTCACCCCTTAAGGCCGAGATCCCCATCAAGGGATATGTTTTCGTAACATTGTGTAATGTCTGCAGTAAAAATGTGGAATATTTGTGTTAAGCGAGACTTCAGTAGAGTTGCTTGTAAGTCAAAAGGGGTTGTACAAAATATGAAAGAAGTCCTGACAGATTTTTTAGTGGCACAAATAAGTTCAAATTCGGCTAGTACAAGGTCAAGGCATAGCGTAATATCCTTGGTGATATCAGTAAAGATACCATTGGAAGCATCAGATATCCATCTGAACTTATGCTTATGAATCTTATAGGTGGGAAATAATACAGGTAGCTTAGTGTTCTGTACAGGGTAACCTAGATTCCCTAAGTATTTTGAGATATTATCGGTCACTATTTTGTACTAAAGAGTTAATACTACAAAATTCCTTTCTAGATACTTGATCGTGGACAGCCCTCCAAGAAAGGTATTTGCAAATAATAGCGGGATAACATTTATCAAAAAAAATTGAACCCAAAAGCTTGCTGTGATGTAAGCCAGGATTCATCAGAGGATAACCATTTTCTAGGTATTTGTGATATTTTTCGAAGGAAGCATTCCTTCACAACTTTCATTAAGTCCGGTAGGACTGTCATCTCCAGTTCGAGAGCACTGACAAGGTCAGTGAGGCAGCTTAGTATAGTTGATAGAGCAAGGTAGGGGTTTTTGGGAAAGTTAGGTATATGATTGAGCCCATTGTCCAAGATTCTACATACCTTAGTATTTTCAATAATGCTAAGATCACAAGTACAAACATGTTTTCCATATGATTCAAAGTTCCTACAAAAGGTGGTAAATAGAAAGCATGTACAATTGGGAATAGAATCCAGCCGAAGAAATTCATTACTATAGACTAAATTCTTTACACGATGTTGATACTTCCATCCTATGAGTATATTATCGAGTAATTTGTGATTCGAAAAAATAGATCAAAACACTCACAAAAAAGATTTTTTGGTTGAATCCAATCGAGAAGTACATTGTGAAAGAGACAGTGTATGTAGATAAATCTTATGTTCGGATCCACTTTGTCAAGAGTTCTTCTTCCACAAGGGCTTGTAGTAACCTGCAATATCACCAAGGATTACATTTCAAGGAAATTTCTTATAGGGGGAATCCTGTCTCTTCCCCTAGTGTAGCTACGACCTTTTCTTCAGTTAGAGGATGACCTAGGTAATAGAAAGGAAGTGAAGGAGTTGGGGGTAGTCAAAGAGTTGGCTCTTTTAAGAGCAGGGGAGTCATCTTCATCAATACATGGTTTAAGTAAACTAGTGATGATCTTAACACCTTTAAAGATAGCATAAGTCGTTAAGTAGATCCTAGGTTCATCAGATTTTAACTCCTTCAAGATATCCAGCATAAGTCTGCGGAAGATGTTTAATAAAGGCAATCTGCACAATTACAATTTGTTTAGTTTGGCCACCTAACCAAGAGCAAATGAGGGAGAGTTGAAAATCCACAGGTTTTTCTGGGAAGAGCAGGTCTAGATGGTTGAGAATAAACCAAATGGTATAATCAAACCACAGGATGCTGGATTCGCAAGAGGCTTTAGGGTCAAGAAATCTGGACGCACATTTTACATAAGGTCAAAAGACATTCCAGATGGATTCAGTGTAGAAATCCGGTTTACTCTTGGCAAATTCCATATTTCCTTTGGTACGGATGTAGAGGCCGGTATTGGAGGGGCATTTGGAGTGGTCAATGAGATTGAGATTGAAGGGTGCTTTGATAAGCGCTCCTTAGTCCAAGAATTGTCCTCCTTTTAAAATCTTGAGTCTACAATTCTCCACAATAGAGGCAGGGCGGTTGGCAAGGTACACCCAAGTTTCACTCAAAATGGGTGCTAAGAATGCTTTGTTGGGCAGGACCCAAAGCTGATGGTCAACCCCAAGGGATTCAATTTCTATTTGTCTATCGGGTAAGACAGGAAAAACTTTGGATATCTTAGGCACCATCTCCAGGAGGTTAGAGTCATTGAGGGAACAAAGATTACTCTGAAATTCCTTGACTGCCTCAAGAGCTGCACTATCCCGACAAAAGATACCACCAGTTTGTGGAATAATTGGAGTAGCCGGTGTATAGACAAAGGAGGGATTGAGACCGCACAACTTCCTTAGAAATTTAGACAACTCAGCAGCAGAGGAAGAAAATAGGGCAAGCTCTTGTTGGTATTGTGAGGATAGTAAGGGAAGTTGGGCTATGTATTGGGAAATTAAATTCACCTCTTCCATGGAGTCTTTATCGAGAGTAGCCAAAATCTTGACCCAATCATTAAAAGACAGCATATGTAAGACAGACAATTTCTTGTCAGAGATAAGAGTCGAGTCATATATTAGTTGAGAAGCATACAAGCTATTAATGGATCTGAGTACAAGAGATGTGGCCACTGAGAGGGGTTCCGAGGTCAATTTCAATTCTTGTGAGAGAGAAAGAGTCTGCAATATTTCAAAAAAGTGTGGTGAGGTTTACTTTTCCTTACCGTATTAGGTACTATATTATTTTGCTTTCTTAGAAAGGAAAGGTCTAGTTCTAACTGCCAAAGCATTCTTTGGTTTATGGTCCTTAAGGTATAGCTTAATCTGTTCGAGAATCTTTGCATGATTCTGAGGGTTGTGTTTAGTGCTCATGTGGGCTGTCTTTCTATAGGGTATGCAGTCCTGAAAAAGGAACAATAAAAATATAAATAAAAGTAGAAATAGTAACTGTCGTTTTGGGCCTGCAAACCTTAAACCGGCAAAGTCAAAGACTATAGTAGCCATGAGCAGGGGACCAGAAATAGAGTCTAAGAGGGACCACCTAACACCAAACAACCAGTCAAGGGATTATAGACTGTGGATCAAACCTAGAACTATATTTCAAAGAAAATTTCCAAAGCCAGCATCCCGGTTTCTCTAGAAAGAAAAACCTTATGTATAGGATGTGTGTGTCGTTGTTTAATCTTAGATAATAAGACGTAATTGAACTTTTACATTCAAAAGATAGCTGAAAATGGAACAAAGAATAGATAAGTACATAAACAACTCAGTATTAGAATTATTAAAGTACAATGTTTGGAGGGAAGAGGTCCCCTTTCAGTATACAGATAGTAAAAGAACTTCCCAAATCATAAGTCAGTGTTCCATCCAGTGTAGGTCAACTTGCCAAAGTAAAAACAAAACCTTCCAAGATAAGATAGAGTCCTTATCTGCATCCATCCAAACAAGACAACAGATATGTTAGTCTTGGATGTGTTTTACAGGTATCAATGGACTATACTAGTTATTATCCATGTCCATCTTACAAACGTTTTTTAAAACCTTTACAAGCTTAGTCCAAAGTAAGTTATGTGTAAAATGTTCTTCTTCTCTCTTTTTTATACACCCAAGTTTCTAGCAAAAGATATAATTTTTATTGGATGGCCACCACCCCTTCTAATCCAAGTGTCTTACTCCCCCATCAATATCTTTTTCAGATTTTTTTAAAAAAAACTTTCTAGATTAATGAAATTCATTCGTATCAATCTATAAAAGAAGCTTTAGAAAATTCCATTTATAGTAAAAAGTAGCAAGCTTGTTTATGTTTGTTTAGGTCAAATAAAGTTTATGCCCATCATGGTACATGGAATCCAAAAATTCCCTTAGTTTGTATATCACTTACCTTATATATCTCTTGGCATACCAAGTAGCAAGGAGCCCTTGCAGTATTAAGCTAGTCCTCAATTCAAACATGAAGTTTAGAGAAATAAGTACCCTTATGGTTTTAGTTTCTAACTTTACCTGTCTTTGTGATTGCAAAATTACTCTAATACCTTAACAAGACAACCAGTAACGAAATAGGCCTAGTATCCGTAAGCATTCAAGCCAAAATCCAAAACCAAGTAACTAAAAAACAATCCAATATTCATATGCAGCCGGCAGGCCAAGCCTCTCATAAGCTAGAACAGAGCGTTCAATGTAACCAGTACCGATTCTAAAACAAGAAGATACCCGGCACCATATTACTCCTATGCAAAGCCAAGAGGCAAATATCAATCCATATACCCACATATTATGGTGCAAAAAATAATGCAGACCGCATTGTAGCTAGTACTGAGTTTAAAAACAAAAGGTCCCCCATTGTATACTCACCTCTTATTGGTAGAGGTTCATTTGCATGAGTAAGGTGTTTTTACGCAACAGGGGCATCCGAAAAAACTCGGTTATTGTTTAGGAAATTACACCCGCCAAGTGAACGCAACAGAAGAACTGCTCTATCTCATCTAAACAACCTAGTTAATGAGTTGATACAGCTTTAGTATCCAGCCAGGGAAACCATCCCTACGAACCATAATAAACAGTGCGTAGTAAGTCAAAAAATCACTCCTTATATTCACTTAGCCGACCCGATGGGTCTTACCAGGCTTTTTATTGACAGAGATCCATTGAGCCATGCTTATGCGACAATATCATGCCAATTCCAAACTACACCTACCCATGCAAATATTCTATTACCTCATTCAATCCAATCAAGTAATGAACCAGTACAGCATTTGTTAGCACCCGGGGCAAACACCCCTTCAGTCCTAATTGAAGAAAATGTCAATATAAGTGCACAGTAGGTTAAAACAAGTGTAACCTAGGCCAAGTCAAGCCAAGCGGTTTCATATTCAACTACCATTGGATGTAAAGTGATAATACTTACCAACCATCCAATTTTTAACAACCATTACTATGCTGAGTAAAAAAACACAGTGAGCCATTGCATAAAGCTGATAATGCCATACTAGTTCTACAGTAAACCAATCGGTTTGCAACGAAAGTGTTATGATAGTCAAGCAGAGTAGCCAACCCTTTTTATGAAAAAAACCTGCAACAAAAACAAAAGAGGTCAAGAGAGCAGACCTGTGTATGAGAAGCGGTGAGTTCCATGCTTCAATGTCAAGACACAATAGAGTTTACACTAGGCACAGTAACAACCAAGCAAAGCTAAGTGAGGGCCTGAGAAGTTCCCTCACCTCTTTATATAGAGGAAGGATGGAGTCGGCCTGCCAGATCCTGGTCATGAGTACAATCGCCATGAGTGAACCGACAACATTACACGATGGTGAGTCCGCATATGTTTTGCAAAGAGAGCCACTGCGCCATCATGGCAGGTAGATGGTAATAGGGTAGTAAAAACCCTTTAAGTGAAACCCTATTTGTAGATAATAGATGCGGGCCTAGTCCCATGGTGAGGAGGTTAAAAACACCAAAAACCTATAACTTAAGTACCACTGTATGTGTGTGTGTGTGTGTGTGTGCACGTGTGTATGTGACTATTACAGTGAGCTCAAAAAATCGCATTCGCGTGCAATGTCATGCATATAAAATGGGAGCTGATGAGGGAGGATATTGCCAGTGGATGACATCCAATCGCTCCTCATGCACGCCATTTACATTTACCACACACACGACAGACATGATTTGATTTCAAGCCTTTTCTTCTCCACAAATTAATGAAATAGGCACCGCCTTCTCCCCCATCTCTCTCTCTCTCTCTCTCTCTCTCTCTCTCTCTCTCTCTCTCTCTCTCTCTGTGTGTGTGTGTGTGTGTGTGTGTGTGTGTGTGTGTGTGTGTGTGTGTGTGTGTGTGTGTGTGTGTGTGTGTGTGTGTGTGTGTGTGTGTGTGTTGTCGGACTCTAGAGAGCACTGGCTAGAGTAAGGAGTGGTCGCCATGTGGCCGGGGTGGGGGGCTGGAATCCCTCGCCCCATTATGTAGAGTATAGATATAAAAATGGAATTAAAAATATATGATTGATGTTAATAAATGCTTTGCCATGTATTCAACGACTTTGATAATGGTTCGCTCTGTATTAACGACTTTGCTATTTATTTCCTTTACAATTAAAATGACTTATATGGGGAGCCAAATGAGTCTTGTTGGACTTGATGTGTGTGTGTGTGTGTGTGTGTGTGTGTGTGTGAGAGAGAGAGAGAGAACTAAATCCCATCATTCAAAATCATATATACTGAGAGACTTAAATACTATTTTGAAAAACCTATTGTGTAAAATAATTTCTTAAAACAAACTAGGGACTTTCTTGATACAAAACTGATCCATTACAAAATACTTTGATACATGATAAAGTAGGAGTTTTAGCCGAAACTCCTATAAGATGATAGCGGGGATCTTTACCTGCCTACCAACCACAAGTACAATTAATTAGAACTAATTTGTACTAAATGGGTGACAGGTATCCAAGCAAGCCCCACTGCTTGTTATTGATGTCACATCCCAGACCCCAACCATACTCCTAAATATATATTATGTTTTCTTTAGCTTCTCTATGTAAGTATGGTCTATTACGGTCTATGAAAACTTTGATGGGTTTACATCGTTTGGAGACAGGGTCTCTAATCGCTATTGGCTTGGTCTTTTTTTGACTACTTTGTGCCACCATTAGCTTGTCCCAAATTTGTTGTACCTTAAATACGTCTCGAGTGATGCTCATCCTAGCAGTCTGTCTGTAGCCCTGTTTATCAGCAATAATTACATACATGTCGTTAATATCCTTATGTGATAGGCGTTACTTCTTGCCCTTACTTTGTGAGTATTTTGATTACATCCCTATGAATTCCCCATTAATTACATCCTATGGTATAACATTTGCTTGTTACCATCTAGAGTCAACTAATTCCTGTGATATTTACAAGAATTTTGGCAGCATTTTGTTTTGTAATATCACTCTTTTTTTCAAAAAAAAAAACCCAAGTAAACATTGTCTTTTCTTCCTCACAGGAGGTTGTCATAACTAATTCTTTTTCTTCCGCATTTATGTTTCTCGCTTGACATAAGTTTTTAGGGAATTTTTTAACCTTTCTTGAAAAAAGCTCTTACTATAGAAAATCATTTTGTTTACGTCCATGATTACAAAAATAAAGGAAACTAAGAAAAGCTCTTGTACCATAATACCTGGTTATTACTTGTCGTTGTCATCTCTGTTATTGATCTTGTGTATATGTCTTGTCCAAGGTACTGCAATTCTGTTTACTGCTAAACCTTTCAAATGATAAAGGTATTTAGCTTTATGATGGTAATTACTATTACTTTATTATTATCTTCTATGCTTCTATTTAATGTTATATTATAAGTATGATTGTATCTCTACTTTAGTATATATATGTATATTATGTGAACACTTTCAATGTGTGTTTTGTGTGTGTGTATATACCTGTGCATATGTATGAAAAAACGACCTTTTTTATACTTTTTCATGTGTATGTGTGAGTTTATGTCTACATATTCTTATGCACAAGTAGGCAGTTTAAACCTATTTCCTATCTGCCCATGTAATACAAATGCCAAACTTGATACCTTGGAGGCCTTGCTTGAAACAATGGCTACCACCTTGGCTTTTTTAATACCTATGCATATTCATATGTGCTCGTGTGTCAGACGTCCTACCGTGTATACATACATGTGTGTGGAGTTCTGATGAAAAAACCTTTCTTATCTTTATGTATCATGTTGTGAAGACTTTAACTTCTTGTGTGTGTAACTGAGTATGAATACATATTTCCTCGCGCCTCTAGTGTGTTAAAAAATCCCAATTTACATGTTGTGTCTGCTTCGTTAGCTGCTGTGTGCGCTCCACATATGCCGTTTGGGGTGAGAAGGTACTTGCGCAACAAGCGAGGGGAGTTCATGGTTGTGGGTGGGAGAGTAATTGCACAATCGGTTGGGTGAGTTTGAAGTGTGCGCGAGTTGAAGGGCAACTCGCAGGGTGAGTGCAAGAGAGGGCCTGCGTTTTTCTAAATTGCAACATGATAATGCAGCCCAAGGAGTACTGCTTGCTTTCGCTAGCGCTGTGAGTACGTGTATGCAGAGTGCTCACTCTTACTGTGTGTGTGTGTGTGAGTGTGTGTGTGTGTACGCCACAGAATAACTAAGCCTTGCATTTTCTTATTTTGCGCAAGCTTCTTTTATAAGCTTAGTATGCATGTGGTGCTTCTTTAATGATCCATGCTGTTAGCTTTGTTTAGTTGTGAGGATTTAACCACCAATCGGATATGCTTAGCTGTGAGGGTTTAACCACACCAACTGAATATGCTTCATTTGCTTTATTTGACTTATCAAATTATCACCACTTAGAAACTTTATTATCCTTTGAAAAACTCAGGAATTTATTTAAAAATTCAAGGTACATCTTTGGTTGAGTTGCCAAATCTAAGGGAAAATCTATTTTTTGGAATTTATTACAAGAAATCCATATGGCTTATTTTTTAATCAAAAAAAAAATCATTGAGTATATGCTTGTAATCGGTCTTCGGTTTTTCTTCCATCATTCATCCCTTAGCGATGTAGTTGCCTGGTACAAGGTAAAATATTAGTATATGTCTAGCCGTATGTTGTTCATTATTTTTTAAATGTGAGATTCTTTTAGGAGAATGTTGGTTTTAATGCCAGCTTTCTACCGAGAGGTTGTGTTAATGGTGTGTATGCCACATTGTGTGTGTGTGTGTGTGTGTGTGTGTGTGTGTGTGTGTGTGTGTGTGTGTGTGTGTGTGAGAGAGAGAGAGAGAGAGAGAGAGAGAGAGACAAGTGTGTGTGTGTGTGTGTGTGTGTGTGTGTGTGTGTGTAACAAACTCAGACAAGTTGAGGTGCATGTGTCATATATATCTTGTGTGTGTGTGTGTGGGGGGGAGAGAAAGAGAAAAGAGAGATAAAAAACCGATTAAGTGTGGCATTTGTGTCTCATATATTCTCTGTGTGTGTGTGTGTGTGTACACGCGTGTGTGCATGTGTGTGTGTGCGCGTGCGCGTGTGTGTGTGTGTGTGTGGGCACGTGCACGTGTTAAAATGACTTATGTATGGATCCAAAGGAGTTTTGTTGTAGGAACTTGGGTTTCTGGCACATTTTGAGGTCAAAACGTTGATATATCGTCTGATAACGAAAGGCGTGCGCTCCATTGTCATCTCAAGCAACTTGAATTGTGAAGCGGAAGGAGCTTCTACCATTGGGGTGTTTTTAATCTGGGTTTTTTCTACTTCTCTTTGCAAGAATGATGATGAAGAGAGGAGTAAATCATATTTTGGCTCGCTCTATAGGCATAGGATCTCCTCTTCTTTACCCTCTCTCCCATACTCTTGGCCTTCCATCTCACCGCCCTACAACGACGGAATCTCCTCCTTATCTTTACCCTCACCCTCCTACTCTTGGCTTTCCATCTCACCTTCCTCCAGCCATTCACTCCAGTTATCCATATCGAATTAGTGACGTTCCACCTGAAATTTCCCAAGATCTTTTTGGTATATTTGGCCATGGATCACCTGCCTCACTAGCTAAACCCGACCCTACCATTTGTGATGGCTTCAATCTCTTTCTTGATGTCTCCTTCCTTACAAATTTGATAGTGCAGAGTTTGAGTGGAAAGCAGGGCTAGGATGTTTTGGTTCCCATGTGAAATCCAAAGATTTGTGCAAGGATTTACCATTGCAACTAAGCCATTGGTTGCAACAACAGTGAAGATTTAGCATGTTTTCAAGCATTCAATATCGATGCAAAATTTTTACTTTCTTGTTCAGTAAATGAAATTAGCATAGGGGGATCTGTTTCTTCTTTTGGATATCCCTGCATCAATTACTTTTTATATGAAGCTCAAGATGAGCTGGTCTTCAAGAAGAGGGACCATGGAATCAAGAAACTATATGAAGGTGTTGTTGCTGATGTTCGCAGGGTACAATAACATCTTATGATACAAACAACCTCTACATCAAAAGCAACACGTTGAAGGGGTCAAGTGGCTTGCCTGTAATTCCGGTTGCCAAGATATACCACTGGTGTTCACAAGGGTGGAAGATGTGCACACAAATGTTGCAGTGTGCACGGATAGTCTAGCATTTGTGGACAGCTATACGAGGCATGTTCTACCCCTTTTGAGAGAGAGAGAGAGAGAGAGAGAGAGAGAGAGAGAGAGAGAAAGAGAGAGAGAGAGAGGTCCCCTCTGTCACATGTCAAGATTTCCTACATCCCAGTGTTCACTGCATGAGCAAAACAATGAGAGTCACACACACACAAACACACACACACACACACACACACACACACAGGTGTAGCACTACGTGGTGCAATTTCCTTGATCTGACTTCTTTCCAATAGGCTCTTCCCAAAGTGGGTTTTATTTTTTCTTTCTTGCAATTCCACAGTGCCATAACCTGGATCCTGTTGACTCCCATAGCACGGGGTGCGCAAGGCGACGAACTGCCACCTGTTCCGTGCTATCATTGCTCCACGGGAGTTTGAATTTCGAGGCTTTATTACCCAACGCACTTTGAAGTTTTCATCATTGGAACTTGGAGATGTGGTCCATTGCACTTTGCGCCATGTACTCTCTCTCATCTCCTTGCAAGATTCACTCTCTCCACATGCAAGTGTAGAACTCTCTCTCTCTCTCTCTCTCTCTCTCTCTCTCTCTCTCTCTCTCTCTCTCTCTCTCTCATTGGAACTTGGAGATGTGGTCCATTGCACTTTGCGCCATGTACTCTCTCTCATCTCCTTGCAAGATTCACTCTCTCCACATGCAGGTGTAGAACTCTCTCTCTCTCTCTCTCTCTCTCTCTCTCTCTCTCTCTCTCTCTCTCTCTCTCTCTCTCTCTCTCTCTCTCTCTCTCTCTCTCTCTCTCTCACACACACACACACACACACACACACACACACACACATGTAGAGCCTCTCATTGTGACAACATGGCGAGGTGGTGGACAATGATAGTCCTCCCCATATGGGTATTGTTTAATGACACGAAGCTTTGCATTGTTTTCAGAGAGAGGAAATCTCTCCAAATGCAATCACGTATAGTTGCACCTTGAAGGCATGTGGCATTACACAAGATATGGGCAAAAGAAATTAGGATGATATTGTTAAACTCGGGTTGTTGAAAGAAAACATTGTACTTGGCATTGCCTTGGTCGACATGTATCCCAAATGTGGTTCACTTCATAAAGCACAAAAAGTGTGGGAGGAGCTTCCTGTCCGAGATTTTGTCGCTTGGAATGCATTGATTGTGATATATGTCCAACTTGTGTAGGGCCAAGAAGCTCTGGGCTATGTACATGCAAAGCAAGGGTGACTCTCTAGATGCAATCACATATGCTTGCATCTTGAATCCAAGGGTCAGGGTCACGAAGCTCCGAGGTGTTTTTAGTAGTTGTAGATAGAGGGCATCTCTCCAAATGAAATTACATGCACCTTGAAGGCATGTGGCATTAGACAAGATGCTGATATGGGCAAAATAGTTCACGATGATATTGTTACACTGGGTTTTTTAAAAGAACACATTGTGCATGGCACTACCTTGGTCGACATGTATCCCAAATGTGGTGCACTTCATAAAGCACAAAAAGTGTGCGAGGAGCTTCCTGTCCGGGTTGCCGTCTCTTGGAATGCACTAATTACAAGATATGTCCTACTTGGACAGGGCCAAGAATCTCTATGTTGTTTTTGGCCAAGAAGCTATGTGTTGTTTTTGGTAGGTGCGAAGCGAGGGTGTCTCTCCAAATGAAATTGCATCCGCTTCATCTTGAAGGCAAACATGGCAAGGGGAAAATCTGTGATGAGACATTTGTAGATCGGGCTCCATGGCATGGCATGACAACGAGGTAGATATATGCTTCAAGACTTTGCTAAGAAGGATTTGTACCAATGCAATAGGATACATATTGATGTTCATGGCAGTGAGTTGCTTGAAAAGAACACACTATCTATCTATTCTATATATAAGACGGGGAGGAATTATGGTCCCTCCCCCGGCCACAGAGAGAGAGAGAGAGAGAGAGAGAGAGAGAGGCCGGGAGAAACAGAGAACGAGAGGTTGCTGAAGGCGGCTGGCCATACTAGTTAAGATAATACCATAAAAATGCCCATATTATTCTCTTGTCTCAACAAGACGAGTATCATTGGCACTTTGAGTGTATAGCTTAGTTGGTCAAGTCAAATCCTACTACATTCACAACCAAGTGGAAAAAGGCAAAGGTCATTCCGCTTGCGCCCGATTGTGTTAGAGGAGCCACCCATAGTGGTTAGTATTTACAATAGGATCACCTTGACTTGTGAGGCTCCATGGAAGGAACTGCTATAGGACTGGAAGCCCATCCTACTAGATTCATTGTAGTCAACCAAGAGACAATATAACCATTAGCTCCATCATGGATAATATTGACTAAAAAACAAGCATGCCCACTAACTTCATCAATGCCTAATATTGGGTGCATAAAAAATATACCAATATATGCTCTCAAGACAACACACACCAGACATAGCACTCAAGGCCATGTTTAAAAAGAAAGGACCCCAAGACAATGCTAAGGCCCTAGGGGCCCTCAACAAGAGGTGCCACAAGGGTGTGCCAAAGTGGCCTACAAGCCCTCAACAAGAGGTGCCACAAGGGTGCACCAAGTGGCCTAAAGGGTCAGTGCACCCTTGTGGCACCTCTTGTTGAGGGCCCCTAGAGCCTTAGCATGGTCATGGGGCCCTTTTTTTTAAGCATGTCCTTGAGTGGTGTGTATCGTCTTGAGAGTATATATTGGTACATTTTTTGCACCCACGAATAGGCACTGATGAAGTTAGGGGGGATGTTGTTGCATTTAGGGAATAATATCCATGATGGAGCTGATGTGGTTAGGCCTCTATAGGTGATGGTGGCACGCCCTTGTGGCACCTCTTATTCAGGGGCCTAAGGGCTTTAGCATGGCACTAGGGACCTCTTTTTTAAGTCATGGCCCCCAACATGTTGAATTGTGTGTTGATGCATGCTCATGAGTGAGTGAGTGAGAGAGTGTGTGTGTGTGTGTGTGTGTGTGTGTGTGTTGGGGTTTTGGGGGGGGGGGGGGGGGGGGGGGGGGCATACATTGGTATAGTACCATTGTTGGGCATTGATGAAGCTAATGGGGATGTTGTAGTATTTAGTGTTGTCTATGATGGAGCTTATGCTTAATGGAGACCATGGTTATATTGTCTCGCGGTTGACTACCACGAATCTATACCTTGCACTTGCCTTTATGGGTGAATCTGGGATTTTCTTGGATTCATCTAGCATATAATCTTCTATTTTAGTTTATACCACAATGTTTTGGGAAAAATCACATGTTGTTGATGTTGTTTGCTCCCTTGCAATCAATCTTTCCATAAAGGCTCTGGGTTTCAAGTTTTGGCTAGGTTGTTTTAGCCAAATCATTTGATGCTAGTCTATATTGACACGTCTCTATTGTTTTGATGAAGGGTTTAGGTTTTACAAGTCTTAGGCTTGCCCTTTAAGAGTGTCATGCACAGGCATCCTAAAAAAATTCTACTTTGGCCCCCCTCTATGGGCTAGGGGGGAGAAATAAAAGGGAAAAGGGGCCAAAGAAAGGTTCACCCCTTCATAAATTTAAGTCAAATGAGTCCAAAACAAGTGAAAGGGTTACGATGGTTTTCAAAAACAATAAGAAAGTGATAAAATTGTTAGGTTGAATTAAACTGGTATCAGTGTTTGAGAAAGGATTGCCTCAACTTAGTCTTGAGTCGATTGAAAATCGAAACTAGCTAACTGCAAACCATGGTAAATGAAAGAAAAACCGATGAAATATGTGAGAAAATCGTCCAAAAATTTTACAAATCTCAAAATTTCTGCTAGTATTTCTGATTTTCTTCTTTGTGAGGAAGAAACTTGATCAGCAACCGCTTGATAAAAGAGACTTTCTCGAACGTAAACACTGATGACTAGAATCAAGCTATAAAATGTAAGAAATGTAAAGCCATGTGAAGTTGTGAAATGAAAGATGAAATAAAAATAACTAATTAATATATGTGTGTGTGTATAGAATTTATTAGAATTATGCAAAGTGAAGCTTCACTTTAGCCTTCTAAAACAATAGAATGCAAAAAAAACATGTGTGTGTGTGTAAAATTTACTAAAAATACAAGAAATGTAAAGCCATGTGAAGTTGTGAAATGAAAGGTGAAATAAAAAGAACTAATCAATATATGTGTGTGTATAGAATTTATTAGAATTATGCAAAGTGAAGCTTCACTTTAGCATTTTAAAACAATAGAATGCAAAAAAAACATGTGTATGTGTGTGTAAAATTTACTAAAATTTATGCAAGGAGAAGCTTCACTTTAGCATTCTAAAACAATAGAATTCAACGAAAGTAAAGACATGTCAGGATGTGAAATGAACAAAGGTAAGTCTCCATCATGTCAGGATGTGAGATGAAATGAGTCTCCCTAACCCAATACAACACTAAGAGTTTCTTTTAGAAAGCCAAAAAATTTCTCAATGAAACATTTATTAGTGAGAAAGACAATTGGTAAAGAACTTGAATAAACCATATAAAGTTACAAATAGGGGCTTTGAGAAGTTGATTACATTGCCAAGAAAGCTATCGCAAAAAGCGGACACAACATAAGCATTGCTAACGTATCAATGTCATTCAGTCCCATAGTAGACATATCTCCACTCTTATGGATCTCTACTCTTTTAATTGTCACAACTAACCATATAGTATAATACTCCAAATTGTCTTGTTAACTATCAACTAACTAGTATAGCAGGCGAAGCCGCCCATCTCTCTCTCTCTCTCTCTCTCTCTCTCTCTCTCTCTCTCTCTCTCGGATGCTACAGGCCACACCCGCGGGTTGAAGGAGGATCTGACGCGTGGCAGAGGGGGAACCGAAATTCCCTCCCCCTTTATGTATTAGTATAGAAGCTACATGCGAGCATGTGGTGTTTCCAAGTGAAGCTAAGTCCTTTTTTTTACATCCTTGTTGGCAAAGGGAGTAGGAGCTAGTGAGTGAAGAAAGCAAGGTAACATTTGCGTATGCATGCACATATTTATTCATACAAAAACCTCTAATTTTGGCATGCCCAAAGGACAAAGGTTATAGTGATGCCTTCTCTTTTTGCTGACTAAAATAGAAAAAAAAAGGTTGAGTTGTATTTTTAAGCATTTTTTGATAGATAAAAAATGTTGATTGGTTGAAATAAAATAGTGGACATCCATTTAAATGAAGAGTGTGTAAATGTAACGATGGACATGTCTTTAGTTTTGAAATATGAAAAAATGCTCATTTACTAAATAAAGGATTTTGGGTTGCCCTTAAAAGCATCAAATGTTGAAAGCTTTAGAGATTAAATGATAAAGACTAAGTGCCTCCACAAATCCCAAGAGTCACCTTTTCATTTTAGGAAGTTCTTTCACCCACATTTTCATTTTATTGCTAATGAAAAAGAGGAGGTTATTCAAGAAATAGATTTTTTTAATAAAAAATCAGTACTTTTTTATTGGTGCATAAAGCTAGTGATTATTTATTTTATTGCTTGGACCTTGGAAAAGCAATCAATGGATTTTTTTTCGATGAATGAGATCTTGATGATATCTACTCTACTCATACCATCCATTAGTGACATTGAGTTTTCGGCAGTAGCATTGGAACCAGCGCTTCATCTGGCCACTCCACATGGCCCGTTGTAGAGAGGGGGGAGAGAGAGGGCGGCTCCTTCTACTTCTCGAGCTCTCTCAGCTATATGCCAGACATTGCCTAAAGTGAAAGCAAGGTTCCATAGAGCACCTGCCGTATTCCATGTACACCCTTTGCCTCAGAATAAGCCAAGGTTATCAAGGTTGTAGCACCTTCCTTTCCAGTACCCAAAGAACCTCCTCCCTCTCTCTGGGCCAGCTTGTAGATGCCCCCTTCTTCTCCTGAATATTTCTCTCAGGTGCTCCCCAACTCTCTCTCTCTCTCTCTCTCTCTCTCTCTCTCTCTCTCTCTCTCTCTCTCTCTCTCTCTCTCTCTCTCTCTCTCAATGCTCTACCTCGTTCTTCTTCTGTTGGCTTGGGAATGGGCATGTCCTTGAGCTCTTAGATCCTCCTTTGGAGCTCCTCCTTCCTCTCCCTTCCTCAATCCCTCTCTTTCCTGCTAATGGCAATTTTTATCAACCTTTCTTGCATGGATCGGCTCCTACTTCCATAGTACTGAACCCACGTTGAAGGCTACTTTATCCCATTATGTGACCCCTGAGAGATCGAGGAGTTGCACCTCCTCGTCTTCTTGACATTGCGGCCCCCCTTGCTTGGAGATACCCTCCTGCAACGCTACAAGGTCACCCTCTCTACCTACTCGACAACCCCCCTCATGGTTCGCAGCATGTCTTGACACAAGCCCCTTGACAAGCCCTCACCTGGCAAGCATGGGCTCCGGCCTCCTTCTGATCTAGAGGGCTTCTCTCCTAGCAAGTTTACTTGGACTTATTCCAATAGGGAGACGTGTTACCTTCTTAAAGGTCACGTCAAAGTGTATGAGCAAGGCTCATTTGAGAGTGGAGATCATTACGTTCCCAAAGGGTATGAGCTGTACATGGGAGGAATCTGAAACCATTGGTAAACACCATAATTTCTCCTGGAGCAGGTTGCATCCTGCGCAGCTCTTGTCATTTGATTCGGGTCGTCACGCCAATCTTTGTGGATGCAAATCTATATCCCTGTTTGTGTCACATTAACCCCCACTCAAAGAGAGAGGGAGAGGGGGCATGGAGAGAGAGGTGCTTGCATGGCAACGCAAGAAGCTGCAAGCACGCCGCTATGTATGCCCACCTTGCACCTAGCTATGGCTCCACAGAGATAGAGAGTAGCTACTGTTGGCCCTCATACTAGGGGGCGCTTCTTGTTTTGCAGGGATTGTGGTTGCGGTTCTTCTGGTCGCACTCTTAGATAAAATCGAATTAGTGGTTCCAGACGGTGAAGGGGACACACTTCCTGTTTGTAAGGGAGGCCACCGTCATGCCCCTTGGTTTGCGCGAGCATGCATGCAATCTCATTAGTACTCTGGCTATGCAGACGTGGGTTCATGTTTTATGCTTTACCTAGTTTAGCATGGAGACGGGAAGCGAAGGCCCGACTCTGCACAACATCAGGCTGCCCTCAATTTGAGACCGACCCCACTTCAAGAGAGAACATAGATTTCGATCCAATGGGACAGTGGGAGGGAGAGCTTCAAAAATATTGAGACTGGATGGAACCCATGCCTAATATATTGTCGCTACAAAGGCCGATGGAATTCGAGAAGTTTCCTACAGTTCTTCGCAATAGAGCAACATGGTTTTCCACCCCACCTTGATCACGCTTTCTGCTCTTGCATCTGGCCATCAGTCCCTTCAAAGCCTCCATCGCACTTGACTTTTTGGGGATCTTGACTGGTGAACTGGGTTTTGAAGCACGCTCTGCACAAGTTTGAAATTCGAATTTTGGATTAGGTGTAAGTGGGGGACTTTTTGGAGTGAAAGTGCTTATTTTTAGTAAAAGGTCAATGATTGTGGCAAAAGAGACTTAAACAAGTGAAAGAATCACGATGGCTTTCTAAAATAATTAGAACGTGATAGAATCATTAGGTTGAGTTTAAGTAGAATCAGTGTTCAAGAAAGGATTGCCTTAGCTTGGCCTTGAGCCGGTTGAAAATGGAGACTACCTGGTTGCAAACCATGGTAAAGGGAAGAAAAACTGGTGAGTAAACAAAATAGTTCAAAAATCTTACAAATTTTAAATTTATGCTAGTATTTTCGGTTCGCTTCTTTGTGGGAAGGAAACTCAATCGACGACCGCTTAATAAAAGAGACTTTCTTGAATATTGACTAGAAATAAGTTATAGAATGTAAGAAAAGTCAAGCCATGTGAGGCTGTGAAATGAAATGTGAAATTAAAAAAACTCATTAATATATGTGTGTGTGTATCCATAGAATTTATTAGAATTATGCAAGTGAAGTTTCACTTTAACATTCTAAAACAATAGAATGCAAAACAAGTCAAGACATGTCAGGATATGAAATGAAAGTGAAATAAACATTCAAAGTAAGTCTCCATCATGCACTCAAAACAATCAAAGTCTCCCTAACCCAATTCAACACTAAGGTTTCTTTTACAAAGCAAAAAAATGGGATCATTTTAGGAGGGGAAAGGGGTCATACTTGAATTTTCTCAAAAAAGTCAATTTTTGGGACTCTTTGAACCACGAGTTTGTTAATGTGGCAAGTAGTCACTTTTTGGAGAGAGAGAGAGAGAGAGAGAGACCCACCACTAGGCCAAAGGCTACTTTTTTAATGTGTAAGATGTAGATGGCTAAGACAGTTTCACTAGGTGGGAACGCTCTCTTATGAGACGGGCAGTGAATCAGTCAGTAATTACTACGGTAATTACCATGGTGAACCCAAGGCATCTAAATAGGGCCCATTACATTGTAATCGTGAGCATAATGGGGTTAGCATTCTGGTGGCATTTGTTGGCAACTGTACTTGAGTTGTCAATCATCGTAGTTATTCTCGGCTATACTCTATCTATCTTTCTGTTCATAAGCCACATCATACTCATTGTAATCTTTCATCTGTAATTCCAATCATAGCAGTATATTCCAGTTATACTTACTCTGTACTCAGTACTCTGAATCTGAATCTGAATCTGAATATCATTCTCAATACATAGTCTAGTTCTTATTCCAGTAGATGTATTCCAGTTCAGTTTCTGTTCCTTTGTCCAGTCTACTGTCTGAACTAATACATCACCAATAAGCTGAAATCTTCTAACACTGGAATTAGCTATCTCAAGAGATCAGCTCCAATTCCATTTTGGCGATCACGGTGGCTAGAGTTGAAGCTCATTGACAAGAACACTCTTCTCCCAGTTGGAAGCTCTCAGCTACGGCAATGGCACCCAAAATCAATCATGGCCGGAAATCCACCATCCGTGTTGATCCTATTCCTGAGGAGTCAGGAAGAGAATCTGACCCTAAGCAAGAGAGGGTGACTAGCACTGAGGCTCATGAGGAGCATAGTCAGGCTGATGAGACGCGGGACTCACAACATTCCAGTCACTCTAGATGCAGATGGGCAGAAAGAGAAGCACGGAAAGCCAAGAGTTCTCGGTCCAGGCAGTAAAGGCAGTCGCCGCACTTCTAGTAGACAGGCCAGAGAGGACACTAACAGAGAGACAGAAACAGATATTGATTGGGATGCAGATATTGACAACTGTAAGAAGACTCTCAAGCGCCATTCAGAATGTAAGAAGAGAAGCGGCAAGACCAGTGGTAATCGGAATGATTATACATCTTCGTTGAAGATTTCTTTTCCAGTATTCAAAGGGGGCAAGAAGGATGATCTCGATGTTCACATACACGCTTTTGAGCAGTATGCCGAGCTGAAGATTATTGATGAGGATGATTTGGGGGAATACTTTCCACAAACATTGAAGGAGCGAGAAAGTGGTACTACCATTACCCCGCTTGTCAGCTTAGATCCTATAACAAACTACTTAAAGCCTTCAAACTGGAGTATTCCAACAACAGAGGTGATGAAGATATCCTCTGTGAACTGGATAAGATCAAGCAGTGGAATCTGTCAATCCGAAGCTATGTGGAAAAAATCAAGGAGCTAACCAGGCAGTTACAGGAACCGCCGTCCGAGAAGCAATTGTGTGCATGGTTTTTGAATGGCTTTCGAAGCAAAAAGCTTAGGGAGCAGGAGGTACCAGCTCCAACCAAGAAATTCAATCATCTGGTACAACGGGCACTGAAGCTGGAACAGCGGGCCAAGAAGGAAAAGATCCATAAAAAGAGAAGATCCAGTAGCAGCAGCTCTGCTATTGAGAGTTATGATTCCAGTGAAGTGTCCAACAGCTCTAACGAACGATCCAAGGATAAGTCAAAGAAGGGATCCTGGACTAACCTAGGTAGATTGCCGAGATTAGCCACACCAGACAACCAGTTCGGAAAATGGAGACTTGGTGTTTAAAATGCAAATCCAAGGACCATATTTCCAACGAGTGCCCACAGTGTACTTACTATAAGGCCTTTGGTCATTTATAGAATAATTGTGGTATCATGATTCATCCCTTTAAGAAGGGCAAAGACCTGTCAGTGGTAGCCTATACTGAACCAGTGAAAGTAGCACCCGCCAAAGTTTCTCAGGAGGAGAGACCAGGTACCAGTGGTACTGGTCAAGGACGCGGCCGATTCCAAGCAGGTACGGGCCAAGGCAGAGGGCGTGGCAACTTCCAGAGCCGGATTTTGAATTGCTACACTTGTGGGAAGTACGGGCATTTCGCGGCTCAATGCCCAAACGCACTTGCACCTACTGCTATTGAGGCTAAGGCACCAGAGCCAGTTCCAGTACAGGTAGTCACAAGAAGCAAAGACGTGGTAATTGAAGAAATTCCAGATACTTCAGAAAAACCAGTCACTGCTGACAGCAGCAAATGGGCTCAACAAAGAGAGATTTGGAAGGCCAAGGGTAAAGAGAAGGTGGTAGATGAATGGCAAGAGCAGAAAGAACTAGCGGCTAAAATCACGGAGGATTTAGCCAAGAAGCTGCCAGAGCAGCCAGAAAGTTCTGAAGCTCGAGTCATTCAGAAGATACCAGCCCAATCAACTGAGAAAGATCAGTCAATACCGGGAATATCTGAGACCATGCTGGCTGCGGTACAAGGAATGATTGGTGAACTGGGAGTTGATGGAAGGATTGGAATCACTGCAAGGGAGGAATGGCAGTGTGAAGATACAACCAGTTCTTCGAGCTCTGACAACCAGTCTGATCAAGAGAAAGAAGAAAACCATGTTAAGATCTGTGATAGAATTCAGAAGCTGACTGTGGAGCTGGAAGATATCATAAAAACCTTGCATGAAGTGGCAGACTTCATCAGACAGCACAGGAAAGCTAAAGTGGAGGCCAGAACAGTGGATATGACGGTTGTCCAAGATGATGAAGTACCACTCATTCAGGTGGACTACAAGGTTCGAAAGCAATGGGAACCTCTTTCAAGTGTTATCTTGGACGGAGGAGCAGGAGTCGATATAATGGGAGTCCATCTCCAGCAAAGGATGGGCATTACGAATCTAAAGCCAGCACCATTTAAAGTGCGAATGGCAGATCACAGAGTAGTACAAGCTACGGGCATGATTGAAAATATGCAAATAAGAGTAGGCAGGGAAAAATTTAAAGCCAGCTTCTTAGTTTTGGATGTGCAAGGAGCATATGAGATGCTGCTAGGGCGCCCATGGTTGAGAACAGCACATTTTGTTCATGACTATGTCAATCAAACCTTAACCATAGAAGGACAGAATTCAGATCCAGACAAACAATACAGGAGCTAGAGAAAAGAGCTAAGGCCGAAGGAATTATGCCAGAAGTACAAGGCAAAGAAGATTGAATGAATGTTAGCAGCTCTGAACATATTTCCTTTAGCAGAGATTGACTTGAATGCAGTTTCAATGAATAAAGAGCAGGCCGACAGGCAGAAAAATCAATTCCCATATCAGTTTACTGAAATCAACACAGGGGAAAGATCAGTTCAGTTAACTGGGAGGCTGAAGGAATCAACTGAAACTGGCATGGTAGAGGAGCCAGTAAATTTTGAAGAGCACACATTGGATCAAAACACTGATTCAGAACTGAATGGGCCATCTTGGGATTATGCTGAGGAATCAACCAAGCGAAAAGGAGGCATGCCTAATTGGTTGCTTCCAGACGACCAAGAAGTTGAAGAATGGAACCTAGGCTCGGAGGATAGTCCTAGGATGATCAAGGTTAATAAGCATCTCAATCCTATAATGAAGGAAAAGGCACGCAGGATGTTCCAAAACTACAAAGACATATTTTCCTGGGAACACACAGACCTGAAAGGGGTGGATCTTGAAGTATGCCAACACAAGATACCGGGAAGCCAGATGCTCGGCCAATACGACTGCAAAGATACCGAATGAACTCCAACTATGCTAAGAAGGTCAAGGAGTAGATTGACAATCTTCTCAAGACTGGGTTCATCACAGAAGTGGCCATTAGCGATTGGCTGTTTCCCATAGTCATAGTTCCCAAGAAGAATGGAAAATTGAGAGTCTGTGTTGACTATAGGAAACTCAACGCCCAAACTATCAAGGATCCATTTCCATTGCCTTTTACTGACATGTTGCTTGATGAGATTGTAGTATATAAAATGTATAGCTTTATGGATGGCTACAGTGGCTATAACCAGTTACAGATCGCTCCTGAAGATAGAGCGAAGACCACTTTCATCACCGAGTGGGGAGCTTTCATGTATCTGGTGATGCCTTTTGGTATGTGCAATGCACCAGCTACTTTTTAGTGGTGTATGATTGAAATGTTTAATGAGTTCCTTCATCGGTTCCTCGCCATCTTTATGGATGACTTTACTGTATATTCAGATGAGGAACAGCACTTACTATTCCTAGAAATGGTTTTCAAACACTGTCAGGAGAAGCGGATTTGTTTGAATCCATTTAAATCCGTTTTCCTAGTCTAGAAGGGATAGCTACTGGGACATGTGGTATCCCGTAATGGAATAGAAATGGCCAACGATAAAATCCAGTGTGTCCAGCAAGCTAAAGCACCCAGAAATGCATCTGAGCTAAGCTCTTTCCTAGGTTATGTAAAATTATATAGAAGGTTTGTGCATAAGTTTGCTTCTCAAGCAGTACCATTATACAAGCTCACAAAGAAGACTAGTAAGTTCAATTGGATTGTTGAGTGTGAGGAAAGCTTTTAGAATTTGAAAAAAGCCATTATCAGTAAACTAGTCCTTAGGCAACCAAACTGGGATGTTGTTTTCCATGTACATGTGGACGCTTCGGGACTGGCAATGGGGGCAATATTGGCTCAGTCAGATGGAAGGATTGATTATCCTGTTTATTTTGCTAGTCCGCAGATTCAGTCAGGCTGAACAAGGTTATACAACCACTGAGCGAGAAGCCCTTGGAATGGTTTTCAGCGCTACAAAGTTCAAGAATTACCTGTTAGGCAAACTATTCCATTTTTACGTGGATCATCAGGCTCTTCTGTTCTTGATTAATAAAGTCATTATTCAAGGCAGGCTGATACGGTGGATGATGTTCCTAATGGAGTTTGAATTCAGAATTTTTCATAAGCCTGGCAAGAATCACTGTGGAGCTTATTTTCTGTCCAAAAGTACAGAGGGTTATTCAGAAGCACCCTTGAGGGACTAACCAGTGGATGCTGACTTATTTCAGCTGGAAGCAGGAGAATCAGTTGACCCTGAATGGTATGATGTTTATTAGTTTCTTTCTCAAGGTGCTTTCCCAGAGGACTGGAAGCAGAATCAGAAGAAAGCTTTGGTCATCAAAAGCTTGAAGTTTACTATCATCGGAGGGTCACTCTATCGATTAGGTGTTGATGGTATTCTTCGGCATTGTGTGCCTATGGAAGGGAGAATGCAAGTCATTTCAGAGGTACATAATGGCGAATCTAGTGGACATTTTTCCAATGAAGTTACCTACAAGAAGATTCTGCAAGTTGGTCTATGGTGGCAAACATTAATTGTTGATGTTAGAAGTTTTCGTAAAACTTGTGACATATGCCAAAGAATGGGTAGACCTACAGCTACAGATATGACTCCTTTAACGCCAGTACAACCACTAGGTGTGTTCATGAAATGGGGTTTAGATTTTATGGGACCTTTTAAGAAGGTTACCCCCAGAAAGAACAAGTACATAGTAATGGCTACTTGTTATGTCACTAAGTGGGTTGAAGCTAAGGCTCTTCCTAACAAGATAGCCAAGTCAACTTCGAGGTTTCTATTTGACAATATTGTATGTCGATATGGATGTCCGGTAGAGATTGTGTCAGACCAAGGAACACATTTTATCAATGACACCATGGAAATTCTATTGGATATGCTTTCAGTCAGGCATTGGAAATCTGCTCCTTATTATCCCAGATGCAATGGATGGGCTGAAAGTAGTAACAAGACAATCAAGACTATTCTCACTAAGGTTGTGCGGAAGAAGCCAGACCAGTGGGATTTGAAACTCCAGACTCCTTTATGGGCGTATAGGAGAGCCTACAAGGTCCCTACTGGGTTGACACCATTCAGAATGGTGTATGGCACTGAAGTTGTAGTTCCTATGGAGTTTGTTATCCCAAGTCTGAGAATGGCTGTGAAGTATGGCTTAGACTTCAACCACAATCTGAAAAATCACCTAAATGAAATTTTGCAGTTAGATGAACTCAAGCAACGGGCTATGCTGGAACAAGAAATTGTTCAGCAACGAAGGAAGAACTGGCATGATCGCCGAATTAAGGTCTGAGAATTTCAAAAAGGGGATTTGGTGCTTCTCTATCAGTTTAGATTGGGTCCTAAGAAGCCAAACCTGAAGATTGCCTGGGCGAGACCATTTGAGGTAGACTGGGTCTTCTCCAATAGCACAGTAAGACTGAAAGATCTATCTGGATTACTATTGCCAAGAGTATATAATGGTGCGAAGATCAAGCTCTAATATTCAAAAGCTAGAGAGTCGGGCCAGGAACAAGGTACTAGAATGCTGGGAACTGAAGATCAAGAGATACTAGAATCAGATATTTTTGGGCTTTTTCATGTGCAGCCAGTTCCAGTTTTAGAACCAATGCCAGTAGGATCAAACCAGACTGATCCCAGGATCAGTACCAGTATGATCAAGCTAGACTGCGAACCAATCCAGTATCAGTGGGAATACAGTTTTCAATTTTTAAGCGCCCAACGGTCAGATGGCATGCCATTAGTAATCATTTCAACGATGGGTAGAAGTCTTGTCCAATGCATGTCTTCCACGACAGCAACGACACACAAAAGTCTAGGAGCGGTGAGTGGTGGAGCTTTTATGGAACGAACGCATATAACAGTGAGGAGAGTCGACATTTTTCCTCACAAATCTTCTGCGCGACGATTTCCTCCCGTTGTTCATTCGCCATCGCCAAGCTTTGAGGTATCTTCGCTACAGCCGCAGACTTCGTCTTGTGAGGAGACAGTCGACTGTCGACTAGCTTTGCCAGCAACACCTGGGTACGGCTTTGAAGCATCAAGTAAGTCTTCCTCTTCCTCACCTGTTTCGTCGTCTTCACAGTGTATGGGTAGGAAGAAGAGTTCAGACAAGATGCAAGAATCTCTCGATGAAACCCAAGCCATTGTTACTGCTGCAAAGGCAAGCCTTCCCATCATTCCTTACAGCAAAATTCAGCGCTTCGTGTTCACTGACCAAGCTATGGCTTTGCTGCAACTGTGGGATCTGCGGGTAGTTCTCCAAGATACAAGAATCGCTTTCGACGTGGCCATCATAAAGCAGGTTCTTGACTCTTTCGATGCCAAAGATGACAGTGCTATGGTGTATGGTAAAAAAGTGTCTGCTACACCAAACGACATAGCTTTTGCGTTTCGGATGCCAAATGAGCCCAAGCCGTCTATGGCAACCCCACAGCAGATCAGTATAGTCCTTAAGAAGGATGAAGCTGCCAAGCGCAAAAGAAAATCCAGTGGTCAAGGAATTCCAGTGGCAGGAGTGGAGGCTTCTACTGATTACAGGTTTGTAGCTGAAGCAGTGAGTCTTAGAAATAATCCAACATATGTGTCAGAGAAAGTTTTTGCTATGCTGCTGACCAAGACATTGGATTCAAATGTCTCTATCAACCTTTGTCAGATCCTGTCACACAACGTGCTTCAACAAACTGCCAAGTTAAAGTCTGAGAGTTTTTTTAAAGCTTGGTATGTTTGGCAATTTTTATATTGGTAAACTGCTCCAGATGCTCATGGCCAGGTCAGAATGGCTTGGAGTGAGAAGCCAGTTCCAAAATCCAAGAATATTGATTTGTCTTCAAATGAAGAAGCCACGGACAGTCAAACCACTCCGACTGGTCTGAAAAGAAAGGCCACCCAAGATGCGGCTGGCAGTTCGAAGAAACAGAAGACGACACTGACGACGAGCAGTGCTTTTCTAAAGCAGAGAGTCAAGTCAAAACCGTGACTACTGAAAAGGCTATAGTTAGCCTAGCTGACAAACAACCTACTCAGAGCACTGAAGTTAACCACTCAATAGGACAGATTACAATCACTACTGGTACTGGCAAAGATCAAGCAAAAGCAGCGACTTCTGAGAAGGCAGCAGAACAGTTGGATAAGGATAAAGGTCAACTGGACAAAGGCAAAGGTCCAGCATCTCCAACCTTACTCGGTGGTGTCTCCATCCCAAATAATGAAGACGCTTTGCACCTGGTAAAGAAGGACAGGTTGCAATAGATACAGACCCATCCACTGAAAGGGTGTCTCTTCCTACAGAAAGCTGATTATGCAGCCTTACCCTATATGGCTCCATTTACAGTGTATGAGCCCACTAATTCTGACCCAGCCACAGTCAATGATGGATGTTCAGTCCTCATCCAGTCTTCATGGAACACTATTGTCAACTGTATGGGACAAATGTTGGATGTTGTAGGGTCAGAAGAAGAACTGAATAAGGCTAAAGCTGACTTGAAGGGAGCTGAAGACCAGATTCAGAAGTTGAAGAAAGCACAAGACGAGCAGAATCTACGCCATACGCTACTTGAAGCTCATTCAGACAGGGCTATTGAGCTATTGAAAAGCAAGTTAGCTAAGGCGGACTCTGATATGCAGATTGTGAAGGAAGAAATGAATGAAGCACAAAGAGCTGCAGATTGGGCTGAAACGATGCTTAAAATAAAGAGAATTGACTACAACTCCTTGCTACTTCACCATACAGCTCTGAAGGCTTCCCTCACTGACAGATATATTTATAATAGCCTGGCTGAAATTTTAAATCCAGCAGGCAACGCTGTCTTTGATCTGGAGAACTTGAAGTCTCTTATGGAGACTATGCAGAGTGACTTGCATGACAAAGTGGCTGAATATAATAGTGCTCTGACAAATCAAGCAATCCTGGATTATATTGAGCAGCAAAATTCCCTGGATGAAGTAGAAGAAGATAAGGAAGAAGAAGAAGATAAGGAAGAAGAAGAAGATAAGGAAGAAGAAGAGGATAAGGAAGAAGGAGCTGATAAGGAGGATGACCAAGAAGAAGGGCATACTAATGATGATGATGATGCCTCACCTCCATCTCCACCTCTAGGACCTGAAACTGGTGGCATAAGGCCAACTGAAGGAGGTCAGTCATCACAACTAGACCAGCTAGGCCAGAATGAAGGGCAGAAGTCGGGCAATCAGCAGTCAGAAGAACAACGACCTAGTCACATTGGGAATCAGCCAGCAAATCAGTCCCAGCTCAGTAGGGAGGATAAAGGGAAAAGAAAAGTTAGGGATGAGGGACCAGCAGCTGATTAGTAGAATTCCTTACAGCTTATTACCCTTAAGAGGCGATTGAGACATCATCAAGCTCCCATAATTATACAATACCTGGAGGACGGTGATCTCTTATCTGATCTGGAACGTTTTCAGCCGACTGTATGTCGGAGCCAGGGAAATGGTGGAGCACTCGAAATCGGTGGCTTTTCATGATCAAGAAACTTGCCGTTTACCTATGCATCCGAGCACAATCACCCTGTTGGAAAGGGTCCCTCAATGGATAATCACTGTTGAAGAGAGAGTGACCAACCCTCATTTGCAAAGACAGTCTACTGCAGATTGTCGCTCTCTCGCTCTTGAATTAAAGCTTCTGTTGGGAAACAAACCAACCTACAAATGTATAAAGGATGTTAGGGATTAGGCTTAGTTGAAAGAGGTTTTGGTGTACATACAAATCGCCAGAGGAGTCTTGCATCAAAGAGTACGGGCCATTCTTGAAGATCAGACAGCCACTAGTAAAGGACCTCAAACTAGAATGTCAGTCGGTGAACAGGCAACTGCTCTCCGCAAACTGTTTCAGCTAGTGAGAATAACCATAAAAATGATGCAGCAAGAGAACCAGACTGTCCTCAATTTTTTAGAATTCGTGTATGATTCTCCAGTTCTCTTGTATGCCTTCCCAGCAAGAGAGACAGAACTGAAAATATTTTTTCCAGCTCTTTACCCTCAACATCCAGAACCAATCGATCGCCTTACATATTTCAAGGTTATTGATGAGCTCCAGGATTGGTATGAGCGATCAACTGTGGAATGGAAAACTTGGCAAACACTGTTCAATGATCTCTCCAACTCAATGATATTCACGAGCTGAAAGAGGAGATGCAGAGGATCTGGCTATGTATGGGTCAGTGGAAGATTCAGACCAGAGGCCTGACCAAGATCACCAATCACTTGCTACAACTTACTGTTGAATCCTCTAAACTGCCTGAAAAGGATATTGCAGCTAAGGCAGGCCTAGCACCACAGTATAGAGAGATGGTTGAGATTCTTTTTGAAGCTTGGGTCAAAACCAATCATCCTCTTCCAGAAGGATGGATCCATACTGCTTCGCATTGTCACAAGCTGGCCAGAACTAGGATCACCAAAGGCAGACACACTCTCTATGATCCTGATACCAAAACTTATCATTCCTTTATGCCTTATGAAGTAGAGATGACCACAGAAAGGCGAGATCAACTTGAGCAGGAGGCCATTTACAGACTCATTCACAAGGAGAATGCTGGCACTGGAACTTCTCAGACGCCATCCAGGCCAAAGGGTAAACGGAAGCTAGTTCAATGGAAGGATACTGGGTAGTTCCATCTCAGACTTCAGTTGGAGGCTTTTCCTCCTCAGCTGGAAGGTTGATATCAGTTTTGTGTAGACGATGAGAGCTCTACACTGACCTTTTTCTTCTCAGCTGGAAGGTTGATATCAGTTTGTGTCAATGATGAGAGCTCTACACTGACCCTTCCAGCTGGTTCTCTATCATTGGTCAAGTCCAATCCCCAACATCAGAACCAGACAGTGGTTTTTTCAGCTTCAAACCAAAATCAGACAAAGGAATTTTTCAGAAATTTTGGAATCTTGCCAAAATTCAAGAAAGGAGGGAAGGATATAGACCGCTGAGACAGTTTCACTAGGTGGGAACGCTCTCTTATGAGACGGGCAGTGAATCAGTCTCAGTAATTACTACGGTAATTACCATGGTAAACCCAAGGCATATACATAGGCCCCATTACATTGTAATCGGGTTAGCATACTCGTGAGCATAATCGGGTTAGCATTCTGGTGGCATTTGTTGGCAACTGTACTTGAGTTGTCAATCATTGGCAGTTGTTGTCGGCTATACTCTGTCTATCTTTCTGTTCATAAGCCACATCATACTCATTGTAATCTTTCATCTGTAATTCCAATCACAGCAGTATATTCCAGTTACACTTACTCTATATTGAGTACTCTGAATCTGAATATCATTCTCAGTACATAGTCTGGTTCATCTATAATTCCAATCACAGCAGTATATTCCAGTTACACTTACTCTGTACTCAGTACTCTAAATCTGAATCTGAATCTGAATCTGGATCTGAATCTGAATCTGGATCTGAATCTGAATCTGGATCTGAATCTGAATATCATTCTCAGTACATATTCTGGTTCTTATTCCAGTAGATGTATTCCAGTTCAGTTTATGTTCCTTTGTCCAGTCTACTGTCTAAACTAATACATCACCAGTAGCTGAAATCTTCTAACACTAGAATTAGCTATCTCAAGAGATCAGCTCCAATTCCATAAGAGTTCAAAATTAGCCTACTAAAGTAGGAGTACCAGTGTTCAAGAAAAAGTTAGATCCCAAAAATCAGCAATTGACTCAAACAAGGGATTGAAGACTTCATATGCAGCTACATCAAGGCTGACCAAAAAGATTGGGCAAACTATTTGGATGTACTATAGTTTCACTATTAACAACTCCATCCACTCCGCCACTGGATTCACACCATTCGAGCTCGCTAAAGGAAAAGAAGTGGTGATCCCCATGGCATTGGAGTCAACAATATACATGCTCAAAATGTTGACGCGGCAAAGAATTCATCTAGGGGTGGCGTGCCGCATGCGGCAAGCAAAGCAATGTTTGGAGGAAAGCGAGCTCAAGATGGTGACGACCACCAACAAGAAACAAAGTCCAAGGGAACTGTTTACCAAAGGTGACTTAGTTTTGGTTAGTTCTCGTAACATTGCAGCACCCAATAATCTCACACCAAAGTTCAACCATCATTTACGGGTCGTACAAAAAGCTACAAAGCTTCAATGACGTGACGTATAAGCTAGATCTACCACCAGAGAAGATTCACAACAACTTCCATGTGAGTCTACTTAAATGCTTCTACTCCGACCTCAAATATGGTGGTGAGATCCCCACTTATGTAAAGGATGGCTCACCATATGAGCCGGAAGCCATCCTTAAATCTTTCTCCATGAGCCAAGGCCTCAAGCATTATGTCAAATGACAAAACATGCCTCTCAACGAAGCTTGTGGGTACCTGAAGATCAATTGATTGACATAGTTGAGCCCTTTGCACTCCAACACTATGAACTCCTCAATGCATAAGCTCTTATTTAGATTTTTCCCTAGGTAGTTGCACTTTCTCACTTGACGAGGATGTCAAGTTCCACTCGGCCCAAGTGAGTGTGAGAAACGTACACTTTGCACGTCCTCACACCATACCCCAGACTCCCAAAAAGGGGGATTTCTATCCAAGGGGCTTGATGCTTTAGGGGTATGCTAGCCTATGTCAAATTTAATGCACCTATAAAGGGGTTAGTAAACAATTGCCTCCTTACCAAGTCCACAGATTGGGCGCCTTACGATTGTTGCGTACGATGCACAAAGATCCTCTTTCTCAAGCTATCTTGCACGCTACCTTGTGGATAGCTCTTCTTGTACACTCTCATTATTCAAGTAAGCAATCAATTATTCTCTTTTAGATTGTGTCTTGCGTACTCAACGCTCAACGTGAGGGATGGTCTTGTGTTCTAAGCATTGCGGCTTCTAGGCCGTACAAAGGGATAAATTCCGTAATGAGGCAAGAGCCATCTAGTCTTTGGTCAGTCGATTCTTCAAAACTATTATAGCAAAACAAATGAGCCATATATATTACCATCAAACTGTGAGTTAACTTTCTTCTACAAGGATGGCCTCTACCCATAGTGGCAGGTTGTGCCTATCAACCCTGGAGGTCAATGGATGTTTAACACAACCAATGTTGCTTGTGCTTTACAAGAATATCCACAAATATTTAAGATGAGAGCACTCGTTCTTCAAATGCAATTATTGCATCCACACAATGTCAGAACCGCACACAATTGATAAAACAAAGAAACTTTAGTAAAGAAGAGAGCAAAGATGACGTAACAAATATGAAGAAGGAAGATATTTTAGAACCAAAGCCACAAATAGAGCCTTATTTAGAGCTTCCACCATCCAAACATTTACCATTGTCTACGGTAGTAGAAGTAGACTTGACTCCCAAGGAGCTTCAAGAAAGCAAACAAGGACAATGAAGAGATACAATTCATTCGGCCTCTTTGCAAATTGTATTGAGGATTGAATATCAAGGTATATCATTCAATCCGATCTGCATGCAAATAAACCACTGCCACCATTTTTGACTCTATTGTTACAAAGAAAATGCCATCGTTGTCATGGTTCAGTAAAGGAGCGACAATTAGCGTCTTCTCCTCTTATTCTCTCTCTCTCTCTCTCTCTCTCTCTCTCTCTCTCTCTCTCTCTCTCTCTCTCTCTCTCTCTCTCTCTCTCTCTCTCTCTCTCTCTCTCTCATTCATTTGAAATACTAATCTATGATCGTTACGTCAATTCTTTAGAGACACCCCCTATCTCTTGAAGTACTTTTTTGTGCTTCTATCCACTACAAACTCGTGCTCCACTGGGTAACCAATAAGAAGATCCCTTGGGCGCTAAAAAGAAAAAGGGAGTTTGAGTTAGAATGATATTTCTCCTTTGATATCAAATTAAAGTTAAAACGATCTTTTCATTTAACTAATTGAGAGAGGGAAGAAAGTAAAAGGGAAGGGTGAGGGGGAAGAAAGGAAAAGAAAATGGAAGTTAGTCGGGTTTTTTTAATGTTTAAGGCTACCGCAAAAGAGACCATAGGCTTGTAGCCTAGTGGTTTAGCTTGACCCTTATAGTTTTAAGGTGATGAGTTCAAACAATGAAAGTTGAAATTATGAGTGGTTTTGATTTCAACTTTCATGGTTTGAACTCATCATGTTGAATCAACGAGGGTCAAGCTAAACCACTAAGCTACAAGCCTATGGTGGCCTTCAGCATATAAGAAAAGAAGATTGACCTGTGTCCCCCGCCCCCCCTCTCTTTCCCCTTTCTTTTCCTTTCTTCTCCCTCACCTCTCTTTTACTTTCTTCCCTCGGTTGTTAAATGAAAAAAACATTTTTACCTTTTAGGTTTATATTGATATCAAAAGGGAACTTTCATTCCAACTCAAACTCCCTTTTCTTTCTCTAGTGTCCATAGAATCTCTTTAGATTCCATCTAATGAAGACGTTGGTACTACCTATAGTACCTATAGGTAGGTGAGTTGGGCATACATATGACTTTTCAATGTAAATCATTGAAATTTCCTATGGATCCTATTCATCTCTGTGTTTTTTTTATTTTTTTGAATACCATTGTGACCCTCTACCTTGGTTAAATTAAACCATGCAATTGCAATATAGTTAAGTTTTCTAGTTTTCTATGAATTCATGCTTTGATTATGATATAATGTAGGTAATTAATACTTTTTGTTATGGTTTTAATTATTCTTTTGTCATTTTCAAATAGATTTTGCTTATGTAGCATAGTTGATAGGTTTTGTCAGTGACATATTCCAAGTTCAATGGGGGATTTCTTACTAATAATGAATATTTATCTTTGGGGAGTTTTATGTGTATGGATATGCCCTTTCCGAGACTATGGCTAGTCATGTCTGTAGAACCTTTTGTGAGGATTGTTTCATGAGGTTTTTTGAAGCTGAGCAGTGGGGAACCGGGTTACCAAATGTGAGGTGGATTAGGTTGCTTGAGATCCCCATTTTTTGCCTTGCCATAGGACATGTATGGACAGGTATAGGTGCTTTGATGCCAAGTAGGCAATCTTTTGAAAGTTCTTTTGAGCAGTATATGCAAGTTTACACCATGTTAGTACTCTGCTTATAGTTTATGCATTGTTTTGTTGAGTTTTACTCAGGATTTTGATTTTTGAATAGAGGAGACTCTGTCAAATTTTTCTACGAGTCGTCTAGTTTACTGATAATACTCATTTTCATTAACATTGCAATGATTTGATGAGTTTTTAGTTCAAATTTTGATCTCTAAACATAGGAGACTCTACTAAAAAATTACCATAAGTTCTTAGTGTTATTCTATTGCAGTAAGCTCTTCTCAGTATGTCTGGATTGTTCGAGAAAGAAGATTACTGCATTAAGCAGTTTGATGGCACAAATTTCACTATATGAAAGCAAAGAATCCTTGATGTGCTAATCAACAAAGGACCTGCAGCGCCATGAAAGAGCGCACAGAGGGTTTGTACATTGATGATCAATGGGAGGAGCTTGATACTCATGCCATGGCAACTATTAGGTCATGGTGAGTCTATATTTTTCGCGATTATAGAAAAAATTAATGTTAAAGAATTGTGGGAGTCTTTATATTCACTAGTATTAGTTCACACTTGAACAAGTTATTAGTGTGTTTACTTAGTTGAAGGGGCTTGCTTCTTTGTTCTTTGCTTGCATCATGGGATCCATCTAACACTACCATTAGTAACGCCGTCCCTAAGGGCAAGCTTTTTGGTGATGTTACCAGTGCTTTGATCATGGAAGAGATTCGATGCCAATCTCTTGACACTAGTGGACATGAAGATGCATATATGGCAAGTGAAAGTAGCCAAAGGAACAATCAAAGATAGAGATTTCGTAGTCACAGTTCTGGTCATTCTCAAGATCACAAGACTCTACATGTAGCAAGAGCTTTGAACATGGCATGTGAATGCTACCAATGTCACAAGAAGAAAGGACACATGAAAAAAAAAATTGTTTGTTGCAAAGAGAGCCATTGTCGTAAGTTTTGCACCTCCTAACAGTAGTGTGAAAACAGAGGATCTCAATGTTGTTGAGTCTTTACATCTTGATGTTGTTTCTAACATGCCACAGCCATCAAATGTACTAGTTTTCAATTTTGATTTGAGTCCAGAGATGTGGTTAGCTCTTGACAAATGCTAATATGTGCAAAATTGAATTACTAGCTCAAGTGCCATTTTTCATATTACTCCTCACAGTTCTCCAGTTATGCTTCTACACATGGTTCAGTTAAGCTGGGCGATTTTGATCAGCTTGAGATCTGTGGCATTGGAGATGTGAAATTATGTATGCGCAACGATATCGAGTTCATTTTGTGAGGTGTTAAGACATGTGTGAGATGCCTATGAGGGTAAAACTGGTGTGTAGATTGTGCAAGGCATCGTATGGCCTAAAACAAGGCTCAAGTGGTACATGAATTTTGACAAGTGCATGCAGTCCCAAGGGAATGAAAGGAGCCAAGAAGATCACTGCTTGTATACCCAAAAGTTGAACAATGGTTTACTTATCATCTTGATACTTTATGTCAATTATATGCTCATTGTTGGGAAGTTTAAAGACGAGATTGCCATCTTGAAAATTTCACTTAGCACACAATTTTCTATGAAAGATTTAGGAGGTGCAAATCATTTTCTTGGTCTGTGAATCAAGTGAGATCAAAAGCATGGAATACTAGATTTGTCACAGAAAAAGTATATCCACAAAGTTTTGAAACGTTTTAATATGTAGTGGGGAAGGCTACATTGAGTACCCCAATGCAAGAATATGCAAAACAAAGCAAGAATGTTACTCCCAAGTCTGATGCTGAGAAAGATAAAATGGACAAGGTCCCGTATTCTTGAGCAATTGGTAGTCTTATGTATGCCACTGTAGCCATGAGACCGGACATTGATTTTGCACTGGGAGTGGCTAACAAATTATGGAAAATCTTGGTAAAAAGCATTGGGAAGTTGTGAATCACATGTGGTAAAAAGCATTGGGAAGTTGTGAATCACATGTGGAAATATCTAAAATGTACAACAGACAAGTGCTTATGCATTGGGAATAGTGATGCATCCATTATGGGTTACACAAATGCAGATTATGTGGGTTGTGTCGATAGCCAAAGATCCACGTCTGGCTATGTATTCCTATTTGCTACAGTAGCCATGTCATGGAGATCATATCTCCACAATTGTACGTCATCTTCACCATAAAGGCAGAGTATATGGTAGTTTTTAATGCTAGCAGGAAGCATGTGGTTAGCTGGCCTAGTGGGAGATCTTGAAATTACTCATACTCCAATGTTGCATTGTGAGTGCAGTTGCATTAGCAAAGAACCCTCTGTTTCACTTCAAGTTGAAACACATAGAGGTTTGTTATCATGTGATATGTGACATATTAGCTACCAAGTGCATTGAGCTAGTCAAGGTTCATATGGATGATAATTCTACAGATGCTCTCACAAAGAGCCTACCCTCAAAGCATTTTGCACAATGCATGGAAGATGATGGGTGTAGGGTGAATCCACAAGATTGCTTCATGGTTGTACAGATGTACATACTTACACCTACACCCACTTGGGGATGATGGGTGTAGGGTGAATCCACAAGATTACTTCATAGTTGTACATATGTACATCCTTACACCTATAGCCACTTGGACCACATTGGCCTTTAATTAGGAGATTGTTAGGATTTAAGCCAACTGGTTGGATGCCCATCTCACAGATTTTACTAATGTTATCCATTATTTTGATCATAAAGAACAATAAAAAGATGTGAGGGTTGATCCTCATGTAGAGCTCCACCAACACTCTATGCACTCATCTTCTTCCTCACCCGCACTTGCACTTCACACAAACCACACGTGCATCACATACTCACCATCTCTAGATCACTATCGTCCTCAAATCTCCAAAAAAATCTTGTTATATCAAGATATAGGATGCACCACAAGAGCAAATTTGCATCAATGTTGATGCTCACCACTCTGGAAAGGTCATCGCCTATAAAAATAGCCACAAAGGTGTCATTCAATGTCAAAAACTCATGTGCAAGATCCACATCCTCAAGGAGGTCAAACCTCATGCCATTCTATGCAAGCATTGTAGAGCTAGTCTGTGATATGGCAATCCTTGTAAGAAAGCCTACCCATACTAGTTGAGCCCCAACCAAATGCATATTGGGATCAATGCCCCCAAATTAGTTCAAAACACCAAAGAACAAAGTGATTTGGAGAATATTCTTGCCAAAATAAACACAAGTGCTCATTACCAAAATTAACTTTACGTGGTGGAAAGTTTGTAAGGCATATTTGAGAGCACCACTCATATACTGTGGTTGTCTATCTATCCAACTTATTTAAAACATATCTGGCATTGCACACTAGTGGTAAGTGGAAAGCCCTAGATATTAAAAATTGAAAGAAGTCTACAATGATTGATGTATATGTGCTATCACAAACAAGAATAGAAAAAGAAGGGTGCCTCCATTCCAAAAAGTGAAATATCAAAATCGACAAGCGTGAAGGATGGGGGCAACCCCTACTGATGAAATGATGCCTGCATGTAGGACAAGCAGAATGTTGCACTCATGGTAGGCCATGAGTTTAACAACATCAATGGATTGTACTTTGAACGTTGAGGGGTTGAGATCCTTCTTAGCCACCGCATTGTAGAAGCAAGCGGTTATGTCTTCAAGCACGAGTGATGTGGCTATGTTTTAGGGGAAAGCATTGGACTTACAAACAGGTAAAGCAATATTTCAAATGCAATCAAAAATGGTATTTTTGGAATCTTAAGCACAACAAACCCCGGGCTAGAAATTTTCAGATTTAAATTCTGACAAAAAATGACCCCGCTAGTCCTTCCGAAAGATTCAACGTAAATTAAATTATTAAGAAAAATTGAATGGTTGCAGTAATCATTTTAAGCATAGACTTTACTAAAGGCCTCCCAGATATTTACAATATATTTACCAATTAATAGGTCAAAATATAGCAGAATTGATATTTTAAAGCTGGCAGGTAATGGGAGGGTCATCACTGACCTGCCAGGGACTCAATTAGCAGCAGGGGATGCCATCTTGAGCTGTAGGGCTACTTGAGCTACAAGAAACTGTCATTTTCAGCCTATGAGAGCTTATGAGTTCCGAGAAACCTATAAATAAGACCCCTTGCTTCACATTTTACGGAGACTTGGAGCCTTGGCAAATTCTCTCTCATTTAGAGGGATCTCTACTCAAAAATCACTAGAGAGCAAAGCTCTAGTCGGTTAATCAACTGTAATTAGCACTAACCCTTTTTTAATTAGTAGAACTATATTAATTTATTTATATTTTCTTACTTAATTCAATTAATTAAGAAGATTAAACCTATTTATACTCTAAAATTCTCTCCTAATTCTAAATTCTCTAGTGATTATTGAGATTAAGCTTAGGGATACTAATCTAATTAATTATTATATTATATTAGGACTAAAATTACATAATTTAACCATAAATTAATGATAATTATACTAATTAAACTTAAATTAAGATGAGATAATTATCAAAGCTGTGTTAGACTGTCAATATGTTTAGAAAATTATCTTTAAATTTTTTGAACAGTTATCTTTAAATTTTTTGAATAGTTTTTGTAATCATTTAAGCAGAATTATATTGTTTTTAAGAGAAAAGGAAAGGGAAAAATGGTCAGATTAATCCAAAAGGCTTTTATATAATTATCAGAGGTAAAACACATCCTAGAAAACCCGTGATAATTATCTTAACCTCAGGTAATTAGTATAACTAATTATCTCAGCAAAAAAACAATGTTTTAAAGGAAAAATAAAAGGGGGAAAATAGCAAACTAATCCAAAAAGCTTTGAGATAATTATCAGACATAAAATACATCTTAATAAAACCATGATAATTATCTTAACCTCAAATAATTAGTTTAACTAATTATCTCTGCAAAAAAACACTATTTTTAAGGAAAAATAGCAAATTAAATTAAAAAGCTTTGTGATAATTCTCAGAGGTAAAATACATCTTAGCAAACCCGTGATAATTATCTTAACACAGATAATCAGTCTAGCTAATTATCTTAGTAGAAAAACAATGTTTTTAAGAAAAAATTAAAGGGGAAAAATACAATTTAAACTATAAGGCTTTGAGATAATTTTCAAAGGTAAAACACATCTTAAGAAACCCGTCATAATTATTTTAACCACAGATAATTAGTCTAGCTAGTTATCTTAGTATAAAAACACTGTTTTTAAAAAAAATTAAAGAAAAAAATAGCGAATTAAACTAAAAATCTTTGAGATAATTTTCAAAAGTGAAACACATCTTAGGAAGCCCGTGATATTTGGCTTAAACACAGATAATTAGTGTAGCTAATTATCTTAGTAGCAAAACACTGTTTTTATGAGAAAATTAAACGGAGAAATTAGCAAATTATACTAAAAAGCTCTGAGATAATTTTCAGAGTTAAAACACATCTTAAAAAGCTCATGATAATTAGATAATTAGTTTAGCTAATTATCTTAGTAGAAAAATATTGTTTTTTGAGGATAAACTGAAAGGAAAAATTTGCAAATTAGATTAAATAGCTTTGAGATAATTTTTAGAGTTAAAATGCATCATTAAGACTTGTGATAATTATCTTAACCATATAAAGTTAATTAAACTAATTATCTTAGTTAAAAGACCCTAATTTTGAAGATAAATTAAAGAGAAAAATTAGTAAATCATGTTATATAATTACATGCTATTTATCAGAGTTAGAATACATAGTAAAAAGGCCATGATAATTATGTCAAGATTGAAAATTTAGTATAGATATTTATTTGAGTCAAATTTTAGATAAAAAGAAAAGGAGGAAATTAATAAATCATGTTAGACGATTACATGCTATTTTTCAGAGCTAGATTACATCATGAAATGGCCATGGTAATTATGTCAAGGCTAAAAACTTTGTATAGATATATTTTATCTAAGTCAAATTATACTAATTCTAGCTAAAATTTAAAGGGGAAAATTAATAAATCATGTTATATGATTACATTCTATTTACTAGAGTTAGACCATAAGATAAAGAGGCCGTGACAATTATGTGAAGGTTAGAAACTTAGTATAGATATTTATTTGAGTCAATTTATACTAATTTTAGATAAAAAGTAAAGAGAGAAATTAGTAAATCATGTTAGATGACTACATGCTATTCTTCATAGCTATATTACATTATGGAAAAGGTGTGATAATTATGTAAAGGCTAGAAACTTAGCATAGATATTTATCTAAGTCAAACTATACTAATTTTAGCTAAAAATTAAAGATAAAAATTAGATAATAAATTAAAAAACAAAAACATAATTACTAGATATAAAAAATATCTTAGAAAACCCATGATAATTATCTTAACCTCACGTAATTAGTTTAACTAATTATCTCAACAAAAAAACACTGTTTTAAATGAAAAATAAAAGAAGGAAAATAGCAAACTAATCCAAAAAGCTTTGAGATAATTATCAAACATAAAATACATCTTTAAAAAACCATGATAATTATCTTAAACTTCAATAATTAGTTTAACTAATTATCTCAATAGAAAAACACTATTTTTAAGGAAAAATTAAAAGAGAAAAATAGCAAATTAAATTAAAAGGCATTGAGATAATTTTTAGAGGTAAAGTACATCTTAGCAAACTCGTGATAATTATCTTAACCAACAGATAATTAGTTTAGCTAATTATCTTAGTAGATTAACAATGTTTTTAAGAAAAAATTAAAGGGGGAAAATACAATTTAAACTAAAAAGCTTTGAGATAATTTTCGGAGGTAAAACACATGTTAAGAAACCCGTCATAATTATCTCAACTACACAGATAATTAGTTTAGCTAGTTATCTTAGTATAAAAACACTGTTTTTAAGGGAAAATTAAAGGAAAAAATAGTGAATTATACTAAAAAGCTTTGAGATAATTTTCAGAGGTAAAATACATTTTAGGAAACCCGTGATATTTAGCTTAACCACAGATAATTAGTTTAGCTAATTATCTTAGTAGCAAAACATTGTTTTTATGAAAAAATTAAACGGAGAAATTAGCAAATTATACTAAAAAGCTTTGAGATAACCATCTTAAAAAACTCGTGATAATTAGATAATTAATTTAGCTAATTATCTTAGTAGAAAAACATTGTTTTTTGAGGATAAAATGAAAGGAAAAATTACCAAATTAGATTAAATAGCTTTGAAATAATTTCTATAGTTAAAATACAGCATTAGATATCTTTGACAATTAGCTTAACCATATAAATTTAATTAAACTAATTATCTTAGCTAAAAGATCCTAATTTTGAAGATAAATTAAAGAAAAAAATTAGTAAATCATGTTATATGATTACATGCTATTTATCAGAGTTAGAATACATAATAAAAAGGCCATGATAATTATGTCAAGGTTGAAAATTTAGTATAGATATTTATTTGAGTCAAATTATACTAATTTTTAGATAAAAAGTAAAGGGGAAAATTAATAAATCATGTTAAATGATTACATGCTATTTTTCAGAGCTAGATTACATCATGAAACAGTCGTGGTAATTATGTCAAGGTTAAAAACTTAGTATAGATATTTATCTAAGTCAAATTATACTAATTCTAACTAAAATTTAAAGAGAGAAATAAGTAAATCATGTTATATAATTACATTCTATTTAACGACATGAACGCGGAGGGGGGTGTGTTGAGCCAGCAGAGGAAGTGCTGAGCCAGCAGAGGATCACACCCACATTTTTGCTCACACCCATCATTTTGTAACCATTGATTGTAATAAATGTCTTTCCGACATTAATTTTGATTTGAGCCATTCATTAAGTAACGGGACTCAATTGAGTTTCCGGCTTATAATCCCGAAGTAATTTCACCTGTTGATGTAAATAATTAGAGATGTTCTCACCTCCAAGGCTGAGGTATATAAGCCAAAGTTTTGTAACCTAAGGAGGATTCAATTAATCAAAGTGAGTTTTTGAGCGCCGTGACTGTGTCTGAGAGAGAGAGAGAGAGAGAGCGAGAGTCTTATCTTCTTGCTACGCGAGCTACGGGGCCGCCATTGGAGAAGCGACACCGCCATTGTGTTAGCAACGGTGAGAGCTACGCACAGATACCAAGAGTGCGCGCTATCGGCTTCTACGTGTGGTAAGTTCCTACGAGCTTCGGTGTGAGTTTTCTTCCAACTCGTGTGTCGGAATAGAGCGTGCAGCATATCTATAGAACCACAACGAGTAGAGCTACACATTAGTACCATCGGGGGTCAAGTTTCAGTCACCTGTATTTTTCGGCCTGTCTTCATACGCGTTTGCCGCACGGAGTGGTTATAGGTTGATTTTGCAGTTCAAGTCTTTAGGGTGTTGTTCTTACCTAGTGCATAGACTTCCCCTTGAGTTTGAGATCGATTCGATGATTCTAGATCCTGTTTCGTATAGCATTCGTTCGTAGTACGGATTTCAGTCACTTGCGTATTTTAGAACTTAGATTTGATTTCCTTAGTAGTGATTGTCATTAGAAGGTCGAGTAGGTGATTTGACACCCACCTAGTTGTTTCCATGCGCCTACGGGTCAAGCTCCGTCCTCGTCTGACAAATTCTGTTGTTGGTTGAGTTCTCGCTATTTAGCTTCCGCTAGCGGCGTAACCGCCTTAACATTTGGCGCCGCTGCCGGGGACGAGAGCCCTAAGTAGGTGACCTTAGACTAATCCTACGAGGTGAGTCGTATAAACTACTTTGTATACTTTAGTTAGAAAAGATCTAGGAGTGGTGGACTCCGAAGATCTCGAGAGATACTAGGAAGTGGGGTATTCCTGGGTCTTCCGTGTTGACAGTATTTTTAGTTTAGCTTAGATTTGTTTGTTGTTTTGTTGGTGTTGAGTAGTTGTTGATAGAAGAAGAATTTGCTAGTCCGTGAGTGACAGTGGATATCTTTAAAGTCACAATTACCAAACCCATTTTATGATTAGGAATAGCTTAGGTAGGACTTCATTTGATCCTGATCTAGAGCTAGTAATCATTGGAGTATTTGCTTGATATGGTTGATTGCATGTTAGATCACTAAACCGTCGAGTTAGTAGTGAAACTTGCAATAAACAAAAGTCAGAGAAATTTTCTGTGTATCTGGGAGTTGCTGAGCACTTGAGAAAGCTTTAGGAAGGATTCTATGCCAAAAAAACTGGAAATCTGCAACTTTAGACATCATACGCGTATGATGTCTAAATGACCAAACAGAGACCAAAACAGAAATTTTGACTTTACCAAAGTGTTCAAAAGGGGGGTTATACCCTAATTTCAACTTAAAACAAGAGCATTAACACTCAAAGAAACCCAAAAAGACAAGTCGGAGTCCAAGAAACGCAAAGAATAGGAAATGTTGGATTCAAATCTTGTTTTTACATTCAAACCTGACAAAAACACTTGAAACTCAATTATAAACATTGGAGAAGGCTTAAAACCAAAAATAGTCAAAATCTGGGACAAAAGACATCATACGCGTATAATGTCTTTTGGCACATCCACTGCTTATTTTTGATATCTGACCTGACAAGATTGTTACAGGCACTGTAGGAAGCATAAATATCAAGTTTGGACCCAAATTGATGAAAAAGACATCATACGCGTATGATGTCTTTGACCTAATTTTGGACATATTTTGATACTTTGCTAACACAGATCCATTGTAATAGCTGCCTAGAGGTTATATTTCAAGTTTCATCCCATTTGGATAACAATTGACCCAAAAACAAGTCAAAAGCAGAAAATTGCCAAGAAAAGCCTGAACTAGCCATAACTTGCTCAAACAGAGTTCAAACTGAATTTTGTGAGTGAACAGAGCATAAAGGGGCCACTGAGAGTGAGCATAACCAAAATAGTCAAAATCTGTGAAAAAAGACATCATACGCGTATAATGTCTTTTTCAGCATAGCTGCGACAAAATTCTCACTTGATGAAATAGAAGTTGTCCAACTGACAAGATTAAACAATTGACCAAGTATCAGTCAGTTTGGATTAATTCTGACCACAAAAACTTGGGGAAAACAAATTGCCGAGACGGAAAAGTTACAGTCCTTTAGGGGAATTGATGAATTTGAGATCGGGCAGGAATCTCCGGAATAATCAACCAAAACAAGGGGAACCAGCAAGTGTCATATCAACCGAGGGAAGTGTAAACCAAAGTTGGGTGCAACCATTAGAGCCGATCTTTGAAGGAAGTGTTTCTGATACTTCTTCGGAGAGGTCTTACGAGATTTTCACCGAACACTCGAACAGGAACAACAGAGAAAATATGGCAGCAGGATCATCAAACCCTTCTGCCACCATGAAGCTATTGTTCATAAAATACCAGTACGACAATGAGCAAGGTGCCAAGATCTACAAAGATGGAATGGACCGCTATTGTGTAAAGATAGAAGATAGACCTAGTGAGTTCAAGGACTTAGTGCCTGTGAGCTATAGCGGAGATAGATATCTAGATGACGAGGGTACCATGTACTTGGTAGTTCTAAACCCTAACATTGTGGACAAGTGGGGATTGATGGGCACCAAAGCCAAAATAGATGAAGAACTCGAGGAGAAAGCACCAATAATGAACTTCCCTAATGCGAGGTTAAGAAGAGAGAATGAAACTACAAGGATCAACACTGATAACATCTATGTGGGGCTATACAAATATAATAATGGGGAGCAAGATCTCTATTATAGATGTGAAGAACCCTACACCGGAGAGTTGACAGACAAAAAAAGACTCTATGTCTTTACCTACACAGAGGGATCGGAAGTGAAAATTGCCGCTTACGATAAGTATGGCAGGCAATACTCAACAATGGGCAAGAAAGAATTAGAAGGATATACATACTTTGGGGGACCACTACATCAGTATTATGTTACTTCTAGCTCACATAGACCAGCACCAACAAATGACAGACTATCTGTTCTCTTTATTGAGGGACTGAGGAACGACACTCTCAAGAAGGACTTGCACTTGAAAGCTTGTACAAGTTTCGAGCAAGTAACGAGAGAGGCATTGTACTTAGTGGATAACTGTACGGTTTATGGAGAAGTGTCAGCGGATACAGATTTTGCATCCAGTAGCTCCTCCTCCGTAGCGAGCGAGACTACCACTAAAAAGAATGTTCAAACAACAACCATGCCAAATGTAGAGCAAATGATAGAAGATGCTCTAAAAAGGATGGCACCTTACCAAAAACCATTACCAAAAACACTGAAATGGTGTGCTATTGAACAAAAATGGACAAATCATCCAACAGAGGAGTGTTATTACAACAAAGGGTATGTAAGGGAGCGCCAGTATGCACCTCCTGCTCAATTAGCACCACCTCAGATACATCCAGTACCTCGATACCCAACGGGAAATGTACCAGGACCTATGGGGATAGAAAGACCGCAACCGGTATTGGGACAACAACCACCTTTACCAGGAGCAAGACCAGTGGGCATTAGATATGCACCAACCTTAGAGAATCAGGAAGAACAAGCCTTAGTGCCTGTTCAAGCCTATTATGAAGAATCTGGTGCACACATGTCTCCAACTGTGTATTACCCACCAGAAGAACCCAAACAACCAGAACCATGGGGCATGATTGGGAATGTTGGAACACCAACAGTTACAAGTGCTTCTGATGAAGAGAGATACAATTTGGACGCAAGAACATTGATGTTCATAGCTCATGGAGGGTTAACAGGACAAAGACCATCCTATCCACAAAGGACGAATCAAATGGGACCAAGACTAGCACTAGGACCCTGTTACAAGTGTGGAGGTGACCATCTGATGAATGTTTGTCCACATACGGAAATCATTAGAATAAATGCTTATTGCACTGAGTGTGGGATTACTCACTTCATTGAGGATTGTTCAAAGAATCCAAACAAAGTGCAAAAGACGACATTGAATATGCTAGAAACTATTCCTACCAGCAGTGGGTCTGAAAATGAAACTCTGATACCAACGCAAGTTGTTACTAGAGCTCAAGCTAAGAAAACCACTAGAGAACCTGAGAATGGAAAGTTAGCGACTGAAGTGGTTAATCAAGGACCGCGGAGTCAGAAAAACACATGGAAAGCTAGAAAAGCACGCATGAAGTTGAGAAAAGAACGTGAAGACGGTATTCTAGCTGAGGAACTAAAGCGAACTAAAGATAGATTAGAAAAACTTGAGAGTCAAAATGGGAAACGAGAGATGAGCCTAGAAAGAACGAAACAAAAGAGTATCAAAGAAACAACGAGCTTAAGCTCAGGGGGATCAGTGCTAGTCGACAAAGTACACGAACCATTGGACGCACTGATGAGAGCTTACGAAGCTAGGTTAAAGAACAACCAAACACAAGAACAGAGGTGGATGACATACCCAAACGCGGAATTGGAAAAGCAGAGACTTGAAATGTGCCAGAGAATGATCGAGACTGCACAAGCCTTATTAGAACCACCAAAAGAAACAATGAATTGTGGAAAGGAAAACCCAATTCAGCAAGAGACTATCGTTTCACGGGTAGCTGAAAAGACTCCCAGTGCACAAAAGCCTGAAAATACACAAAAGGATGACCGCATAGTATTGAACACAACCGATCTGGAGATAGAGAGTTTTCATCCAGTCATACAGAGGATTTACGGAAAAGATGAGGATTACAATGAATTTTGGAAACAAGTGAGAGAGGCAAACTTTGCAAACGAGCTAAGTTGCCAAGCTAATCAGACAAATTGGGAAAAGGACATCAGGAATCCTCCCATAGTGGAATTTGAGGCAGGATCTCAAGTGGACTTGGATCTGCAATCTTACTGGGGAGATGGGGGCTCTGTTAGAACAATGGAGAGCAAACCTCATTCACTGAAAACCTTACCTTCATACTTAGGAGAGTATGAAGCAAAATCCGAGGTTAGAGCACTTCCCTCACGAAGAATTTCATCAGAAAAAGTCATGGACTCGCAAGGATTGATAGAGATCTTGTCAACACCAGTGACATGCACTATCACTCTAGCTGAGCTTTTGAGGCTAAGACCACATATGTGGACAACTGTAGGAAAATGCTTGGAGAAATTCGGGATAACAGACCCAACATCGAGACTGAAAGAGGGTATACAAGATCTGAGTAAACCACAAAAGAACGCTAAGCCTGTACCCTTAAACAAGGTCGGAGAGTATTGCGAAGGTGAAGAGGGGAATACAACCTTACCAGTTGAATTCCAAGGAGTAAACACGATGGAAATACTAGACAGCGGAGCTGGGGTAGCCATTGCTACAAAAGAAATCTGGAAAAAATGGGGGAAACCAGCAATAAGGAAGACTAGGTTGAAACTCCAATTAGCAGATGGACACATGGAGAAACCTATGGGGTTATTAGAGAAAGTTGTAGTGACTTCTTGCGGCATTGAATACGAACATACTTTTGCTATTGTCGATTTTGCCAAGGAGAATAACTATGATATCATATTGGGAAGACCATTCATGAGACAGTTGAAAATGGTCCAAGATTGGGGCTACGATTACATATACTTGAGAAATATGGAAACCACTACACGTGTGAACCTGAAAGACCATAGCTACAAAGATGTGAACCGAACACCGGTAGAGGAGTTTGATTCAGCTACTTTGGCGGGATCCGAATTTCCAGCTTGGTTAGGTAAACCCAAGGAGTTATGGATGTGTGGAGCTTCGAAATGTGGAAGTCTAAAACGAGAAGAATGTGTTTTAGAAAGGGCTATCGAAGACGAAATTTATGTAGGAGAACCCTTTCCAGAGGACACGTTTGAACCATTAGAATGGACACACATTCTAGCAACCCTAGATGTTTGTGCAATTCCGGATGGTCCCACAACAAAATTTTCCGACAAGGACGGGTACGACGTGGTTGCGTATTTCATGTTGAGAACTGTGCTCGAAAAAGAAACTGAAAAGAACGATACACTGGAAAAGGAAGATGAAGAAGAGGTGTTTCACGACATTCCCAATCATCCAGAGTGGGAAAATGAAGCAGACAACGAGTCAACGGACAATTCAAACGGAAACGAAGAAACTATAACGGATGTCCGATTTTATGATTTTCCGAACCAAACTAAACAACGCCAGAAACACTATAGAGCAAAGAAAAAAACAAAAGGGGTTAGAACCAATCCGATGACTAGAATAAGAGGAAAAAATCAATTCCTAATGCTAGTAAAGGCTGAAGATTGTGTTAAGGATAAGATTTCTGGAAGAATGAGAGGCAGTGATCAAAAGAGCTTACGAAAAGACAAAAGAGGCTCAAGAAATCAAGTTCAAAAGAATGGAACGAAAACTGAAACAGAAAAATCATAAAAGAACAAGCGCAACAGAGAATACACGGAGTCCAAGTTAGAACGTAGAAACAAGTACAGAGAGCTCAAGAAAACTCTGAAGGAAGTTTGGACGACAGAAATTGAGAGTGGAGAGGACGAAAACGTCAAAATCAAGGAAAACATGGATGTTCCCTCTCACTATAGGAAATTCACAATAGAGGATAGGAAGGTGATATTAACCCCACCTATTCGAGAGAGGAAGGAGAACGAATCTTATGACGGACCGGAGGATGCAAAAAAAGTTGATTTAGCAGCTCCAGGTGAGACGCCTAGACCGGTGTACATAGCCACAGATTTGTCTCCAAGCGAGGAAGAGAGACTTTTGAGTCTTCTCAGAGAGTATAGGGATGTGTTTGCATGGTCTTATAAGGACTTAAAGGGAGTTGACCCATCGATATGCCAACACTCAATCCCACTGAAACAAGACGCAAAGCCTAGCAGACAGAGACCATACACATATAATGATACTTTTGCTAAGCGAATCAAGGAAGAGATAGATAAGCTAATGGAAGCTGAATTCATATACGAGATTGAACACACTGATTGGGTATCTCCGATTGTGGTAGTACCTAAGAAGAACGAAAAACTCCGAGTGTGTGTCAACTTAAAGAAAGTGAATGCTGCAACAATCAGGGACAATTATCCCCTGCCGATAACTGATCATGTTCTGGAGAGTGTATCAGGGAAAACAGCATACTCCTTTCTTGATGGTTTTTCAGGATATAACCAGCTAGCCATAGCACTGGAAGATCAACATAAAACAGCTTTTGCAACGGAGTGGGGAATTTATGCTTATCGGGTTATGCCTTTTGGTCTAACCAATGCTCCCGCAACCTTCCAGAGGCTGATGACGCATGCTTTCAAAGAATACTTAAGGTTGTTTCTCGAAATATACATGGATGACTGATGTGTACATTCTCTACTGAGAGATGAGATTTAGAACACCTAAGAAAAGTATTTGAGAAATGTAGGACATATCGCATTTGTCTCAATCCTGAGAAATGTGTGTTTATGGTCCGACAGGGCAGAATTCTGGGACATATTGTCTCACAAAACGGAATATCCACGGATTTAGAGAAGATAAAAGTTATAGTGGATATGCCTAGACCAACCAATGCGAAACAAGTACAGAGATTTATGGGACATTGTGGATATTATAGACGATTTATTTACATGTACGCTATAATAGGCCAACCACTTTACAGGCTAATAGTGAACTTTGAATGGACAGAGGAGTGTGAGGAATCGTTCAAGAAATTGAAAGAGGCAGTCATCACTGCTCCAGTCTTGAAATCACCAGATTGGGAGAAGATATTCCATGTGCATATAGATGCTTCGGCATATGCAATAGGATGTATTCTGGCTCAGTCAGAAGAAGGAAACATGGATTTTCCTATTTGTTACGCCAGTCGACAGCTCAACCATGCAGAGAAGAATTACACCACAACAGAGCGAGAAGGATTAGGAATGATCTATGCTGTGAAGAAATTTCGGCATTATCTTCTAGCCAACAAGTTTGTGTTTTTTACGGATCACCAAGCCTTGCTCTACCTAGTGAATAAACCATGCAATACTGGGAGAATAGTGAGATGGTTCATTATCTTACTAGAATTCGACTTCACGGTAGTAGTAAAGAAAGGAAAAACACATCTTAGAGCTGATCATCTTTCGCGATTGACGAATGGAGAAGACCCTATAGGAGTAGATGACGACATGCCAGACGCGTACTTGTTCAACATAGAAATGATACCTAAGTGGTCTCAAAATGTCGTTAACCTATTAACCTATGGAGGAGAGTTCGATAGAAGAGAATAAAACCTGAAACATATTGCTATTCAGCAATCCAAGAATCTTCAATTGATTGCAGGAAGGTTGTATCAATTGGGAAATGATCATGTTTTATGACTATGCATCAATCCTGAGGAATATAATATATATCTGCGCGAAGCACATGTTCAGGAATGTGCATTTCATTGTTCAAGAAGGAACACATATAGGAATTTGTTACAATTGGGAGTCTATTGGCCAGGAATGAAAGAAAGCGTACATGAATATGTCACTGTATGTATTGTATGTTCATCAAAACCGCCAGCCGAGTATTCGACATTATATCAGATAATGATCGCTCCATAATGGAGTCAGTATATTGTTGAATATCTCACAAATAGAACTTTCCCAGAAGGAACGTCAAAAGCTCGTCAGAAATCTGTAGAGACAGAAGCTAGAGATTACGCTTTAATAGGAGATCAACTCTATAAGAGAGGTAAAGACAACCAGCTTAGGATTTGCGCATCAGAGTCTGAGTATGTGATAATCCTGGAGCAAGCTCATGGAGGAGTAGGTGGAGGCCATTTCTCAGGTGATAAGACAACAAAACTTGTCTCAGCCGCAGGAATATGGTGGCCAACATTACATATGGACGCTGAGGAATACGTTAAACGGTGTGATGACTGTCAGCGGACCAAAGTACCACTTAAAAGAGATGATATGCCGCTTAGACCAATGATGGGGGCAAGAGCTTTTGCAAAATGGGGGATTGATTATGTCGGACCCATTTCACCTCCTGCATATAAGACTCATGCACAATACATCATTGTGGCTACAGACTATCTAACAAAGTGGGTCGAAGCAAAGGCAACTCAAAAAGCAGATGCCAGGACCACGGCACAATTTTTGTATGAATACGTCTTTGTACGATATGGATTGCCAATAGAAATTGTGAGTGATCGAGGCACACATTTTATAAATGAAGTGATAAAGATCCTTCTAGATGAATTCATGGTAATCCATAGGAAATCAGCCCCGTATCATCCACAAGCAAACGGACAAGCTGAAGCAACAAACAAAACCATATGTACGATCCTCACGAAGATTGTATCTGAGTCGAGAACTGACTGGGACCAAAAGTTACATTCAACATTATGGGCATATAGGGTGGCGTAAAAAACATCCATAGGAACGACCCCATATAACATGGTTTTTGGGCTAAATGCTATCTTGCCAATAGAATTCTTGATTTCAACCTTAAGGGTGGCTAAGGACCTAGAGTGGACAGGGCACGAGCTTTCTGATAGAATAGATGACCTGGAAAAGCTAGACAAGCTTCGCCTAAAAGCAGTAGCTTCTATCTACGCTCAAAAAAGACGACAAAAGGAATTTTTTGATAAGCATGTGCGGACTAAAGAGTTTAAAGTTGGGGACTATGTCCTAGTTTACACTCTGAAACAGCATGCTAAGAAGCTTAAAAAGTGAGGGATGGGACCTCTGGTGATTAAAGATCTATCACCAAGTGGAGCCGTCAAGCTTGCTACATTAGACGGAGAAGAAATGCCCAATTGGATTAGTGGATGCAGAGTGAAAAAGTATCTTTTGCCGCTAACCCAAGACATGCTTCTCAAAATACATCAAGAAGAGCTGCGTGTCCAGAAAAAGAAAAAGATTGTGGAGGAAGCGCAAGCCGAGGCGAAGGAAAGAATGGAGAAAAGAAGACTACTGCGTCAGAAACAGCGCAATGAAGGAGCAATACGAATAAACGCAGTTAGTATAACAGAAATGGGAAATGACAAAGAAGAACCCATCATTGAATGCAAAGTAGGGACCAACCAAATCAAAGCCAGAGCACTATTGGATTCAGGAGCTCAAGCTAACCTACTTTCACTCAGTTTGTATAGACAATTGACAAATGACACGAAATTACAAACTGCCAAGCAAGAGTTAAAAAGTTACTCTGAGAACTCAATCAAAACTGTCGGATGCACAGTTTTACATATACAGATTAACCAGTATGTGTATCCTCATATGTTTTACGTGGTTGAAGACCAAGCTACACAACATCCATTATTGCTAGGACAACCATGGCAGAAGCAATACAATGCAATGATTGACTGGAGTTCTAAATCAGTGCTTATCAAATACGAAGGTGAAAGTCAATCAGTTAAGTTCACTAAAGGAGCAGAGCCAACTCCAAAGGAAGAATCCACGGACAAGGGCAAACAACAAACAGAGAAAAAGAAGAAGCAATGGCAACCAAAAGTTTCTACACAACTGGATTGCTCGTCGACGAGGAACTCTCAACATTGGATAAGGAAGACAAGCAATAATATAACAGCTCAACCTTGGGATAAAACGGAGTCAACGTTGGTATGGAGACCAAAAAAGGCTGTGCCAGAAAACACAAACAGAGTCTTCAATACCAGACAACAGAATGATTCCAGACAATCAAGGACAGTGAAACAGATCTGGATTCCAAAGAAGTTCATGACAGCACAAAGCTATAGCAAGCAAATTTGGATCCCAAAGATTTGTAAACAGGAACTCCCTTCAATACAATCAACGGAAACTCCTAGGTATTTCAAGGCGAGGAAATCAACACACAGAACAAAGCAGGTTTGGGTCGCAAAGAGTTTGTGGCAAGCACAAGCAAAGCGGAAGCAGATTTGGATTGTGAAAAAAGACAACAAGGTAACGAAGAATCCATCTACTGATTCTACTACCGAAGTGCCAAAACCAACCCAAAACCCGACCACCAATCCTTCAATCAAACAAAGAGCAGCTTTATTGGAAAGACTGTTGTATCATCGCTCTACAATTGCATTGGGAACTTATGACCAAAACAACTACAATGCTTCACCCACAGACACTTCATAGTCGTCCGGGAGGACTCAGACTAGGAGGGGGGGAGGTATACAGGAGCTACAAAGCAGCTACAAGCGGGAAAAACAAAGAAAAACAAAAATTATATTACAAGGGCAGTGTCTTACATGATTTTGCAATTTTTTATGTTTGATTGCAGATATTGATAATATTTATGCCCTTATATACCTTGTTTTGCAACAAGAAGAGATCAAATGATGAATTTGGGTCTCTAGATGTGTAAATATCACTAAATAAGAGTGTTTTTGGAGCTAAAAAGTGGAAAAAGTGGTAATCCAAGTCCAGAAATCACAAAGAAGTGTATATTCATATACACAGGGTTACCAGCTATTTATCGTGTATGTTTGGAATTTTTTGGCTTCAATTTGCTATTTTCCTTTATTTTTTATGATTTTCTTAATAAAAGTAAAAGAAAAATAAAAAAGCAGGTGAAATGAGATCGGAAAAAAGAAAAGAATAGACGGTGATGGTCCTAATGACAAGGGCAACCCATGGTAAAAATTGGGTACAATTCTGAAAAAGTTGCGGAAAGCCCGAAATGACAATATTTTGGCAAAGTGGACAGATTTCTCAGAAACAGGTCAAAGGAGTCCAAATTGAGAAATTTCAAATCCTAAAGTGCATTTCACGACGAGATAGGAGCACATGTCAAATTTGGTAACAAGTGATCCGGGAAGCCCGAAGTTAAGTATTTTTCACTTCACTATCAAGCTCATTTCCACTATTACCTTCTTGGAGAGAGCAAAGAGCACACAGGAGCATCCGACCTTCTACCGCCTTCTACGACTGCTACGAGAGCTCAGAGGACACCAGACATGAGAGGTAGACTCGTTGCCATAAGCTTTTGATGCTTATCGTTAACTTTTGTCGCGAAAACTCACCAAAACCAAGAAACAAGAGCAGACGGGGAATGGGGAAGAACGCTAGGTAGGGGCACAACCGCCTAACCAAACCTTGCAAGAACTTAGAGGTGGGTTACCCTAGTATAGGAGATGAGTTTCTAACACTCAAAGCTCGAGAAAGAACGACTGAAAAAACCCTAGGTCAACAGAGCCTGCAAGAGGCAAACAGAAAAAAGTTGTCGGAACGACACAAAACTTCTCAGGAAGCTTAACAACATCGAGGGCAATGCAACCATGGAGTATCTCCGGGTTTGGATCACCAAAAGTAGGTCGGAACAACCGATTCGGCTGCGGACACACAAAGCGTCATTTTGGCATAACGGCTAAAATTGACGACCAAATGACATGAAACTTCACAAGCAGCTTCAAATATACATGGATGACTTATGTTTGCAAGCAAAACCCAAAAGAAAGCTGATTCACTTACCGATGGTGAAAAAGACGCTTTCGGGCAACCAAATGGAGAAAGATGGAGAACGGGGAGCCAAAGTCAAGTTCAACCAAATAGGTGGCTTCACAACATATCCAATGAGCTGGAAATGCAACTCTCGAGAAGAAAAGTTGAAGAAATTCAACTCCAAGGCAAAAAGACGACTTCGGAGACTGAAATGCCTATAAGGGGGCTTTTTAGCTAAACTGATGACTTTTTAAGTTGAAAACTAGTTAGCAGGGCTTAGGGCACTAGCACAAAGCATTCTTTGCACAAAAAACCAACATTTCAAGAAAAGACATCATACGCGTATGATGTCTCACAGCATGATTTTCACATCCATTTCAACATTTGAGTGCATAGCCTCATTCCACATGTTAATCACATCCTATGAACCAAGTATCATGAGAATTGGAGTTAGAAAACCCAAGGAAAACCAAAAAGACGCAAAGTAGGCCATAAAATTGATTTTTGGTCCTAATTTTGTCAAAATAACTCCAAACTCATTGAAACTTTGTAGGATTGTTGATTAACACATCTACAAGCTATCTGGAACCAAAAAGCACCATTTTGACACAAAAGACATCATACGCGTATGATGTCTATTTGCACTTACAGAGCCAAAAATGCTCATTTGTCATCATACATCCATTATATATATCTAATACATGCTACATATGAAGTTTGGAACCATTTGGTCAGGTGGATCACCCCATTAGCCCAATTAAGAGAAAATCCTTCATACAAAGCCTATTTTTGTCCCAAATCCAACATATTCAAGTCCAAACCAAGATTTGAGTATAAACAGTCCTTCACTAGCACATGGAAAGTCCACAGAACCAATCCCATGAAAAATTGATGAAAAAAGACATCATATGCGTATGATGTCTCCAGAGCCATTTTTAGTCCAAATTCTATCCAAACTTGATAAATCCACTGAATAAGCCTATCTAAAGCCAAAACCAAGCTTATAGAGAAAATTGGTCCAAAAATGCACTAAAAGACATCATACGCGTATGATGTCTCACTATGTGATTTTGGCACCTCGGGGCTTCAACCACCAAACAGAAGTGATCTACATGCCATTTGAAGGTGAACCACCAAGTTTTATCCAATTTGGATCATAAAATCCATTTCCCTTTCAAAATTTTGCCAAGAGCCTGAACTGGACTGAACTGGCCAAAACTTGACCAAATGGGATCCAGACTCAAATCCAAGCATATGATACTCATGTATACACTATCAGCTACAAGCACAACCAATATGAAGTCATTCTGACACAAAAGACATCATACGCGTATGATGTCTCAAGCATGTTTTTGAGCCTAGTTTGCATATTTTTTCACCTACATTGCATCCTTAGGCCCTGAATAGCTCATGTTTCAATTTTCAAGTCATTTGAATAGTTAAAAGCTTCATTTCGGCTTTCAGTACTAAAAAGACGCTAACTTCTGAAATTGGAGTTACAGGATCCATGGATTCCGCTAAGTCATCGGCAACTAAGAGAAAAAGACCAACCATCAAGGATGCTCTTGCAGAAGCAGAACCTTTTGATATTCCAACAGAAACCCTCAAGCCAACCAAGACTTGGGTGGAGGAAGCAGTACTAGAAAAAGAGGGAATAAAGATCTACCAGGGGACTTTCAGAGATCCTCAAGGGCAATCGGTCGATGTACCTATGATCCCACGAGAATTAGTGGATTATAGCAGATCAGAGAACATCAGCAGATACCTGGAAAAGGCTGACTTACACAGGTTCTTCACCTCGAGACCATCAGGTGTAGACACAAGAAGAGTGTATGAGTTGGCAACATCCATTCAGAAGGATGGGAAAGCCACGTTGACAGCCATGGATGGAGAAACAGTTGAAGTACAGATCACTCCACAGCTCATTGCAGATGCATTGAAGCTGCACAACAAAGGGAGTTCTGTCAGAGAAAGAAGGGAGGCCATAGAGGTCTATGGATCAAAGAAACAAAATACAACCTACGGAGATATGGCAGATCAACGAGCGGCAACCCTTTGCCGATTATACAACCAGTTTCTCCATGTGTGCAGTAAAAGACCGCAGAAGTATACTACACCACCCCATGCCATTGCGACAACCATCACATGGGCACTGAAGAGCAACATGCCAAAAGAGGTGAATTATGCTCAATACATCCACGAGCAAGTAATCGCCATGCACAACCAGAAGCCAAAGTACATAGGAGGAGGAGAAATCCTAACAAGAATAGCTTATGAAGCTATTGGAGCGAGGGATCAAGGGCCACGGGTTCCCTCCCAAAATGAGTGGCTTAGAGAAGCCGATGAAGAGAAAGAACAGCAAGAAGTATCCAAGAGGGCGTCCACAAGAGCACGCCGAAAACTAGAAATAGTTTCAGAACCTGAAGAGGCTGTGGACGAGCCGCTCAAGAAGAAAGCGAAGAAGAAGGCTGATCCCAAGCAAACCAAAAGTCAAAAAGCCGCAAGAATGGAAAGGCTGGTGGAGCAGTTTAGAGCGGAAAGAGCTCTAAAGGGGGACTTTGAAGAAATGTGGGTGCCAGACCCCACTAAAGTCGGAACCAGCTCAGCCAGGCCACATGTTGATCAATATGATCAATATATTAGAGCTTATGAGGAGTCGGAGGCCATACTGGAGCAGCAACCTGTCGAACCTTATACTGAAGAGGAAGTACAGCTTTTAAAAGGTGAGCTGAAAAAGGACGACAAGGAGAAGAAGGAAGTAGATGAGTCTACTGAACTTCGAGAGAAAGACGGGCAAGCAAACAAAGGGAAATCCAAGATGACTGAGGACAATCAGCCCTCCTTTACTGATGTACCAAGGCAGAAGAAGACGGAAATTATTGTGGAGGAAACCACAATAGAAATAGAAACAGAAGTTATGGAAAAGCCGGAGGCCGGGACCAAGGAAAAGGAGATAGATCCAGTTCAGCAAAAGAAAGATGATTATGAGGATCTGGTAGCGATCGGATACAGTGAAGAAGAGGCCCTGGAGGCAGTTTATGGGATATCCCTACGAAAACAAGATGATCGGGAAGGGACGAAGGAAAAGACAAAGGGTACAATGGAGAGTGAAGAGAAAATGGACGAACAGAACATACTAGAAGAGCCGAAGCCATTGGAGGTGGTGGCAGAAAGAGCTGTCAAGTTGACAGATGAAGATGAAAAAGACATGCACATGGTGCATGAACTGCTCAGCAAGATTAAAGAAAGATCCAGAGCAAAGGAAGTAGCAATTGAGACAGCAAAACAAAAGGAAGCAGAGTTGCAGAAGAAGTTAGAGAATGCTATGACTGAATCTGAAACTCATAATGCATCACTCTACGACGCAGAAAACGAGAGAGACGGCTTGATACTCCAACTAGCTGAAGCTTCAAGAGAGGTAACAAGTTCACAGGAAGCAAAGGAGCGAATAGAAGATGAGCTGGAGGCAGTCAAGGATGAGCTCATTGAGCTAAGGGAAAGAGTCGAACTTCAAGAAAGGACAATCACAAGACTCAGGACCACCCCTAGAGCTAGCAGAGCAGGAACAGAACAAGAGGGAGCCCTCGTACCAGCTCTGGAAGATCAGGTCAGAAGTTTGCAAAGAGAGCTAAGGTTAGAGCAAGTGCAAAGATTGCACATGGCGGAGGGATCATTTGCTGCAGAGGAGAGGCTCACATCAGAAAACCAAACACTAAGGACAGAAAATGAGGCCCTCCGCAAACAGCTCCAAGACCTCCAAGAGCAACAAAGAAGAGAAACAGAGACACCACAAGAAGAAGCAGGGGGAGCAGCCATAGAGCTACCAGAAACTAGAGAGGCAACCACAATTGAAGATCCAGCCCCAGTTCAAGAAGTGGCCTCAACTTCAGGAATCTCTGAAGAAGAATAACAAAGGCTCCAGGACCAAATAGAAAAGTCAACAGAGGAAAGTGCCAAGACGGAAATGGAATGGGAAAGGAGACTCCTCATCTCCATTAGACTTCAAGGTTTAGACACAAAAGTGCTCCATGAAGAGTGGATACAACCCAGCCTGCCTTTCCCTCTGATGAAATTTGAAGTGATAAAGACGAAAAAGAGAATAGAGGAGGAGCAGTATGTCGCTCTTTACGAAGGCGACATCACAAAAGATGAACAATCAAAGAAGATTGTAGATTCTCAACCTAGATGGAGGAAAGGTTGGCTGAACAAATACCCAGCCTACCTCATCTACTTGGTAGAGGCTCCAAAGGAGATTCGGGAGGATGCAACCTTCTGCCCGGTGCCAAGAGTCAGAAGCTGGAAAGAGCATGGCAGGATTGCAGAAAAGAAGCCAAATTGGCTTAATTACCCAAGGATGCCAGGACCAAAGGCAGGAGAGAGAATAGGTAAAGCCTACATGGTGAAAACCCTAACGGGCACCATCAAACTCTTTACTGGCTCTCCTGACCTTTCGTGTCAGATGCTAAAGAAGATCTGCAGGACTCTCTTAGCATGCATTGAAGTGTTCGCGCCAGATAAAGCCACGACCTCGAGTCTACTATCGATGGCCGACACAGTGACGGATATGATGTATGATCTTTCATTGCAGCCATCACCAAAGGTGTTACATCTCTTATACCAAAGAATTATGTTTTTGCCTAGCTTCCACATGCAAACATTCGAAGAAGCTTTCTACACCGGCTTTTTCACTCACGAAAGCAAAATATTCGGCCCAACCTTGACCATCGGCAACCTACGCTACGAATCACATTTGCAGATGCTCAAGACGACAGGACTCTATTGACCAAGCCTAAAAGTCATGTCAGGGACGACATAAACGCGGAGGGGGGGAGTGTTGAGCCAGCAGAGGATCACACCCACATTTTTGCTCACACCCATCATTTTGTAACCATTGATTGTAATAAATGTCTTTCCGACATTAATTTTGATTTGAGCCATTCATTAAGTAACGGGACTCAATTGAGTTTCCGGCTTATAATCCCGAAGTAATTTCACCTGTTGATGTAAATAATTAGAGATGTTCTCACCTCCAAGGCTGAGGTATATAAGCCAAAGTTTTGTAACCTAAGGAGGATTCAATTAATCAAAGTGAGTTTTTGAGCGCCGTGACTGTGTCTGAGAGAGAGAGAGAGAGAGAGAGAGAGAGAGCGAGAGTCTTATCTTCTTGCTACGCGAGCTACGGGGCCGCCATTGGAGAAGCGACACCGCCATTGTGTTAGCAACGGTGAGAGCTACGCACAGATACCAAGAGTGCGCGCTATCGGCTTCTACGTGTGGTAAGTTCCTACGAGCTTCGGTGTGAGTTTTCTTCCAACTCGTGTGTCGGAATAGAGCGTGCAGCATATCTATAGAACCACAACGAGTAGAGCTACACATTAGTACCATCGGGGTCAAGTTTCGGTCACCTGTATTTTTTGGCCTGTCTTCATACGCGTTTGCCGCACGGAGTGGTTATAGGTTGATTTTGCAGTTCAAGTCTTTAGGGTGTTGTTCTTACCTAGTGCATAGACTTCCCCTTGAGTTTGAGATCGATTCGATGATTCTAGATCCTGTTTCGTATAGCATTCGTTCGTAGTACGGATTTCAGTCACTTGCGTATTTTAGAACTTAGATTTGATTTCCTTAGTAGTGATTGTCATTAGAAGGTCGAGTAGGTGATTTGGCACCCACCTAGTTGTTTCCATGCGCCTGCGGGTCAAGCTCCGTCCTCGTCTGACAAATTCTGTTGTTGGTTGAGTTCTCGCTATTTAGCTTCCGCTAGCGGCGTAACCGCCTTAACACTCGCATCGCCTTTTTTTTTTTGGGGGGGGGGGGGGTCCACCTCGAGATGCCTGCCATCCCTCTTGCATCATCGATCCCCTTACCCGCCCCCACGTGCGTCCCAGTGTCACTTAGTGCCATGAGTCTACAACTGAACTTGGATGACTCCTTAAATAGTCATTTTTCTATTTCAATCTGAACAAAAGATTAGGGTTCTTATAATTCGTCCCATCTTACAATTGGAGGGGAGCATTTTTCCAAAGAAAATGTATAGGCTCGATATTTATGGGCATTGAGGTTGCTTTAAAGACACCAATATCATAATCATAAATATAGCGTGTATATAGGGTGTTAATCAGAATCCTATTATACACGTGCGACACGGAGAGGTTTTGAAGAGAGATCCAGAACAACAAAATCATCTACACCATTTACACTAGTATAAAATGGCACCGCCTTCAGCGGCGGCATGGCCCCTCTTACCCTCAAACTCCTTGCTTCCACTGCCTATTCAAAGAGGGTTTTGGACCACTTGCCAAAATTATGAGATACCAAGATCAATGATACCTTGGACTATTTTTAATGGAGCTCTCTCTCTCTCTCTCTCTCTCTCTCTCTCTCTCTCTCTCTCTCTCCCCTAATTCACTGCAGAGAGCTCAGGACTATTCTAGCATGTCATGGGAGACGTCTAGTACGTCTATTTACAAAGACGGACATTGATGATTCTCTTCAGCGCATCGATGCAATACTTTCTCGGACAATGCCCGGCATCGAACAATGCCCAATGCCATGCATCACAGAATCCTTGGGCATTGATGATGATGATGATAAATGAGTCTCATTTTAACTTTACTTCATTTTTATTTTGTGATCAGACATTGTATTAGATCCACCAAGATTGTATGAGTTTGGTCTCATAGGTCATTTTGGCCCTTGGCCCTTTGAAGACGTTTAATATAACATTTCGTTTCATTTCATTCTCCCCTCGTTTTGTCTTCCACGCTCCTTCCTCTACATGTGAGTGCTCTCTCTCTCTCTCTCTCTCTCTCTCTCTCTCTCTCTCTCTCTCTCTCTCTCTTCCCCTTCCACGGGCTTCTCATCTCCAACAACACAATAGGGGTGACCTTGATTTGGCATGGGTGATTCTATGCATTGTAGAAGCAAGGACCATTTTGGTATTTTGGGATCTGCCCTTGCTCCAAATCTGCTAAAAACAGCTTTCCTCTAGGGCATCGTACCTTCGAATGCATCGATTGCAGCATGTGCCCGTAGGTTGGCCATCGTGGGCATTATGGAAGGAGTGGAGGAGGGTATCGGATTGGTAGTCCCACTATCTCCCACAGTTGGATGGTGCCGCTATGAAGGCTGGGATGATACATGGCATTGCTGCTCCTTGGCATCCTCTCTCTCTCTCTCTCTCTCTCTCTCTCTCTCTCTCTCTCTCTCTCTCTCAACGAAACTCTCAAGCCGATCAAGCTTGACTACAACGCAATAGATTGTATCACCTGGAGAGGCCCTGACAAGCCTATACCACATGGGCATGCCATCATTGAATTCGGAAGCAAGGAAGGTTGGCTCAAGCTTATCCAACAATCACGTCTTCTCAAAGACACCAAGCTTTGGATCGCAAAAGAACTCACTCCGCTACAACTCAAATGCAAAAGTGAAGAGCTCAAGAAGGTACAGGAAGATCGCAAACAAGGTAAATAGGATAGCGGTTGAGCGCCTACTATACGCCATGAGAGTAGGTGAGTCGTCTTCCTCCATTTCTTCCACTAGATTCAATGGAGAGTTGTTGCTTTGCCAGAAGCCATCCACAGGATTCTGTTTCAGCGTGCTTGCATAGCAGTTTGAGCCCCTAGTAAGTACCATGGGATCCCTCCTTCTTTACCTGAGAAGACTCTCCCTCTCTCTCTCTCTCTCTCTCTCTCTCTCTCTCTCTCTCTCTCTCTCTCTCTCTCTCTCTCTCTCTCACACACACACACACACACACAACTTGACGCTCCTCCTCTCTGTGCTCATGTTCCCGCTTTTGATAAACGAAGACCCTCCCCAATTTTTGAATTAGGTGCAATCTGATCAAAACTAAACTCTGGAAAAAAACTAAACTCGGGATCCTGAGTTTAATTTTTAAAGATGGACGGCCAGATTGCGTGCGCCCCTCTTTTTGAATGAGCATCGTTGATCCCGTGCTTATGACCGTGTGGCACTTAAAGGGGAGCGTCTCCCTCTCTCTCTCTCTCTCTCTCTCTCTCTCTCTCTCTCTCTCTCTCTCTCTCTCTCTCTCTCTCTCTCTTTGCATCACGATGGTGGCTGCTCCTAGCGAAAAAGGGTTGAGAGCCCAGCAATGGCCCGCCACGTCCCTGTAGCTAAGCACCGAGAGACTCACCGGCAATGTACCTGCAGCATCGGAACTTCAAAAGCTATGCGTAAATGGTAACCCCCGATGCTAGTCATTCACGTGGAGGGAGCAGGCCTCATTGGCTGTGACGTAGGGATAGTGTGTCAGGAGAGGTTGACTTGAATGGCCCATCGACGGTAGTGCTGCAGCATGTGCGCAAGGTGCCGATAGGTAGTGAATTTGGGGTCTCAACCGGCCAGCCATCGGAGACCAGCGCATGTGAGCAGGCTATCTCTGAGCACACAGAAGACAGTGCACACTTGCCTAAAGTGGCCGGAGTAAGCACATTTCACCACGTGTCGGGAGGGAGGGGCCGGAATCCCTCCCCCATTATAATAGTATATATAGATAGATAGATATAGCTATAGATATAGATCGTCAAAGCCGTGATGAGGGAGTTTTGAAGGTGGCGAACCTCGTTTATAAGTGACATGGGGTGTCACTCATGGGATCAACGGCAAGGCTCTTTAACGGCGAGGTGAGGGAGCTTTGGACCGTCGGATGCACGCGACAAGGGGGTCCGAGAACTTGTACGTGTGGACTCGCATTGCATGCACAGATGCGTGATAGGCAAGCTAGATAGAGTGTGGGAGTCTGTGGGATGAGGTCGGGGGCTTGAGCAACGAGCGCGACAAAGGAACCCTAATTTTTTTAGGTCACGCCAGCAAGATCAAGGCACCGTTGATCCCTCGAGTCGACCCCGTGTCACTATAAACGAGGGGTGGCGAAGGAGGCTCTTGGAGATGCAAAGGCTCTTATTTTTACACCTCTTTTTTATTGTTAACACCCTACAATCTCTAATTGTAAGAGTCTATATTATTCATTTTACCATAAGCCACCATATCTCTACTACCGTCGTCTACCACTACTACTGCACTTTAAATATAATTCCTGAATACCCAAAAGATTCCTCGCACTTTTGACGCGCCTGTGATTTCTTAGGCTGGGTTCACATCGGGCGGTGGAAGGAATTGGAAAAGCTTGTAAACCAACAAGAAAGTGCCATGTGGACCTTGTTGTTCACATAGGGCGGCGGAAAAGTGAGATGGAGAGTGCCACATCGTGGAAGAGAAAAAGAGGATTTGTTCCGACCCCCCTCTGCGCGCCCCCTGGAAGTTCTTTCTTCCACCCTCCCACTTGGCAAAAAATGCCATGCTGGCAGCAATCACATTAAACTAAAACTCCCACCCTTTTGTCCACACTTGCCTCCTCTTCTTTCTTCCGCCGCCGCCCGGCGTTCACATAAGACGGTGGTAGAAAATTGCCTCACATTTTTCTCCGCCAACAATGTGAAACATGGCCGGGAGAAGAGAACGTTTGCAAGCTTCTCCAACTGGAAGAGCTCATAAAGTTTCTTGTTTTCCGTTGCCTCGATGTGAACCCAGCCTTGGCCATGCGCCTTTCCTGTTCCTGCCATAGCGACCTGGCATTGTTGACCTCCTCCTTTAGCCCTGCTACTTGTCGTAGCCCTCTTACCGCTTCACCCTTCTCTCCTCCCTCTACAACCTGTTGCCTGCATAGCCCAAAATGTAGAAACACACACACACACACAACAAGAGCACTTTAAGCCCTGCTCCATCCTTTTCCCCCCCTTTTTGTCCCTCTTTCCATGCCACCCAACCCCTATACCCTCAACAAATCTTTGCCCTGCAGACATCGTGTGGTGAAGAGAGAGGAGGAAAGATGATGAGCCCTACAGACGTCGTGTGGAGAGAGAAATATGGCATGGATGCCCACGTAGGAGTAGAAATACAGAACCCACTTTTGAAAACAAGTCCATTTGCTTCTAATTAACCCTCATAATCTCACCCTTCCCTTTTCTGTTTAAACTTAATGAGGTCATTTTTCTATTTTATTTCAGCTGGTATCCCCTACTTGTAAGAGTCTTTATTATTCATTTACCATAAGCCACCATAGCACTACTTGTAAGAGCCTCATGAAATTCTTGGAGGCCTTGTTCTATGCGTAGAGAGTAGGGGAGGGTAGGCTAGATCTACAAGAGGGGGCACCAGCCCTACTTGTAAGAGTCTTTATTATTCATTTACCATAAGCCACCATAGCACTACTTGTAAGAGCCTCATGAAATTCTTGGAGGCCTTGTTCTATGCGTAGAGAGTAGGGGAGGGTAGGCTAGATCTACAAGAGGGGGCACCAGCCCTGGCGGTCTCACATCGACGTGAGGAGCTCCTCATGTGGGACATCCCGGGGCCGCCCTCTTTTGTGGGTTTGGTGTACAACGTTGTTGCCCGCTGTGCAGAGTTTCTTGGGACACGTGGTTGTAGGCCAGTGGACAAGGGAGGTCTTGGGTAGGGACCTCCAGCTGCCCTTGCGGGTCATGGAGCTCTTCTGGCTCTTCAAAGACAGGCCCTACTTTTGATCTTGGGGGTTGGAGGATCTGGTTCTGTCGTGGCTCACCAAGGTGACCTGGTCAGAGTTTTGCTTGGAGGTTGCATGTGGGAGGATTTGGTTCTATCGATGGTCTAGATATGGGATCTTTGTTCTCCAGTGGGAGCGGATTAAGCGGTGGGCAGGTGTGAGTTTCCCGACGTCTTGGTGGCAACCCGTTTCTGCATGATGGGAGCTAGTTATGTTGGTCAATACGTGATGGTACGGTTCATCTATCATGGGGTGGCTATTGCTTTGGGATCAATAAGCTTGCTATTCCTACTCCGTTGGTTGTTTGTTGGTTGTGTTTTGTCGGACTTCGTGGGCACTAACAGCTCGGTGTGAGAGGGCTAGCAATGGTGGCACCCTCTAGGTTCTGCACGGCTTTATGTTTTTTTTGTAATTGGTTTGCAGACTTCCATGTAAAAAGCCTGGTCTTTGGACTCCGGTGTTTACATATACTTGGTCTCTAGGCTTTTGTGTATATGGACTTCTATTGTTGGTTGATGCTCTTGCTCAGTATGAGGGGAGCTATGTATGAAATTTTTTGGTTTTCTTTAGTACAGTATCACTCACTATTGAGTTTCTAGGGAAAAAAAAGAGTATATTATTCATTTACCATGTAGACCACATGTGTACGTACAACAAAGTAACAACATTCTCAGCAGTGTTGGAGGGGATTCTTTGTACAAAGAGCATTTCCACCATTGGTCGTTTTTAAGCTCCTTAATCCAAGGGTTGACCTTGCCTGGAAACGACCAACTCCTTGTGAAGCTCTTCACGGACGACTCCCTGCTCTTCTTGAAAGCTAGCCATAAAATAGTCAGGAAGGCTCTGGAGATTGTGCAAGCATTTTCCATAGCCTCAGGGTCACCACACTCTAATGATCAAGACTGATTGGTTCTCTTCCTTCAATAAGCAGTGAGGTAAACAATGGTCGGAACCTAGTTGGGTGGCGGTAGCAAATAACAATTGGAACCCACAATGGCCACTATCGATGAAGATTTTTTTGTGAAAGGTGTTATGGGGGGCTTTTCCACAACAAGCATCAAGATCCAAGCTCGAGGTATTAGTTCAGATAGATGCTCAGGGTGCAAAACAACAACTGAGGATGCCTCCCACTTATTCAAGGACTGCCCAACAATTAGAGGCCTGGCAAGCAAGATATGTAAATGGATTCAAAGAACTTGGAAGACAGGGTTCTTCAAAAACAATCTGTTCTTAGGAGGGAAGGGGATGAAAATCCAAGCGGTTCTAATCTGCACACAAATTATTAGATTCCTCTTTTAACAAATTTGGAAGGCCAGGAACTGCCAAGTGTTCAAAAAGGACCTCTCAATAGCCAACTTCACAGAGATTATCCAAGAAAGCAGAGAAATGTTAATTGTTACGATTGGGAAAAGAAAAAATTTGGATGAGCGAAATCGGACAACTCTCGTCGTCATGACCGTTAAACAGTGAGTAAGGGCTCATGGATAACGACTCGTCTCTTCTGAGGCAATGTAACTTCTTGGTGCAGTGATTCCTCAAGGCTCGACACAAGCTTGAGGTTACTTTGTACATTTCTTTGTGGAAAATTTAATACATTTACTCATGTGAATTTGGCCAAAAGAAAAAACTCCTTAATTAGAACTCTATAATCCCTACTCTACAAGTGAAGGTTTCAAGGCTCTCTATAGGTAAAGGTTTCAAGGTTCTCTCTCTCTCTCTCTCTCTCTCTCTCTCTCTCTCTCTCTCTCTCTCTCTCTCTCTCTCTCTCTCTCTCTAACAAAAAACGCAGCTATTTTTTGACCTAGTAGACAGCAGTTCACTCTTTTGATCATAACTTCTTCATCCGAACTCCGATTTGGGTGATCTATAGCCTCAATCAAAGAGCACAAAGCCCTCTACGCATTGATGTAAAGACAAAAAAATTTAGAGTTATGGAAGGTGTTTCTGTAACATCTTTTTGAATTGAACAGGTTCAAGAAAATTGACTCTCATCTCTTATTTTACATACAATGTCTTCCGGCACTCGCGAGGGTTCTTCTTCTTCAACAAGGTCTACAACCATTGTGGAAAATGATCCAAAATCTCCTAAGTATGGAGATAGCAACACATCCACCTACAAGGCATTGATTCAAAAGAAGAGAAGAAGATGGGAAGTAAAGCAACAACTTTTTCAAGTCCAAGAAAATGCACATGCATGTGGAAGATTTTGGAGAAACTTGAGGGACAAGCGGGTTGAGAATTTTGGTAACTTGAGTCTTGTGGATATGTACACACATTGTAGGTAATTATATGAACAAGCAAATGCTGAAAAATATCATTTTATGGTTCACTCCCATGTATGCCCTCTTTTTTTACTATTGAGGATGTATGCGGTGGGCTTGAAAAGTTGTCCACTCGTAAAGCGGGAGATCTTCAAGGTATCAAGCCGGAGATTATCAAATGGATGGGAGATTTTATCCATGAGTGGATGTGTGATATGTTTAACCTTGAACTTCAACATGGTATGCCTTATGATTGGAGTACTAATTGGGTTAAGCCTTTGCATAAAGGAGGGGATGTAAAGAATGTACACAACTACCGGACTATAATGATTGGGTCTCTTATGGAAAAGTTGTTTGGGTGCATACTGGAGATGAAATTGAGCGATTGGGCTGAAGAGAATGACAAGCGTGCAAAGGGACAAACGGGTTTTTGTCGATGCCATAGCACCATTGATCATCTTGTCACTCTTCGTGTTCTCATGGAGGAAAGTCGGTTGAAAGGCAAGCGATTGTATTGTTACCAACTCTCTTTGGTCTATGCATCGATCGATTAGAACAAATGGTACTTGACTTTATGCAAGAAGAAGGCATTGAAGAGGTCACTATTTGCAATGCGGTAATCATGCTTTTGTTGTATGCGGATGATGTAGTGCTTCTAGCACACACTTTAGAAGATGCACAAAAGTTTATGGTTGTCCTTAAGAACTTTTGCTTGCATAGTGGGATGATTGTGAATGAATCCAAAACAAAGGTTATGCTTGTGAACACCAACCATAAGAAGAAGCCACGCATTGTGTACAACAATGAGACACTTGAAGTTGTTGAGAGCTTTAAGTACCTTGGCCTTGAGGTTTCGTCCAATCACAAGTGGCATGAATGTGCTATGCGTCGTTTGGAAGCGGGAAAGAGAGCATATTATGCATTTGAGAACATGTGTAATGCGGGAAACATCAAGTGTTGGGTGCTCAAGAATATATCTTTTTGATGCAATGGTGACACTGGTTCTTCTCTATGGAGTTGAAGTGTGGGGCGGGAGCATCTCAAAGTCTACTTGGAAAGAGTTTGAGAATGTCCAAAAGCATTTTCTTACAAACTTTCTCCAACTGAAGACACAAACACCATATATGCTCCTACTTCTTGAGTCGGGATGTCTTCCAATTGAGGTTATGGGCATGGAAAGGGTTGTGGAGTACATGATAAAGATGCATCAAAACCCCTCACATCGACTTCCTACAATTGCAGGGGAAGCAAGCAAAAAAGTTCAAAAGACGCATAAAAGCGAGACCTTGAGCACGGGATGGATACAAGACATAAAGAAGTGGTTTGGGAGATGGGATGCATTACACTTGCTACATGATGCTTCAATTGACTCCCAAGTGAATGAAGCTTTTCTACAACGCCAATGTATTATGGCTTGGGAGAAATCCAGTGGGTCACGCTTCATACATTACACCACCCATATTGCCCCCAACTACAAAACCATGTTCTTCGCTGAAAGAGGAAACTGTACTCACACTTACATGCTTGAGCCTATCCCCTTGTCGGCGAGACGCACTATTGTAGCCATTTGGCTTAGCTCCCATTTCCTTCGATGCGAGATAGGGCATTGGGGCAATGGAGAAGAGTTAAATCGATTGTGCATATTACGCTCATTGCAAGTTCGAGAGTCTGAGTATCACATACTACTAGAGTGCTCAGCTTTTGGTCACATCCGAACTTGCTTCTCTCACATTTTCAGCCATAACTTAGACCTACACACTTTCCTCTCCCAGCCAAAGTGAGGGCTCTCCATTGCGACTCTCGTCACCACAATTTTGGAGCATCGAGAGTCACTCATCAACCATACATATACTACATCCCATGTAACTTTGGTCCCATAGGTCATATTTGACCTCCGAGGATGATAATGAAATCTCTCTCTCTCTCTCTCTCTCTCTCTCTCTCTCTCACACACACACACACACACACACACACACACACGGCGTGCGTAAGTAGACACATGAGCAAGGTACTTCAAACATAGGAAAAGATTCGTATGCAAGATTCTAGCAGGGGAAGAGTAGACACATGAGCAAACTCTTTCTACTAGGCTTGTGCAAAATGGAATTCAAAGCGCCATGCTCATTGTCTATTTGCAAGAGAGAGAGCCAAAATCATGCATATGAATCTCTTCCCATGTTTGAAGCACCATTCTCATGTGTCTATTTGTGTGCGCGCGCGCACGTGCGTGCACGAGAGAGAGAGAGAGAGAGAGAGAGAGAGGGGGGGGGGGGGGGGGGGGGGGGGGGGGATAGAAGGAGAAGTTTTTATGTCACAGGAACAATTTTAGGAGTCTGTGTGATGTGAACTTGGCCAAAAAAAAGACTCCTTAATCCAAACTCTATAATCCCTACTCTGTAGGTGAAGGTTTCAAGGCTCTCTCTCTCTCTCTCTCTCTCTCTCTCTCTCTCTCTCTCTCTCTCTCTCTCTCTCTCTCACACACACACACACACACACACACACGTGTGCATAAATAGACACATGAGCATGGTACTTCGAACATGGGAAGAGATTCATATGCAAGATTCTAGCAGGGGAAGAGTAGACACATGAGCACACTCTTTCTACTAGGCTTGTGCAAAATGGAATTCAAAGCGCCCTGCTCATTGTCTCTTTCAGGAGAGAGAGCCAAAATCATGCATATGAATCTCTTTCCATGTTTGAAGCACCATTCCCATGTGTCTATGTGCATGCGCGCACGCGACACAGAGAGAGAGAGAGAGAGAGAGAGAGAGAGAGAGAGAGAGAGAGAGAGAGAGAATAGAAGGAGAATTTTTTATGTCACAGGAACAATTCCAAGAGGCTCTGTGTGATGAGTCTTGAACTCAAACTTGATTGTGCAAATGGAGTGGTTGACACAAAGACACCAAAGCAACACGATGAAATTGGTGAGGGCAAGCGACAATGTTTCCATCTTACCTCCATCTATGATCCCAAAAGTTTTGTGCACGTCAATGTGTGTGGGTGGACAACGATGGTTTCACATAGAATATGGTTTCACCCCCGTAAAATAGTATTTCAACTGTATTCAATTATGTTGATTAGTTTCAAAAAAAAAATGTTTTTTTTAGAAGAGTAGAATGTATTTTAATAAAAACAAAAAAGGATACAAAGATCCCACAGTAAGGGTGTGGCATAGAATTTCAAAATTATTTGCAAAACATTGTCCCATTGTTACTCATGTAGTAGCCTTTCGTCAATTTTGTTTTATTTTTTTCCCCAAATAGTGTGTGTGTCTTTGAACACACGGGATTAATAGGTAGGTTGGTATGCAATTTTAATATTAGAAATGCACACAATTTCTTATAATCTTTAAAAGTTTATTCCTTATATAATTGGAAATGACGCTGTTGAGACTTTGAACTTTGATGCATGCAAAGAATTCGATAAAATTCTTAAGGAAGTTGTGATCGTGTTTAAACAAGTGAACGAATCACACTGGCTTTCTAAAATAATTAGAACGTGATAAAATCATTAGACTGAGTTTAAGTAGAATCAGTGTTCAAGAAAGGATTGCCTCAGCTTAACCTTGAGCCGATTGAAAATGAAGACTAACTAGTTGCAAACCATGGTAAAGGGAAGAAAAACTGGTGAAATATGTGAGAAAATAGTTCAAAAATCTTACAAATTTTAAATTTATGCTAGTATTTCCGGTTCACTTCTTTGCAAGAAGGAAACTCAGTTGACGACCGTTTAATAAAAGAGACATTCCTGAATATTTACTAGAATTAAGTTATAGAATGTAAGAAAAGTCAAGCCATGTAAAACTGTGAAATGAAATGTGAAATTAAAAAAACTCATTAATATGTGTGTGTATCCATAGAATTTACTAGAATTATACAAGTGAAGTTTCACTTTAACATTCTAAAACAATAGAATGCAAAAAAAATCAATACATATAAGGATATGAAATGAAAAGATCCATTTACTATTTTAAAATTGAAATAACATTTAATGTAAGTCTCAATCATCATTGAAAACGTTGAAACCCAACTCAACTCTGAGGAAAGCCAAAAATAGTGTGTCGTGCCTTGCTTATTTATAATTTTTGGAAGGGAAACTCATGAATGGCGTGCCACATCTCATGAATAAAGCTATGCAAAGTTGGGGACAATAACAGTTGCTTTGATGTGTGCATTGCAACGTGCACCTCTCTATTCATGAAGGCACATTTTACCTACCAGCCCTTTGACTTTCATTTGAGCTTTAGTCCATCATGAACATAGTCCTCCTACGTGAAGTAGAGGATGAAGCCCCCCTCCCCTGTCCACAAGTGGTAAGCTTTTCAAGCTTGCTTTGAAAAAATCTTATAAAGTTTTCACATGGCTTAGGGACAGATCCCTCTTTTGGAACCCGTCGACCCTCAGAATTGATGTGCATCAGTTTAGAGAGCGTATGCTTTCATGGTTAAAGCAGCACAAATGAAATCCTCAATGCACCAATGCCTCTAAACTCCCCCCCTGTGGAGGTCCTCCCTTTGGCATCTTCAAGCGTATGCTTTCGTGGTTAAAGCAGCATAGATGAAATCCCCAATGTTAAATCAAGAGCTCGAGCCTTGCTCGCACCAGTGCCTCTAAACTCCCCCCCTAGAGATCCCCCTTTGACACTCATTTTTGTTACCTTAAATGCGAAGAAGTCCTCGATCTTTGTCTTCAGTTTGCCAATCGTGAAGGTGTCTTTGATGCATATACGTGTTGCGTAGGGCTTTTGATCGAGCCCCTTAAGCCCCAAACAATTATGTATAGCGTTCACAATTCCTCGCCCAATTTGGGCATCTCTAAACCAACTCCTTTACCCTAGTGTAATAATATTTTTTAAAAACAATTGGCCATAGTCACAATTGTGAGTGGAGATTTGATATTAACTCTGCACGAATGTAGAATGATTCTCAATCACAACTTGTGCGTTGAGGGGACAACCTTCCTATAAAGGGGCTACTAGTTACAAAATCAAGAGCATTACTAAGATAGTTGCATTGGAGGGTCAATGTCATAATAACTAATATCTAATTCTCCTAAATGATTTTCTCATGTTAAACTGATCATTTAATATGGGGAAGTGCCAGGGGCGAAAAAGCTAAAATATTGGTTAAGCTGGCAGATCAGCCACACTAGTGATCCAAAGGAGGGAAAATAGGGATCGAAAGGGGGGGACTATCTGCAAAAGAGAAAGGTGCAACAATGGGCTTAAAAGACCCTAAGGTTCAGCCCATTAAAACTTCCAAAATGCTAAGGTTCCAAAATTCAAAGGTTGTGTCAAGCTTAGGAAAATTGGATGCTTTGTGTGTGTGCTCAAAAAATCTTCATGCATCCCTACATAGGAGGGGGCGAGCCCTAGAAGTAGGAGATGAGAGAGAAACACACACACACTCACACAAGCTCCCTTTACATAAAGAGAATGAGGGACACATGTCAGCTCCCTAGGCCAGACGCCCACAAGGTGTACTCAAATCCTATTGGATGGCCATGGAGGTGGACCATTGAGAATTAGGCTAGAGTAAATCTAATTTAATTAATTTAAAAACACTTAATAAAGGAACCAATAAGATCTCTAGAAGACTATTGGATAGTCTCCCAAGGGGTCCAATGACCACTCAGCAGCCCAATGGCTTGCATGATTCCTATTGGCCGGGAGACAAAAGGGGTCGAATAAGAGTTGAGTTGCATTAATTAATTACCTAAAGCTCTCACAAAAGGGGAAAGGGGAACACATGTCAGAAGGCTATCACTTATGGTGCTTATTTCATTCGCTAAGCTTGGCATGGGCCAATAGGGAGTGATCATGAGCAAATAGCAATAGGGGTCGACCGAGAGAGAGAGAGAGAGGGGGGGCTGATTTTCTCAAGGCATTATCACTTACACACTCACACAATCTCATGTGTAGAGCAAGAAGACTCTCTCTCTCCTTCTCAAGCTTTAATGGAAAGCTTATCACCTACTCCAAGCTTGTGAGAACGGAGGCCTACACCAACAACTCTTGGCTTTGTGATGCAAATCCAACCAAGAGCCAAACTTCAATGCATGCCCATCTCCTCTACCATAATTATTAAGCTAAGCTATGCTAATATGAGTGATTATGTGAGGAGATGTACATCTTTCTCGTAAGACTACTCCTCCTTCCTCTCAATCTACTCTCATACCCCGCTAGCTCTCACCATCTTCCAAGGTGTGTGAGGTGTTGGGTCTGAGACCGTGAGGGAATTGATGTTGTGTTTAATAAGTGTTTTGCTTAGTGCTTGAAGTTTCCATCTTCATTGCACTAGCTAGTATTGAAGGAACATAAAGAATTGTATTCTAAAATGTCTCTCTTGATGGGAGAAACCATAATACAAAGCCTTTTGGAGGGGGGACCGGCTCCATGTAAATCCGGTCCTCAACTATTGTCAATAGCTTAATTTCTCTCTCTTTTGAAGTATTGTTCATGCTATCTAACTAGGTGTTATACTTTTTCTTGCCCTCTCCACCCAAGCACTCTTGTTATTCTCATTAGGAATCTATTCTAATGAAATGCTCACTATGTTCATGCCATTTTCCGCTACAAACAAGTTACTACGCCATTAAATGTTACATTGGTATCAGAGCAAAGGTTTCTCTTTTCTTGCTCAAGAACGGAGGTCCTCAAGCTAGCTATAAATGGTTGTTATTATTAATTGCAAATTAGTAAGTAGAATAGGTATTTTTCAGCCTTGCAGTGCGCATGCCTTCGTGTAGATAATGGGGCATCACCGTCGAGAGCTATGGTCTTAATAGTGGAGTCCTATGGGGCTTGGCTACGGCTTAACCACTATTGAGCTATTAGAAGCTTGACAGGAGCCGGTGTTGTTTTGGTGTTGAACGACTCTCTCTTCTATTCCTTGCAATTAATGGTATTCGAGCCACGGATATAGTAGCTTGAGTACTTTTTCTAAATGGGTAAAGAGGAGTAGCAACTAGGGGTAAAGAGGAGTAGCAACTAGGGCTTGAAGTGCTTTTTCTGAAGGGGTAAAGAGGAGTAGCAACTAGGGCTTGAAGTGCCAAAGTACACCTAAAAAGTTTACACTCACCTAAAAGTTTTTAGAATGGCTGACAATAGTAAAGAGAGTGAAATTAATGTTGATAACTTTGATTTTGCTAATGAACAGGCTACTAATTATGCCCCTATGCTTGTTAACTATCTTGTTTCTCGGCTTCATCAAGCCATGGGTAATCCATCCCTCCAAAGTGAAGTGCAACGGCAGCTTCGTGCTCATGGGATTCTCCAAACTCCCCATCATGACGAGAGAGTACCTAGGAAGCCTCCTTGTGAGACTCCCAAAAGAGGCCTCTCTTCGATTTGGGAGGAAGAAGAGGATCAATATGAAGGGCTCAGAAATTTGCTTCTTGATGACGCATCTCCTTCTCAAAGGAGAACTCAATGATAAAGAAGTGAGTCTCCTGCCACCTCGGTGGAGATGGCTCCACGAAGACAGCGGGCTAAACGCTCTCCATCACCTCCAAAACGGAGAAGACCATCACACACTTCTCCACACCATAATTCAAAGAGATGACAAAAAGCAAGAGAAGAAAAAGGTGAGAAAGAGGACACCCTCTTCTCCATCTTCTTCATCCTCTTCCTCTTATGAAAGTGATGGTGAAGACAAAGAAGATCAAGGCAAGAAAAAGGCGAGAAAGAGGTCACCCTCTTGTCCATCTTCCTTGAATTCTTCATCTTCTGAAGAAAGCGATGGTGCAACTTTTGAACCATCAAAAAGAAGAGGCCATAGGAAATTCTATGCCGCATGGAAGAGGTCGTCCAAGCTCAAGAAGTTCAAAGAGGGAGAAAAGAGCATCTCTTTCCTTACCTACGATGGCACCTTTGGTGCTACGGAAAAAGTCTTGCCCTATATCCAACAATTTGATGCGGCATTTGGAGATGAGGGCTTCACGGAGTCCTCTAAGCTATGCCATGTAGCTATGCACTTTCAAAAGTCCACCAGGCAATGGTGGTATAGCCAACGGTGAAGCTCCACAAACATGGAAAGCTTTAAGAGCTTCCATTATGAAGCAGTTTTTCGCCAACTGATGCCAAAGACAAAGTACTCACCAAATGGAAAATCTTGAAGCTCTCTCCCTACGAATCCATTCACAAATATGTAGACAAGTTTTGGGACCTACAACTCAAAGCCACTGTCTTCAAAAAGTTGGATTTTGGAGAGCAAAAGCAACAATTTAGTGCGGGCTTAATCGAAGAAATGGCAGAGGCCACACACCATATCGGCAGTTATACACCATACTATGGTGGCTTCTCGAATCAATTTCCAAACAGAGGCTAAAAGAAATTATAAGCCCACGGAAAACAAGGGTTCCAATGAGCCTTAGGGGAAGGACAATGTCCAAAAGTCTCCTAAGGGCAATTCCAATAACAACAAAGCTAAGGAGAAGGAAGTTTACAAAGGCAAAAATAAACTCTCTCCTGAAGAGCATGAGCGTTATCGCAAGGATAACTGTTGTTTCAAGTGCGGTGAGCAAGGGCATGCGTACCACGCTTGTCCCCAAAAGAACACTCGCCATGAGCCTCCTAGAGCTACCTTGGTCGAAATCCAAGAGGAGGAAACTCACCACAAAGGATCTCCTCTATGCCATGCTTGGGGAAAGGTAAGAGAACATGATGATTTTATTCTCTTTGACCCTGGTTCTACTCACAATTTCATATCCACAGAGTTGGCCACCAAGCTAGGCATACAAGCCTACGAGATGGGAGATTTTATACCCACATATGGTGATTTCAAGGGGCAAGAAGCTTCAGTCACTCCCTTAATCGGGAAATTGAAGATCCATGTCCAAAGTTATGTGGACAAAAAGGACTTCTTTATCTCTCCTCTCAAGTATGAGAATGTAATCATAAGGGAACCATGGTTTGATTGCATGGCTACCAATGTTAAATTCCCTGAAAGGAGAATCTACTTTAGGTTCAGAGAAAAGGATATGTACATAGATGCTAAGAAAATGGGTAACACCATACCCATTGTACATATGAAAGCTTTTAACAAGTCAATAAAGAGCTCTATTTTCGTGTACATGATTTTTCTTAAAGATTCTCAAAATGAACCTAATGCTCTAACAAAAGAAAATATAAACAATCACAAAGAATTAGAGTTATCCAATTCTCTCAAGGGGTTTCAAGATGTCTTTATTGACGATATCCCTTGTGAGCTACCTCCTAAACAAGGTAATGATGACCATGCAATTGAACTTCTTCCAAGAAGTTCACCGCCTAACAAACCTCCTTATAGAGTTTCTCAAGCTCAACAAGAGGAGATTATGCGGCAAGTGCATGAGTTAGTTGAGAAGGGCATGGTTAGGCCTAGCTCATCTCCATTTTGCTCACCTGTGCTATTAGTACAAAACAAAGATGGCACATATCGTATGTGTGTTGACTATAGAGCACTAAATAGGATCACTATCAAGAATAGGTTTCCCGTTCCACGGGTAGAAGACCTATTTGATAAGCTACAAGGGTCCACGTACTTCAATAGGATTGACCTAAAAAGTGGCTATCATCAAATAAGGATAGTTGATCAAGACATTGTAAAGACCGCATTTCGTGCTACATTTGGTCTTTACAAATATATTGTCATGCCTTTTGGCTTGACCAATGCACCAGCCATATTCCACCGCTTGATGGAGAAGCTATTGAGGCCTCACCGAACCTTTACTGGAGTGTTCTTTGATGATATCATCATCTACTCTAATTCATTAGACGAACACAAGCAACACCTCCAGGTAATATTTCAAGTTCTAAGAGAGAATAGACTTTATGTTAATCAAAAAAGTGAATTTTTTTTACAAGAGATTCAGTATTTAGGTCACATTATCTCTCAAGATGGCATCCAAATGGATCCATCAAAGTTGGAGGTAATAAAAGGGTGTCCTAAACCAAGGAATCTTCATGAACTAAGAAGCTTATAGGTATGTGTGCATACTATAAACGCTTCATAGAAATTTTCTCACAAATTGCAGGACCATTACATGATCTAACAAAGAAAACCGTTAGGTATACATGGTCTGCCAAGGAGAACAATGCTTTCAAAAAGCTTAAAGAAAAGCTTATCTCTCAACCTGTGCTTACATTGCCGGATCTCTGAAAGCCATTTGAGGTCCAATGTGACGCTTGTGTTGATTGCCTTGGAGCTGTTTTGCTCCAAGAAGGGCACACCATAGCCTATGAAAGTCAAAGGCTCGACCCTGTTGAGCAAGATCTAGGCATATATGAAAAAGGAACTCCTCGCAGTTCTACATGCCTTAGACTCATGGAAGCGCTATTTATTGGGGACTCCTTTCATTCTGCGAATGGATCACCAAAGTCTTAAGTACTTCATGACGTAGACCAAGCTCTTCGACAAACAAATGAGGTGGGCAAATTTCCTTTCGCAATTTCATTTTCATATTGCTCACATTGCTGGCAAGCATAATCAAGTAGCCGATGCACTCTCAAGACGATTGAGAGTGAATGCCGTTTCCATAGCAACTCACAATGATCTATCTTCAATGATAGATGAGTATGCTATCGATTCCGATTTTCAAGATGTGATTTCAGCCCTTGCATTAGGGAATAAAGAGGAACCATTTACTTTACAAGATGGTTATCTTCTCTATGGCAATAGACTATGCGTTACTAACTCACTACGTGAGAAATTAATGTATGAATCGCATGCTCCTCCTTATGCGGGGCATAGAGGGATTCAGTCTACCCTAAATGGGATTGAACATATTTCTATTGGCCTACCATCCTAGGGCGGTACTTTTTAGAATGTGTATGATATCACGTGAGTTAACCGGAGAGGATTATTAAAAGACCAAAATGTATAAAAATGTATACATACAGAGGGGGGTTGGGGGTTTTTTAAATAGGTTCACAGTGTAAGTATAGTATGTATATTGGGGTATTATTAATTACCTCTTGAACGCACGCGATATAGGGGTCTTTTGATAAGTGACTGCCCCGGGCCTACCATGAAAGAAAACATACAAGAGTATGTTTCTAAGTGTGTGGTATGCCAAAAGACAAAGTTTGATAGAGGGAAGCAACCTTTGCCAATCCTTAATTCACCATGGGAGAGCTATCCATGGATTTTATCTTTGGATTCCCTAAGTCTATCAATGGGAATACGGGAATATGGACGATAGTAGACAGGTTTAGTAAACAAGCTCATTTTATACCTCTCAAAAAGACTATCAAAGCCCATCAAATGGAAGCCCTCTTCATTTCACAAATCTTCGAGTACCATGGCTTGCCGATGTCCATAGTGTCGAATAGAGATCCTAGAATGACCAGTAATTTTTGGAAGGGTCTCTTTAAGAATTTAGGGACAAGCCTAAACTTCTCTTCGGCCTATCACCCACAAATGGATGGCCAAAGTGAAATAGCTAACTTATCAATTCTTGATCTACTAAAAGCCTATGTAACGGAAGTAGATGAAAGGTTCCAATGGGAGAAGTACTTACCCTTAGTGGAGTATGCCTACAATAACACTGTACATACTTCCACGGGAAAAGCACCTTTTGAGGTAATTGAGGGAAGATCAAAAATTCCCTTGCTACGTAAGGTACACGGGAAGATCTTTGTTGTAGACGAGTATAGACGAGACCTACAAGAATCTTTCCAAAAGATTAACGATGCTATCTCTATCTCACAGCAAAGGCAAAAGGCTGCTACTGACAAGCACAAAAGAGCCCAATCCTTTAACGAAAATGATTGGGTCTTACTCAAATTTCCCAAAGCTCGATTAAGGCAGCTACGAGACACCAAAATTACTATGCTAAGTTAGCAAAAAGGTACTATGGTCCCTTCCAAATTCTTAGGCCAATCAATGAGATGGTCTATCAAAATTGAAGTTGCCCAGCCATTGGCTCATACACAATGCTTTTAATGAGAGCCTATTTAAGCCTTACAAAAGAGAGCCACCACAAGAACCTACTATTGAAGACCCACCGGAGATCAAGGACCAAGAAGAGGTGCTGCAGCCCGAGTCCATTCTCCGACATGAAGACAAGGTATTAAGAGGCGGTAAGACTATCCGATGATATCTTATTAAGTTTAAGAATTATCGTTTTGAAGATGCTAGATGGATGCAAGGCATACAATTAAAGGATAACCCTAAACCTTGTCAATGCTTACAATGCTTCCCTAGAGTAAGCAAATGTACAAATGTTAAAAATGAACAAAGTTTTTGTCTTATAAGACTCTCTTTTTCTTTATTGTGCACAAAAATGAAGTAGTATGCATGCTTAGATCAAGTTTGCAGAGACGACGTCTCCCAAACACCAAGTAGAGCTTGTCACTCTACTATGGAAGAATGATAGGACTAATGTGCATACATGTGTGTGGCAGCTTAGGCTCTCAAGCATCAAATGGACTAGTCATCCATTCTGGAAAGATGTCGTAGGGTAACATAGGGATCCTCTACCCGCTAGAAAAGGGACTAATGAATATGCTTTATCTTCTCTACCCCATAATCGAGGACAACTATGGCTTCAAGAGCGAGGTAATGTCATAATTACTAATATCAGATTCTCCTAAATGATTTTCTCATGTTAAACTGATCATTTAGTATGGGGAAGTGCCAGGGGGGGAAAGCTAGAATATTGGTTAGGCTGGCAGACCGGCCACAGTAGGGAACCAAAGGAGGGAAAATAGGGATCCAAAAGGGGGCATCTGCAAAAGAGCAAGATGCAAAAATGGGCTTAAAAGATCCTAAGGTTCAACCCATTAAGACTTCCAAAATGCTAAGGTTCCAAAATTCAAAGGTTGTGTCCAAAGGTCAAAAGCCTAGGAAAATTGGATGCTTTGTGTGTGCTTAAAAAATCTTCATGCATCCCTGCATAGGAGGGAGAGAGCCCTAGAAGTAGGAGATGAGAGAGAAACACGCACACACCCACACAAGCTCCCTTTACACAAAGGGAATGAGGGACACATGTCAGCTCCCTAGGCCAGATGCCCCAAGGTGTACTCAAATCCTATCGGATGGCCATGGAGGTGGACCAATGAGAATTAGGCTAGAGTAAATCTAGTTTAATTAATTTAAAAACACTTAATTAAAGAACCAATAAGAATTAAGCTCTCCACAAGACTATTGGACAGTCTCCCAAGGGGTCCAATGACCATTCAGCAGCCCAATGGCTTGCCTGATTCCTATTGGCCAGGAGACAAAAGGGGTCCAATGAGAGTTTAGTTGCATTAATTAATTACCTAAAGCTCTCACAAAAGGGGAAAGAGAGACACATGTTAGAAGGCTATCACTTATGCTGCTTAAATTTCATTGGCTAAGCCTGGCATGGGCCAATAGGGTGTGAGCATGAGCAAATAGCAAGAGGGGTTGACCAAGAGAGAGAGAGGGGGGGCTGATTTTCTCAAGGCATTCTCACTTACACACTCACACAATCTCATGCGTAGAGCAAGAAGACTCTCTCTCTCTCCTTCTCAAGCTTTAATGGAAAGCTTATCACCTACTCCAAGCTTGTGAGAAGGGAGGCCTACACCAACAACTCTTGGCTTTGTGATGCAAATCCAACCAAGAGCCAAACTTCAATGCATGCCCATCTCCTCTACCATGCTAATTATTAAGCTAAGATATGCTAATATGAGTGATTATGTGAGGAGATGTACATCTTTCTCGTAAGACTACTCCTCCTTCCTCTCAATCTACTCTCATACCCCGCTAGCTCTCACCATCTTCGAAGGTGTGTGAGGTCTTGGGTCTAAGACCGTGAGGGAATTGATGTTGTGTTTAATAAGTGTTTTGCTTAGTGCTTGAAGTTTCCATCTTCATTGCACTAGCTAGTATTGAAGGAACACAAAGAATTCTATTGTAAAATGTCTCTCTTGATGGGAGAAACCATAATGCAAAGCCTTTTGGAGGGGGGGACCGGCTCCATGTAAATCCGGTCCTCAAATGTTGTCAATGGCTTAATTTCTCTCTCTTTTGAAGTATTGTTCATGCTATCTAGCTAGGTGTTATACTTTTTGTTGCTCTCTCCACCCAAGCACTCTTGTTATTCTCATTAGGAATCCATTCTAATGAAATGCTCACTATGTTCATGCCATTTTCTGCTACACACAAGTTACTAGGCCATTAAATGTTACAGTCAAAGGGAAGCAAACCTGAGCTAATTTGGACAGCTTGGATCCTGACTTTAGAGCTCATGTGTTTTCCAATGGAGATGAGCACTTCCCTGCTTTCTTGCACAATCTCTGTCCAGCTAGCTATCAAGGGTTTTTTTCCAAGCTGCATCAGTTCCAGGTCGTCCAAAGTTTCCTAAGGAAATATTAGCGGGAAATTTGGGTGTATCCGCATGCAGAGTTGGGGATTCATCTTAACAAAGCAGACCTTTTGTGGTTTTAACTAGAATTGAGAGTGATAGCTTGTATTGCTTGTTTCCTATCACCAGATCTCCTCCTTTTTCCAATTGATGTTATCACTTCTGTGTTTCCTTGGATAACCTCATTAAAGCCAGTAGTTTTGAGAGGTCATTTTCAAATATGCGTTGGTTCCTAGTCCTCCAAACCTCTTTAATGTAGCAAAAGAGAACAATTTGCGTGCAGATTAGAAGGGCTTGGTTTTTTAGAATCTTCCCTCCCATGCTAAATCACTCTTGTAGAACATATTCTCCATCCCTTATGGATCCATTTGCAGGTTTTCCCATCTAAGCCGCTTATACTCATGTAGTCTTTGAATAAGTGTGGAAGATCTTCACTCGCCGCTGCAACCTCAGCACCTATCTGATCCAATTCCTCTCGTGAAAATCTTAGTGCCGATCAAAATAGTTCCCCCACATTACCTACCACAGGAAAATCTTCATTGCAAGGGGCATTGGCGGTCCATACGTTAGTGGTTGTCATTCCACACTTAGATTTTGGCCATGCTTATGCTTCTATTTATTGAGGGGGGGAAACCAATCTCTTTAAAGCATTAGGGAGTAGTAAATTTCTTTGATTTTAGATTTACAACAAAAATTGTTCAATGGCCATTGCCAAGCCTTCCATTCAAATTCAACCTTGCAAATAGGCATCAAAACATTAACTAGATCTCAGATAGCTTTGTTGATTATTAGCATATTGTTAGCTCTGTTGCAGTGAAACTGGGTTGTTAATTAGTTTGCATTATTCCACCTCACGTTGTTGCTTTTGCAAAATTGAGCTAGATGATAAAGCCCTTTGATATTGATCTTCCTGCCAATCTCTCTCCAAAATAATTTTCTACCCACCTTAGATAGCCACGGGACCAATGTTTCATGGAGTTTTGGAAATTACTTGGCCACCTCCCCCCATCCAATGGTCTCTACAGCTCTATTACACTTACATTCCAGATAGCAGATGGTGCCACCTAATCTCAGGTTCACCCATCAAGGTGCTAGCAGTTTGTTGTTAATCTCTAACTCCTTCCATGGCCCACCTTGAGAGAAGAGCTTCACCTTGTCAATCATGTCCCCTATCATAATGGCCCATGCATGGTCTTGTTTAGCAATCACGACAAAAAATTTAGCACACTTGGCCTTTGCATGAATTTCAGGGTTGAGTATCCTAATACCACCTTGCTCCTTGGACCCAATAACATACTCCCATTTGGTCCATTGCCCATGAAGCGAATCTTTGGTGTTGTTCTTTCAAAGGAAAGTTTTCACCGGTTTTAGAAATTCCTTCTAGTTACGTCTAGCTATTTTTAGCAGCAGACAGATGAAGGATAGTTACAAAATCATGAACAAATTAATAATAAAACAATTTAACAAAATGGACTTTCAAAGGTCTTTAAATGAAAAGATTCTTTCACAAATTAAAATATTGCAATATCTTACATCATGGGATCAAACTTCTACGAATGCACTCCCTAATGCCTTCTTCTTCTTTAAGGCCTTTTTCAGGAGGCCAAAAAATGTCATATTCCTCCTAAAACTGATAGTGTCAACTTTTTTTTGAAAACACATCAATGTATTAAGAAGAGAAAAGGAAATCACAACCTTGTCAATCTTTTCTTTTATTTTAAAAAATTAGCAATGTATTAACAAGAGAAAAGGAAATTACAACCTTTTCTCACATGTGAGACAAGGTTGTAATTAAGAAGACAACAATGTATTAAGAGAGAAAAGGAAATTACAACCTTGTCTCACAGGTGAGGAGAGACCGTGTCAATTTTATTATTTTCCCATAGCTGTGATGACCTTTCTATAAAGCATTTAATTTTCTAAGTTAGAGGCTATCAACTATATCTATACTTACTATATAATGGAGGTTAAAAATTTTCAAGGAAGGAGAAGGCATCACTTGTCATACATTGGTTTACTTCAAAGAAAACCTTACAAAACTTCTAATTTAAAATGCAAAAGTGAAGGGTACGAAGCTTTAAAATGCAAAAGTGAATGATAAATTGCAGGAAATGAAAAGACTTTTGGCAATGGATTGGAAAGCTTGGAAGTGGCCTGGAGAAAGACTATTTTGCTCGCCAAAAACTAAAGCGATCTATGAAAGCTTTGGTACTCAGAGGCTTGGATTGAACCCCTGAACAAGGTCTGCTCAAAACTTGGGACGCTAGCAAATGGTCTCAAGTAGTGGGAAACATGTGGAAATCCAAATGCGAAGAGAGAGACAAAATCTTCTTGTGGAAGGTTCTATTTGGATGCGTGCCAACTGGAGATAAGGCAAAAGCAAGAGGGCTAACCGAAGGTGCTTGTGTTAGATGCAAGCACTCGATCGAAACCCTCACGCACGTTTTCTGGGGATGTCCAGAAATCAAAAACTTCACACGCACTACAGGTGGGTGTTCGTCCATCTACAAACTCCCTTCTTCAGTCGTGACCTTGCTATGGACTCTAGGCGCATTGATAATGTGGATCTATTGACTGGCATATGCACAGTAAGTGGAAGTACTAAGGACAGTATGGCTGTCGAGAAATGCGTTAATTTTTCAATGTAAGTGTGAGCCTCTGGATGCAAATTCTATCTGAAGACATGCTGGTGAAACTTCTTGTGTAGAAGGAATAAAATCCGCAAACCTAACAAGTAAGAGGATCCGAGAGGGTGCGTCCCATGTGTATTTTTTAATGGAAGGTCCCTGTGCAAAGGTTATGCCCGGGCTGTTTGTAACTTTTTTAGTTTAATGCAATTCAAGCTCGACTTAGCACTTTTTTTTTTTAGGACTTTTGGCAACAGAAAGTCAAAAGACTTTTAAGTGCACATTTAAAAAAAGGGCAATTTTGGTGGAGATTTTGTCATTTAATGAAAACCTAATTTTAATTTTTGAAGATATATTTGGCTTTGTCTTTTCAAGGGGCTTTATTTGAGACCAATATTGATATTTTTTTAAAAAATGTTCAAATTTTAATTTCAAAATTCAAAATATAACTATAAAGGGAAAGTGCTTTAAAAGTTTTTGAACATTACACACTTATGTTCTGTCCTTCCTCCCCTGATTCATGGGTTATTGCTGTGAGTGTGTGTATGTACGTGCACGCACATGATAAGAGACACAAACAAAAATTCAAACATTATGTTTTTATGACAAGAGGGGAGCTTGTCTACTTACAACAAAGTTGGGCCATCAATGGGCTAGCTCAAGATGCAACTCACGTATGTCATGAGAAGAGAGCGAGAGAGAGAGAGAGAGAGAGGGGGGGGGGGGGGGGGGGTTGGTGCATCTTTATCATATAGTCCACAACCTTTTCCATGCCCATAACCTCAATTGAAGAGATCCCGTTGAAGAGATCCCGACTCAAGAAGTAGGAGCATATATGGTGTTTTTGTCTTAACTTGGAGAAAGTCTGTAAGGAAATTCTTTTGGACATTCTCAAACTCTTTTCGAGTAAACTTTGAGATGCTCCCGCTCCACACTTCAACTCCATAAAGAAGAACCGGTGTCATTAATGCATCAAAAAGGTACTTCTTGAGAACCCAACACTTGATGTTTCCCTCGTTTACAAATGTTCTCAAATGCATAATATGCTCTCTTTCCTGCTTCCAAACGACACGTAGCACATTCATGCCACTTGTGATTGGACGAAACCTCAAGGCCAAGGTACTTAAAGCTCTCAACAACTTCAAGTGTCTCATTGTTGTACACAATGCATGGCTTCTTCTTATGGTGTTCACAAGCATAACCTTTGTTTTGGATTCATTCACAATCAGCCCACTATGCAAGCAAGTGTCATAAAATTTAATATCTAACAAACCCAAATTATTTTCTCATATTAAATGTGGGAGAATAAACGAGAACAAGGGTTAGAATATAGACATGTGCTGATGCATCTATCTCAACACGGGGCCAAGGTTAAATAAGGTTAGCTTCATTAAAGACCTCCAAAAGTTAGTGTTCAAAAGTCCTTTGACCTTAGACAAGCTAAGGTTTTGACCTTGAGGTTGGAATCCTACCCAAGCATCAGGTGCTTGTTGGCTTCCTAAGTGTTACAGGGAACCTTACCCAAAAGCTTGAGGTGTTTCTTACATGCTTAAATGAATAAGGTTCTTGAAGTATTCAATTTAAAGATAATTCTGAAGAGGCATCATCGTTTTTATGCTTGATTGACTAAGTCCTTGAAGTATTCAATTCAAACAAATGACTTAGTAAGCATAAAAGACACATGTTCAAATGATCCTCCACAAGTGGCCCTCGTGATGTGCTTAAATGTTATTGGATAGGTTTTAAAGAGCTCCAATGAGAATTTAGATACATAAAAATAAATAATTAAGTTATTTCTCTCAAAGAGGAAAAAGAGGATACATGTCCAAATGAATTAATAAAATAATACAAGAGAGAGAGAGAGAGGTGGACCAAGCATGAGAGGGGGGTATACTCTCCCCAACACACACACACACACACACACACACACACATGCGCGCACGCGCGTTCTCTCACTGTGTGGAGTGCAAAGTGCAAGAGCTCCATCTCCTTCTCCAAGCTTGTTGAGAAGTGGAGAGCCTACACCAACACTCTTGTCTATGGAATGCAAATCTAACCAAGAGCCATGCTTCAATCCTTAATCTTGTCATCTTCTTCATCTTCATTACTATGCTATTATGCTATGCTAAGCAAGAAGATTGATGATAAGTGAGAAACTATTTCTTTCTCCTATGGATGATTCTTCTTCCTCTTCCCTACCTTCATTCACGCTAGCTCTCTCCACCTTCGAAGGTGTTTGAGGCCTTGGGATTGAGGCTTGGGATAGTTAATGCTTTTTGCAAAGTTTATGTTAAGCTCGTGGTGCATGAAGCTGTCCATCTTCATAGTATCACCAAGGTCGCAAGGAACACAAAGATTGTATTGTAACAAGTCTCTCTTGATGGGAGAATCTGTAATACAAACGCCTTTTGGAGGGAGGACCGGCTCCAAGTAAATCCAGTCCTCAACTGTTTTCATGTTCTCTAATAATCTCTCTCTTGCAAAATTATTTTTCATGCCAAGTTAATTAAGTACTATGTTCATGTTGCCACCATCAATTAAGTTCACCCTCAAAGTTCTCAAAGTAATCTCACAAAAATGCTCACTCAATTCTCTCAATTCTGCTATTCTCAAAGTTCATAGGCCATTTCCATTACATTGGTATTAGAGCATTTGGTTTCTCTTTTCTTGCTTAAAAAGAGAGGTCCTTAAGTAGCTTATTAATTCTTGATTTTGTTAATTATATTAGGGTAAGTGGGACTGGGACCTATTATCCGTTTTGTTGAGCGCACTATGTGGGATATGGTGCACACCTCGGGAGATTTGGTCTTAATAATGGGGTCTTTTTAGACTTGCCTACGGCTTTACCATTTGAGCCATAAGAAGTTCAAAAGGAGCTATCCCTCGGCAATTCTGCTATGTTAGACCCATCCCACTACTCTTTATAATTAACCAATTCTAGCCGTGGGTGTAGATACTTAAGTGCTTATTTTCAAAGGCTAAGAGGAGTAGCAACTAAGGTTTTGAGTTGCCAAAGAATACAGTAAGTAAACTCATAAGTATAATTAGCATGGCTGACAATAACTAAGAGAGTAGAATAAACATTGATAACTTTGATTTTGTACATGAGGGTGCTAATGATGATGCCCCAATGTTTATCAATTATCTTGTTACTAGATTGCATCAAGCTATGGGCAACCCTACTTTGCAAGCCGGAGTTACTCAACAACTTTGTGCTTATGGGATTTCCCTTCCTCTCCAAAAGGAGAGAGTGCTTAGGAGGCCTCTTGATGAGACCCCCAAAAGAAGACTCTCTCCCATACAAGAGGAGGAATCCAAAGAACAAGAAAGTAATGAATCCCTAAGTTCCTCTGAAGATGTGGCTCCATAAAGACAGTGGTCTAGCTGATCACCAACTCCTCTCATGAGGAAATGGTCAACACACAATCCTTCTCTTTGTCACTCCAAAAGGAAAGAGAGGAAACAAAGGAAGAAAAGGTCAAGAAAGAGGTCACCCTCTTCTCCTTCTTCTTCACCTTCCTCCTCTCCGGACGAAAGCTATGGCTATTCTCCTAGAGAATACAAGAGGGGAGGACATTGCAAATCATACCCTACATGGCAGAGATCACAAAATCTCAAGAAGTTCAAAGAGGGAGGAAAGAGTAACTCTTTTCTTACCTATGATGACACCTTTGGTGCCACCGATAGAGTATTGGCCTTCATCCAACAATTTGATGCGGCCTTTGGAGACGAGGGCTTCACGGAGTCCTCCAAGCTACGTGGCAACGGTGAAGCCCCAAAGACTACGGGTTTCCATCATGAAGCAATTTCTCACAAGCGATGCAAAGGACAAAGTACTTACAGAAAAGCGCAGTTTGAAGCTTCTCACATGAGTCTATTCACAAATATGTAGACAAGTTTTGGGATTTACATCTCAAGGCTATTGTCTTCCAAAATATAGACTTCATCGAGAAAAAGAAAAATTTTGTGCAGGATTACCTGAAGAAATGGCCGAGTATGTCAACTCCCAACGGCCTGGTTCTATCATCAAAGTAATTATTCACTAATGACGCTAATGGTTTATCAAATGAAAGTGGTAGGAATCAAGAAGAGTTAGACTTGTCTACTTTTCTAAATGGATTCCAAGATGTTTTCATCAATGATATCCCTATGAACTTACCTCCAAAACGAGGGGATGATGACCATCAAATTGAGCTCTTACCAAGAAGCTCACCGCCTAACAAGCCTCCTTATCGAGTTTCCCAAGCTCAACAAGAGGAGATCATGAGGCAAGTACAAGAATTGGTAGACAAAGGGATAGTGAGGCCTAGCTCCTCTCCCTTTTGGTTCTCCAGTCCTTTTAGTGCAAAAGAAAGATAGACTATAGAGCCCTAAACCATATCACTATCAAAAATAAATTTCATGTGCCTCGGATAGAAGATCTGTTTGATAAGCTACAAGGCTCTACCTACTTCAGTAGGATTGACCTTAAAAGTGGATATCATCAAATAAAGATAGTGGATGAAGATATCCTAAAGATTGCATTTCGTACAACATTTGGTATTTATGAATATCTAGTCATGCCTTTTGGCTTGACCAATGCACCAGCCACATTCAATTATTTGATGGAGAAACATTTAGACCCTACTGCAAGTTCACTGGAGTGTTCTTTGATGATATCATCATCTACTCCAAGTCCTTGGAGAAACACAAGCAACATCTTTAAGTAATTTTTCAAGCATTGAGGGAGAATAAGCTTTGTCTCAACCAAAAGAAAAGCAATTTTTTCCTTCACGAGATTAATACTTAGGTCATATTATCTCTCAAGATGGTATCCGTATGGATCCATCAAAGTTAGAGATAATAAAAGCAAAGCCTAATCCAAGGAATCCACATGAGCTAAGAAGCTTTATTGGTATGTGTGCATACTATAGACGCTTCATAGAAAAATTTTCTCAAATAGCAGGACCATTAATAACGTTAAGTATTTATAGACTGCTAAGGAGCAACAAGCTTTTGACAAGCTCAAAGAGAAGCTTACCTCTCAACCAGTTCTCATGCTTCCGGATCTCTCAAATCCATGTGAGATCAACTGTAATGCTTATGGTGATTGCCTTGGAGCAGTCTTGCTTCAAGAAGGGCATGCCATAGCATATGAGAGCCGAAGGCTCAATACGGATGAACAGGTCTTGGGCATTTATGAGAAAGATCTTTTAGTTGTTATACATGCCCTAAACACATGGAAGCACTATTTATTGGGGACTCCGTTCATTTTACGAACAGGCCACCAAAGTCTCAAGTACTTCATGACGCAAACCAAGCTTTCCGACAAACAAATGAGGTGGGCAAATTTTATTTTCATATTGCTCACTCTACTAGTAAGCACAATCAAATGGCTGATGCACTTTCACGACGACCAAAAGTCAATGCAGTGAAAGTCATGTATGACTCCCATGCTCCTCCATATGCGGGGCATAGAGACATTCAACCTACTCTTTGAGGAGTAGAGACATACTTCTATTGGCCTACCATGAAAGTGTAAATATGAGAGTATGTTTCAAAATGTGTGGTATGCCAAAAGACTAAGTATGATAGAGGGAAGAAACCTAGATTACTCCAGCCATTGCCAATCCCTAATTCACCATGGGAGAGTATATCCATGGATTTTATCTTTGGATTACCCAAGTCTATCCATGGGAATACAAGAATATGGACAATAGTCGACAGGTTTAGCAAGAAAGCACACTTTATTTCTATCAAAAAGACTATTAAGGCATCATATCTCAGATTTTAAAACACCATGGATACCAACATCCATCGTGTCAGATAGAGATCCTAGAATGACCAGTAATTTTTGGAAAGGTCTCTTTGAAAATCTTGGTACAAGATTGAATTTCTCTTCGGCCTATCACCCACAAACAGATGGCCAAAGTGAGATAGCAATCTTATGATACTCGATCTACTAAAGACTTATGTTACAGAAGTAGATCAACGATCACAATGGGAAAAGTACTTACCCCTTATAGAGTATCCGTACAATAATACTATCCATACTACTACAAGAAAAGCACCTAAAAGTCCCTTGCTACTTGAAGTACATGGAAAGATCTTCGCTCCTGATGAGTATAGCCGTGACCCACAAAAATCTTTTCAAAAGGTTAAGGAGGCTATATCCATCTCTCAACAAAGGCAAAAAGTTACTACTGACAAGCACAGAAGGGTCTTAATGTTCAAAGAAAATGATTGGGTCTTACTTAAGTTTCCCAAGGCTCGATTGAGGCAAACAACGGGAAAAAATCCTACAGGCCATCTAAAGTATTATGCTAAAGTAGCAAAAAGATACTATGGTCCTTTTCAAATCCTGAAGCCAATTAATGACATGGCTTATCAACTCAAGTTGCCCAACCATTGGCTCATACACAATGCTTTTCATGTGAGCCTACTTAAGCCCTACAAAGGAGAGCCACCAATAGAACCAATTATTGAAGACCCTCCAGAAATCGAAGACCAAGAAGAGGTGCTACAACCCAAAGCTATCCTTTGGCATGAAGACAAGGTACTACGGCATGGTAAGATTATCAGACGGTATCTTATTAACTTCAAAAATTATCCATTTGAACATGCTAGATGGATGCAAGGAATACACATTAAGGATAGTATCAACCTTCTTAATGCTTACAATGTTGCACTAGAGTAAGCAAATGTAAATTCTTTCTAAATAAACAATGTTTTTGTCTTATAAGACTAATCCTCTTTTGTGCACAAATTTAAATACTATGCATGCTTAGAATCATGTTTGTGATGTTGGAATTAGGGTTGCAAAGAAACGCACACAGCTTGGAGAAGGTGAAGGAAGCTCAAGGCACACAATAGAGAGTGTGATACTTAGTGTGAAATGGAAAGATACATAGCCCTAGGGTGATGGGCGTATATACAATGCACGGGGGGAAAAACCTCCTAAAGAGGGAAAAAATGCCCCAATGGTCCTAGTGTGTTCACACACATCACTACCACATGTATATGGTAACAAATCTTCCCTGGAGTGATGCGGTGAACGAGAGCTGGCACATGAGTAAAGGGAAGTTCCATGCCCTGAGGACATGATCAATCCACAAAGGGGAGTAAGCCCAAAGCTTTGTAGAAAGCTTTGAGCTTCTCACGAGACAATGCCTTTGTGAAAAGATCTGCAAGGTTGTCCTGTGTTGGCACATAAGCCAAGCTGATCTCTCCTTCTGAGAGCCTCTTCCTGACATAGTGGTAATGCACCTCAATGTGCTTTGTGCGAGCATGAAAAACTATGTTTCTTCCAACTGCCAATGCGCTATGACTGTCAGTGTAGATAGTGTTGGCAGTGTCCTATCCAACACCCAAATCAGCCATAAGGCGTCTGAGCCATACACACTCAACCCTAGCTGTGAAGACTGCCCTGTACAAAGCCTCCTGTACAAAGCCTCACAACTAGAAGTGCCATAGTAGGCTGCTTCTTGCTCAACCATGATATACATGAACTGCCAAGCATGAAACAGAAACCACTTGTGGACACTCGCGTGTCAAAACAACCAGCCCAATCTGAGTCCAAAAAAGCATGTAAGTTTGGCGGCAATGATCCCCCCTTGGGATAAAACAAGGCCGACACTACCGTGTAGACGGCGACACTGCCTGTTGTTAGAGAGTGAGAGAAAGAGAGAGAGCTCTTGACTGCATTGATCGGCAGAGCAGAGAAACACACACACACACACACACACACACACACACACACACACACACACACACACACATACAGCCTCTTGATTGCTTTGAACGGCAGAGAGAAAAATATAATCTATTTTTATTAGGGACCTAAAAAATAGCATTAAAAAGCCTAAAAGAAAGCCTAAAAAATGTGTACACAAATTGATAGGCATCACCCCTATGTCACTACCTGCAAGTAGGCAGTGCCAACAAACCAAGATGTAAAGTGCCACTAAGGTAGCGAAAAATCCTCTTGACATCACGCCAATGCTTAAACCCTGGGCTATGCATAAATCTGTTGACCTGTGAGACTGCAAACTGAATATCTGGCCTCGTGTTACATATGTAAATGAGACATCCAACATCAGTTTGGTAAAGAGTAACATCAGCAGGATCACCAGCGTCATGAAGACTTGATTCCAAACTTGTTTCCATAGGAGTGGCAATAGGTTTGCAATCCTCAAGTCCAAACTTACATAGCAATGTCTCTATGTAACTTTTCTGACACAAGGCAATACCACCATCACATTGCTTAAACTGTATACCCAAGTAATGATGCAACAGTCCCAAATCATTCATCTTGAAAGTAGCATTCAAATCAGCCTTAAATTCACCAATATGTCTTTCATTTGGTCCAGTGATTAGCAAATCATCTACATAAAGAACCACAATGAGAAGTACATCACCCTTATGCTTTACATACAATGTGCTTTCTATTGGACTGTTACGAAAGCCTTGTTTGACCAAATGAGTGTCAGCTTTCTCATACCAAGCATGAGGAGATTGCTACAACCCATACAAAGCTTGTTTTAGATGGAACTTCTTAATTGTCTTCATGAACTCCTGAGTGATTTTGCACAAAGAATCTTTTTCGATTATGCGGTTGGATTCAGTCTCCATTGGGTAATTGAAGTGGTTTGAGTTTCAAAGGGAACTAGAGATTACCTTATACCCAACACTTATGTAGCATGGGAGTTATATGTTGAAGCTCAGCCCGAACATTGAACACAAGTTCCTGATAGATTCATGACCAACCCACAGCTTTGGGTGAAGGAAAAGATCCAAGAAGGCGATATTAAAGTGCAAGGATATGTTCTTAAATTATGCTCTCTTTTGGACATACCGAGTCGTGTGAACTCATACTTAGTAAGAAGGCCCTTATGCTAAACCAAAGATACGACTTTTGTGAGAAGGTCATAATTAGAGTATGAAAGAAGTCAAATGGTGGCAACCAATTCCATTATGTACCCCAAGATTGGTTCAATAGAGTCTATGGACCTATTCTCAAATACAACCCTCACAATGTTACCTTTGATGACTACGAGAAACGAAGGTGCATTACTGACTTTGCTCGAGCACAACCAAATGCAGTGATTATCACGCAAAGATGTATCACGGGGGGAAGAATGGTACAAAAATAAAGACGCGACTTTTAGTGCACAAGTTGAAGTGCTAAACTTTGACGCCCAAGATGTGACCATATATAGGGGTAGAAGCTCAGTTGTAGGAACCAAGAATTGGTTCATTGGACCCTTCCATATTTATGTATCTCCCTAGAAACTCTATGTATCTTTTTAGTCTTTTGCGGTTATAAAAATCTGATTTTGGTATAACACATATTGTTTTGAGGATATAATATTTGAGTTTCAATTTTGTTTTCATCATTCTAACTAACATGAGTGATGGGGTGTGTGTGTAGATGACTGTCCGTTTACCTCGAGGGATATGGGTGGATATACTCTCTCACCTTATGGTGGAGGAGCATTTCCAAACTGTAGTGAAAGTATAAAGACTTGTCACTACCACGCATAATGGGTAAGAGAAGAAAAGGTTGATGTTTACGGATTTCATTGTACCAAATACCTTTCGAGCTTGGTATCATTATACTATAGGGAACCCCGAGTTTAGACCACCTCAGCATAAACCCTCGTCTGTTGGGAGTATCGAGTGGATACAATCTAAGTTGGGAACAGAGATTGTAGTCACTAATCAAATATTGTACATAAATGCTTATGAACTTACCCTAAGACTGACACAGGAAACATGAATGGCCAAAATTATACTTTCTTGCAAAAACAATGACCGACATTTCTATAGTCCAGTACCTTGGGAGTTATTCTTTGACTTATTGGAAAGTCACTAATCTACAATCCTTGCAATGTAGAAATTATATACAATGCCTACAACAGACCCCAATGCCTTGCAGATTGTGCAAATATTCACAGCTCAGTAGGATGGGACACACTGGATGTGTTTCCAAAGGAATATGCATTCTTCGATGACAACTTTGAGTATAGGAAAGTGATTATCCATATCGAAATGAGAGTACCTGTAACAAACAAATCTCTTACTCAAGAATGGTATGACTCACACGCCAACGAAGAAATGTTCTAGCAAAGATTATAAAGGATTATTTGTCAACCATTAGACATACTCAAGGAATGGGACAACTATACTCCATTGGTGGAAGAATGTCACAACGGATATTACCGAGTGCATTATGTTAGAGCCACTAGGATTTATTATAAACTTTGAGACACCTTCTAGATTTTGGGAAACCCAAAGTTTTGTGATATAGGAATTGGGTTAATTTATTCATTATTCCTTCTCCTATTTTCTTCTCATCTTATATTTTAACGTCTATTCTATTTGATTTAAGGACTTCGAATGGGATAGGATATTTTACTAAGTGTGACCTTGGTTGATATGGTGTAGTAAGTTACCATGCCTCTTAGAGGAAATGCGGTTGTTGCTAACGCAAATGTGCCTATTGTTCCTCAACACACGATCATTGATAGAGACATCGATGCTATGCTTTGCAAGTCTCAACCGGGGCTCATTCGTCCGCGGTGAACAAAGCTATCATCATTAAGTTCAAACTAGAGAAAACAGCTAAGCATTGGTGGAGAGACCATTGCACAAAAAACAATGTTAATCCTAATGCTGCAACTTGGGATTATCTTAAGACCCCACTTAAGAAGAACTATCAGAACAAAGTTTATCATTGAGATCGTATGAATGAATTTCTTGACTGTACTCAAGGAACCAGAGATCTGGAACCATACTACCAACATTTCTTAACCCTTGTCAAGTATGCTCTAGTAGGGATGACTCAAGAGGTCAAGGTAGCTTGATTCATATCAGGGCTACATAATCCTATAAAGACTAGACTTTAGAGTCTTCGTCTTACCAATTTTGCAGATGTCCTTAATGCAGGAAGACCCATTGAAATAGAATTATCTACTATCGGAAAGAGGAAACTAGAACGTGTTCTTATTTGTGAATTCAAAATATTTTATTTTGAGGAGGAACAAAGATTTGGAAATCAAGAGCAAAGAAGAAAGAACTTATTAACTATGAAAGCTAGACATGATCATTTATGCTCTACTTGTCTTGATCTTGGTCATCAATCCAGGGATTGTCCCTTTAACAATTCAAGCTTCACAGGTTTGGTGGACAATTATGAACATAGAATCTTCAATCTAAATCAAAATTTTGGAAACTTTAGACCTAGACCATTGGTAGTTTAGAGGAACTTCAATCAGCAGAACTTTAACCAAAACTAGAGAACAACAACGAGAATGTTAACTGTCAACTTCGTCCAGGAGGAGGAGGAAGAAATCAAAGACCTCAAGGAAGATCTCAAGGGACTAGAGGTGAAGGAAATCAGGCAAATGCATATGTTCATGCTGCAATTGAACAGCAGGGAGCGAATGAATGAAAATCAGTTATTCAAACTCCAGCAGAGTATCAAGGTATCCATTTTACTTTATTGATTGATTCAGGGAGTACACATTCTTTCGTATCTCTTAAGTGCATTAGAAACCTCATTTTGTATGAACACCCTGATACAGACCTTACAATAGAATTAGCTACGGGTAGGAAGGTTAGATCTCCTACTTCAGCGGGTAACTTGAATTTTTTTTTGGATGATCATAATACTTCTGCAAACTTCAAAGTTTTATCCATCGAAATCTACGATGGAATTCTAGGAATGGATTGGCTTAAAGCCAATGATGCTCACATACATTGTAAAGAGGCTTCATTGACCTTTCAAAATGATCAAAACTCTAGAGTTACAGTTATTGGGAAACGGGGAAAGCCTAAGCTCAAACTAGTGAACTTTACCAAACTTATGAAGAGTCATGGGAAGGATGAAAGGATTCACGTAGTAAATCTTAACCCTAAAGAGAAGAAGATGGATTCACATGAAACCGAATGGATAACCGAATTTGATGATGTATTTCTCGAAGAACTTTCACAACTACCACTGAAGCGTGATGTTGATCATGCAATAGAGCTTACTCCATGAGCTCAACCAATTGCTCATTGACCTTACAAAATGTCAGTACTTGAACAAGGTTTCATTCGACCTAGCGTTTCTCCATGGAGTACTCCTATTCTCTTTAATCAAAAGAAGGATGGTACTTTACGTATTTGTATTTATTATTATGGATTACCTATAGCAGGACATCTAGGATACATTAAGACTTACTCTACTATAAGAAAAAGTTTCTTTTGGCCAGGACTAAAGCGCGATGTGTTGAACTATGTTACAAGATGTTTAACATGTCAACGTATTAAAGCTGAATGAATTTGATATCCCGGTAAGCTTCAACCTATTGATGCTCCACAAATGAAATGGGAATGCATATCCATGGATTTCATTATAGGACTTCCTAAATCTCTGGGATATGAATCTATTTTTGTGGTTGTTGATATGCTTACAAAAACGACCCATTTGTTTCCAATCCAAACAACATTTACGGCTAAGGATATAGCTTAAGTTTTCATCATGAAATGTGTTTTCATGTATCATGGTTTACCTCGACGAATAATTTTGATCGTCATGCAAAGTTCACCTCTAATTTTTGGAAAGCCTTATTCTCAGCTACAGGAACCCAGTTAGCCTTTAGTACTGCTTATCATCCTCAAACTGATGGGCAAACATAAAGAGCAAATTAAATCATTGAAGACATGTTGAGAGCTTATTGTATGCATGAGCAGAGTAAATGGACTAGATATTTGTATATGGTTAAATTTGCATATAATCCCTCATTCCAACGCGCAATTGGAATGTCTCCTTTTCAAGTGTTGTATGGACAAGAGTGTCTTACTCCACTTAAATGGACAGACTCTCTCATACGAGTTCAAACATCCAAAGAAATGTTGGATGAAATGAAAATACAAACCGATCTTTTACGGCAGAATATTAAAACTGCTCAATATTAAAACCTGTTGGAATTAGGGTTGCAGAGAAACACACACAACTTGGAGAAGATGAAGGAAGCTCAAGGCACACAATAGAGAGTGTGTTACTTAGTGTGCAATGGAACGATAGATAGCCCTAGAGTGATGGGCGTATATACAATGCTCGGGGGAAAAAACCTGCTAAAGAGGGAAAAAGAGCCCCGACAGTCATAGTGTGTTCACACACATCACTACCACATGTATATGGTAACAAATCCCCCTGGAGTGATGTGGTGAACGAGAGCTGGCACATGAGTAAAGGGAAGTGCCATGCCTTGAGGACATGATCAGTCCACAAAGGGGAGTAAGCTTAAAGCTTTGCGGAAAGCTTCAAGCTTCTCACGAGACAATGCCTTTGTGAAAAGATCTGCAAGGTTGTCCTATGTTGGCACATAAGCCAAGCTGATCTCTCTTGCTGAGAGCCTCTCCCTGACATAGTGGTAATGCACCTCAATGTGCTTTGTGCGAGCATGAAAAATTGGGTTCCTCGCAACTGCCAATGCGCTCTGACTGTCAGTGTAGATAGTTTTGGCAATGTCCTTTCCAACACCCAAATCAGCCATAAGGCGTCTGAGCCATACACACTCAACCGCTCAGCCTCACAACTCGAAGTGGCCACAATAGGTTTCTTCTTGCTCAACCATGATATACATGAACTGCCAAGCATGAAAAAAAAATTGTGGACACTCACGTGTCAAAACAACCAGACCAATCTGAGTCCGAAAAAGCATGTAAGTCTGGCGGCAATGATCCCCCCTTGGGATAAAACAAGCCAAGATGTAAAGTACCACTAAGGTAGCGGAAAATCCTCTTGACAGCCTGCCAATGCTTAGACCCTGGGCTATGCATAAATATGTTGACTTGCGAGACTGCAAACTAAATATCCGGCCTCGTGTTGCATACATAAATGAGGTAGCCAACAGCAGTTTGCTAAAGAGTGACATCAGTAGGATCGCCAGCATCATGTAGACTCAACTTCAAACCTGTTTCCATGGGAGTGGCAATAGGTTTGCAATCCTCAAGTCCAAACTTACATAGCAATGTCTCTATATAACTTTTCTAACACAAGGCAATGCCACCATCACACTGCTTAAACAATATGCCCAAGTAATGATGCAACAGCCCCAAATCTTTCATCTTGAAAGTAGCATTCAAATCAGCCTTAAATTCAGCAATATAACTCTCATTTGGTCCAGTGATCAGCAAATCATCGACATAAAGAACCACAATGAGAAGTACATCACCCTCACGCTTTACATACAATGTGATTTCTGTTGGACTGTTACGAAAGCCTTGCTTAACCAAATGAATGTCAGCTTTCTCATACCAAGCACGAGGAGATTGCTTCAACCCATACAAATCCTTCTTACATTTGCACACTTTGTCCTCTTGTCCTTTTACGACAAAACCGCGAGGCTGCGTTACATAAACTTCCTCAAATATGTCACCATTCAAGAAAGCAGTAACAATGTCTGATTGATGTACATCCCAACCAAAATGAGCTACCAATGCACATAGAAAACGCATAGTAGTCATACGACAAGTGGGAGCAAAAGTCTCTTCATAATCAATGCCTTTTTGTTGTGCATAACCCTTTGCAACAAGTCGAGCCTTATGGCGATCGATCTCACCATCCGGCTTGCGTTTCAACTTGTAAACCCACTTCATACCAATGGCCTTTTTGCCAAGAGGCAAATCACATAAAGTCCATGTGTCATTTTCTATGAGTGCACCATATTCTGATTGCATGGCAGCCATCCAATTTTCTGAATTCTGTGCTTCATCAAAAGACAGAGGCTCCTCAACATCATGTAAGCTAGACACAGCCAAATCATAATAATCTGATGCATAAGATGCATGGCGAGAGCCTGAACGAGTACGACTAGACAAAGGTGCATCCAATTTACTGTCACACAAAGTGTGCATCAGCCATTTTGGCATACCTCTAGCCTGCTCATTTTCAGCCCTTTCCTCATCAAGTACATCATGTCCATCTACATTAGTAATAGGCTGATCTAGAACATTTTCAGAAACCCCCATAGGTTGTACATTTGCTTCATCAGAATTTACATTCGTATTTCCACAACTGAAAAGAGGCAACAAAGTGTCATAAATGTCTTGTGAGCTTACATTACTATCTCTAGTACATGGCAGCAAGGGCCGAACAGAATCTTCCACAAACACTACATCCCGTGAAACCAGAATACGCTTTGTTTGTGGATGATACAACCAGTAACCTTTGCTTTTAGCAGTATAACCAACAAAAATACATTTGACAGTCTTATCATCCAATTTTTTGCGTTGTGTTTGTGGCACCAAAGCATATGCCAAACAGCCAAAAACACGCATGTACTCAATAGGCTTTCTATCATGCCATGCTTCATATGGAGTAATAGATTGCAAAGCTTTCATAGGAAACCTGTTTAGTACATAAGTGGCACACATGATGGCCTCAAGCTAAAAAGAATACGGCAAAGCATGACTTTTGACCATACATCGTGTCATTTCCGTAAGTGACCTATTTTTCCTCTCAGCAACACCATTTTACTGAGGTGTATAAGACACTGTACATTGGTGTTTTATCCCATGACTAGCCAAAAATGCATTAAATTCATGAGACATATACTCCCCCCCTCCATCGGAACGGAGGTGCCCATAGTACATTTTGAGACATTTTTAGCCATAGCCAGAAATTGTTTGAAGCACATAAAAACTTTGGACTTCGCTTTAAGCAGAAATACCCATGCATGCCTAGAGTAATCATCAATGAAAGTCACGAAGTAAAGGTAATTGCCCAAGGCTGGAGTTTGCATAGGCCCACAAACATCACTATGCACAAGTTGCAACCTGCATGTGGCCCGAACTGAACCATCCTTTGGAAACTTCGAACGTTGCAGCTTACCCAAAATACAGCCTTCACAAACATGTTTGACAGGTGCTTCAAGAGGTGGCAAAGAAGCAACCATATCAGATTTCTGCAAACGCAGCAAACTGGCAAAATTCATATCACCAAAACGTGCATGCCAAAGTTTTGCATCTGAAATAGCCCTTGAATCTGCAACTGCAACTGCATTTGGAAAATTTTGTCCACACTTGTCATACAAAGTGAGCTTACACAGCCCACAGCACAAAAGCCCAAATGCAATGGTTTCATCACCAAAACTGAGATCATGAATTGTACATCTGTCATCCAAAAATTTAACTACAAGTCCAAGTCTAGCAAGTGTCGATACAGACAAAAGATTCTGCTTGATCCCAGGTACATAAAGTGCATTAACAAGTGTGAAAGAGCTGCCATTTGCAGCAACAACAATTTTCCAACTCCCTGAACCGGATAAGAGGCATTGTTGGCACAAGTGACTGAATTCCGATGAGGGAGAGAATCGAGAGAGGCGAACAATTCACGATGTGAGGTAATGTGCTTTGTAGCACCACTGTCGAAATACCACACATGTGAATCTACACCAACTGACATGCATGCATCATGGACAGCAGGATTGTAAGTGCACTCAGCACTTAAAGCCCATTCTGCATCAACATCAACATTACAGTCTCCTTTTACAGAAGGCTCAACAGTGGCTGCATTTGTAGTGGAACCAGCATTTGTAGTGGAACCACCCTCTTACTTCTTAGCCTCTTTGGCCTTCAACTTAGGACACTGCTTGATCAAGTGATCATTAGCTTTACAATAATGGCAACGCATCTTCTTTTTGCCCTTATCACCAAAATTGCCAGAAGAATTGCTGCCAGTAGAAGGTTTAGGAACAGAAGTTTTGCCACTCACAGCAGAACCATAAGAAGTGGCTGCATTGTTGTTACCACCCTTTCTTTGAGAAGAAATAAAATCTTGTTCAACTGCACGTTGTCTAGTCCTATTTTTTCTGAAAAGTGACTCTTGCAACATCAATGTGCATAATGCATCAAACTTGACAACTTCTGGATTTCCTTAGGTTAGAAGTCTCCAAGTACTAGCAAAAGTCTGGTAAGAATCTGGTAAGGCATCGAGAACAGTCAGTACAAAGGAACTCTCTAAAATGACTTCACCTGTAGAAATAAGTTGCTCATTGATATCCTTGACACCAGCAAGAAAAGTGTCTGTGTCATCTTCCTCATGCATAATCTTCGACTCCAGCTCCTTACGCAGTAAAGCAATTTTAGCCTCATTGCGGCTTGCATAAAGACCGACATCCCAAGCCTGTTTTGCAGATTTTGCTGAACGAATGTGAGGAACAATGGTGCGCTTCACAAACCACACAATCAATGCATGAGCCTGCGCATCCTTTACATCCCAACGAGCTTGTTCTACCGTAGGCAAAACATCTCTAATAACAGCAATCCTTGCAGCAAGACCTGCAACATCCTCAACATCGCCTACATCCTCAGAACCAGGACATACATCAATGCCTTGCACAATATTCCAGACGCCCTTTGACACAAGAATGTGTTGCATCATATAAGCCCACATAGGGTAATTGTCCCCATCCAACCTGTCCTCAGCAGCAAACATCTTGAACACATTTGTGTTATTGTCAGCCATGGTAAATGTTGCACCTGATGTGAAAACTGCCCAAAAATAGGAGAACCGGAGCGGGAACAACATGTGCTATATAGCACAAATCGTAGAAGACTGTAAGGCACCTGTTATGCAAAAAACGGCACTGACAAGAATTTTGCACAAAATGACAAAATTGCATGTGCATGCCTTTCTGTAGTGGAAACAGAGGCCGAAATGAGCCCAAATCAGAAATCTGAGCAGACTAAGCTAAATGAGATTTCCCAAAATATTTATCAACCTGCGAACGCTTGCCAAACCTCACTAAAATTGGAGAGATTGAGCAAGCGTGTGCTGGAGCAGCTGGTGACTAAGCTCGGGAGGATGCAACCTGCTCTGATACCAATTGTTGGAATTAGGGTTGCAAAAAAACGCACACAACTTGGAGAAAACAAAGGAAGCTCAAGGCACACAATAGAGAGTGTGTTGCTTAGTGTGCAATGGAAAGATAGACAGCCCTAGAGTGATGGGCATTTATACAATGCACGAGGGAAAAAACCTCCTAAAGAGGGAAAAAATTCCCCAACGGTCCTAGTGTGTTCACACACATCACTACCACATGTATATGGTAACATGTGATAACGATGTCACTCAAACACCAAGTAGAATTTGTCACTCTACTTTGGGAGTATGATATGCACTAAAGAGCAGACATGCTTGCGGAAGCTGTGTCTCCCAAGCACCAAATGGACTAGTCATCCATTCTGGAATGATGTCGCAGGGTGAAAAGGGATCCACTACCCGCTAAGAAAGATGTATGACTAAGACTTTTTCTCTTCTATCTCATAGTCGAGGATGACTATGATTTCAAGAGAGAGATAATGTCATAGAATCTAATATCTAACCAACCCAAATGGTTTTCTCATATTAAACTCATCATTTAATGTGGGAGAATAAACAGGAACAAGGGTTAGAATATAGACATGTGCTTATGGATCTATCTCAACACGGGATGAAGGTTAAAAGGGGTCTAAATGAGAGATGGTATGTTAAAGAGCAATGCTACCGAATGGAGCTTAAAGACCGTAGGGCTAGCTTCATTAAAGACCTCCAAAAGTTAGTGTTCAAAAGTCTGTTGACCTTAAGCAAGCTAGGGTTGACCTTGAGGTGAGAATCCTACCCAAGCATGAGGTGCTTGTTGGCTTGCTAAGTGTTAGTGGGAACGTTACCCAAAAGCTTGAGGTGTTTTTCACATGCTTAAATGAATAAGGTTCTTGAAGTATTCAATTCAACCAAATGACTTAATAAGCATAACAAACACATGTTCAAATGATCCTCCACAAGATGCCCTCATGATGTTCTTTAATGCTATTGGATAGGTTTTAAAGGGCTCCAATGAGAATTTAGATACATAAAAATAAATAATTAAGTTCTTTCTCTCAAAGAGGAAAAAGAGGACACATGTCCAAATGAAATAATATAATAATACAAAAGAGAGAGAGAGAGAGAGAGAGAGAGAGGTTGACCAAGCATGAGAGGGGGGTATACTCTCCCATACACACACACACACACACACACACACACACACACACATATTCTCTCATTGTGTGGAGTGCAAAGTGCAAGAGCTCCATCTCCTTCTCCAAGCTTGTTGAGAAGTGGAGAGCCTACACCAACAATCTTGGCTATGGAATGCAAATCCAACCAAGATCCATGCTTCAATGCTTAAGCTTGCCATCTTCTTCATCTTCATTACTATGCTATTATGCTATCAAGAAAAGTGATGATAAGTGAGGAACTATTTCTTTCTACTATGGATGATTCTTCTTCCTCTTCCCTACCCTCATTCCCGGCTAGCTATCTCCACTTTCGAAGGTGTTTAAGGCCTTGGAACTGAGGCGAAAAGTTTATCTTAAGCTTGTGATGCATGAAGCTTTCCATCTATATAGCATCACCAAGGTCACAAGGAACACAAATATTGTATTGTAACAAGTCTCTCTTGATGGGAGAATCTGTAATACAAACGCCTTTTTGGAGGGGGGGATCGACTCCAAGTAAATCCGGTCATCAATTATTGTCATGTTCTCTAATACATTCTCTCTTGCAAAATTATTGTTCATGCCAAGTTAGTTAAGTACTATATTCATGCTGCTGCCATCAATTAAGTTCACCCTCTATGTTCTCAAAGTAATCTCACAAAAATCCTCACTCTAATTCTCTTAATTCCACTATTCTCAAAGTTCATAGGCCATTTTCAGTATAGAAAAGTTCTCAAGGACAACCATAAGATTTTGTGCATCATCTGAAGTGTATGCTAGAAGCACGACATCATCCGCATACAACAAAAGCATGATTACCGCATTGCAAATAGTGACCTCTTCAATGCCTTCTTCTTTCATAAAGTCGAGTACCATTTCTTCCTAGGAGAGTTGGTAACAATGGACATCCTTGTTTAACCCCAATAGTGCTTACAATGTTTTTTGAAATTCCTCTTTCCATGCGCAATTGTGACACATCACCTCGTCATAGATTCGAGAAACCGCAAGCATAAACTCACTTGGCACTTGGAATTCTTCCATTCTTCTCCACAAATTGTTACATGGAATCATATCAAAGGCTTTCTTAAAGTCCACAAAACAACAATACAATTGCTTGCTTTTCAACAGACTTTCCTCCATGAGAACACGAAGAGTGAAAAGATGATCAATGGTGCTACCGCATCGACGAATATCCGCTTGTCGTTTTTCACACTTGTTCATCCCAATCACTCAATTTCATCTTCATTATGCACCCAAACAACTTTGCCACAAGAGATCCAATCATTATAGTTCAGTAGTTGTTTACATTCTTTACATCCCCTCCAATATGCAAAGGCTTGACCCGATTAATACTTCAATCATAAGTCATACCATGTTGAAGTGCAAGGTTGAACATATCACACATCCACTCATGGGTAAAATCTCCCGTCCATTTGATCATCTACAGCTTGAAACCTTGAAGATCTCGCGCTTTGCGAGTGGCCAACTTTTCAAGCTCACCGCATACATCCTCAATAGTAAAAAAAGAGAGCATACATGGGAGTGAACCATAAAATGGAATTTTTTTAACATTTGGTTGCCTATATAATTGCCTACAATGTGTGTACATATCCACAAGACTCAAGTTGCCAAAATACTCAACCCGCTTGTCTCTCAAGACACGCACGTGCCTCTTCTTGGACTTGAAAAAGTTGTTCCTTTATTTCCCATCTTCTTCTCTTCTTTGTGTCAATGCCTTGTATGTATGCAAATGACTTTTATAGTTGTCTTTGTACATAGTTGCATCAAGCTTTATCAAGGACTTTCGAGCATCTTGACATTCTTTAACAAACCACCTTTTATGTGATCTAGCTTTGTTAATACCATGGAGATGCTTTATGGCAAAGCATTCTTTGGCACAAGAACAAATAACTTTCTTGAAAGCTTCCCATTTAGTTTCCAATGGTGCGTCATATTGAATCTTTCTCATCCATAACTTTTTGCTCAACCATTTCAATGTACATTGGTGCCCGTTTAAATTCCATACATAGTGATAATTTCTCTTTCCTTTGGCTGAAATTATCATGCTTAGTTGCTTCTCCACATGAACGGTCAATACATAAGGTCCAATGGTCCGATTTCAGGGTCCATTGGCCAATCATAAAACTCTTTCTGCGATACATGATGGCTTCGGAGAGTAGCATATAGTCAATCACACTATCCCCATTATGTTCTTACATGTAAATCCATTGGTTCCACTCCACAAAGATACACCATTGGCAATGAGCATACCCATGCTATTACACATGTGTAAAAGTAACTTTCCATAGTGATCCAGCTCTTTCTCATCCATTGAAGTACGATCATACAAGTGAACTTACTCCAACTCCCATGGCATATCAAATTTTTGAGTATCATGTTGCAATGTTTTTGTGCGAGCATTCATATCCCCAAAATACAATAACATCACCTTCACCTTTGAAATAAGCAATGTCCTCTTCTAAATCAAAAAATGGTTGATCTCTATCCATGCAAGCATAAAAGGGGTACCGTGATGAGGAATGTAGCAACCGGCTACAAAAATGGGTGCTTTTTTTGGTGTCATAATTTTCAACCATACATAACGTTTGTACTTGTCATCTTTCACAATTGATACAAAATCTTCCAATCCTTTTTTAACCATACATGCTACCCCTCCTTGCTCTCTTCGTTGCTTGAGATTCTTTGACCACATCAATGAATGTACATTGTAATCCTCTAAGCCGTTAATCCTTTGTGTGTCATGCTCCCAAATTTCAACAAGAAGTACAACATCATCTTTGCTTGTTGTTCATGACTGCCAACCCCTGCATTCCATGGGTATCCATTACAATTCCAAAAGCATATTTTCAATTGTAACTCGGTATCATAAGTCACGCATCCCTGTTTTCTCGAGGGACTTGCCTCCTCCTTGCGCACATTTTCTTCGTGAGAGATGTCCTTGTTTTTCTTATTCTTTTCATCATATGCCTTGCGACACATTTTTTGTTGCTTAATAGTGCAATCTTCACATACAAAACATTTTGTATCTCTCAAATAGATCTAACTATTATCAAGAAGAATCTTTCGTTTGGTCTCATCCGACATGGTGCATATAATTGGTCGTTCTCCCGAGCGAGGAGCTCCTTGCTTCCCCACTCTATGTGCTCCATAGACCATAACTCTGGACATGCCAAAGTGGGTTTTGAAGAAATCTTCGATAAGAATGGCAAGAGAAGGAGGTGTCTCTAATTTCTCTTCGAGAATACCATGAATAACAATGTTCTTGGAACGTCGCTCCCGTTCCTTCAACTCCTCCACATCCACATTCTCAACATTCTTTGTTTGAACCATAGCTTGCATGAGTGAGAATTAGGAATCACATTGTTACCACATACATCAGCCCAAGACTTGTTTGTGCATATATTTTTCATGTTGCATACATCCCGGCTCATGGTGTCAAATTCTCCTCTTTCAATACATGGCCATGCTCTTCTCCTTCAAAGCATTCAAGTCCACAAGAGAGAATTTTACATTCCTTGACTTCCTCTTCGAGTTGCATCAAACGTGTTGTTTGCATCTCAAGTGTCCTCTTGAGATTCTCATTCTCAACCACAGGTACCCTTATTGTGCCATTTTCCATTGCAAGTGCTCGTAAGTCTTTGCCTTGCTTGTTTACGATCTCTTGCAACGATACCAAGTATGCCATGATCACGGTTTTTGATGTCGTTGGTTGGGAGGTTGTGTTGTTGTCTCCACACTTAGGAGATTTTGGATCATTTTCAGCAATGGTCGTGGACCTTGTTGAAGAAGAAGAACCCTTGTGTAATATTTAATGGCCTAGTAACTTGCATGTCGCGGAAAATAGCATGAACATAGTGGGCATTTCATTAGAATAGATTCCTAATGAGAATAACAAGAGTGCTTGGGTGGAGAGAGCAACAAAAAGTATAACACCTAGTTAGATAGCATGAACAATACTTCAAGAGAGAGAGAAATTAAGCTATTGACAACAGTTGAGGACCGTATTTACATGGAGCATGTCCCCCCCTCCAAAAGGCTTTGTATTATGATTTCTCCCATCAAGAGAGACATTTTACAGTTATGATCAAAAGAGTGAATTGTTGTCTACTATGTGAAAAAACGGTTGTGTTTTTTGTTGAAGGGGTGTGTGTGTGTGTGTGTGTGTGTGTGAGAGAGAGAGAGAGAGAGAGAAAGAGAGAGAGAGAGAGAGAGAGAGAGAGAGAGCATGCTCCTATATAGCCAACTAAATCAAAATACATATAAATATATAAGGTTGCTACCATCCCATACATACATAAGCGCGTACACACACACACACACACACATATATATATACACATATATATATGTATATACATATATATATATATATATATATATATATATATAGAGAGAGAGAGAGAGAGAGAGAGAGAGAGAGAGAGAGTAGTGTCATCATCAACAGTGAGAATATGACCTGTGGGACCAAATCAAACATGTAAAATGCTTTATGCTGGGTTAATGACTCTCAATACTTGAGGATTATGAAGATGAGGGTGACAATTGAGCATCTAAGCCTACTAAACTTGCCAAATGGAGAACACTTCCCAAATGCATAATGGGTATAGTGTGTGTGCAAAATGGAGAACACTTCCCAAATGTCCCAATACCATGTTTCATATCAAAGGGAGTGGGAGCTAAGTTGGATCAATGTTTCTGTGCAAAGTGTGGGTAGATGCTAGGCTCAAGAATTTAAAGGTGAGTTCAATAGGTCATCTCTTAGAGATTAACATGCTTTAGCAATTGATGGCCATGTTGTACTTTGGATTGTTATAAGTTGTCACAACTTCAGTATTTACATTTGATGTTTGAAGTCTTCAGCCATCACCACAGAACACTCGGCTATAAAAAATTACAATAGGGTATGAGGTGTAGATTTGATTGCCACAAAAAAACCCAAAAGTATCCCAAAAAACTCAAAAAATGAGCATTTAAGCTCGCAAGTTTTTTTCAAAAACAATTATGGCTAATAAATTGTAAAATTTATATGTCATGCTTCATTTAACAATGAAGGATTTTGAAAACAATGGAGAATTGACGAATTTACAATCACATGTTTAACTCAAAAAAATTACATTCCCATAATCACATCAATTTTTGACCAATTAATAAAACATAAACTTTGTGATTTCACTATTGTGATGAAAAAATGCAAACAAAACACACGCTTATAATATAGAAACCCCAAATTTTGCATCTAATTTTTTTAAAAGTTAAGTAATAAGATTATCTCTACTTTTGCAACAAAGCTTCATAAACAAAACTAAAAAGTAAAATTATGAAGCAAGTTTGAAAGCATATTTCTTCTCTTTGTCATTCACAATTTGTTTTTCTTTCCCTTCTAGAAGACAATATAAGATATCCTGCGAGGTATTTTCTCTGACATCAACAAGATAACCTACCACTTTAAAAATGTTTTCCTCATTGTTGGGGCCTTTATCATCAATGGCATAAAGAAATAAGAGGTTCAATAATTGTTTGATCGTGCCCGAAAACACCTACTCAAATTGACCAAGCATGACCTTTAGGCTTGTGTTGTGCATGATCCCAAAGGATTTGAACATCATGATTTGATGCTTTTTTTTGTTTATGAGAGGTAGCAAGCATACCCATAGGGGGGAAAATGACTCTATATAAAGGCACCATACCTTGAGCTTGTTCTACAAATTGATGAGCAGCTAACAACTGTCGTCGAGGAGCACCACTTTCAAAAGTGAAAGGAGGTGGAAGCAGTTGTCTTCTAAAATCTACTCCAACTATTGACACATGTATCCTAAGTGCTTGAAAGTGAGAACTGATGGGAGCAAGTTTACTACATGAGGGAGTGAGTGAACTTGTACGACCTAAACCAATTAGAGAAGATGAAGATTGTTTAGCAAGATTAGATTGATGACCTCTTCTTTACTTCTTAAAAACATGAGCATCACCAGAAGGAGAAGGCTTTACAAACAAAAAGCTGCAAACATCGACAAAAGCACCATAAATTCTTGCTATCAAGCGTTCCAAATACAAAATATATACTTTAAAAAAACAAGAAGGATATAAAATTTACAAAAAATCAAACAAAGAAGATTAAAACATCCCTTATATTTCAAGGCTTTCTTAAGTAGAAAATTAAGAATTTATCTGTATTTAAACCAAAAAAATCAAAGTATGTCTTTAGTTATGGCACAATAGATCTTTTATATGTTAACAAAATGATACCAAAAGCAAGTCCAATATGCTAGTTCCATCTCCCTTGCTCTAGTGTCTCAACAACAATAGGTGCTACAATAGTGCTCACACTATCTCTTTGCAGAGTGGTTAGAGCAACACTCAACGGTTGAATCGCCAAGCCAACCACATAATGTCACAAATTTCTTACAACAAGTACTTGTTTGACCAAAGAAGACCAAAGAGAGTAGTTTATACCATCCAACCTATACTCATTGAAAAGTACATCAAGAATAAAAGAATCACGCTTGCTTTCTTGTTGTGTCCATATGTATACAACAATAAATCCGTACCATGTGTACAAAGATCTACACAACCAATGTATCAAACAACCAATGGTGGAAAATTTCTCTGCACAAGATTGCCAAAACATAGCTCTCTCTGTACCTACAATCCATCATGCATGTGTAATTATAACCTCCACACCAATACATGTTTTTTGTAAGAGACACACATGAAGATCTTTTGTATGGCTGAAAACTATCTTCTACTATGATGCTCAAAACAAAATTTTGAGGGCATAAACAGCTTTGAAAGGGGGGTAAAACCCAAGGACGCAAGAATTTCTCGATATGTTGAATATGTTTGTCCAAGTTCTGGACCCAAAAAGTGTCTTTAAACTTCACGCGCGTGCAAAAATGCAAAAATGATTCCCACACAACCATGCAAAGTACACACATGAAGATAAAGCAAACTCACCCAGAGAACAAGGAGATAGAGAACATGAAGATGGAGATGAAGATGAAAAAGACATACCTAGATTGACCTCTAGAGAGAGCAAAACCTTCTCGTTGTGTTTTGAAATACAAGATTGCAACAAAGTTGTATTCTAGAATACACCTATGCTACAAACTTGTATTCCAGAATACACTTGTGCTACAAGTTTGTATTCCAGAATACACTTGTACTTCAAACTTGTATTCCAGAATACACTTGGGCTACAAACTTGTATTCCATAATACACTTGTGTTGTAGTTTTGTATTCTGAAATAAAAAATTGTTACAATCTCGTGCTCTAAAATAGAAAAGTGCTAAAACTTGCATTCCAAAATACAAGATTGAAGTACTCTTATCTTCTAGAATTAAAAAAACTTGAATCCTAAAATACTTATACACAACAAATGAACAAAAATCTTCATACTCGTGTATTCTATGATACAAGTATATTGCAAATTTGTATTCAATTGATGTTCATTGATACAAAGCAGTTTGAGAAGATGCAAATACAAGTAAGTACTACTTGAGGTGATCAAGGTGACTAAGAAGAAGAAAACAAAAAATACGGAACGAAGTATCAATATATTAAACTTGGAGGATATGAAAATTCTTGTTTATGGTCTCACTTTGAAGAAGTTTGGTCATCTTTGTCAACAAACCATAAAAATTTTGATAGAAAAATTTTAAGGATTGTAATTGAAAAACTTGAGTCTTCAATTGTAAGCTTTCAAGGACGTAATTGTTTTTTAGTGGAATATTGTGTAATTTTTTAAGGAATATTTGCACTTTTTAGTCTTACAAAACTTTTTATAATGACTTTAGTTTAAAAAATTGAAGTCTTTTTGGCAATGTTCCGTGTTATTTTTTTAAGTTGCTCCAAAAATTGATGTTTTTTGGGTATTTTGAGAACTTTTGGCCAAATTTAAGGTGAGGTATATTTTTCGCGATTTACGTGTACTTTTTTATGACCAAGCGTTATAGTATGATTAGGGTTATCATGATTCAATGTCACTCTCTCATATCATCATTCATTATCAAAGCATTAGTAAGTGTATGGACATGATGATAAAGGGTGGGATGTCACTTTTAAGAATGATCTCTTCATACGAAAATTCATGCTCTAAAGACATGGATCTCTTGCTTCATTTTTGTGTGTTGGGGTGATGAGATGATGATGGCACCGCTCCAATTTCCTTCTTGTGAGCACATTTAGCTTTAAATTTTTCTGAAATTTGATTAGGTTTGGTTCCACCCACCAAGTTACAACACTACCTCTCATCACACAAGGTCTAAGAGTTTGCACTCTCTTGCCTCCCTCTCTCTCTCTCTCTCTCTCTCTCTCTCTCTCTCTCTCTCTCTCTCACACACACACACACACACACACTTACTTAGAGAGAGGGATAGAGAGAGTGGGGAGTCAATGAGAATGTTGGATGGTTGAAAGTCATTGATGCTTTTTTGGCTTTCTAAAAGAAACCCTTAGTGTTGTGTTGGGTTAGGGAAACTCCTTTCATTTCATATCCTGTCATGATAGAGATTTACCTTTCATTTCACATCGTAATATGTCTTGACTTTTCTTGAATTCTAAAGTGAAGCTTCACCTTGCATAAATTTTAGTAAATTTTACACACACACATGTTTTTTTCGCATTCTATTGTTTTAGAATGCTAAAGTGAAGCTTCACTTTGTATAATTCTAATAAATTATATACACACATATATATATTAAAGTACGGCCAGCCGCCTTCGGCGGCCTCTCTCTCTCCCTCTCTCTTCCTCTTTATCGTGTGCAAAGGGGCTTGTTTTTGTTTTGGACTTTAGCCTTCAAGTCGCAGATTACGACAAGTGTAAAGGGCTCCCCTTCCGCCATATTATGTTAGTAGATGAGTTCTTTTTATTTCACCTTTCATTTCACAACTTCACATGGCTTTACATTTCTTGCATTTTATAGATTGATTCCGGTCAGTGTTAACGTTCGAGAAAGTCTCTTTTTTTAAGCGGCTGTTGCTGATCGAGTTTCTTCCTCATAAAGAAGAAAATCAGAAATACTAGCAAAAATTTTGAGATTTGCAAAATTTTTGGACAACTTTCTCACATATTTCATCGGTTTATCTTTCGTTTACCATGGTTTGCAGTTAGCTAGTCTCGATTTCCAATCGGCTCAAGACTAAGCTGATGCAATCCTTTCCCAAACACTGATACCAGTTTAATTCAACCTAACAATTTTATCACTTTCTTATTGTTTTTAAAAGCCATCGTGACCCTTTCACTTGTTTCTCTCACTCTCAATCTCATGTTCACCTAGTCACATCAGTAGACCAAGCTCGATATAATCTTTTACATGTGGTTAACCATGTGGTATTTTGGATCCTCAAACATAGAATTTTGAAAGGGTTTTGATGATGTCATAATGGATCTTGGAAAGTGTAAGTGGTCTAGAGTAGCAATGGGGAGAGTTGTGAGCATTATGTTAGGCTATGTTGATATAACTAAACAAAGTTTGAATAAAGTAATGACTTGGGGTAGCATTGTGTGTAAGTTCAAGCTACAATTACAAAACAATTATGGAAACACTCTTTTATTTTTATTAAAACAAAGTGACTAAGAAAGAAATAATGTCTCTTTTCTTTTCATACAATAATAGGTAGATAAGTAGGGAGCGTATCCATGCCATTAACAAAGCCCTCCACAGCAATGCACACACACATGGTGCATCAAATATGTTCCACTATCTAGCACATCACATAGGTGAAAAAAGAGTTAGATAAGTAGGCATCTTTAGGGCCAATTACTTTAAAGTATTGTCAAAGAAAACTCTCAATGGCACTTTATATAGCTTCTAATATTTCTTTGTAATGAACAATGTAGTATGTGAGGATCCCCTTTCACTTTGTGTGTGTGTGTGTGTGTGTGTGTGTGTGTGTGTGTGTGTGTGAGAGAGTGAGAGAGAGAGAGAGAGAGAGGAACTCATGCATGAGCTTTTGATAATAGTAAAGGCATTTTCTTGGCTAATCGAACAACAAAATCCTAGAAACTATGATTGAAATATTATGTGATATGCAAGTCTACAAATCCTCATAGATTATACACCGTGTATACCACGGTTATACATCTCACCTATAAATCCTAAAACAATTAGGCCATGCTATGAGCAAAAAAAATGTATCACCTCAATTATTTGCCAGCCAATGAACGTCAAAGAATAACCAATTCAATGGAACAATATAGCAACTTGAAGCACTCAGCAATTACTTTATGTTTCAAAAAGGTTACAAGGATAAACACATTGATGTGGGTGGATTTTCATTCGATTGTCTTTTGAGAGGGTTTATATGACATGTCCTCCATTTTTCTATAGCGGATGTCACTATTGATAGTTAGCTATAGTTGCCTTATCATAGCTTTGGAGGATTATCTTATTTAATAATGAAGCATCCAAAAATATATTTGGCGCTACCTTATGGATGCATAGAGAATGTTTGCACATGTTGCCACCTTGGGGGGAAGATGACGGAGGAGAGTTTCACAGAGTTAAAACCTTGCTTCTAATTAGCCGCAGCAACATGCGGGTCACATACTAGTTTTGTAAATTAGGCAATAAAACTTTAAACCTTTGATTTGCTATGATTTGCTTTCTCTCTTTTCAAAGAAAAAAACACGAGGCTCTCACTAGTGGGAAAAAAAATTGTCGTGCTATTACATACATGTGGTTGATTCAACACTCAAGATTTAGGGCATGTTCAAACTTTTCACACCCATCCCACTTGCAGGCGAGATCTTCAAGCTTTTCAATTCACAAAGTAGTTGTGTATGTTTCCCACCGGCTTTTGTCATAGTAAGCCGAAACGTGCAATTGGCTAGATCAGACAGTTCTACGAGCTTCAAGTCCTATGCTCAAAGCTTCATCCGCAATTCATGCTAAAAAGTGAATGGAAGGCTCATGCGTTCGGTGTGGTGAGACCACCCATGGAAAACGTGGGTCCAAAACATTTACATCATTTTTTGAACACATTTACATTATACTTCTTAGAAATTATGTTTTGCTATCTACCCTTGTAACTTGCTTGTGGGCGAGCGGTTCAAACCTCCCATCAGACCTCTTAGTCTCCACTCTCATGTTTTGGCTTTCTTAAGTAAACCTTAACAAAAGAGTTAAGTATACATTTGATGTGAAGTAAACCTTAACAAAGAGTTAAGTATACATTTGATGTGAAGTATTGACTATAGAAATTTTCTTTGATATTTTAATTTCATTTGAAAGCTCATATAATATAGGCTCTTTCATTAAATTGTTTTGCAATGCCAACCCAATGTCCAACGTGACTCTTTATCTTGTTTTCTATCTCAATTTGCTACTTCTGGATCATGTCAAACCGCCTTAGCGCGCTCTCTCTCTCTCTCTCTCTCTCTCTCTCTCCCCTCAAAAAAAAAAACAAAACAAAAAAAAGAAGATAAAAGTTCAATTGTCATTCTTTTTTTTTTAATAGCAAAACTCACAATTGTGAGTGAATTATATTGATCAACCTAAAAAATTACAAGGTCTTGTCATGTTCATGTCGAGCAATTGTCATTCTAAAACATTCAAAATAAAAGAAAAATCAAGTCATGTAGCAAAGCAGATCTATAAAATAAAAGGACCATCGACAAACCAAAACTTCAATTGTTCACATGAAAAACAAGGTCACAAGACACAAATGAGAATTATGGAGAGTGAGTCTAAATCGATGTTTAGAATCACATGGCATTTTCTTTTGTGTTTTAGTATAAAATTGTATTATCCAATATACATACATAATCACAAATGGATGATATATTATAAAGGAACCCACTTAAACAATAAAGTGAACGGTATATGTGTTACACATTAGTATTTCAAAATAAAATAAAATTAAAAAATAAGACAAAAAGACACATGACAAACCAAAACAGAAAAAAATTTTAATGCTTTTACTGAAGTCTTCAAATGAAAGGACTCTTTACAAATTACAAGATTTTTTTTTTTTCAATGAACTAATACTTCAGATCATTGACAAAAGACGCATTGACAGCCCAAAACAAGAATTTATTTTAATGCTTTTATTAAAGTCCTTAAATGAAAGGACTCTTTACAGATTTCAAGATTTTTTTTTTCAGATCATGGATCAAACTCTTTAAATGCACTCTTTAATCGTTTGCGCTTTAAAGCTTTTCTCAAAGTCTCTAAAAAAAAAGTGAATGAAGCTTTTATTTGAAAAATAGCATTAAAAATTGAATATAACTTTCACAATAGCATTCAAAAGGGACAACACCTCTTTTCCTTGAAGACTTTTGCAAACCATGGTAAAGGGAAGAAAAACTGGTGAAATATGTGAGAAAATAGTTCAAAATCTTGCAAATTTTATATTTATGCTAGTATTTCCGCTTCGCTTCTTTGTGGGAAGGAAACTCAATCGATGGCCGTTAAATAAAAGAGACTTTCCTGAATATTGACTAGAATTAAGTTATAAAATGTAAGAAAAGTCAAGCCATGTGAAGATGTGAAATGTGATGTGAAATTAAAAAAACTCATTAATATATATATATGTGTGTGTGTCCATAGAATTGACTAGAATTATGCAAGTGACGTTTCATTTTAACGTTCTAAAACAATAGAATATAAAAAAATCAAGACATGTCACAATATGAAATGAAAGTGCAATAAACATTTAAAGTAAGTCTCTATCATGCACCGAAGACAATGACTCCCTAACCCAACACAATACTAAGGTTTCTTTTAAAAAGAAAAAATAACAAATTTTCAATGTCGGTCTCACTCTCTTATCCTCGAAGGCTTGTATTAGAAAGCCAAAATTTTGTTGAAGCTACTTCTAACTCTATTCAAGGCTTTTGTCTATTCCTTGTCACATTTCTATGTTCAAAGAACCTAATTAAAAAATCTAGAAGAATATGGAGTCTTTCCTCTCCCAAGGAAACAAGGTCATCTAAAAGATCACTTAAGCATGTCAAAACGTACAAACCTCTCATTGAAAAAAATATAGATCATAAATTCTTCCTTTAAAAATATTTGAAATCCCAAAAACTTCAGATCTAAGTGAAGGGAGAATGAAAAAAATTTAAAGACATAAAAAATGATTATCATAAATCTAAATCTCCTATGAAAATATAAATAATATTGCATATAAATTTCAAACAAAATATCAATTTATTTATACAAGTGAAAATTTCACAAAGCTTGTCAGATTGATGTTGGGTTCTCCACATAGGCTCATGATGTGCTTAACGCACCATATATAATCTTTGTGCACAATGTGCAGCTCAATGTTAGGATTAGAAGGGCTTCGTATGTGTTGACTTCTCAACGCACCGATTGTGTTTAAGGCTTTACGTACATTTTTTTGTGTGTTAATACAACAGTTCTTGTATGGCCAAAACCAAAAAAAGAAAGATTTGAAGGCTATGTATTCTTCCAAAAGACTCGCAAAGAAGTTCAATATCCATCTAAAATGCTGCACTTGCAAGAATTTCCTCAAAGCCTTTGCTCCACAACTTACTTCAGGGGCCACTACCACTCTCCACTTACCACCAGTACATATTCCCTATGTTATTAGTACGTACGAATTTGGTGGAGGCTTTGGTGAACCTTATGCTAAAAATAGCCCATATTGGTATTTTCAACAAATTCTCTCCCTCTCTCTCCCTCTCTCTCTCTCTCTCTCTCACACACACACACACACACAAAGATGGTCGCAGGTAGCACCACGCAGCTCGCAATCTGACAGTGCTAAAAAAAAACCTAGAATTATAGTCTTATAAAACCTAGAAGTAAAAAATGAATTAGATTTTATATTGTTTTAATTCAAAAGTCTAGCAAATGTACAACCAGGTGTACCTACAATCAAGGTCTCATAAAGCCATTAGTACATGAGTTTTTTCTTGGTACACATCCCCCCTCCTCTCTCTCTCTCTCTCTCTCTCTCTTTCTCTCTCAAAGATGGTTGTTGGTAGCACCACAGAGCTCGCAATCCAACAGTGCTAAAAAAAACCTAGAGTTATAGTCTTATAAAACCTATAACCAAACAAGTGAAAAATCACGGTGGCTTTCTAAAACAATTAGAACGTGATAAAATCATTTGGTTGAGCTTAAGTAGAATCAGTGATGGTCAAGAAAGGATTGCCTCAGCTTAGCCTTGAGCCAGTTGAAAATCGAGAAAACTTGGTTGCAAACCATTGTAGAGGGAAGAAAACTGGTAAAATATGTGAGAAATAATTCAAAAATATTGCAAATTTTAAATTTATGCTAGTATTTCTGGTTCACTTCTTTGTAGGGAGGAAACTCAACCGAAGGCCGCTTAATAAAAGAGACTTTCCTGAATATTTACTAGATTTAAGTTATAGAATGTAACAAAAGTCAAGCCATGTGAGGCTGTAAATACTATTAGAGAGAAACCGGTATACAATGTATTTTAACCGACTAAAATCATAAAATCTCGGTTAGATTTTACGATTACCTTGAAAAAACCCAACAAATTCACACAATTTTTAGTGTAAATACCGGCAAAAGCTTCAAATTTTGACCTAAAAACCAATAGAATTTCAACTTTGCTCTTATTTTCTTCGGTTAGGAAAAATGTATTTTTCTAGCCTTGACTGTGAAATGAAATGTGAGATTAAAAAAAACTCATTAAGATATATATGTGTGCGCGTGCGCGTGCGCACGTGTGTATCCATAAGATTTACTAGAATTATGCAATTGAAGTTTTCCTTTAACATTTTAAAACAATAGAATGCAAGAAAATTCAAGACATGCCATGTTATAAAATGAAAGTGAGATAAAAAGATCCATTTACTCTTTTTTAATTGAAATAAGGTAAGTAGCAAATCATCACTGAAAACATTGAAAGTATGCCTAACCCAACTCAACTCTAAGGATTCTTTTAGAAAGCCAAAATGGAAGTAGATATTTCTACATCTTCTTAATTCAAACAAGGTGAAAGTTCACTATGGCCTATATAAGGCTATGAGAAGTCTCCAAAGAGTTGGTCTAACGGTAAGGCTTTGGCCTCTCAACCTACATGTTGTGGGTTCAAATCCCCCGCTGGGTCACACATGTAGATGGACACCTTATGCTCACCTGGTGTTCGCATTGCTAGCGCTCTTGCCCTTGGACATTCGATTACATCCTCCTCCTGGGGTGGGTCACTCGACAAGGAGGTTCCTAACTGGTTGCTACGAGTTCTCTCTATCGTTTCCAGCACATGGTGCATCAATGAGGTGGCCATGGTGATGCTTATGCGTGGCTCTTGCCGAATGTTACGCGGCCCTTGCCTGACCATGTAACATGGCTAATATTTGGAAGGGATAAGCACCTCCCCTTGTGGGCCCTCTTTGTGTCAAAAAAAAAGGCTATGAGAAGAATTCAATAATGAAAAGGTTTCTTTGTGAGCGAAAACAAGAAAGTGACGCTAATTTTTAAAACATTTGTTATCACAATAAAAAATTATGTTTCTTCAAAAATGTGTAACAATAAAAGAATTAAACTTTAACATAAAAAATAATGGTTGAAAAACCACTTGTAAGCATTGTAGCAAATTGAGAAAACAAAAGTGAAAGAGGACGAGAAAGATTGTGTGTGACCCAATATTCAATGGCCTTCTTTAAAGAGAGAGAGGTACACAATTGTCAACACCTCTCACAAAGACCTAGCAAAAATATTAAAACTATTTTTTTGCCATGTGGCACGAATCTACAAGGTTTATCCAATGGTCATCAATTGCACCAAAACCAAAAATCCAACACTTCACTAAGGACTCCTTATGTAGTCCAAAAAGTAGAGACCATAGGTTGATTAAGCTTATTCCAAATTTAGGGATTCAAAAACCTAATACTCTTAGCTATACATTTAACTTTTCCAAAAGAGTTTGAAAGCTCTACTCGTATTTTTGGACGACATAAGGAGTCTTTAAGTGAAGGGTTGATTTTTGGTGAAACGGTGGACCATTGGATAAAGATTACGGAAAAACTTTCTTCAAATTTTTTTTGGCTTTCTAAAAGAAACCCTTAGTGTTGTGTTCGGTTAGGGAGACTTTCGTTGCTTTCAGTGCATGATGGAGACTTACCTTTCATTTTGCATCCTGACATGTCTTTACTTTTCTTGCATTCTATTGTTTTAGAATGCTAATGTGAAGCTTCACCTTGCATAATTTTAGTAAACTTTACACACACACACACACATATATGTTTTATTTTTTGCATTCTATTGTTTTAGAATGCTAAAGTGAAGTTTCACATTGCATAATTCTAATAAATTCTATACACACATATATTAATTAGTTCTTTTTATTTCACCTTTCATTTCACAACTTCACATGGGTTTACATTTCTTGCATTTTATAGCTTGATTCCACTCAGTGAGAAAGTCTCTTTTATTAAGCGGCTGCTGATCGAGTTTTCTTCTCACAAAGAAGAAAACCAGAAATACTTGCAAAAATCTTGAGATTTGCAAAATTTTTGGACGACTTTCACACATATTTCATTGGCTTTTCTTCTGTTTACCATGGTCTGCAGCTAGCCAGTCTCGATTTTCAATCGACTCAAGACTAAGCTGAGGCAATCCTTCCCCAAACACTGATGCCAGTTTAATTCAACCTAACAATTTTATCACTTTCTTATTGTTTTTGAAAGTCGGTGTGACCCTTTCACTTGTTTTTACTCCCTTGTGAGAGGGTGTTGACATTTGTGCACCTCTCTCTTAAAAGAGAGACATTGAGTATCGTGTCAAACATTATTTTTTATGCTTTTGGAATATATTTTAATCTTAATAGATTGTTACACTTTTTCCAAAAAAATAATATTTTATTGTGATACCATATGTTTTAAATAGTAGTGTCACTTTCTATTTTTCTCTCTTACAAAGAAGCCTCTTATTATTAAGTTCTTCTCAATATAGTGAATTTGTTGAGTACTAATCTTTTATTTTTTTATTTTTCTCTCTTACAAGGAAGCCTCTTGTTATGAAATTTTTCTCAGTAGCTTTAAGTATTATTTTAGTAATTATTTATTATGATTTGGGAATATATTGTAATCTTGAATAATTCATTGTTATGCTTGTTTCCAAAATATATAATCTGATAACAAATGTTTTAAAATATTAATGTCACTTTGTTGTTCCCCTCTCTCAAAGAAGCCTCTTATTATTATTAAATTCCTCTCACTATCCTAAGCCTTATGAAGGCCATAGTGAACTTTCACCTTGTTACATAAAGAGCTATTCAACAAAAATACATAGTTTCATAAATTATTAAAGAGTTCTAATGCATATTGTAAGTGAATTATTATTGAATGGTTATATAATTCGTTAAAAAATGACTGCAACTTTGGGAAGTAGCATTTGAAATGACATGTTTTTCTCCTCTTTTTCTCTTCAGGACTTTTAAGGCTTTCTTTAGGGACATCAAACAATTAGAAATGAACGATTTTCATCTCTATGGATACTAAGGCCTTTAGCAAACCAAAAAGATTAAAAATTTAAATTTTCTTTTGGAGGAGTTTTAAAGGGATTTGTGTAGTGCTTTTTAAAGATAAATTTAAAAAAAAGTGATAATAAATTTCAAAAAGATCAATGGAACTACGGAAGGTTGCTCTTAACGTAAAGACCCCGCACTTCAGTACTTTTAAGGCTTTCTTTAGGGACATGTATCAAACAATTAGAAATGAACGATTTTCGTCTGTATGGATACTAAGGCCTTTAGCAAGCCAAAAAGATTAAAAATTTAAATTTTCTTTTGGAGGAGTTTTAAAGGGATTTGTGTAGTATCAAAATATGCTTTTTAAAGATAAATTTTAAAAAAGTGATAATAAATTTCAAAAAGGCCAATGGAACTACGAAAGGTTGCTCTTAACATAAAGACCCCACACTTCAGTTGATTCACTTTAGATCTCAATTCTTTGAAATTGTACTTGCAAAACACATGTCAAAACACTTGAACATGAACTACCTTTCATACTTCTCCTCTAGGGCTTGTTTTTGGCTTTCTAAAGGACGCCTTACAGGAGTGTTGAGTTAGGCATACTTTCAATGTTTTCAATGATGATTGAGACTTACGTTAAATGTTATCTTGATATGTCTTGACTTTTCTTACATTCTATTGTTTTAGAATGCTAAAGTGAACCTCCACCTTCACCTTGCATATTTTTAGTAAATTCTATACATACATATATGTGTATATATTTATTTATTTATTTATTTATATTTATACACACGTATAAATTAATGAGGTTTTTTATTTCACAGCCTCACATGGATTGACTTTTCTTGCATTCTATAGATTAATTACAGTCAATGTTTGGGAAAGTCTCTTTTATCAAAAGTAGCCATCAGTCGAGTTTCCTCCTTGCAAAGAAGCAAACAGGAAATACTAGCAACAATTTTGAAATTTGTGGGATATTTGAACTATTTTCTCACATATTTTCCTAATTTTTCTTCCCTTTACCATAGTTTACAACCGATTAGTCACAATTTTCAATTGCCTCAAGGCTAAGCTGAGGCAATCCTTTCCTGAACACTGATTCAATAGTTAAACTCAACCTAATGATTTTATCACTTTCTTATTGTTTTAGAAAGTCACCGTGACCCTTTCACTTGTTTTTATTATAGATCAATACTCACCCAAAGAGAGTGAATGATAAAATATATTAACCACAATAAGAAGAATTACAACTCCTCCATGCTCATGCCAACCCATAGAGAACATACAAAGACTTTAGGAAACCATACAAAGACAAAAGGATCATATCATCACGCTAAAAGTCCATACCTTCGGGCTTTTTACATGGAAGCCCATAACCAGTATATAGAAAATCTAAAACCTGTGTCATGCAAGTCACCACCACCTGAGGACTGCCACCCCACCCGAGGTGCCCATAGCCTAGGAGACAAACAAAAATCAGATCAAACCAGTAAAGCCAATGAGAAGTACCTTCCCCCCGTCGTACCAACGAAAGAGACGTCCGATCAAAAGAGGTTGAAACGAGAGCCAAGCCCGAGCAAGCGCACGGTGATGCCACCAAAGAGAAGTCTCCTACCACAAGGCGAACCCTCAATTGCTGCATGTCCCCCTACAAATGCAAACTTCCATCCTTTCTCCTCTTTCATGAAGAAGTGGAGGGGCGACCCTCCCAAGGTGCGAAAAGTGAGGTTTCGGCAAGGGAAAGATGCACTAGAAGGGGTAGATATGCTCGGGGGCTCCCTTTCAAGCCGCTCTTGATCCTTGACCTTGCCATTGTGCCATCGCACCTCTCTAGTGCATAGCAGCACCTCACGCCCTGTCGCAACCCACCAGTGAGCCTTCCTACTCTATGGTAGCTTCCAAGCTATGTGAGGGTGAACCAGTACACTTGACCAAACCCTCTGGGGCTTGTTTTAACAATCCGTAAGAAATCAAGAGGGGGTAATTTCTTTCAATCAAAGAGAGAAATCAAAATGGGAATCTCTAATAATCAGAATAAGAGTGAGTTTGGGATGCTACTCAACGTGGGAGGATAAAGGGTTTGAGTGGAAATTTGGCTTGCAAATGAGAGAATCTTAGCTACCCTCTCTCTCTCTCTCTCTCTCTCTCTCTCTCTCTCTCTCTCTCTCTCCTTTGTGTGTGTCATGTTAGCATATACATGTGGTAGTGATGTATGTGAACACACTAGGACCGCTGGGGCATTTTTTCCCTCTTTAGGAGGTTTTTTCCCCCGTGCATTGTATATACGCCCATCACTCTAGGGCTATCTATCTTTCCATTGCACACTAAGTAACACACTCTCTATTGTGTGCCTTGCGCGTCCTTTGTCTTCTCCAAGTTGTCTGCGTTTCTCTGCAACCCTAATTCCAACAATTGGCATCAAAGCAGGTTGCGTCCTCCCGGGCTTAGTCGCCAACTGCTCCAGCACACGGCTGCTCACTTTCTCCGATTTCAGTGAGCTTTGGCAAGCGTTCAGGCTAATTTCGGGCTCCATTTCCATTGTAGGCACTACTGTACATGCTATTTCGTCATTTTGTGCAGAATTTTTGTCAATGCCGTTTTCTGCATAACAGGTGCCTTACAGTCTTCTACGGTTTGTGCTATATAGCACTTGTTGTTCTCGCTCCGTTTCTCCTATTTTCGGGTAGTTTTCATATCAATTGCAGCATTTACCATGGCTGACAACAACACAGATGTGTTCAAGATGTTTGTTACTGAGGACAGGTTGGATGGGGACAATTATCCTCTGTGGGCTTACATGATGCAACATGTTCTTGTGTCAAAGGGCGTCTGGAATATTGTGCAGGGCATTGATGTACGTCCTGGTTCTGAGGATGCATGCGATGTTGAGGATGTTGCAGGTCTTGCTGCAAGGATTGCTGTTATTAGAGTTGTTCTACCTATGGCAGAACAAGCTCGTTGGGATGTTAAGGATGCTCAGGCTCATGCATTGATTGCGTTGTCTGTGAAGCACCCCATTGTTCCTCACATCCGTTCAGCAAAATCTACAAAACAGGCTTGGGATATTCTAGCAAGTCTTTATGCAAGCCACAAAGAGGCTAAAATTGCTTTGCTGGTAAAGAGCTAGAGTCGAAGATTATGCATGAGGAAGATGATATGGAAACTTTTCTTGCTGGTATCAAGGATACCAATGAGCAACTTATTTCTGCAAGTGAAGTCATTTCAGACAGTTCCCTTATGCAGACTGTTCTTGATGCCTTACCAGATTCATACCAGACTTTTGCTAGTACTTGGAGACTTATGACCCAAGGAAATCCAGAAGTTGTCAAGTTTGATGCATTATGCACATTGCTATTGCAAGAGTCACTTTCCAGAAAAAACAGGACTAGACAGCGTGCAGTTGAACAGGCTTTTATTACTTGTGAAAGAAAGGGTGGTAACAGCAATGCAGCCACTTCTTATGGTTCTGCTGCGAGTGGCAAAACTTCTGTTCCCAATGCTTCTGCTGGCAGCACTTCGTCTGGAAATTCTGGTGATAAGGGCAAAAAGAAGATGCGTTGCCATTATTGTAAAGCTAATGATCACTTGATCAAACAGTGTCCTAAGTTGAAGGCAAAAGAGGCTAAGAAGAAAGAGGGTGGATCCACTGCAAATGCTGGTTCCACTATAAATGCAGCCATTGTTGAGTCTTCTCTAAAAGGAGACTGTAATGCTTATGTTGATGCAGAATGGGCTTTTAGCACAGAGTGCACTTATAATCCTGTTGTCCATGATACATGCTTGTCAGTTGCTGCAGATTCGCATGTGTGGTATTTCGACAGTGGTGCTACAAAGCACATTACCTCACATTGTGAATTCTTCACCTCTCTCGAGTTTGTCCCTCATGGGAATTCAATCACTTGTGCCAACAATGCCTCTTATCCAGTTCAGGGAGTTGGAAAGATTGTGCTTACTACTGCAAATGGCAGTTCCTTCACAATTGTTGATGCACTTTATGTACCTGGGATCAAGAAGAATCTCTTGTCTGTATCCGCACTTGCTAGACTTGGACTTGTAGTCAAATTTGTGGATGACAGATGTACAGTTCATGATCTCCGTTTTGGTGATGAAATTGTTGCATCTGGGCTTTTGTGCCGTGGGCTGTATAAGCTCACTTTGTATGACAAGTGTGGACAAAATTTTGCAAATGCTGTTGCAGATTCAAGGGCTATTTCAGATGCAAAACTTTGGCATGCACGTTTTGGTCATCTGAATTTTGCCAGTTTGCTGCGTTTGCAGAAATCTGATATGGTTGCTTCTTTGCCGCCTCTTGAAGCACCTATCAAACATGTTTGTGAAGGCTGTATTCTGGGTAAAATGCAGCGTTCTAAGTTTCCAAAGGATGGTTCAATTAGGGCCACATGCAGGTTGCAGCTTGTGCATAGTGATGTTTGTGGGCCCATGCAAACTCCGTCCTTGGGCAATTACCTGTACTTCGTGACTTTCATTGATGATTACTCCAGGCATGCGTGGGTATTTCGGCTTAAACCGAAGTCCGAAGTTCTTATGTGCTTCAAACAATTTTTGGCTATGGCTGAAAATGTCTCAAAATGTACTATGGGCACCCTCCGTTCCGATCGAGGGGGGGAGTATATGTCTCATGAATTTAATGCATTTCTGGCTAGTCGTGGGATAAAACACCAATGTACAGTGCCTTATACACCTCAGCAAAATGGCGTTGCTGAGAGGAAAAACAGGTCACTAACGGAAATGGCACGATGTATGGTCAAAAGTCAAGCTTTGCCGCATTCTTTTTGGCTTGAGGCCATCATGTGTGCCACTTATGTACTTAACAGGTGTCCTACGAAAGCTTTGCAGTCTATTACTCCATATGAAGCGTGGCATGATAGAAAGCCTTCTATTGAGCACATGCGTGTTTTTGGCTGTTTGGCATATGCTTTGGTTCCACAAGTGCAGCGCAGAAAATTGGATGATAAGGCTGTCAAATGTATTTTTGTTGGTTATAGTGCTGAAAGCAAAGGTTACAGGTTGTATCATCCGCAAACAAAACGTATTCTGGTTTCACGGGATGTAGTGTTTGTGGAAGATTCTGTTCAGCCCTTGCTGTCATGTACTAGAGACAGTAATGTAAGCTCACAGGACATTTATGACACTTTGTTGCCTCATTTCAGTGGTGGAAATACGAATGTAAGTTCCAATGAGGCAAATGTACAACCTATGGGGGTTTCCGAAAATGTTTATTACTTATGCAGATGTACATGATGTAGTGTTTGTGGAAGATTCTGTTCAGTCCTTGTTGTCATGTACTAGAGACAGTAATGTAAGCTCACATGACATTTATGACACTTTGTTGCCTCTTTTCAGTGGTGGAAATACGAAGGTAAATTCCAACGAGGCAAATGTACAACCTATGGGGGTTTCCGAAAATGTTACAGATCAGCCTATTTACTGATGCAGATATACATGATGTACTTGATGAGGAAAGGGTTGAAAATGAGCAGGCTAGAGGTATGCCAAAATGGCTGGTGCACACTTTGTGTGACAGTAAATTATATGCACCTTTGTCTAGTCGTACTCATTCAGGCTCTCACCATGCATCTTATGCATCAGATTGTTATGCTTTGACTGTGTCTAGCTTACATGATGTTGAGGAGCCTCTATTTTTTGATGAAGCACAGAATTCACAAAATTGGATGGCTGCCATGCAATCAGAATATGATGCACTTATAGAAAATGACACATGGACTTTATGTGATTTGCCTCCTGGCAAAAAGGCCATTGATACGAAGTGGGTTTACAAATTGAAATGCAAGGCGGATGGTGAGATCGATCACCATAAGGGTCGACTTTTTGCAAAGGGTTATGCACAGCAAAAAGGCATAGATTATGAAGAGACTTTTTCTCTCACTTGTCGTATGACTACTGTGTATTTTCTATGTGCATTGGTAGCTCATTTTGGTTGGGATGTACATCAATTAGACATTGTTACTGCTTTCTTGAATGGTGACATATTTGAGGAAGTTTATGTAACGCAGCCTCACGGTTTTGTCAAGAAAGGACAAGAGGACAAAGTGTGCAAATGTAACAAGGCTTTGTATGGGTTGAAGCAATCTCCTCGTGCTTGGTATGAGAAAGTTGAACTCATTTGGTCAAACAAGGCTTTCGTAACAGTCCAACAGAAAGCATGTTGTATGTAAAGCATGAGGGTGATGTACTTCTCATTGTGGTTCTTTATGTAGATGATTTGCTGATCACTGGACCAAATGAGAGAGATATTGTTGAATTTAAGGCTGATTTGAATGCTACTTTCAAGATGAAAGATTTGGGGTTGTTGCATCATTATTTGGGCATATAGTTTAAGCAGTGTGATGGTGGTATTGCCTTGTGTCAAAAAAGTTACATAGAGACATTGCTATGTAAGTTTGGACTTGAGGATTGCAAACCTATTGCCACTCCCATGGAAACAGGTTTGAAGTTGAGTCTACATGATGCTGTTGATCCTGCTGATGTCACTCTTTACCAAACTATTGTTGGCTGCCTCATTTATGTATGCAACATGAGGCCGGATATTCAGTTTGCAGTCTCACAAGTTAGCAGATTTATGCATAGCCCAGGGTCTAAGCATTTGCAGGCTGTCAAGAGGACTTTTTGCTACCTTAGTGGCACTTTACATCTTGGCTTGTTTTATCCCAAGGGGGGATCATTACCGCCAGACTTACATGCTTTTTCATACTCGGATTGGGCTGGTTGTTTTGACACATGACTGTCCACAAGTGGTTTTTGTTTCATGCTTGGTGGTTCATGTATATCATGGTTGAGCAAGAAACAACCTGTTGTGGCCACTTCAAGTTGTGAGGCTGAGTACAGGGCAGTCTTCACAGCTACGGTTGAGTGTGTATGGCTAAGACGCCTTATGGTTGATTTGGGTGTTGGACAGGACACTGCCAACACTATCTACACTGGCAATCACAGCGGAGGAACCCAGTTTTCATGCTCGCACAAAGCACATTGAGGTGCATTAGCACTATGTCAGGGAGAGGCTCTCAGTAGGAGAGATCAGCTTGGCTTATGTGCCAACCCAGGACAACCTTGCAAATCTTTTCACAAAGGCATTGTCTTGTGAGAAGCTCAAAGCTTTCCGCAAAGCTTTGGGCTTGCTCCCCTTTGTGGATTAATCATGTCCTCAGGGCATGGCACTTCCCTTTGCTCATGTGCCAGCTCTCGTTCACCGCATCACTCCAAGGGGGATTTGTTACCATATACATGTGGTAGTGATGTGTGTGAACACACTAGGACCGCCGGGGCATTTTTTCCCTCTTTAGGAGGTTTTTTCCCCCATGCATTGTATATACGCCCATCACTCTAGGGATATCTATCTTTCCATTGCACACTAAGTAACAGACTCTCTATTGTGTGCCTTGAGCTTCCTTCGTCTTCTCCAAGCTGTGTGCGTTTCTCTGCAACCCTAATTCCAACATGCCACACCTCTTTGTGCTATTTCTTTTGCTTGCAAACACTGATTGTGTCCATGCAAAGACACTATCACTGTTCAAGAAGGAATGTTCAATGGAGTGCAATGCAAAGGGAGTGGGTGTGGGAGTAGAGACCATAAAGAATGATGTGGTGTTGCTTATACTATGTGGTTGGCTACATCTCGTGTCCATCCAAGCTGCATCTTTGTGAGAGGAGATGGATTTGTACATGATGGATTGGGTGCTCTACAATAGCGAACGACACAAAGGTGGAACCGACGCATGTGAGATGAGGGAGATGGAACATGCAAGTGAAATAGAGCACTTTAACAAGCTAACAGGCTTCTTCACCTCTTGTTCTTCTACTCTCACACAAATCAATATGTGTTTGCCCCCCTCTATCTCACACTTACTCATCATTGGGGTTAAGCTAGGTTCTCTCTCTCTCTCTCTCTCTCTCTCTCTCTCTCTCTCTCTCTCTCTCTCTCTCTCTCTCTCTCTCTCTCTCTCTCTCTCTCTCTCTCTCTCTCACCCGCGTTCGAGTTTGAATGCACACTGCTTCATGACAAGTGAGAAGGAAGGAAAATGTTGATAAGTTGAGGCACCACACGAAGGTGCTGCTAAATCAAACAAGAGAGACTCATCTGTAAGGACCTTTGTGTAGAATTTAATTGGAAAAAAATCACTACAAATGTCACATTTAATGGTCTAGTAACTTGTGTGTAGCGGAAAATAGCATGAACATAGTGAGCATTTCATTAGAATAGATTCCTAATGAGAATAACAAGAGTGCTTGGGTGGAGAGAGCAACAAAAAGTATAACACCTAGTTAGATAGCATGAAAAATACTTCAAAAGAGAGAGAAATTAAGCAATTGACAATAGTTGAGGACCGGATTTGCATGGAGCCAGTCCCCCCTCCAAAAGGCTTTGTATTATGGTTTCTCCCATCAAGAGAGACATTCTACAATACAATTCTTTGTGTTCCTTCAATACTAGCTAGTGCAATGAAGATGGAAACTTCAAGCACTAAGCAAAACACTTATCAAATACAACATCAATTCCCTCACGATCTCAGACCCAAGACCTCACACACCTTCGAAGATGGAGAGAGCTAGCGGGGTATGATAGTAGATTGAGAGGAAGAAGGAGTAGTCTTACGAGAAAGATGTACATCTCCTCACATAATCACTCATATTAGCATAGCTTAGCTTAGTAATTAGCATGGTAGAGGAGATGATCATGCATTGAAGCTTGGCTCTTGGTTGGATTTGCATCATAAAGCCAAGAGTTGTTGGTGTAGGCCTCCCTTCTCACAAGCTTGGAGTAGGTGATAAGCTTTCCATTAAAGCTTGAGAAGAGAGAGAGAGTCTTCTTACTCTACACATGAGCTTGTGTGAGTGTGTGTGTGTATAATTTCCTTTGAAAAATCAGCCCCCTCTCTCTCTTGGTCAACCCCTCTTGCTATTTGCTCTTGCTAGCACCTCATTGGACCTCCCCAGGCTTAGCCAATAGGATTTCAGGAGCATAAGTGATAGCCTTCTGACATGTGTCTCCCTTTACCCTTTTGTGAGAGCTTTAGGTAATTAATTAATTCAATTAAACTCTCATTAGACCCCTTTGCATCCTGGCCAATAGGAATCAGGCAAGCCATTGGGCTGCTGAATGCTCATTGGACCCCTTGGGAGACTGTCCAATAGTCTTCAAGAGAGCTTAATTCTTGTTGGTTCTTTTACTAAGTGTTTTTAAATTAATTAAACTAAATTTACTCTAGCCTAATTTTCATTGGTCCACCTCCATGGCCATCCAATAGGATTTGAGTACACCTTGTGGGCATATGGCCTAGGGAGTTGACATGTGTCCCTCTTTCCCCTTGTGTACAAACGAAGCTTGTGAGTGTGTGTGGGTGTTTCTCTCTCATCCCCTACTTCTTGGGCTAACCCCCTCCTATGTAGGGACTTGTGAAGACTTTTGTACACACACACACACAAAGCATCCAAATTTCCTAAGCTTTGACCTTTGGACACAACCTTTGAGTTTTGGAACCTTAGCATTTTGGAAGTCTTAATGGGATGAACCTTAGGGTCTTTTAAGCCCATTGTTGCACATTGATCTTTTGCAGATGCCCCCCCCCTTTGGATCCCTATTTTCCCTCCTTTGGATCCCTACTATGGCCGGTATGCCAGCTTAACGAATATTCTAGCTTTTTCTCCCCTGGCACTTCCCCATATTAAATGATCAGTTTAACATGAGAAAATCATTTAGGAGAATTAGATATTAGTTATTATGACATTACCTCTCTCTTGAAATCATAGTCATCCTCAACTATGGGGTAGAGAAGATAAAGCATATTCATTAGTCATTTTCCTAGCGGGTAGAGGATCCCTATGTTACCCTACGACATCGTTCCAGAATGGATGACTAGTCCATTTGGCGCTTGAGAGCCTAAGCTGCCGCAAGCATGTCTGCACATTAGTCCTATCAGTCTTCCATAGTAGAGTGACAAGCTCTACTTGGTGTTCGGGAGACGTCGTCTCCACCAACTTGATATAAGTATGCATACTACTTCCTTTTTGTGCATAATAAAGAAAAAGAGAGTCTTATAAGACAAAAACTTTGTTCATTTTAAACATTTGTACATTTTCTTACTATAGAGAAACATTGTAAGCATTGACAAGGTTTAGGTTACCTTTAATTGTATGCCTTGCATCCATCTAGCATCTTCAAAAGGATAATTCTTGAACTTAATAAGATATCGTTGGATAGTCTTACCGCCTCTTAGTACCTTGTCTTCATGTCGGAGAATGGACTCGGCCTACAACACCTCTTCTCCTCGATCGCTGGTGGGTCTTCAATAGCTGGTTCTTGAGGTGGCTCTCCTTTGTAGGGCTTTAGTAGGCTCACATGGAAAGCATTATGTATGAGCCAATGGCTGGGTAACTTGAGTTGATAGGCCATGTCATTGATTGGCCTAAGAATCTAGAAGGGACTATAGTACCTTTTTGCTAACTTAGCATAGTACTTTTCGTGTCCCGTAGGATTCTTGCCCGTCGTGTGCCTTAATCGAGCCTTGGGAAATTTAAGTAAGACCCAATCATTTTCTTTAAAGGCTTAAGCTCTTCTGTGCTTGTCAGCAATAGCCTTTTGCCTAGAGATAGCATCCTTAATCTTTTGGAAAGATTCTTGTAGGTCTTGGGTATACTCATCTGCAGCAAAGATCTTTCCATGTACCTTAAGTAGCAAGGGACGTTTTGATCTTCCCTCAATTACCTCAAAAGGTGCTTTTCCCGTGGAAGTATGTACAGTAGTATTGTAAGCATACTCCACTAAGGGTAAGTACTTCTCCCATTGGGATCTTTGATCTTCTTCCATTACATAGGCTTTTAGTAGATCAAGAATTGTTAGGTTAGCTATTTCACTTTGGCCATCCGTTTGTGGATGATAGGCCGAAGAGAAGTTTAGCCTTGTCCCTAAATTCTCAAAGAGACCCTTCCAGAAATTACTGGTCATTCTAGGATCTCTATCCGACACTATGGACATTGGCAAGCCATGGTACTTGAAGATTTGTGAAATGAAGAGGGTTGACATTTGATGGGCTTTGATAGTCTTTTTAACAGGTATAAAATGAGTTTGTTTATTGAACCTGTCTACTATCGTCCATATTCCCGTATTCCCATGGATAGACTTAGGCAATCCAAAGATAAAATCCATGGATATGCTCTCCCATGGTGAATTAGGGATTGGCAAGGGTTGAAGCAATCCAGGTTGCTTCCATCTATCAAACTTCGTCTTTTGGCATACCACGCATTTAGAAACATACTCTTGTATGTTTGCTTTCATGGTAGGCCAATAGAAATATGTTTCAATCCCCTTTAGGGTAGACTGAATCCCTCTATGCCCCGCATAAGGAGGAGCATGAGATTCATACATTACTTTCTCACGTAGTGAGTTAGTAACGCATAGTCTATTGCCATAGAGAAGATAACCATCTTGTAAGGTAAATGGTTCCTCTTTCTTCCCTAATGCAAGGGCTAAAATCACATCTCTGAAATCGGGATCAATAGCATACTCATCTATCATAGAAGATAGATCATTGTGAGTTGCTATGGAAACCGCATTCACTCTCGGTCATCTTGAGAGTGCATCGGCTTGTTGATTATGCTTGTCTGCAATATGAGCAATATGAAAATGAAATTGTGAAAGAAAGTTTGCCCACCTCATTTGTTTGTCGGAGAGCTTGGTCTGCGTCATGAAGTACTTAGGGGTCCCCAATAAATAGTGCTTCCATGAGGCTAAGGCATGTAGAACTGCTTTTCATATATGCCTAGAGCTTGCTCAACAGGGTCAAACCTTCGACTTTCATAGCCTGTGGCGTGCCCTTCTTGGAGCAAAACAGCTCCAAGGCAATCACCACAAGCATCACATTGGACCTCAAATGGCTTTGAGAGATCCGGTAGTGTAAGCACGGGTTGAGAGATAAGCTTTTTGAAAGCATTGTTCTCCTTGGGAGACCATGGATACCTAACGTTTTTCTTTGTTAGGTCATGTAATGGTCCCGCAATTTGTGAGAACTTTTCTATGAAGCGTCTATAGTATGCACACATACCTATAAAGCTTCTTAGTTCATGAAGATTCCTTGGTTTAGGCCATCCTTTTATTACCTCTAGCTTTGATGGATCCATTTGGATGCCATCTTGAGAGATAATGTGACCTAAATACCGAATCTCTTGCAAGAAAAATTCACTTCTCCTTCGATTAACATAAAGTTTATTCTCTCTTAGAACTTGAAATATTACCTAGAGGTGTTGCTTATGTTCGTCTGATGAATTAGAGTAGATGATGATATCATCAAAGAACACTCCAGTAAAGGTTCGGTGAGGCCTGAATAGCTTCTCCATCAAGCGGTTGAATGTGGCTGGTGCATTGGTCAAGCCAAAAGGCATGACTATATATTTGTAAAGACCAAATGTAGTGCGAAATGCAGTCTTTACAATGTCTTGATCAACTATCCTTATTTGATGATAGCACTTTCCTATTGAAGTAGGTGGACCCTTATAGCTTATCAAATAGGTCTTCTACCCGTGGAATGGGAAACCTATTTTTGTGATCCAGTGCTCTATAGTCGACACACATACGATATGTGCTGTCTTTCTTTTGCACTAGTAGCACAGGAGAACAAAATGGAGATGAGCTAGGCCTAACCATGCCCTTCTCAACTAACTCATGCACTTGCCGCATAATCTCCTCTTGTTGATCTTGAGAAACTCTATAAGGAGGTTTGTTAGGCGGTGAACTTCTTGGAATAAGTTCAATTGCATGGTCATCATTGCCTCGTTTAGGAGGTAGCTCACAAGGGATGTCGTCAATAAAGTCATCTTGAAACCCTTGAGAAAATTGGATAACTCTAATTCCTTTTGATTGTGTATATTTTCTTTTGCTAAAACATTAGGTTCATTTTGAGAGTCTTTAACACAAATCATGTACATGGAAATAGAGCTCTGTATTGACTTATTGAAAGCTTGCATATGTACAATGGGTATGGTGTTACCCATTTTTTTAGCATCTATGTACATTTCTTTTTCCCTGAACCTAAAGGAGATTCTCCTTTCAGGGAATTTAACATAGGCAGCCATGCAATCATACCATGGTGCCCCTAGGATTACATCCTCATGCTTGAGAGGAGAGATAAAGAAGTCCTCTTTATCCACATAGCTTTGGACATGGAGCCTCAATTTCCCGATTAAAGTATAACACCTAGTTAGATAGCATGAACAATACTTCAAAAGAGAGAGAAATTAAGCAATTGACAACAGTTGAGGACCGGATTTGCATGGAATTGGTCCCCCCTCCAAAAGGCTTTGTATTATGGTTTCTCGCATCAAGAGAGACATTTTACAATACAATCCTTTGTGTTCCTTCAATACTAGCTAGTGCAATGAAGATGGAAACTTCAAGCACTAAGCAAAACACTTATCAAACACAACATCAATTTCCTCACGGTCTCAGACCCAAGACCTCACACCTTCGAAGATGGTGAGAGCTAGCGGGGTATGATAGTAGATTGAGAGGAAGAAGGAGTAGTCTTACGAGAAAGATGTACATCTCCTCACATAATCACTCATATTAGCATAGCTTAACTTAGTAATTATGGTAGAGGAGATGATCATGCATTTAAGCTTGGCTCTTGGTTGGATTTGCATCACAAAGCCAAGAGTTGTTGGTGTAGGCCTCCCTTCTCACAAGCTTGGAGTAGGTGATAAGCTTTCCATTAAAGCTTGAGAAGAGAGAGAGTCTTCTTACTCTACACATGAGCTTGTGTGAGTGTGTATGTATAATTTCCTTTGAAAAATCAGCCCCCTCTCTCTCTTGGTCAACCCCTCTTGCTATTTGCTCTTGCTAGCACCTCATTGGACCTCCCCAGGCTTAGCCAATAGGATTTCAGGAGCATAAGTGATAGCCTTCTGACAGGTGTCCCCCTTTCCCCTTTTGTGAGAGCTTTAGGTGATTAATTAATTCAACTAAACTCTCATTGGACCCCTTTGCCTCCTGGCCAATAGGAATCAGGCAAGCCATTGGGCTGTTGAATGCTCATTGGACCCCTTGGGAGACTGTCCAATAGTCTTCAAGAGAGCTTAATTCTTGTTGGTTCTTTTATGAAGTGATTTTAAATTAATTAAACTAGATTTACTCTAGCCTAATTTTCATTGGTCCACCTCCATGGCCATCCAATAGGATTTGAGTACACCTTGTGGACATCTGGCCTAGGGAGCTGACATGTGTCCCTCTTTCCTCTTGTGTACAAATGAAGCTTGTGAGTGTGTGTGGGTGTTTCTGTCTCATCCCCTACTTCTTGGGCTCGCCCCCTCCTATGTAGGGACTTGTGAAGACTTTTGTACACATACACAAAGCATCCAAATTTCCTAAGCTTTGACCTTTGGACACAACCTTAGCATTTTGGAAGTCTTAATGGGTTGAACCTTAGGGTCTTTTAAGCCCATTGTTGCACATTACACTTTTGTAGATGGACCCCTCTTTGGATCCCTATTTTCCCTCCTTTGATTCCCTATTGTGGCCGGTCTGTCCGCTCAACCAATATTCTAGTTTTTTCTCCCCTGGCACTTCCCCATATTAAATGATCAATTTAACATGAAAAATCATGTACAAGAATTAGATATTAGTTATTATGACATTACGTCTGGAAACCCAAATTTCAAATAGTGACTATAGTTTTCAGCCTATGATATCAAACTCATGAGGACATATAAACTACATGTCTTGTTATGTAGGTCAGCATTTATCCATACAATAACTTAGTTTAACCAATGGTGCTTAATCCTTATTCACAACTATGTGCACTCTCAACCTTGCAAGGTTGACCACATATGAGCTACTTGGGGTATGTCAACGTGTGTGTGTGTGTGTGTGTGTGAGAGAGAGAGAGAGAGAGAGAGAGTGTTGTATCCCTTCTAGTTTTAATTCCTTGTTTCCATCTTCCTTCTTTATCTTAGGCACAAATAAAGTTCACATAAGACACACAAACACATGTAGCAACACGTTGTAGAAAGGATTATAATTACAAAAATAAGTCATGCCCTATATCACCTAGCACATCAGCTTGTTTGGAAAACTATTTCCTTCAATTGTGTGTGTGTGTGTGTGTGTGTGTGTGTGTGTGTGTGAGAGAGAGAGAGAGAGAGAGAGAGAGTGCTTCTTTTAATGTAACCTTCACTAATTGACAACCTAGTTTCAAGAAAGAAATGTAACCTTTGTTAGATAGCGCTATACAATCATTTTATGCTGCTTACTATAATCTTGTATGCTTTCCCTCTGTGAATACATGCATGATGCTAACAACGAGCAAAGACAAGCTCATGTTGGGAAAGGTTAGCTAGGGCACGTACATAAGCTATTAGATAGGTTAGAGCACCATACTTTTATATTTGTCGAGAGGTGCTCTGTTTACATCAAACTGGTCATCTGCTTTACTTTCAAAAGCCATTGACGTGGCTTTTGAGAATCAAAGCTCTAACCTAAGCCTCTCTCAACCATCCTCTCACACACATGATGTTTGTGCTCCTCAACTGCTCTTGCCCACTTTCATCTCCCCTTCTACCTTTGAGGCTAAAACCATTCATCCCTTATCCTCCAAATATCCACCCTATAGTTAGTTCTCTCTATTTTGCACCTCCCACAACCACAAAACCTTAACCATATGGCCACTGCCTACTCTTGCATGTGTTTTGTGTGTGTGTGTGTGTGTGTGTGTGTGTGTGAGAGAGAGAGAGAGAGAGAGAGATGGATGTTTTGCACCCTTCTTAAACTGTTGAAGACCTGATTTCCAGCAAACACTTTGTAATGAAATTGGCCTATTTAATTTGAGAGTAGCGGAACTTAATGAGAGTACTTTTGAGAAATGACTTTGTGAGCATAGCGGGTGAACATAATTGAAGATAGCAACATAATCATAGCAATTAGTTAACTTGGCATGAACAATACTTTTGCAAGAGAGAGAATTTAGAGAACATGACAACAGTTGAGGACCGGATTTATGTGGAGCCGGTCCCCCCTCCAATAGGCATTTGTATTATGATTTCTCCCATTGAGAGAGACTTGTTACAATACAATCTTTGTGTTCCTTGTGACCTAGGTGATGCAATGAAGATGGAAAGCTTCATGCATCACAAACATAACATAAACTTGAAGAAAGCTTTAACTATCCCAAGCCTCAGTCCCAAGACCTCAAACACCTTCGAAGGTGGAGAGAGCTAGCAGGGAATGAGGGTAGGGAAGAGGAAGAAGAAACATTTCGTAGGAGAAAGAATTAGTTCCTCACTTATCATAACTCTTGTTGCTAGCATATATAATAGCATAGTAATGAAGAAGAAGGAGATGGCAAGCTTAAGCATTGAAGCATGGCTCTTGGTTGGATTTGCACTCCATATCCAAGAGTGTTGGTGTCGGCTCTCAACCTCTACTTGCTTGGAGAAGGAGAGGGAGCTCTTGCACTTTGCATAGCACACAATGAGAGTGTTTGTGAGTGTGTGTGGGTGAGTATACCCCCTAAGCAACCCCCTAGCTTGCTTGGGTTGACCCCCCCTTGTAGCTCATGCTTGAAGCTCATTGGACCCCTCCAGGCCTAGCCAATCACAAGCAGGAGGCATTACAAGCAACAAGGGTAACATTGAGACAAGTGTCCCCCTTTCCCCTTTGAGAGAGAGGGCTAGATAAATGCTAAATCAATTAATTAAATCTCCTAAATTATTATTGGACCCCTTGGGTGGCCAACCAATAGGCTTCAGGCACACCATGAGGGCAACTTGACAAGTGTCCCTCTTGCTTTCTTTGTACCATGCATGCCTTGTGTGAGTGTGTGGGTGTTGTCTCTCATCCCCCCTCATGTTGGGCTCGCCTCCTCCTTGTAGGGATTGAATATTTGACCTTTTGACACCTCAAGCCCCTCGTACATAGGCCCAGTTCCCACCACAAGCTTGGCCGTTAAGCACTTTAAGCTTGGGCTAGGTTCTCACCTTAAGTGCAACCCTAGCATCTCAAGCATGTCAAGCACCTCAAGCATCTCAATAATTAAGCACCTCAAGCATCTCAATCATCAAGCACCTCAAGCACCTTAGTCATCAAGCATGACAAGCAGGACAAGCACCTCGAGCTAGGTCGGGTTCCCGCGCCTCAAGGTCAGCCCTAGCTTACCTAAGGTCAAAGGACTTTTACACACATTATTGGAGGTCTTCAATGAAGCTAACCCTAAGGTCTTATGCTCCATTGGTTAGCCTTTCTCTTTGATAGACCATCTCTCATTTGGGCCCCTTTACCATTTGCCCCATGTTGAGATAGATCTATAAGCACATGTCTATATCTTAACCCTTGTTCCCGTTTATCCTCCCACATTAAGTGATCAGTTTAATATGAGAGAATCATTTGGGTTGGTTAGATATTAGATATTAGATTTTATGACATTACCTCTCTCTTAAAATCATAGTCGTCCTCGACTATGAGGTAGAAGAGATAAAGCCTTAGTCATTAGTCAATTTTACTTAGCGGGTAGAGGATCCCTTTTTACCCTACGACATCTTTCCAAGATGGATGGCTAATCCATTTGGTGCTTGGGAGACATAGCTGCCGCAAGTATGTCTGCTCTTTAGTCCATTTCATTCTCCCAAAGTAGAGAGACAAATTCTACTTGGTGTTTGAGAGACGTCGTCATCACAAACATGATTCTAAGCATGCATATTAGTTAAATTTGTGCACAATTAAAAAGAGGACTAATCTTATAAGACAAAAACATGAGTCATTTAAAAGAAATTTGTACATTTGCTTACTCTAATGTAGCATTGTAAGCATTGACAAGGTTCATACTATCCTTAAGCTGTATTCCTTGCATCCATTTAGCATCTACAAAAGGATAATTTTTGAACTTAATAAGATACCGTCGGATAATCTTACCATGTCGTAGTACCTTGTCTTCATGCCGAAGGACAGCTTCGAGTTGTAGCACCTCTTCTTGGTCTTCAACTTCGGGAGGGTCTTCAATAATTGGTTCAGTTGGTGGCTCTCCTTTGTAGGGCTTAAGTAGGCTTACATGAAAGGCATTGTGTATGAGCCAATGGTTGGGCAACTTGAGTTGATAAGCCGTCTCATTGATGGGCTTCAAGATTTGGAAAGGACCATAGTATCTTTTTGCTAGTTTAGCATAATACTTTTGATGGCCCGTAGGATTTTTGCCCGTCGTTTGCCTTAATCGAGCCTTAGGAAACTTGAGTAAGACCCAATCATTTTCTTTGAAAATTAATGATCTTCTGTGCTTATCAGCAGCAACTTTTTGCCTTTGTTGAGAGATGGATATAGCCTCCCTAATCATTTGAAAAGATTCTTGTAGGTCACGGATATACTCATCGGCGGCGAAGATCTTCCCATGTACTTTGAGTAGCAAGGGACTTTTAGGTCTTCCCTCAATGATCTCAAAAGGTGCTTTTCCCGTAGATACAGTATTATTGTAAGCATACTCTACAAGAGGTAAGTACTTTTCCCATTGTGAGCGTTGATCTACTTCGGTAACATAAGTCTTGAGTAGACCGAGTATCGTAAGATTGGCTATCTCACTTTGGCCATCCGTTTGTGGGTGATAGGCCGAAGAGAAATTCAATCTTGTTCCTAGATTTTCAAAGAGACCTTTCCAGAAATTACTGGTCATTCTAGGATCTCTATCTGACACGATGGATGTGGGTAATCCATGGTGCTTGAAAATCTGAGATATTAGGAGAGTTGCCATTTGATGTGCCTTAATAGTCTTTTTGACAGGAATAAAATGTGCTTGCTTGCTAAACCTGTCGACTATTGTCCATATTCCTGTATTCCCATGGATAGACTTGGGTAATCCAAAGATGAAATCCATGGATATACTCTCCCATGGTGAATTTGGAATAGGCAATGGCTGGAGTAATCCAGGTTGCTTCCCTCCATCATACTTGGTCTTTTGGTATACTACACATTTTGAAACATACTCTTGTATGTCTACTTTCATGGTAGGCCAATAGAAGTACGTCTCTACTCCTCGGAGAGTAGGTTGAATACCTCTATGCCCCACATATGGAGGAGCATGGGATTCATACATAACTTTCTCACGAAGGGAATGGGTAACAGATAGCCTATTGCCGTGGAGAAGATAACCATCTTGCAAGGTGAATGGTTCCTCTTTCTTCCCCAAAGCAAGGGTTGACATTATGTCTCTAAAGTCAGGGTCAGTAGCATACTCATCTATCATAGAGGATAGATCATTGTGAGTAGCTATAGACACCGCATTAACTTTGGGTTGTAGTGAAAGTGCATCGGCCACTTGATTGTGCTTACCAGCTATGTGAGCAATATGGAAATTAAATTGCGAAAGAAAATTTGCCCACCTCATTTGTTTGTCGGAAAGCTTAGTTCGCGTCATGAAATACTTGAGACTTTGGTGGTCGGTTCGTAGGATAAATGGAGTCCCCAATAGGTAGTGCTTCCATGTGTCTAGGGCATGTAGAACAGCTAAAAGCTCTTTCTCATAAATGCCCAAGACTCGTTCATCAATATTGACCCTTTGGCTCTCATATGCTATGGCATGCCCTTCTTGAGCAAAACTGCTCCAAGGCAATCACCACAAGCATCACATTGGACCTGAAATGGCTTTGAGAGATCCGGAAGCACAAGGACGGGTTGGAAAGTAAGCTTCTCTTTGAGCTTTTCAAAAGAATTTTGCTCCTTAGCAGTCCATACAAACTTAACGTTCTTCTTAGTTAAGTCGTATAGTGGTCCTGCTACTTGAGAGAATTTTGCTATGAAGCGTCTATAGTATGCGCACATACCAACAAAGCTTCTTAGCTCATGTAGATTTCTTGGGTTAGGCCATGCTTTTATTACCTCTAACTTTGATGGATCCATTCGGATACCATCTTTAGAGATAATATGACCTAGGTATTGAATCTCTTGAAGGAAGAATTCGCTTTTCTTTTGGTTGAGAAAAAGCTTGTTCTCCCTCAATGCTTGAAAAATCACTTGGAGATGTTGCTTATGTTCCTCCAAAGACTTGGAGTAGATGATGATATCATCAAAGAGCACTCCAGTGAATTTGCGGTATGGTCTAAAAATTTTCTCCATCAAACGATTGAACGTAGCTGGTGCATTAGTCAAGCCAAAAGGCATGATTAGATATTTATAAAGACCAAACGTTGTGCGAAACGCGGTCTTTCAGATATCTTCATCCAGTATCCTTATTTGATGATAGCCACTCTTAAGGTCAATCCTACTGAAGTAGGTAGAGCCTTGTAGCTTATCAAACAGATCTTCTACCCGGGGTGCGGGAAATCTGTTTTTGATAGTGATATGGTTTAGTGCTCGATAGTCCACACACATACGGTATGTACCATCTTTCTTTTGTACTAAAAAGACTGGAGAACAAAAGGGAGAGGAACTAAGCCTCACCATCCCTTTGTCTACCAGCTCTTGTACTTGCCTCATGATCTCCTCTTGTTGAGCTTGTGAGACTCGATAAGGAGGCTTGTTAGGTGGTGAGCTTCTAGGAAGGAGCTCAATGCGATGGTCATCATCCCCTCGTTTTGGAGGTAAGTCCATAGGGATATCATTGATGAACACATCTTGGAATCCTTTTAGAAAATTAGACAAGTCTAACTCTTCTTGATTCCTACCATTTACATTTGATGAAACATTAGTATCTTTTAGAGACTCTTTGACAAAAATCATGTACGCAGAAACTGAGCTCTTCATTGACTTATCAAAAGCAAAAGGATTTACAAGTGGAATAGTGCGACCACGCTCACTAGCATCTATATAAATGTTCTTTCCCCTGTAGGTGAAGTAGATTTTCCTTTCAGGGAACTTCATGTTGGCAGCCATGCGATCAAACCATGGTGCCCCTAGGATAACATCCTCATGTTGGAGAGGAGAGATGAAGAAGTCTTCTTTGTCGACATAGCTTTGGACATGAAGCCTCAACTTCCCAATCAAGGGAGTAACAGAGGCTTGTTGTCCCTTGAAAGCTGCATCAGCCACTACTATATCTCCCATCTCAAAAGCTTGAATGCCCAACTTGGTGGCCAACTCCGTTGATATGAAGTTGAGAGTAGAGCCAGGGTCAAACAAGATGAAGGCATCATGCTCTCTTACCTTTCCCCAAGTATAGGAAAGTGATGATCCTTTGCAATGAGCATCCTCTTTTGGAGCTTCGATGGTGGAAGCCCTAGGAGTCTCATTGCGAGTATTCTTCTTGGGGCAAGAACGATAACCATGTCCTTGCTCCCCACACTTGAAACACTTATGGTCCTTGCGAAAAGCTTCAAGCTCTTCAGGAGAGAGTTTGTTTTTACCTTTGTAAACTCCCTTCTCCTTGGACCGATTGTTGTTGTTGTTGGAAGTGACTTGGGAAGTATTTTGAACATTGGTTTTCCCCTTTGCATCATTTTTGTCTTTGTTTTCCATGGGTTTGACATTACGTCTAGCCCTTGATGGAAATTGATGCGTGAAGCAACCATGGTATGATGGATTACTTTGCTAATAGTACCAGGCCGATCTATTCGGCCATCTCTTCAGATAATCCCACACAGAATTGTTGCCTTGGCTCGGCAAAGTCTATCTTTTGAAAGACAGTAGCCTTGAGATGTAAATCCCAAAACTTGTCTACATATTTGTGGATAGACTCATGGGAGAGAAGCTTCAAGCTGCGCCATTCGGTAAGCACTTTGTCCTTTGCATCGCTTGCAAGGAATTGCTTCATGATGGAAACTCGTAGAGTTTTCCATGTCTTTGGGGCTTCACCATTGCCATGAAGGCTAGCCCACCATTGACGAGCTGATTTTTGGAAGTGCATAGCTACATGGCGTAGCTTGGAGGACTTTGTGAAGCCCTCATCTCCAAAGGCCGCATCAAATTGCTGGATGAAGGCCAACACTTTGTCGGTAGCACCGAAGGTGCCATCATAGGTGAGAAAAGAGATACTCTTTCCTCCCTCCTTGAACTTCTTTAGCTTTTGTGACCTTCGCCATGCAGGAAATGATTTGCGATGTCCTCCCCTCTTGTATTCTCTAGGAGAATAGCCATAACTTTCGTCGGAAGAGGAGGAAGGTGAAGAAGAAGGAGAAGAGGGTGACCTCTTCCTAGCCCTTTTCTTTCTTTGTTTCCTCTCTTGCCTTTCAGAGTGATGAGGAGAAGGCCTATGTGTTGATGTTTTCCTCTTGGGAGGAGTGGGCGATCGTCTAGACCGCCCTCTTCGTGGAGCCACATCTTCAGAGGAACATAAACTTTCATTGCTTTCTTGCTCTTTGGATTCCTCCTCTCGAATGGGAGAGAGTCTTCTTTTGGGGGTCTCGTCAAGAGGCCTCCTAAGCTCTCTCTCATCTTGGAGAGGAAGGGAAATTCCATAAGCACGAAGTTGTTGAGTAACTTCGGCTTGCAAAGCAGGGTTGCCCATAGCTTGCTGCAACCTAGTAACGAGATAATTCACAAACATGGGAGCATCATCATTAGCACCTTCATGTGCAAAATCAAAGCTATCAATGTTCATTCTACTCTCTTGATTATTGTCAGCCATGTTAACAAAATTTATGTATGTACTTAGTGTATGCTTTGGCAATTCAAAACCTTAGTTGCCACTCCTCTTAGCCTTTGAAAGTCGGCTCTTAAGTATCTACACCCACGGCTCGAAGTGGTTAATTATAGAGAGTAGAGGAGTAGGTCTAACATAGCAGAGTTGCCAAGGGCTAGCTCCTTTCGGACTTCTTATGGCTCAATAATGGTAAAGCCGTAGGCAAGTCTAAAAAGACTCCATTATTAAGTCCAAAGCTCCCGAGGTGTGCACCATCCCCCACATAGTGGGCTCAACAAAACCGATAATAGATCCCAGTTCCACTTACCCTAATATAATTAACAACATCAACCATTTATAGGCTACTTAAGGACCTCTCTTCTTAAGCAAGAAAAGAGAAACCAAATGCTCTGATACCAATGTAATGAAATTGGCCTATTTAATTTGAGAGTAGCGGAAATTAATGAGAGTACTTTTGAGAAATGACTTTGTGAGCATAGCGGGTGAACATATTTGAAGATAGCAACATAATCATAGCAATTAGTTAACTTGGCATGAACAATACTTTTGCAAGAGAGAGAATTTAGAGAACATGACAACAGTTGAGGACCGGATTTATGTGGAGCCGGTCCCCCCTCCAATACGCATTTGTATTATGATTTCTCCCATTAAGAGAGACTTGTTACAATACAATCTTTGTGTTCCTTGTGACCTAGGTGATGCAATGAAGATGGAAAGCTTCATGCATCACAAACATAACATAAACTTGAAGAAAGCTTTAACTATCCCAAGCCTCAGTCCCAAGACCTCAAACACCTTCGAAGGTGGAGAGAGCTAGCAGGGAATGAGGGTAGGGAAGAGGAAGAAGAAACATTTCGTAGGAGAAAGAATTAGTTCCTCACTTATCATAACTCTTGTTGCTAGCATATATAATAGCATAGTAATGAAGAAGAAGGAGATGGCAAGCTTAAGCATTGAAGCATGGCTCTTGGTTGGATTTGCACTCCATATCCAAGAGTGTTGGTGTAGGCTCTCAACCTCTACTTGCTTGGAGAAGGAGAGGGAGCTCTTGCACTTTGCATAGCACACAATGAGAGTGTTTGTGAGTGTGTGTGGGTGAGTATACCCCCTAAGCAACCCCCTAGCTTGCTTGGGTCGACCCCCCCTTGTAGCTCATGCTTGAAGCTCATTGGACCCCTCCAGGCCTAGCCAATCACAAGCAGGAGGCATTACAAGCAACAAGGGTAACATTGAGACAAGTGTCCCCCTTTCCCCTTTGAGAGAGAGGGCTAGATAAATGCTAAATCAATTAATTAAATCTCCTAAATTATTATTGGACCCCTTGGGTGGCCAATCAATAGGCTTCAGACACACCATGAGGGCAACTTGACAAGTGTCCCTCTTGCTTTCTTTGTACCATGCATGCCTTGTGTGAATGTGTGGGTGTTCTCTCTTATCCCCCCTCATGTAGGGCTCGTCCCCTCCTCGTAGGGATTGAATATTTGACTTTTTGACACCTCAAGCCCCTCCTACATAGGCCCAGTTCCCACCACAAGCTTGGCCGTTAAGCACTTTAAGCTTGGGCTAGGTTCTCACCTTAAGTGCAACCCTAGCATCTCAAGCATGTCAAGCACCTCAAGCATCTCAATAATTAAGCACCTCAAGCATCTCAAGCACCTCAAGCACCTTAGTCATCAAGCATGACAAGCAGGACAAGCACCTCGAGCTGGGTCGGGTTCCCGCGCCTCAAGGTCAGCCCTAGCTTACCTAAGGTCAAAGGACTTTTACACACATTATTGGAGGTCTTCAATGAAGCTAACCCTAAGGTCTTATGCTCCATTGGTTAGCCTTGCTCTTTGATAGACCATCTCTCATTTGGGCCCCTTTACCATTTGCCCCATGTTGAGATAGATCTATAAGCACATGTCTATATCTTAACCCTTGTTCCCGTTTATTCTCCCACATTAAGTGATCAGTTTAATATGAGAGAATCATTTGGGTTGGTTAGATATTAGATATTAGATTTTATGACACACTTGCACTAATTTGCAAAGCCCTAGACATCCACAATAGACGTGAGGGTGAATCACACATAGGGCAACAAACTCTAACAATTAAATACAAGATTGTTGAATTGTACAGTTGGCAATTTTGGCTGCTTGTATAGCACAACAATGCTAACCCTTTTGTTTCCTCAAGTTTTCACTAACTAATGTCCCGAACTGGTCATATGGTGCATATTAGTTTTGTTAGAAACATTGGATTCAATGCTTGCAAAGATCGGGGACCTTATGTACTCCGCACCAACAAGCACATCTGACTCACCTCTAGTTTTGCTTGCTTGCATTCAATTGTCGATCAGAAGCAACCAAATATTCCATTTTAGGTGCGCAATATGTGCCTCATCGAGACGACATGATAACCTCTTTATCGCGTGATAATAAAAGACAAGTACTAGTAGCTATGGTTAAGATGGGCTTTGCAATGTTTAACGATGATGCTAAAGAAAAGAAAAAACGATCCGGGGGGGGGGGCACAGTCCCAAGGGATGGGTGAAAAGGCTATATGTAGGTAGAATGGGCGGTGATTTGTTGGTTTCTATTTGTACGCCTAAGATACAGAGGAAGCCAAGATAACAATAGAGTAACGTCTCGGTTGGGTGCTACTGGTTGGGAGAAGCATAGGAGAGAGTAAAAGCACTAATATGATGTCATTGAAAGAAAAATCAATCAATCCTTGCATATACTGCCACCAACTAGGAACAGAGACTATCGAAAGGTGGCCCTAGGCATGGCGCAATAGCAAAACTCAACAGATTCTGGTCTGGCATCGCGAGTGAAAGCGAATTGCAAATCTGCAATTTTCAGTTGAAAAAAATTGGGCCCTTGAAGCACAAGAAGATTTAGAAATTTTCTCATGTAGGAAAACGGAGTCTTTCTCATTGTTTTTCATACAATGCATAACATCATGAGCTTCTCCTCGAGAGGCACCGCATACCTAGCTAGGTATGCGGTGCTACCGGGCCGGCAGTCCCCTACCCCCAATCGTACCTAGCTAGGTATGCGGCGCCTCCCTCACAGAAGCTCATGATGTTGAGGTAAGTCACAATGTGGGAAATATTGTGAGAATTTGTCCAAAACTTCTTGTGAAGGAGTACATACCTTACCCAATAGAAGGAGATCAATGCTAGCATGGATCAAAACTGACACCTACACCAATCACCAAAATACGCTCTCTCTTGTGCTACCATTGGCAATATATATATATATTTGCATAGTGGCGCCTTTACCCTGAGTGGGGCGTGTCTATCAAATCTAGCTAGAAGTAAGAAACTTGTAAAGACAGAAGCTTTTGTGCACGTCAAAGAAATGTTTTTGCCACGCGACTACCAAATGGTAAATGGTGGACCACGTGGCACGGAATGGGCAAAGCGGGGTTCACTTTTTAAACCCTGGTTAGGCTAGAGGGCGGCGTGAGTTCTGTTCAAACCACGAGGGTCTTTACCTCTCTCCTCCAGTGACTTCTTCTCTCTCTCTCTGTGTCCACGACTACCTCTCTCCTCTCTCTTCCGTGTTCCGTCACTCTCTCTCCGACAGTCTCCCTCCCCCCTCCAAGTTCCATCGTTCTCTCTCCAAATTCTCTCACAGACTCCGACTCTGGCCCGCCCAGGCGTGTCGCTTCTTCTTTCTTTTCCACTCTCTTTCACCCATTTTCAACTTTTTTGTAGTCCTGACCCTCCCCTCTCAGTCTCTCTACCCCTTACACACGCACCCACCCACCAAACACACGCGGACACAGCTTGACACGAAGGTTTCCCCCTTTCTCCTGTGGCTGAATTTTGAACGATTCCTGGGTGATTAGCCCTTTCCGAATCATTGCGCACAAGGAGAGAGAGGGAGAGAGGGGAGGGAGGAGGAAGCAAATGCAATCTCTGCTTGTAGGCTAAGTTGATCGCCTCGCAACAGATATTGCGATCTTAGGCAGGCACATCATCACACAAACACGCGCGCACTAAGACTCCCCGGGGGGGGGGGGGAGAGAGAGAGAGAGAGAGAGAGAGAGGGGGGTCTCCACCTTGGTGCGTACCTAGAATTGTATCATCTTTTCGACCACTATTGCCCCACACTTTCTTTTGAGAAATTCAAGGGCTGCCTCAAGGGGAATTGGGTCATCGGCACACACTTGTAGTCGTGGGTCTAGCTGCTGCAGAGGGCATAAGCTCTAGCTATGGAGCGCTGGCGAGCTTTTTTTGGTAAAGCAAATGCAGACATATGGACAGTAATAGAGCAAGCCATCAATGTGGCCGCTGTGGATCACCCTGAGGTCTTCAGAGAGAAGAGAGGGGACATTGCAGAGACTCTTTTTGCAAGGAGATTACTTCAGGTAGTGCCGTCGCATGATGAAGTTGCATCGTTAGGGGTTCTTGATGATATTGATGAACATCCGACGAGTGCAATGGAAGAGGGTGAGCTTAAGGATGATGCTGATGAAAGGGCACCCACAGCTTGCCTAGATGATGAAGCGCATAGGCTTCATCCATGCTATGACGAGGCGGTAGTGCTTCGAGAGGATGTTGATCAGGAAGTGGCTTTAATTGAAGAGATTAACAGTATCAAGCAGTCTATCACTGGCGATAGTCAGGTATGTATACTTGTCATCCTGTTGATTGGCTTGTGTGAAAAGTATCTTTGGCATGCATATGTCTGCATTGCTTTTGCACCATCTTTTATCTTTGCTAACATGGGCGCTAGTGTTTTTTTTGTTAAGCTGAATACAGAGGTTCTAGATGTCTAGTTCTGTTTCTTATTTCCATGATTAGACTCTGTCTTAAAGCCTGCTCTGAGTTTACTGGGTGTATGCTGGTGCTTGTTGAAATCAAATGCGTCTTTTGAATGATGCTTAAGACTGCAATTTGAGGGTTGAACAATCTGACCATGTCGCATTTAGCTCATCTTTGTGTTATGTGCCCTTGCATCCTCTCAACCACAGATTTGGTTGTTGCATTGGCGATTAAACTGTTGAATTCTCTCTTGCATGTAGTCTTCTGTGTTTTTTGAACAAAGCATCCTCTTCCCTCTGACAAGGAAGTGAGATGTCATTCTCACCAGTCAGAGGAAGAGAGGGAATCTTGCACCGTCTTCTTGCACCTTTTGCTGATATGAGTTTCTGATGTTTGCAGCCGGAGAACTATCTTCTGGAATTGTTGCAGAAGTTGAAGGATATGCAGATCACTGTCCATGCATTGAAGGTTTGCCTTATGCTGTTTATTTGTCTTGTCTTAGGGCAAAACTATAACAGGTTGTGTAGCATGTGGGTTTTAAAACCTCGCCTGATGAAATTTTATTGAATTGTGGGGAGAAAGAAGTGTAATGGGGCTGCTCTATTTTGGTCAGGTAACTGAAATTGGAAAGCAAGTTAATGTTTTACGCAAGCATTCTTCGAAGTATGTGCGAGCGGTTGCCAAGCAACTTGTTAAGTAAGCACAGATCTTATACTTCAAGTCATAGTTTCCATGGGTTGGACGTGTCAGAGGAGAATGCAACTAGTATCTTTTGAAAACTCGTTTTTAAGCGCAGTATATAATTTGCAGGCACTGGAAATTTTTAGTAGATGAATGGGTGAAAAGTGATGGGGAAGCAGCTGAGGTTGGTGTAGCAAGCCCAGTTGCGGCAGCAGGCATGTGTTTCTGTTTTTTTCACTATCATACTTTAGTTGTATAGCAGTGGTTATGGTCTGTCTTTTTTTGGGCCAAAGTTGTGCTTGTAGTCTTATCAATAGCGGCTTGCTATTTCAGGTTTACAGAATAGGGACGAGCCTGATGTTGCAAATAGGTTACGGTTACTACTTTCCCCCCCAGCTACTGAGGATCTAAGTTTGCCACTGGAGAAAGGCTTTTCTGGTGAATTGACCAAGGTAATGCTAGAGAGTTGAAGCTCGTTCTCTGTTCATTTTAGAGCTCTACAGCAATTGTGGTTTGGTATACGTTGCCTCACCAAAGATTTTAAATTTTTAATCCTTTTGTTGTCAATATGTTTTCAGCTCTTCAGCTTCATTGACGACGAGGATCTTTGTAAGTTTCCTTATTGGATCTTTCCTTTAATTTGAAATGGCAGTGTCATTGGCATTTTAGTAACCACTCGGGCTTGCCTTTACAGGTGGGCAAAATAAACGAGGTGTAGAGAATGATATGGATTGCAGGGAACATTCTGTCAAAGGCAGCATGCAAAATTCAAGCAGGTCGCATTCAGGGAGCGCATTAACCTACTCCAGTGATTGTGATGCTAGGATTAGTTCTAGTCAAGCATGGGGGATACAAACTCCAGGAGAAATGGGAAGTGCAACACGGGATAATCACACTTCTGAGAGAATAGAGAAGTTGTTGGAGCCAGCTCCAAAGACGCTGCTGGCAAAGAATGAAATGGCTCATAGTGGGGCAAATCATATTAGCGGCATGCAGCCATCATCCAAGGCACCGACAAAGCCTGTCAGTCTTGCCAAAATAAGTTCTGACTCTTCAAAACCAAGGGTTAGTTCTGATGAGGCGGTGGCAAGGAGATCTGCAAATGATCACTCACAGAGGAGTCATTATGCGCAGAAAGCAAGTGCGCCGCATGGGAGCGGGAATGCGAAGAATGTGAAGCCATCCATGCCCAATGTAAGAAGGCTACTGGACTGGCATTGTGTCTCAATAGTGTGGGTGATATAGGTTGTGGGGTATCTAAAAACATAATACCTGAGCCTATAGCTGCCCGAGCTGCACAGAACTGCCAGTTACGTTTGCATTGGCATGGATGTTATGTCTCTATCCACCTGATGTCATATATGCATGTCGCTTGAATCACATGCCTTGTGATAGTCAGGAGTAAAGGAAATTGCTTGTGGGGAGAACAAAACGTAGGTGGCATCAGAAAGGGTTGTCTGTCATTGCTTTTCAGTTCAGTGGGAGAGGTGTGGGTCATGTAAATTTGTCTGGCTTGCTTCTTTGCAGAAGTTATCGGACAAAAGTCAAGTAGAGCAGAAGCTCGAGATTGCTAAGAGAAAGCTACATCAAGGGTACCAGCAAGCAGAGAATGGTGAGTGTATGTCTTTGGCTTTCCTTGTTGCTGTTCTAGTTAGTTTCTTTGTGGGCATAAAAGAGGAACATATATATATGATGCTTGTAATCTTGTGTTGCCTCAGCGAAAAAACAGCGGACTGTGCAAGTTTTGGAATTTCCAGACCTTCCCAAGAGTTCCGAGACACGGGGGAAGATGAATGCAGCAGTGCAGAGCAAGGCTGGCTCCCAGGCTGGCCATTGGAGTCAAATGAAGAGGCATGGGTGATATTGTCATAGCAGACCAACGATCTTTTGCTACAGCTTTTGTTTTGCCAGGAACATTCCGGCAAGCCAGAATTTGTTCGGACTGTGTCTCTAGCTTGCTTTCTGTTAAGAACCTGTATGAAGGGCTATTCTGGTTGAACTTTTCGTTCCCAACAGTCCTGCTGTATGACCATATGGTACCTAATCGGTGCTGTATTGTTCTCTTCTTGTGGCTATGCTTGGCACTTTAGGTGGCTTTACGCTTCGCTGTGCGTTTTTGCTTGGCATATCACATGTCCGGTCGCTGCATTTATGGCGAGCGCAGGTTACAGCTAAGCAAGGTAGGAAATGTGACAAAAGACTACTAAATGCCGTTGTTGCTATAATGCTTCCAAAGACCTTGCGTGTCTGCCCTCAGTATAACCTGATTCTTGAAGGAGAAGCAATCTTTGGCTTCATACCTGTGAAAGCTGAGTGTGTAGCGTCATGCTTGTCTAGTTACTAGCATAAGGAGCTAGTAATTGTTATCAAGGAGAATGGGGTCAGCGATTATACAGAGCTGGTTTTTGGAACTGTAATCTATGTAAATTGTACTTAACCTGAGAAATGAGCTACTAAATAACGGGAGGGATTTGAAACCTGAAAATTTGCCTTTCTTCTGGATGTTTTCCTTTCGGTGGAGAAAGTTGAGTGGAAAGCTGCCTCGTTTGTTAATTGGTCTCAATGCTACTTTTGTATGTTTGTTGTCAATGTTGTTGTGCTGGTTCCTCCTTATCCTTATGAAAAGGAGGGCCTGCATCCCCCACTGCTTTGGCCTTCTTGTGATGTTTTTGGATTTCCTACTAGGTGTCATACTCTTCAGAATTAAAACTGAAGTTTGTGCTCTCAATTTTAGTAAGCATTATGATGTATTTGCACTTGCCTGCGTGCTTTGTTGAGGGAAGCTCAACCCACTTATAGTATGCTATGAACTCATCAATCACTGTTGATGAAATGTGTGGTGCATTTGCATCATATGAGGCATGATATCATGCAAGGAAGATAGCTACAATGTAGGGCCATTTTCACTGTCATTGTCTCAGGCCAGGAGGTATGATGGTGGCTTATTTATGGAGTTTATAACTGAGGTGACATGTAGTTTTGGGCTGTCGATGCAAATGATGATAAACGGTCCACCACGAGGGAAGTTGTGGATATGGATCTGAGCTGATACTTAGCAGTACTATTGTGCTTTGGATATCTTGAATTTTAGTTTATTATGATAAATGGTTCACCACACCCGTGAGAGAAGTTGTGGATATGGCTTTGGGCTTGGACACCTTATCTGAGCTGATAGAAAGCAGTACTATTGTGATTGTTGCTTTGGATATTTGGAATTTTAGTTTATGGTATCGGAGTTCTCAATGAGTCAGCTCTGCTTTTTTAAGGCGAATTTGACTATGAGGTTTTTAGGTAGGAAGCACTGATGGAATCACACATTATCAATAGGTCACCTAGTACCATTGAATTACCAGATTCTAGAGGAGCTATGGTATGGAAAGAAGCAACATTATATGATTATATGCATTTCTTTGAACGTGAGGCATGTACACATGTACCCAAAGAGCTTCAAAAAAGTTAGATCCAAAGTTGCACGTGTATTTTTCTTGGTTATGATGCAAATGGAGAAATGGGATATTGCCATTGTCACTCGGTATCTCATAAAGTCAATTGTAGTTCATTATTATCTTCAATGAATCAAAGCTATCAAAGAGATTATAGAAAAGTCACATTTGAGGTCAAATTTGTGAAAACTTAGAAGACTAGTGATACACTTTATACTCATCTCAACATGTTTAAATTTGGAGTGAAACATGGGATTCTTTGTCAAAGCAATGGCACTTTGACTATCACAATTTAAAACTGGAACCTAATAAATGTCTAAATCTTCTACTAAGCACACCAATCACATAGTTTCCTTGTTGACATGTGACATTGCAATGTACTTGGTCTTTGCAGTGAAAGCAAGTATCTGAGGATGTGTTTTATTGCTATACAATGCTACTTGCCATGATTAGCAATATATTGATTAACCACTTCTACTACAAATGCAATGTTTGGTCTTGTAGTTACCATAGCATACATAAGACAACTTACAGCTGATGAATATGACACTTGCCATTTTTGCTATCTCTTCATCTAACTTGGAGAGTCTTCCTTGATCAGTTTCAAATATTATGGGGCAGGGAATGCTCCCTGAGCCCCATAATTCTTCGACCCCTTGGCGATCGTGGCACCATTTATTTAGCTCTGTTCGAGGGCATTGACGCAAATTTGCCGCAGAAGTTCTTATGTTGCCATTCATATAGTGATTGTAATTCTGGTTGTTGAGCTACACAACACTGATTGGTCTGTTGATTGGCACCGCCAATCATTGCATAGGTGATGGTGTTGTGGAATTCTAAGTGTTACTCCTGGGAGGGGAGATTAGCAGAAAGCGATTGCCAGGTTGGGTTGTCCCTCGTGGGGCCCATAATGGTCGTCGTGGACCGCAGCTGAGGAGTGCCTATGCGGATAACGTTGCAACATTCCTCTGCGGGGCCGTACCGCAATACTACAATGCTCTGGCCCATGAGGGTGTTTGAAGCTCGTAGGGCTTGTAGTTATTGCGTACGGTGCGGTCTCGCCTAACATGGTCCTGGGGCTTTCCGAGCGGGCCTTGGTGACCATGGTTGGCCGGATCGGGATGCCTCCTTTGAGCCGACGCCCACTTTGGGTATGGCAGTCCTACCGGACATCCGCTGGACGGGGGCCTTTTTCTACCAGGCGAAAATCCTGGAGTACCTGGGCAGGATTCAACACGGTCTGTGAGTTACAACGGTCTGTCCCTCTCTCTCAGCCTTGGTCCTTAAATGCATCACTGAATTCGTTTGGTGATTTCCCGACGTTACCCTCGGGTGGCGTGACTAACAAGGGAACATGGACTGACTAACATGGCATGAAAAGACTTTTTACTCCCCCGAGGGGGAAACCTGCTTCCATTCCCCGTTGACATGCCACGATACGGCATGGAGGCGCTTTTCCCCTTGTCGGCAAGTTCGCAAGATAACTTGTCTCTGACTCGTTTGCGTGCACGCGAAGCAAAGGCAGTTCCTTGCTGGCTTGCCGGCTCTAGCCCAAAAAAGTAAAAAGTAAAAAAATGTGGCTCCTGTAGCATGAATCTTAGCTAGGCTTAGATTATGGTTGCTGAGTTGTCAGCACCAGGTTGCATTCCCCATGCTGATGCGCATGCCTTACATTGGTTGCCGGTTATTACCGCACCTTGAATTACAGGAGCTGAGGTGGCATCCATCCACAGGTTGCATGGTTGATTCCGCTAAATAAGTTACATGTGATGGACGGCCAGGATCCGCTGCCCCCTGACCCCCGACCTTGACGGTAGTGGGGTACTCATTGCCTTTCCTCTCTGTGGATTGAAATGCTGCAAGACCTTGTTGATATAAGATTCTTGAGACAACTCAAGACTTCTCTTTTTCCTGTCTCTCTTAGACGCATAGCAAGAAATGATTAACTTCGTTCAAATCCTTCATAGCAAAGTTTTTACTCAACATTTGTTTTAATTTGGCAATCTCCTTTGTGAACTTTTTCGCAATTAGCATATTTACATATAAGATGAGAATGATCAATGAATTATCACTAAGTTTCCGTATATACAAGCAGTGATCCTCTTGACTCCTTGTAGAAACCTAGGGACCGCATGAAAGCATGAAACTTTTGATGCCATTGTCTTGAGCCCTTCTTTAAGCCATAAAGCGCTTTCTTAAGTTTTGCATACAAGCTCCTCCTTGCTAGGGTATTCAAAACATTTAGATTGCTTTATGCATACATCCTCCTCAAGACCCCTGTGAAGAAAGGTTGTCTTTACATCCATTTGGACAAGCTCCATGTCCTCATTGACTACTAGTTGAAGCATGTTAACCTAGTGGATGCTCTTATAGGGAGCCTTGCTATGAAGCAAATTGCACATTGCATCAAGTTAATGGGTGTAGGATGAACACAATTGTATAAGGGTGAAGCTATTGCGCTTCATAGTTGTACATGCTAGCTTTAGTTATAGCCACTTACGGTTACATTGGCTTTTAAGTGGGAGATTGTTGGGTAAAGGTCAGTTGGCCACCTCCGATTAACCTTACATCACTAACTCACTACCCATTTACAACACACACTCTTTCCTTCTTGTGTGTTGTTTCTCCATCTTGGTGTCATCTCTTCTCTTCCTTTCCCTCTATGCATACCCGCATGCACAAATCGGATACCCCTTCATCTCCCTAACATAACGATAATGCTTCTCAATGTGCTTTGTGCGACCATGGAACACTGGGTTTCTAGCAAGTACCAAAGTACTCTAGCTATCAAAGAATATAGCATTGGTAGTCAACACCTAAATCAATCAAAAGGCTTCGAGGAAAACACAGGCACTAGTAGCTATGAAAGTTGCCTTATACTAGCCTCACAACTAAAAGTCGCCACCGTAGGCTACTCCTTAATCAACCAAGTTATGCATGAGTTCTTGAGCATGAACCAATGGTGGACACTTGTGTGCCATAGCAACTAGCACAATCTCAGTCTAAAAAGCATGTAAATCTGGTGACAATGATCCCCCTAGGGATGAAAGAAACCAATGTTACTAAGTGGCAAAAGATCCGCTTAACTACCTTTCAACATGTAGACCATGCATAAATCTTCTCATCTGCAAGATCGCATACTGAACATGTAGCCTCATAATGCATACATAAATGAGGCAGCTGATAGCCTAATGCTAGAAAGTGGCATCAGAGTAGTTTCCAACATCATGAAGACTAAGCTTCAAACCTATCTTCATAGGGGTAGCAATAGCTTTGCAACCTTCAAAGCTAACCTATGCAACAATGTCTCCATGTACTTGGTTTGACACAAAGCAATGCCTCCATCAACACCTACTTAAATTTTATGCCGGATAATGATGAAAAATCCCCAAATTCAATATTTGAAAGGAGCCATTTAATTAAGCCTTAAAATAAAAAAATATTCCTCATTTTTTCTAGTGAGCAACATATCATCAACATAGAGCACGATGATGTTTATGATCATCCACATGTTTTACAAAGTTCTCTTAGTTGGATAATTCACAAAACTATGTGTCGCCAAGTATGCATGTATCTTTTCATACAAAGCACACAGGCCTTAGTCCAACCCATAAAAGCTTTTGTAATCTTGCACACATTGACCTTTTTGAACAAAAACTAAGAGGCTACACTACATACACGTCCTCATGCAAATCGCCATTCAAAAATGCAGTCTTTATGTCCAATTGATTTACATTTCCAACCATTATGAATTGTTGATGTCAAATGCTATGGATGATATCATATGATAAGTGGGAGCAAAAGTCTCAAAATCAATGACCTTTTCTTGCGCATAACCTTTTCCATAAGTTTAACCTTATATAGCGATCAAATCTACCATCATGCTATGTTTCAGCTTGAAAGGCTAGGGGCCAAGTGCCTTTTTACTAAGAGGCAAGTCACACAAAGACCATGCACCATTCTTCATGAAAACATCATACTTAAATTGCGTTGTAGCCACCCAAGTTTTTGAATTTGTGCTTCATCAAATGACAAGGTTCTTTCTCATCTTACATACTAGATACTACCAAAACATAACACTCTGATGCATCATAGGCATGGTGAGAACCTGAATAAGTACAAGCAGAGGTGCACCCAATGAACTTTCACACATAGTATGCACTAGCCAATATGCCCATACATCTAGCCTGTTTAATCTCCTTACTAGATAAGAGGCATTGTCAGCAAAAATAAAATATTCTTGTTAGGGTTAGTATGACGATGTAATGGAAATGGCCTATGAACATTGAGAATAGCGGAATTAAGAGAAGTATAGTGATCATTTTTATGAGACTACTTTGAGAACAGAGAGGGTGAACGTAATTAGCGGTAGCAACACAATCATTATACTTAATTGACTTGGCATGAACAATACTTTTGCAAGAGAGAGAATTAGAGAACATGAAAACAATTAAGGACTGGATTTATGTGGAGCCGGCCCCCCTCCAAGAGGCTTTTGTATTATAGATTTTCCCATAAAAAGAGACTTGGTACAATACAATCTTTGTGTTTCTTGTGATCTAGGTGATGCAATGAAGATGGAAAGATTCATGCATCGCGAACATAAAATAAACTTTCTAAAGGCATTAACCATCCCCAGCCTCAGTCCCAAGGCCTCAAACATCTTCAAAGGTGGAGAGAGCAGTGGGGAATGGGGGCAGGGAAGAGGAAGAAGAAATAACATACGAGAAAGAGATAGCCCCTTACTTATCATCACTCTTCTTGTATAGCATAGAATAATAGCATAATAATGATGATGAAGAAGATGTCAAGCTTAAGCATTGAAGCATGGCTCTTGGTTGGATTTGCATTCCATATCCAAGAGTGTTGGTGTAGGCTCTCAACTTCTCAACAAGCTTGGAGAAGGAGATGGACCTCTTGCACTTTGCCAAGCAAGATTGAGCTTGTCAGTGTGTGTGAGAGAGAGTTACCTCTCAAGCACACCCCTAGCTTGCTTTGGTCGACCACCCCTTGTAGCTCACATTGGAAGTTGATAGGACCCCTACATGTCTAGCCAATCACATGCATAGTGTATATCAAGCAACCATGCTAGCCTTGGGACAAGTGTCCCCCTTTCCCCTTTGAGAGAGTGGACTTGGTAAATGCATACACAATTAATTTAATTAGCTAAAAGATTATTGGACCCTTTAGAGTCCAACCAATAGGCTTTAGGCACCTTATGAGGGAAACACATGGAGAGGAACTTGACACGTGTCCTTGTTGCTTCTTTAGACTAGTCTTGCCTTGTGTGAGGGCGTGTGTGTTCTCTCTCTTGCCCCTGCAATTAGAGCTCGCCCCCCCATGAGTAGGGATTGTGGTTGACTTTGGGAACACCTTAAGCCCCTCAAGTACCTTAGTCATGGAGCACCTTAAGCACCTTAGTCATAAAGCACCTCAAGCAGCTTAGTCAGCAAGCACGACAAGCAGCTCAAGCTTGGGCCAGGTTCCCACCTCAAGCACAGCCCTAGCTTGCCTACGGTTTAAGGACTTTTAACATTAACCTTTGGAGGTCTTTAATGAAGCTAACCCTAAGGTCTTTAAGTTCCATCAGCTAGCATTGCTCTTTGATAGACCATCTCTCATTTGGACCCTTCAACCTTGGCCCCATGTTGAGATAGATCCATAATCACATGTCTATATTCTAACCCTTGTTCTCGTTTATTCTCCCGTGTTAAATGATCAAATTTTAATATGAGAAAATCATTTGGGTTGGTTAGATATTAGATGTTATGACATTACCTCACCTCTCTCTTGAAACCATAGTCGTCCTCGACTATGAGGTAGAAGAGATAAATCCTTAGTCATTATCCGATGTTTCTTATCGAGTAGAGGATCCCTTTGTACCCTACGACATCATTCCAAGATGGATGATTAATCCATTTGGGGCTTGGGAGACTTAGCTGCGGGCGGCAAGCATGCCTGCTCTTGAGTCCATTTCATTTTCCCAAAGCAGGGTGATAAATTCTACTTGGTGTTTGAGAGACGTCGTCATCACAAACATGATTCAAAGCATACATACTACTTAAATTTGTGCAAACTAAAAAGAGAATTAGTCTTATAAGACAAAAACATTGATCATTTAAAAGAAACATGTACATTTGCTTACTCTAATGTAGCATTGTAAGCATTGACAAGGTTCATACTATCCTTAAGCTCTATTTTTTGCATCCATCTAGCATCTTCAAAAGGATAATTTTTAAACTTAATAAGATACCTTTGGATAATCTTACCATGTTGTGGTACCTTGTCTTCATGCCGAAGGATAGCTTCGGGTTGTAGCACCTCTTCTTGGTCTTCAATTTTTGGGGGATCTTCAATAATTGGTTCACTTGGTGGCTCTCCTTTGTAGGGCTTAAGTAGGCTCACATATGAAAATCATTGTGTATGAGCCAATGGTTGGGCAACTTGAGTTGATAAGCCATGTCATTGATTGTCTTCAAGATTTGAAAAGAACCATAGTATCTTTTTGCTAGTTTAGCATAATATTTTTGATGGTCCTTTGCCCGCCGTTTGCCTTAATCGAGCTTTGGAAAACTTGAGTAAGACCCAATCATTTTCTTTGAACGTTAAGGTCCTTCTGTGATTATCAATAGCAGTCTTTTGCCTTTGTTGAGAGATGGATATAGCCTCCTTAATCTTTTGGAAAATTCTTGTAGGTCACAGCTATACTCATCAGCAACAAAGATCTTCCCATGTACTTTAAGTAGCAAGGGAATTTTAGGTCTTCCCTCAATGATTTCAAAAGGTGCCTTCCCCGTAGTAGTATGGACGAAATTATTCTACGGATACTCTACAAGAGGTAAGTACTTTTTCCATTGTCAGCAATGATTTACTTCTATCACATAAGTCTTTAGTAGATCGAGAATCGTAAGATTGGCTATCTCACTTTGGCCATCCATTTGTCGGTGATAGGTCGAAGAGAAATTCAATCTTGTACCTAGATTTTCAAAGAGACCTTTCCAAAAATTACTGGTCATTCTAAGATCTCTATCTGACACGATGGATGTTGGCAATCCATGGTGCTTGAAAATCTAAGATATGAAGAGGGTTGCCATTTGGTGTGCCTTAATAGTCTTTTTGATAGGAATAAAGTGTGCTTGCTTGCTAAACCCGACGGCTATTGTCCATATTCTCGTATTTCCATGGATAGACTTGGGTTATTTCAAAGATAAATTCCATGGATATACTCTCCATGGTGAATTAGGGATTGGCAATGGCTGGAGCAACCCAGGTTGCTTCCCTCTATCATACTTGGTCTTTTGGCATACCACACATTTTGAAATATACTCTTATATGTCTACTTTTATGGTGGGCCAAGAGAAGTACGTTTCTACTCCTCGAAGAGTAAGTTGAATGCCTCTATGTCCCGCATAGGGAGGAGCATGGGATTCATACATGAGTTCCCACGAAGGGAGTGGGCAACACATAGCATATTGCCATGGAGAAGATAACCATTCTGAGATGTTGCTTGTGCTCCTCCAAGTCCTTGGAGGAGATGATGATATCATCAAAGAACACTCTAGTTAACTTGCGGTAGGGTCTAAATATTTTTCCATCAAACAATTGAATGTTTTTGTTGTATTAGTCAAGCCAAAATGACTAGATATTGATAAAGACCAAACGTTGTACGAAACGCGGTCTTTATAATATCTTCATTCACTATGCTTATTCGATGATAGCCACTTTTAAGGTCAATCCTACTGGAGTAGGTCAAACCTTGTAGCTTATCAAATAGATCTTCGACCCGTGGAACGGGAAATCTGTTTTGATATTGATATGGTTTAGCGCTCGATACTCCACACACATGCAGCATGTACCATCTTTCTTTTGCACTAAAAAGATTGGAGAACAAAAGGGAGAGGATATAGGCCTCACCATCCCTTTGTCTACTAATTCTTGTACTTGCCTCATGATCTCGTCTTGTTGAGCTTGGGAAACTCGATAAGGAGGCTTATTAGGCGGTGAGCTTCCTGGTAGGAGCTCAATTCGATGGTCATCATCGCCTTGTTTTGGAGTAAGTCCATAGGGGTATCATCGATAAATGCATTTTGGAATCTATTTAAAAAATTAGACAAATCTAATTCTTCTTGATTCCTAACACTTTGGTTTGCTAAAACATTAGCATCATTTAGAGAGACTTTGACAAAAATCATGTACGCAAAAACTGAGCTTTTCATTGACTTATCAAAAGCAGGTGAATTTACAAGTGGTATAGTACGACCGAACTCGTTAGCATCTATATACGTGCTCTTTTTTTGTAGGCAAAGTAGATTCTCCTTTCAGAGAACTTCATGTTGGTAGCCATGCGGTTGAACCATGGTGCCCCTAGGATAACATCCTCATGTTGGAGAGGAGAGATAAAAAAGTCTTCTTTGTCGACTTAGCTTTGGACGTGAAGCCTCAACTTCCCAATCAAGGGAGTACGGGAGGCTTGCTGTCCCTTGAAAGCTCCATCGATAGTCACAATATCTCCCATCTCAAAAGCTTGAACGCCAACTTAGTGGCCAAATACATTGGATATGAAGTTATGAGTAGAGCGAGGGTCAAATAGAATGAAGGCATCATGCTCCCTTACCTTTTCCAAAGCATAGGAGAGAGGTGATCCTTTGCAATGAGCATCCTCTTTTGGAGATTTGAGCGTGGAAGCTCTATTGCGGGCATTTCTTTTGGGGCGAGAATGATAGCCATGTCCTTGCTCCCCACACTTAAATCATTTGTGGTCCTTATGAAAAGCTTCTAGCTCTTCAATAGAACCTTTATTAACTCCCTTCTCCTTGGACCAGTTGTTGTTGTTGGAATTGCCTTGGGAAGAGTTTTGGGCATTGTTCTTCCTCTTTGCATCATATTGATCTTTGTTTTCCATGGGCTTGGCATTCCTTTTAGCCCCTTATTGGAAATTGACGCATGAAGCAACCATAGTGTGGTGAATTACTTTGGTGATGAACCAGGTCGTTGAGAATTGAAATACTCGGCTATTTCTTCAGGTAATCACGCAAATAATTGTTGCTTTTGCTCAGTAAAGTCTATCCTTTGAAAGATGGTAGCCTTGAGATGTAAATGCCAAAACTTGTCCACATATTTGTGGATAGACTTCGTCATTCGGTAAGCACTTTGTCCTTTGCATCGCTTGCAAGGAATTGCTGCATGATGGAAACTCGTAGAGTTTTCCATGTCTTTGGGACTTCACCGTTGCCACAAAGGCTAACCCACCAATGATGAGCAGATTCCTCGAAGTGCATAGCTACATGGTGTAGCTTAGAGGACTCTGTGAAGTCCTCGTCTCTCCAAAGGCCGCATCAAATTGTTGGATGAAGGCCAATACTTTGTCAGTAGCACCAAAGGTGCCATCATAGGTGAGAAAAGAGATACTCTTTCCTCCCTCTTTGAATTTATTGAGCTTTTGAGACCTTCGCCATGCAGGTTAAGATTTGCGATGTCCTCTCCTCTTGTATTCTCTAGGAGAAAGCTGTTGCTTTTGTCGGAAGAGGAGGAAGGTGAAGAAGAAGGTGACCTCTTTCTTGCCTTTTTCTTCCTTTGTTTCCTCTCTTCCCTTTCGGAGTGACAAGGAGAAGGACTATGGGTGGATTGTTTCCTCTTGGAGGAGTTGGAGATCGTCTAGACCGCCGTCTTTCTGGAGCCACATCTTCAAAGGAACTTATTGATTCGCTTCTTTCTCGTTCTTTGGATTCCTCCTCTCTTATGAGAGAGAGTCTTCTTCTGAGAGTCTCATCAAGAGGCCTCCTAAGCTCTCTCTCAGAGGAAGGGAAATCCCATAAGCACGAAGTCGCTGAGTAACTTCAGCTTGAAAAGCAGGGTTGCCCATAGCTTGTTGCAACCTAGGAACAAGATAATTAACAAACATGGGGGCATCATCACTAGCACTTTCATGTGCAAAATCAAAGTTGTGAATATTCATTCTACTCTCTTGGTTATTGTCAGCTATGCTAATTAAACTTATGTATAAATTACTTTGTGCTTTGATACCCTCAAAAACCTTAGTCACTACTCTTCTTTACCTTTGAAAATTAGTTCTCACACCTGGGGTTTAGACACTATTGACTGCAAAGACTAGTGAAGAGGGTCTAACATGGCTCAATTGATTACGGTTCCTGTTGAGCTTGCTAGTAGCTCAATAATGGTTAAGCCAAAGGAAAACCCCCAGAGACTCCACTATTAAGACTATAATTCCCAACAGTGTACCTCGAACTAAGTCCTTTGCAGCCAAGATAATAGATCCCTGTCCCACTTACCCTATTGCAATGAACATGTCCAACCTTTCATGGACAACCTAAGGACCTCTCTTCTTAAGCAAGAAAAGAGAAACCAATAGCTCTAATATCAATGTAATGGAAATGGCCTATGAACGTTGAGAATAACGAAATTAAAAGAATTATAGAGAGCATTTTTATGAGACTACTTTGAGAGCATAGAGGGTGCACTTAATTAGTGGTAGCAACACAACCATTATACTTAATTGACTTGGCATGAACGATACTTTTGAAAGAGAGAGAATTAGAGAACATGACAACAGTTGGGGTCAAATTTATCGGTCCCCCCTCCAATAGGCTTTTGTATTATAGATTCTCCCATAAAGAGAGACTTGGTATAATACAATCTTTGTGTTCCTTGAGACCTAGGTGATGCAATGAATATGGAAAGATTCATGCATCACAAGCATAGCATAAACTTTGTAAAAGAATTAACCATCCCCAGCCTCAGTCCCAAGGCCTTAAACACCTTCAAAGGTGAAGAGAGCTATCAGGGAATGAGGATAGGGAAGAGGAAGAAGAAGTATCATACGAGAAAGAGATAGATCCTCACTTATCATCCCTCTTCTTGCATAGCATAACATAATAGCATAATAATGATGATGAAGAAGATGGCAAGCTTAAGCATTGAAGCATGGCTCTTGGTTGGATTTTCACTCCATAGCCAAGAGTGTTGGTGTAAGCTCTCAACTTCTCAACAAGCTTGGAGAAGGAGATGGAGCTCTTGCACTTTGCCAAGGAAGAATGAGCTTGTCAGTGTGTGTGAGAAAGAGTATACCCCCCAAGTACACCCCCCGCTTGCTTTGGTCGACCCCCCGCCCCCCCCCCCTTGTAGCTCATGATAGAAGTTGATTGGACTCCTACATGCCTAGCCAATCACATGCATAATGTATATCAAGCAACCATGCTAGCCTTGGGACAAGTGTCCCCCTTTCCTCTTTGAGAGAGAGGACTTGATAAATGCATACACAATTAATTTAATTAGCTAAAAGATTATTGGACCCCTTTAGAGGCCAACCAATAGGCTTTAGGCACCTTATGAGGGCAACACATGGAGAGGAACTTGACATGTGTCCTTGTTGCTTCTTTAGACTAGGCTTGCCTTGTGTGAGGGTGTGTGTGTGTTCTTTCTCTAGCCCCTACAATCAGGGCTCGCCCCCCCATGAGTAGGGATTGTGGTTGACTTTGGGAACACATTAAGCCCCTCAAGCACCTTAGTCATAAAGGACCTCAACCACCTCAAGCACCTTAGTCACAAAGCACCTCAAGAAGCTTAGTCAGCAAGCACGACAAGCAGCTCAAGCTTGGGCCAGGTTCCCACCTCAAGCACAGCCCTAGCTTGCCTACGGTTTAAGGACTTTTAACATTAACCTTTGGAGGTCTTTAATGAAGCTAACCCTAAGGTCTTTAAGTTCCATCAGCTAGCATTGCTCTTTGACAGACCATCTCTCATTTGGACCCTTCAACCTTGGCCCCGTGTTGAGATAGATCCATAAGCACATGTCTATATTCTAACCATTGTTCCTGTTTATTCTCCCACAATAAATGATTAGTTTAATATGAGAAAATTGTTTGGATTGGTTATATATTAGATTTTATGACAAAGAGAAGTGAATAGATCACTATGAGACATAGGGCGCTTATAAGCGTCCACTGTCAAAGTACCATGCATGATCCGCAGAATCTACAATACATGCATTATGAATAGATGGGTCATACTGACAATACGTAATAAAAGTCCACTCTGCATCTTGCAGTATACAACAAATTTGGATTTGAAGAAGCATCTGCAGTAACCACATTTGCCTCTTTTGTACGAGTCTCTGTAGCCTTAAGCTTAAGACATTCCTTGATGATATGATCATTTGCATTACAGTAGTAAAATATCGTCTTCTTCTTGCTTTTATCATGAGAATTCTATGACTGATTTCTCTTTGAAGAAGTAACAACTACGGGAGCAAGTCTACTACATGTAGTGAAAGCTATGGGAAGCTTGTCGACAACTCTTGCTCAATGGTATTCTTCTTTTTGCTACACAACCACAACTTCCTATTCACTAATGAGCCTCATATTCTAGAGCGAGTCTCTTGCAACAATAAAGACACAAGACCATCAAACTTCGCATCAACTAGATTAGCATTTTCTTGTTAGATTATAAAAAAAAATTCATGTTCAAAGTTGGTGACATTTGACATTTTTATTTCTTTTTGCTAACCATTCTGAAGGAAACACATACACACAGTGTCATACATATATATAACATTTGTTTAACACCCATACAAAAATAGTATGCACACACACTTCACATGCAAACATATTGTCATACATACATGTATATCATTTGACTTGAAGCATTTTAAACTCAAAAGATTTTGGATGAATTATGTTTTCTTAGACAAAGATATGAGTGCTGTGGGTTTTGACAGGTGTGGAATCTATCTGTGATGGGATTCATACATGTGGTCATTATTCTCTTTTGACATGACTAATTTTAGGATGTAAAAATTACCAATTCGACTCACTGAAGAAGGGTTTCTTTTAATTGAAAATATGTGACAACACATATACTAGAATATTGGCTCACAAGACCTTAAAACTCATACTAGGGTTTAATGGTCACTGAAACATTGTCACAAAAACATTCTCTAATATTGGCTCACAAAGTCTTAAAATTTCTACTGGAATACAATGTTCACATAAACATTGTCTCATACTGGCTCAGAAAGCTTTAAAACTTCTACTAGAGTATAATGTTCATAGAACCATTGTTTGTTCTTATACATGCATCTGGAGAAACCTAGCAACACTCTCACTAAGGTCATTACATTGGATTATCATTAGCCTGACATCAAGCTTTACTTATATACTTATCATACTGATGAGTTAGTGGGTCCATACTCAATGGGCCTACTACCTCACTGGGTATGGTGCTTGGGAAAGGGTGTCATACATATATTTTACATTCGTGTAATATCCATGCAGAAATGGCATGCACACACACTTTAACGCAAACATACATGTGTATCATTTGACTTAAAAACTCTAAACTAAAAAGGTTTTGATTAACTATGTTTTTCTTGGACTAGAATATGAGTGTGATGGGTGGCGGATATATTTAGCTTTCTTCCTATTGCAATATATTTTTGTGGGTCTATACGACCAAAAAAGATACAGTGAATGAATACTTAAAAAAATGGTTGAACGTCAACATGCATCAGGAGGGAGTCAATACCTTTTGATGGATTATCATAAATAAAGCAAGTTTTATGCCTGACACTTTAGACCACAAAAGATTTGTATTGCATAGAATAGTAGTTGGTCTAAGTGTTTTTAAGTTTGACAAAGATAACGACTGATAGGCTTAGTAACACCTATTAAATGTATTCAAAGCTAATCTCTCATTGTGTTGTTTATATAAATACAAGTGAGAGTTCTATCTTTATATTCAAAACTAATCGCTCATTGTTTTTATATGGATACAAGTGAGAGTTCTATCTTTTTTTAGACACGCTTAGGATAAATGTTATTTGATATTGAAGATAAAACAACAACATCTACTTTTGTAATTTTAAGTTCTTGATACACAAAACAACAACTATAATGCATCTCCATTCTTACTTTGAAGTACAAAAGAAGTTTTGTACTCACTTTCTTGAAGTTTAAAGTCACGTGTCTTTTGAACATGTAAAAGTGTTCTTTTATGTATAAGTAAGATAATTAATCCAAAAAACACACACACACACACACACACACACACACACACATTACTAGGGATGGTGTGTTAATAACCTTGTGGGATTTTTCAAATGGTGGACTATTTGGCCTAGGGAGCCTTGGATTATTAACCGAAGTACATTCAATAGGTGATAAGTTGATAGGTGCCTTAAATAAAAACCTAACTATTAGTTGCTAACTAAAGAGCTATGGACGGTCGCACTCTATCATTTTTTTGCCTTCTTTTGTGATTAAACCTCAATGGCCACTGCAGTCTACGACACTACACGTTCTAATGCCATCTTCTTCCCCTTCTCTTAAGCCTCCCTCTCTTTATCTCTCTATCTCCCCTCCCCTGTTCTCTATGCGAGATAAGGACACTGCAAAATCAGGCCCGCCTCACTACTAAGAAGGAATGTGGGGTGCTGTTGTGTCTTCATCTTCCTCTTGAAGATGACCTACCACACTGCTGGAAAGGGGAAGGGGCCTCTGCTCCCAACACCATAAAGGTGAGCGGTTTTGCTCACTTAGAATTGGTACTATGTGAGCATGTTAGTACTTGTGTTCTTTGAGATTGTGAGGGTTTATACTCGCAAGGGTGTAAGGTTTAGTAATCGACTATATGGCTAAAGGCAAGGATAAGCATGCTATCGTAGAGTTGGTCGCTCCGACTCCATCTCAGGTAAGCTATGGACTATTGTCTGAATGGTGTGGTGTGATACACTTGATGTGTTGGTACTATTCTCATTTCTGTACTGTAATGTGACTTCTACTGAGCCCTTTTGGCTATCAGGTAAGCTATGGACTATTGTCCAAATGGTGTGGTGTGATACACTTGATGTGTTGGTACTATTCTCATTTCTGTACTGTAATGTGACTTCTACTGAGCCCTTTTGGCTATGGCACAGTTGGTTTAATTGCCTTTAGGAAATGCTTTTCTTTTATTGATAAATCAAAAGGAGGGCAATAATATGTATCCGTGACCTTGGTTGTGAATGCCTTTCAAAATGTTGGTGTTTTTCGTTGATGCATAAAAACTGTCCTGTCTTTAGCTCGGGTTGTTCTAACATGGAAGGAGAGTAGTCTCCTACAATACAAGAGGTAAGGAGCTTAAAAAGCTTAAAGATTGTCTTTTAACTTGGTGAAGGTATGTATATGGTAAAGCTAACCTACCTGCTGGGTATAAAACAAAGGGATTGGCGTTGGTATGAACCGGTCATAGGGTATATTTTTTAAATAAAAAATCATTGTATAAAGGTATCCTCTTGCAATACTGGTTGATTGTTACCTTTGTTTAGGTTAAATTATGTTGATTGATGTCTGTCCTTTTAAATACTTGATGAAAGAACCTATATGATATAGTTAACCTTCTGATGGGTAAAAATTGAAACCTGGTAAATTTGTTTGAATTATCGCAGCTAATATTCTTCTTTTGGGTAATTTTGGATTGGATACATTGCTTACTACTACTACTCAATTCGGGTCTATACCGTATGAGTATTATGTTTCCTTGGAATTTTTTGCTCACTTGGCTGTGTAGGATGTGAGCATCTAGGACCGGTGCTAGGCCTTCTAGTCTTGCTCAATCAACGACTTGGCCGGCTCGATATTGAGAGTTTTTGAAACTCTGCGCTACTTTACCGTACATAGCTTGGGCTGCTCGATTGGTACTGAGCTTACTATTATTGCTCAGGTAAGGTCGGAGCCGGCTTAGGTTTGTGATCCCTGCTCAATGTGGATGCACATGGTTTAAATATTTGGTTGAGGGACAGGGTTATAGTGATTCTGGCCGAATATGGTTGAGAGTATTGATGAATAATGTTCTTGACTTTGGTAGATAAGGCTGCAAATCAGCTGCTCGTGAAACTGTAAGTGGTCGTGTTTATGTTATATTGTTACTGGAAAACACACACACACACACACACACACACACGAGTATCGAGAAAGAATGAGTTGAGATCAAAAGCAACGAAGTCCCAATAGAGTAGCTCAATTCAAAATACTTGTGTAAACTAGCCTTCCTCTCGCTCACATACACCTCCACATAGAGAGAGTGAGAGAAAATTTGTGACATGCGTGTCATCTTCCTTAGTTTTAGGCTGCTATACCTATGTATGGTGTACCTTATCTCTACTGCTCATCCAAACCTTGTTCTTGAATTTGTTCCCCTGGGCACAATTCTTTTTTGTGCTAGCACATACTTTCAAGATGCACACCAAGGTAATAGCATTTGTGGAGACATGCTTGTGTTGCATGCAAGTATAGTTGAGTAGAGCTAACTCTCGTTGGCCCTTTTGAGCGTATTCAAAGATTAGTGCAGACCAAGATGCAACATCTGAAATGGGAAGCTTGTTAAATAAAGGTGCTTTAATAAGATCACAACTCTTGATGTACATAACCACCAAATAATTTTACAGGACATCATCATTCTTCAACAACCTTCGTTTAGAAATAGCATCATGAATGTATTGGCCCTTATCAATGGCTCTAATGTTTCCTTAAGCTTTTAAGATGCAAGTGAAAGGTTGTTGCATTCCCTCCACTTACATGCATGCCAAATAATTAAAAGCATCCTAAAATTTAATGTGTATCTCCTTTCCCTTTTTGAATGTTTCCATGTTGCTATAAGCTTGTCAGATGCATGGTAGGTGCATGCTAAGGTCACTATGTGATGGATGTTCGTGTTGCATCCACTCTCATAGCCACTTGGCCACTAAATCCACTCAAATTTTGAGCTTAGTTGTGTGGACTATAACCTATGATCAAGAAAATGGACAAAAAGCTAGCTAAGGTTGTTGAAAGTCCAACTCCTCATTAAGGTGCTCAAAACACCTCGATGCTCCCCACATGTCCTTGTTTGACAAAAAACTAATACTAATGCATTCTCGGGGACTCCATCTTGATCACAAAGCTTTCAAGGGCTCATTGCGATTTTGTCGAGTACCACGATTAGTGTACGTGGACAAGTGCATTGCCAAGCAAAATGCTAATAGAACACAACACATTCTAGCTATCTGGTAATAAACATTTGTTTCCTTGGCCTATGATGCTAGTGCTACCACATGCTTAAAATTGCCTCGAGGATGTCATCGCAATTAGTAAATTTCCTATGTGTTGCATTATTTAAAAAAATTCTAGTGCTTTTTGTGCACATTACAAGAGCATCAGACTTGGCACACAAACCCACCATAGCATTGCTGAGCATGACACTAGTACTGAGCAATCCATGTCTAATGCCAAACCAGCCATTGCATCAACAAGCATGATGCTGTAACTTCATGGAGAGTCTCATGATTCTCTTAGCCCTCATCAAATAGAACATGATTCAACAAAGAAGCTCCTACAATTAACAGGGCAATGTCGTTCTGCTTTCCCTACGTGGAAACGCTGGAGCCTCCCTGAAAGGCAATGCTCCCCGTTCGCGTGAAAGTGCTCTCCTCCACTTCCTGCAGTCTCTCTCAAGCTTCGTCTCTGCTGCAGCGCTTCCTTTCTGGCGACGCTTGCTCCGACTCCCTTGCCAGGGATTATGCGGCCAATGTAGCTCAAGCCTTACAGGATTCCATTTCCAGAAGAGCCAGAGCGTCAGGGTCTCCTCTTAACCCACATCGCCACTTCCCTTCTTCCTCCTCGCATCCATCTGGCAAAGAGCTCGTTGATGGGACGCAGAGTATCTCAGCTACTGAGCTACCTACCTCTCCTTCTGCTCAGGCCAAGCTGCACGGATTTGAGAAGCAAAGGTCGCAAGCTGGCAAGTGGAAGCCAAGATCAATCACTACCGTAGATGATGGAGAAGCTGCTGGATCAACGATCGAGGAAGCAGAGACTGCCCACAAAAGGCATAAGAAGAAAAGAAGACGCTCTGCTGTTGAAAATGGCACAAAAATGGTCTCGCCTTTTATGCAGGAGGCAGATGATTCTGTTGTTGAGCACCATGACAAGAAGAGGAGAAAAAAAGAGAAGGCTGAACGAGAAGCAGATCACATTGCAAGTGAGAAATCTACCCCTGCAACTCAAAAGAGCGGGAAAAAGAGGATGATAGAGCTCTTTGGGACAGATGATATCACACCTGATAATCAAAACAGGAGAAAGAAGGAGAAGATTGACAGAGGAGGAGAGCATATGGCCATAGAGAATGTTACTTCTGATAGGGAGAGGCACCATGAGAAGAAAAAGAGGAAGGACAGACAGGAGGCAGAAATTAATAGTATAGAGTTAGCAAGTCCTTCTTCAAATGATAAAAAATCTTCTGAGAAGGTGAAAAGGAAGAAGGAGAAGCAGGGCAAGGATGCAGAGAACATGCAGGTCGTTGACATTAGGAGCCCTCTGACAGATAGTTTACTTACAGAGTCTGCTGTTAAGAAAAAGAAGAAGCGAGATGCTGGCAGTCTAGAGTTAGCAAGTCCTTCTGCAAATGATAAAAGATCTTCTGAAAAGGTGAAAAGAAAGAAGGAGAAGCAGGGCAAGGATGCAGAGAATGTGCAGGTAGTCGACATTGCAAGCCCTCTGACAGATAGTTTACTTACAAAGTCTGCTGTTAAGAAAAAGAAGAAGCGAGATGCTGGCAGTCTAGAAGCAAACGGCATCACCGAGGCAGGAAATTCTGTTCTACCCATGTCACCAGCTGTCATTGAAAAAGAAGGCTTGAAAAGAAAAAAGAAAGGAAATGAAGCTGGGTTGGCGACGCCCATCAAAAGTACAAGCAAAAATATTACAGTGGAAACAGACGCAGAGGCTATGCCTGTAAACTTTGACAATGTTGATTCAGAAGAGAAAAGGAGGAAAAAGAAGAAGAGGACAAGGAATGTGGAACCTGAATTCGATTGATTATATCCGCTGAAATTGCCTTACGTTGGATGAGCAAAGCTGTTGTGGACCGGTGGGGTAATTGGCATGAAATTCTGCTCGTCATCTGCGTGCTCAACGTCATGCTATGGAATAAATCAGTTTTGCATCATCCTCTTTTGAGCCTCTGCAATGGTGCAGGTATCAGGTCACTTTCTGAGTACAATACTCTTTTCTGGAATTCATGATGTAACCTTGTGCCAATTTCCACCCTCGTCTTATTTTAAGCAAAAAATCAACTGTAAGGCGGTGAATTCCATGCAACGCAAGCACAATTTTCCTGGCTGCAAGTAAAGAAAGCTGTTTAATGCAAAAAGCACTTAAACATACTTGCGCATGCACACAGATTTCTTTATTGCTTTGATACACTTTCATGAACGTAAGCGTACACACACATGACACTTCCATCATGAGGTATTGCAAACTACTTTACATAGTTTGTGTTTGATTTCCACTTTCTATTCTCTTCCTTTATTGCTTTATTCTTCACTTATGTGTGCACATTTCAATGCACTCTCAGAAATGCATCGCTCAATTGTTGCCTTGTTTAACTGCTTCCTCTTTTTATCAAAAGCAAATAAGCAGGTAAAATAGTCCTTTGTTATGTATCTTTGAGTTGAATAACCCCGAAAATTGGTGCCATGTAAGTGAATGCCACAAAAAATGTATAAATCTATTTTATCTTGAGCTTGTACTAACAGCGACCAGGGCTACTGTTTAGGTTGGGGGAATAGAGATATGAGGATTTGTGCCATCTAATGGTGTGAAGAAGGTGGCATTTCTGTTGCAGCAGATGTACAAAAGGTGCATCCTCAATTTTTACTTAGTTTTGATTGAACCTAAAATTGGTGCCCGTGCACCATGGAGAGAGTTAAACGCTTCAAGCCAAGACTTACCCTACCTCTAGTGGACACCAAAAGTACAAAGACAATGAGGACATTTATGTACATGCATGTCTATACACCATGCCATTAATGTACCCTAGTAGCCAAAATGACACATTAAACATTATAAAAGCATTTCCCAATCATCTCAAATACTTTGTTGCAATCAATGGAGACAAGTGAGCTTCCTTATACAAGACAACTTCTAGGGTAGAGGCACGAGTCACCGGACAGAGTCTAAAACCGGTGCACTTGTGTATGACAATCTATGTTAGAGCTTGACATCTCTCTAGATTCGTCCACTTGGTCCCAATATCTCCCAAAGATAGATAGCTGGTAGGGTGTGGGCTGTTTTATGGATGTGCCCGGTTGATTGAGGTATATGATGTGCAATGGAAATGATTTATGGTGATAACTCAGAATGAGTGCTCTGTGCGTCCTCAAGGTTCCTTTTGCTTCATGAGAGAGATGTGCAAAAGACTAGAGAGAGGAGAGATATTGTGAGTGAAGGTTCTGTGAGTGATAAAGAGAGACAGAAGACTGGTTCCAAATCCCCTCTAAGGTCCGCCCTCTCTTATCTCTAGAGAGGTATGTGCTTTAGATTGCACAAATATGATTCAATGGTCCTAGATGCTGAGATGCTGATGGGATCTTGCTACTGATGCTTGGATTTGGGAGGCTAAGGGCTGAGAATGCAAAATGCTAGGGTGCATGACTTGGAATCTGCAAATTGACAAGGCTATGGGCTGATCTGCTATGGATGATGTCAAGGGTGCCGATGAGGATTGCCACGAGGCTAGCTGTGGCGACCACTAATCTTAGTTGTTGGTTTCTTTCCCTTGATTTTCATTTAATATTTGGGACCCTCTTTTTGAAGTCACAAATGGCCGGACATTGTGTGGCCAATGTGAAACGGCCGACGGTCGAGAGTTTGCAGTCAGGAAGGGCAGGTCGCCACGAGATGGTCGGGCCAGTCGGCACTGGAATCCGAGCATTAAAAGGATTTCTAGGCTCAGTTCAAAGTCATTTAGGCCCCTTGCTACACGTATAAGTCGGTGGGTATTGGGAAATTAACTCAAAGGAGGCAAAGTGGACACTTGGCGGCTCCTCATGTAGTTTCCCAATCTAGTTGGAAGAGGGGGGTGCCCATTTTTGAGAGGAGCAGCTGGAAGAGGGGCGCCCATTTTTGAGAGCAGCTGATTTTTGCTCCTGAAGTGACTACAAAGTGTGGGTGAGTAGTGGGTGCAGGTTTCACAGTTTTGATGGAAAGCTTTGCCTTCTCCCTTGTCTTATGTAGTGCGATCATTCCTCTCTCGTGCATCTCTCCCCCCCTTTGAATACAGAAATGTGATGCCCCGCTCGAGGGCTTTTCATCTATATGTAGAGTTGTGTGGTTCATGCACGATTGCCGAGGCAAGAGCCTCTTGCACAGGTAATTTGCTAAACCCCCGCAGGTACAAGTGAATTCGGAGAGATTTCACGTGAGAAATCTCGTCCCGATTCAAAGGGCAAGTAGCCCTACAGGTGCGGGAGCTCGAGGGGTTGCTAGGATGCAACTGGCACGCGAAACGGAGCCCAAAACAGTAAAATACAGCCTGCTGTGTATTTTTGCAGGTTTAGGGTTTTGGCCCTAATTGATCCCTAATACCCCCAGGAGGTTTGGGGAAGCGAGGGATCGCTAAACAAGTGTTCAGGTGCATTTTCGGGGCAGAAAACAGAGAATGCATCTTGCTGCAGATTCTCGCCAGGTTTGGGAAAGTGTCCGTATTCGTCAGGAAAGTCACCTTTGGCATGGGGATTTGTGTGTGAAGCCTCCTACTGTGGTTGTGTTGCCGAAATTGGGCTAGAGTAGGCCATTTTCAGCCCAATAAAAGCTGGACAGCTCGTAGGAACTTGTAGGTTTTCTCCCAAGTTTTATAATAATAAAGAAAAACCGAAATGGGCGTCAGTCTTTGGGGCCTACAGGGTGTCACTATCTGCTTGGTAGCACTCTAGCTGCCAAGCCGTGATTTGTTTGAAGTGTTAATTCCAGTTACAAGTTCTTTTGCGAAGTTTCTTTGTGTCGTAAAGTTCAAGTAAAGTTATCAAGTAAAGAATCGGGTGAAAGCTAAAGTCTACCACCCTATGGACAGGCTTCATGGTTCCGTCGCCGGAACACCACCACTTTTTCCTTAAAGAGTGAGTCTCGGTTCGTTTTTGGTGAAGACACAGAGTACAGGAACGCGGGATTGCATTATGGCGACAAAGAGAAAGGCATTATGGAAGAGGGTTCCTCTTCACAGGATAGACATGCAATACCTACGGGTTTGAGGTTGCCGAGAGTTCTAGGCCACCCTTGTTTGTACCTTTTGTTGGTGTGAATGCTACACCAGTGTAGGGCTTTATGACTGGGCAACTTGCAGATGATGCATTCAAGACTTATTTGGTTGCCGTTGTGAATGTTCTCAAGCGATTGGTGCAGAACCCAAGGTTTATGGAGTTTTTGCAAACGCCACTAGTGCCACAGCAGACAAGGCAACTCACACAGCCAGTAGAGCTCGTTGAGGCTCAAGCCCAAGTCCTTCATGCGTCCCAGCAGGATAGGGAGCACTTGCACGTTGCGGAGTTTGTTGGGGCTCCAAGACAAGTTTGTTCTGTCCACGAACAGGTGGTTAGGACGCCTATTCCACAGGCTTTACCAGTTCAGCCAGCCACCTTTTAGAGTCCAAATGTTGCATTAAATGGACAGGGAACTGGGTATTTCGGGGGTGGATCTGTCTTCTAGAGTATGGCTGGTTACGCGCCTGGAAACAAGCATTATATGCCAGGAACAGTGTTTGGGGTTATGCAAGGCATGATGCCAAACCTCATGTATGGTAACATCGGCATGCAACAAGGCTTTCAGAGCAATCAGGGCGAGTTTGGGGTGCCACAGGGCAATTTTAGCATGGCTGGTTTTTCTTGACAGCAGCCAGATATGGCACCAATGACGCAGAATGTCAATGGCCAAGGGGCGTCGATGATCCCTATTACAGTGCCCATGTTGCAGACGCTTCCCTATGACAATTTGGGAACACTGGAAAATCCAAAAGCATACAAAGAAGGTGGTGCAACTGTAAAATTAGATACTTTCAGCGGCTTTGAGGATAAGGCAAAGGCTCTTACTGTCCTTTGGCAGTTTGATATAGCTTATGCAGGGGGGGATTTTACAAAGGCCTCTAAGGTCAGGAAAGCTGCCACTTTCTTGAAAGGCAATGCGCTTACATGGTGGACGACATTGTTGATGCTAGGACACGCACCCATCACATGGGTATACTTCAAGCAAATGTTTGCATCTGCGTGGCTGTCAAATGAATTTGAAGCCGATGTCCTGACGGATTGGCACTAACTCACTGTGGCTACTTGCAAGAGCCTATAGGAGTACAGTCGGAGGTTTTGTGAAGCGTTGCTCTCAGTAACCTCCTACAGGTTTGTGCCACTGACAAAGCAGATTGAGAAGTATTGTTGTGGGCTGCCTAGAGGGCTTAGAGATTATTGTATAAAGAAGAGAGTGGCTACCCTCACTCAGCGTATGGAAGTTGCCAACACTGGCCTTGCCTTGTTGAAGGGAGAGGACAGTGGATTTTACGGGCAACGTGAAAGGGGGGTAGCGAAAGAAAAATTATGCAAAGAAGCCCATTGTGAAATTGACTCTTGAAGCGTCCCAGGGGTCAGAAAAGCCAAACAAAGGCAAGGACTCAGCCGAGACGTCTGAAGGATAGGCCAATAAAAAGAAAAGGAAGGCTTTTGTGCGCAAGTCATTGGAGGAGAAGAAGGCTTAAATAACTGAGAACAAATGCTTTATATGCGAGCAACCTTGCCATTTTGCTGCAGATTGTCCCAAGAGGAGGAGGCCAGCTGACTCAAAGGACAAAGAGGACAGGAAAGGCAAGAAACCTAAACCCACGGCATGTCTAGTGCCAGATATGGTGGGTGACATACCAAGTTCAAATGCCAGTGAGTTATGCAAAGCGTGGGGTAAAGTTAGAGACCAGACATCACTTGTCTTCTTTGATCTAGGTGCTAAAGCAAACTTTATCTCACTAGAGTTGGCCAATAAGCTGGGCATCAAAGCTGACAAGATGGGGTACACAGCAGAGGCAGGGTTGGCATGTCCTGGCCACTCGAGTGTGTTACGCCTATCATTGGAAAGCTGCGTCTGCATATTCAATCATATGTGGACACAAAAGAAATTTACATCATACCTTTGGAAGGGTGCAATGCGCTGTTGGGAATTCTGTGGATGTTCTGTATACATGGAGTGTTGGATGTCTTCAACAAAACGTTCACCCTTCAACATAGGGGCAAAACTCACATCCTGGATGTAAAGCATAAAGGGGAGTTTGTCCCTATTGTATTTGCTTCGGCTATCACTTCCGTAATTAAGAAACATCTTTCTGCGTACTTGATTTTTGCACGTGATGTTTCGGATAATTGTCAGTCACATTTATCTGTGTTAGATAAAGAAAGGTCAACATTTTTGCGAGAGTTTAATGACTGTTTTTCTGACTTAGTACCGTCTCGGTTGCTGCCAGAGAGGCCCGAGAATCATGCGATAGATTTGGTGCCAGCGGGGGGAGTATTAAGAAGTCTGAGCAATGGTTACTCTCATCACCTCCAAACGACGCAGCCTGCGGTCTGGGGGGCGTTTGGTTGTTAAAGGCCTCTATATCTCATGGCTCGGACCTTTTTAGGTTATTTGCGGGAGGAGTGATGAGGAAGTCGTTGAACAGCTCATGGCGCGGACTTGGATGGTTATTTGCGGGGGGAGTGTTCATCGGTGACTTTATGTTTCTATCTCTTGTAACATGCATATTTGAGCAATTGTGGTGCATTGTGATGTGCCATTTGCTGAATGTTCCTAATTGGATGAGATTGCCTGGGTATGTAATTGTGGGGTGTGATGGCTAATTTTACTACGCCGGAATATCAAGAGTTTTGATTTGGACGAAAGGAGAAGCCAACTCCTTAACAAAAAAAAAAAGAGCAAATTGATTGTCCCTCGGAAATTTTTGAGCTAACTTGAGTTGTTTTGTAGATATACTGTAATCGCGGTCAATTACTTTCTTTCAAGAAGGGGGATGTCACAAACTGTTGACGTGTCAAAGCTCCTGAAGAATGGAGCCAGCTTGCAGATCCCGGCCGAGTGGCCTAAAACCTAAGAAGAAGAAGTAACAGAAGAAGTCCTACCAACTTATGGGGACGCCGTCCGATGGGGCCCTAGTGACATAAAGGAATCGAAATAAAGCAGGACCCACACACACACACACACACACACACCAAGACTGGCGCAAAAACTAATGACGGCAGTTGTACAGACGCTCCCGATTTTCCACTGGCTTATGACGTGGCAGAGTGTACGGATTTTTGCGTTTTGCGCTAACTGTTGACGTGGCAATTGTACAGAATTCCGTGATTTACGCTGGCAGCTTTTTGGCATTGCTTTTGGACCAGAAGCTTTTGAGTTTGAAGGATTTCCATGTAAATTGCTTTTGGGGCCTAGGGTCTTTAAATATGAGCCTATGGGCTCCTTCTCTGGCATGCTTCCTAGAGAAGGTGCAGAGTCTGGAGTATCGGCTTGTACTGTGTTGATGCAATATAAAGAAATACCGAAAGGGGCGCCAAGGTTTGGGGCCAATACTCTTTGGGGTGGAATTCCGCCACTCCGGGTCGCGTGTCGTCTTTCTCTCTCAGTTCAATTGTTATTGAAGTGCTAAAAGTCTGGCACGTGGTGCTCGTCTTGTGACGGCCAGGGTGTAGCCCACCAAACAGACCTCCCTATAGGGTTAGTATGGCTCAGCAGAAAGAGATTATGGGCCAAGTTAAGGAGCTTTTAAAGAAGGGGCTGATTCAGCCTAGTTCTTCACCCTTTTGCTCCCCAGTGCTTCCACTGCAGAAGAAGGATGGCTCTTGGCGCATGTGTATTGATTACCGTGTGTTGAATAAGAATACCATCAAGAACAGGTTTCCTATTCCAAGGATTGATGATATTCTTGACCGATTGGAGGGTGTTGCAATTTTCAGCAGGATAGACCTTAAGAGTGGGTACCATCAGATTCATATAAGGCCAGAGGATGTGCACAAGACTGCGTTTAGGACGACGCTTGGTCTTTATGGGTTTTTAGTGATGCCATTTGGTCTTACAAATGCTCCTGCTACGTTCAGTAGGATGATGGACCGGATTTTCCGCTCACATCAGAAGTTTGTTGGCACATTCTTTGATGACATGATAGTCTATTCGAAGAATGAAGAGGAGCATAGGCGTCACTTGACCATTGTGTTTGAAGAGCTGCGCAGTCATAGGTTACTTGTCAATCCTAAGAAAAAGTGAATCCTTCTTGGCATTTTATTCCTGTCAGGAAGAAGATAAAAGCTGACCAAATGGTATGTTTTCAAGTACCATGGTATTCCACAGTCTATTGTCAGTGATTGTTATCCTCGTATGACGAGCCTGTTTTGAAGAGACTTGTTTACAAACATGGGCACCACGCTCAAGTTTTCATCCTCATTTCATCCACAAACTGATGGACAGTCAGAAGAGGCTAATTCTACTGTCTTGGATTTGCTGAAGTGTTATGTGTCAGATAATAAGGGCAAGTGGGAACAATATCTACCCATGCTTGAGTATGCGTACAACAATACGGTGCATTCGTTAATAGGCAAGGCACCTTTTGAGATTGTTGAGGGTGGCAAAAAGGTTCCTTCTATTTTGCACACAAAGGGCAATTTTTTTGAGGCAATCGATATGTGAACATGGATGAAATGTATAAGAAGATCAAGCTTGCCTTGGAGAAGACTTAGGCAAAGCAGAAAAGGGCTGCTGATCGTCACCGTCGTGAATTGTTGTGTAAGGTGCAGCGGAAGTGAATGTTGATAGTGCTCAGGATAAGTGCTGCGAATTGTGCTCAAGGGTTCCTTTTACTTACGAAAGGTAGAGCCTTCCGTTCTTCTTAGAGACAGAGTGCAAGTGCAATGATCACAAACAAGTGAATGCTACTGTGAATGGAAGTGCAGAGAGAGAGAGAGAGAGAGAGAGAGAGAGAGAGAGAGAGAGAGAGAGAGAGAGAGAGATTGAATTAATCGTCCACGGAAATCATATATGACCCATGGGACCAAAAAACATATCACAACAATCCCTTCTCAGTGCGCGCTGATACATATCAGTTAAGGATTGAGGGTCCATCAAGAGGGTAGAATAGGGAAAAAGAGAGAACAAAACCTAAGGAGGGTCGACTGAGGGGAGAGCCGGTTTGGGATTTCGAAACTCCTGGATGATCGCTTTGCCACCTCGGCAGATCGCCCATTTGCCTTGCTTACGTGCTTCATGCATCTTCTTGAGCTCGCTCGCTTTACTCTTGAGTTGATTCATAGTCAATTCTTCAGCAATCCAAAGCTTTTTTCCCTTGAGAAGTCGAGATCGACATAGCAGCTTCATACGCTCATCTTTGTCCTTGAAAATGAGTATGCAATGCTCGGGTGGCACTTGTCTATGTATGTCGTTGATCCAAGCAACAATTTCGGGCTTGATGTAGATAGGTTGAAGAATGTCATTGAGCTTCATGATTGCTTCCTCAGGGTGTCCTCCGTGGTACACCATGGTGAGTGTAGCCCCCCAATCTTGACCTTGAGGCCAAGAGATTCTTGTAGCCGGCATTCTTGTAGGGCCACCTGTATCTTGGTGTCAATTTTCTTATGTGTTGCTTCATGTGATTCTTTCTGCACTGCCATGACAGTTTCGGTTAGTGAGGCTTCAACTGCGTGTGCTTTTTCAAGCAGAGCTTGGCTCTCTACTTCCTTCGCATCTTCAAGCTTGCGTAAATGTTCTTTGAGTCTCTCATTCTCCCCGATGAGTTCTTGAATATGAGCCTCAAGGGCTATGATTCGTGCTTCTTGGCGGGTGGCGGGGTCCTTCCTTGGTGCCGCTGCCACCGCAAGAAAGCTCTTGGGTGCAGTTGGAGTGCCAAAAGATGACATTAGTGCCACAAATGGGTAGTGATGCTTGCACAAAGGCTATTCCTATTGAACACATAGTGATGCTTGGGAATGCTTGCAACTCTGTCGGAATGAGAGTGTGGTGAGATCAAAGGCTTATTTGATTTAAATAATTGGAATGGAAGCCTTAAGCTATACTCTGTGTAGGCGGGGTGGCAGAGAAATGAACGTTGGCAAAGGTTGAAGAAGCAGTGTGTGCCTTGGATGCAGGTCGGAAGGAGATGTCGAAATTATGTTGTGCCTCAGTAGACAGTGTCACAAAGTGATGACGTGGCGGACAGCAGAAACCCTAATTTCTGCCAGAAACCCTAAAATTCCTGCAAACCCTAATTTTTGCCAAAAACCCTAAATTCCAGAAATCGCGGAGGCGGATTATTAATTTTTATTTTTTTTTTTGGAAAATGATGAGCGACGCGAATTTTGCTTTTGCTTTTTTTTAAAAAAAAAAAAAGAGAAAAGACTCTCTGAGAGAGAGAGAGAACTGATGCTTTTGATTTTAAAAGCTTTTGGGGCTCTGCTTTTGGGCATCCCTTGTAACCTTTAAATTAGTGGTGAGAGCCTCACTTCTCAGAGCATCTGGACGCAGAGTCTGAGAGTGAAACCCTAACCGCTCTCTTGTACTTTGATGATTGATTAATACAAAAAGAAATACCGAAAGGGGCGCCAGTCTTTGGGGCCAATATCTCTAGGCACGGAACTCCGCCGGGCCAGTGCAAATCTATTGTGATCTGTGAATTGTTTTGAAGTGGTTATTTGGTGCTGTCGCGGTTGATTCTTGACTTGGAGTGTCCAAGTTTGTTACAGTGGTATCAGAGCACGGCCGATTTCTCTTCTACGGGAAATCCGATCCCCGAATTTTTTTTTTTCCGCGGCACCTATGGCTTCAGGCAATGATCAATCGACTCCCTCTGCATCTGGAGATGCGGGCTGGGATCACAACGAAGATTCAGACAGAGAGTATGGCCCGTCTCGGCCTACTCAGGCGGAGCAAACAGAGATGGAGCGTCGCCAATTGATTGGCGATGCAACAAAGATAATGCTCAATTTTGCCAAGGACCCGAAGATGGTAAAATATATGAACCAGACCTCTTTGAAAGAGGTACAGATGGAGTGGCAGAGAACCACAACACCACTCCCGAAACCCGCTCTCAAGAAACCTTCTGCCTCCAAGAAATATACGGAGAAGGAACTGGAGAACGTGGCTGATGCACGGATTGCTCAACTTTTCGACGTGCAAAAGAAAGGCAAAAAGCACGGCAAAAAGCAGAACAAAGGTACTGACTTCCCGGGATATTTGGGTCGTCAGTCGACATTCGACAAAGCAAAGAAACGGAAGAAGCGTGTTCGATTTGAAGGAGTACCCAATTCTTCTTCTTCTTCTTCTGACAGTTCTTCTAGCTCCTCGGATTAGAGCGAAGAAGACAGAAAAAAAGCAAAAAGCGAAGCAAGACACAAAGCTTCGGAACGGGCAAGAAAAAGGCAAAGAAGGCTACATCTCGCCCAGAGACTGACAGTTCTACTGAGGACTCGTCTACAGACAGCTCAGATTCCGATGACGGAAAGTTTTATGCGAACAAGAAGAATTTTTACAAAGCCAACCAGTATGACTTTCTCGAAGATAACAGCAAGAAAGTCCGAGAGTTTAAGGAAGGTGGCCACTCGATCAAGTTTGATACTTTTCAGGATACTCAGATGCTTCGAAGGCTTTGTCTTTTATACAGCAGTTTGACATCGCTTTCGCGGGAGGACGCTATTCAGAGCACTCCAAGATTCGGAGAGCTGCCTCTTACTCTGAGGGGAATGCTCGTACTTGGTGGTCCACGCTTCTATTAAGCAAGACTGTGCCAGTTACATGGCTGAAATTCAAGAGGCTTTTTATTTCTTCTTGGTTGACTCAAGTGTTTGAGCGAGATATACGAGCTGCTTGGAACCATCTCCGGATGACCAAGAGCGATACAGTGAATTCTTATTGTGAAAGATTCTGGAGCTCTTTTCTACCCGCCTCTTCATTCAAGAAGATCTCGTTCAGAGAACAAATTGAGCCGTTTACCTTGGGTCTACCTACAGAGATCCGAGATCACTGCTTGGAACAGAAGTCAGCTTCTATTCAGGAGTTGATGAGTCATGCGAAGCGGGGCTTTGCCATTCACTCTGGCAGTCTGACCTACCCCACAGATGAGGCCATGACACAACGAGCCAAACAGACTTCTGGGAATGAAAGTAGAATGAAAAAGAGCAACCCAGAGAAAAAAAAAAGGATGCACGACCCAAGCTTACTCCTGAGGAGAGAGCTCGCTTCATCAGAGAGGGGAAGTGCTTTGGATGCGGGAAACATGGACATATTTCCGCAAAGTGCCCTGATAAGGCACAGAAAGAACAGAATGATAAAGACGACGACAGGTCTGAGAGGTCGAGAGCAGCTGAGGAATGTGGCAGAAAAGGCAGATAGAAAAGCAGAACTGGTACCACATGGCGTGGGACTTGAACCGAATCAAATGAATGAAAGTACAAACTTTGCCGTTTTTTTTTGGGGCAAAGTGAAGGATCAGGAAGCTCTTTTGAAGGAGCCAAGGCCAACTTCTTTTCACTTGGAATTGGCGGCTCGATTTGGAACTGCGCCCGACAGACTGACGCCACTGGCGGAGGTAGTTCGACTGGCACCCGGATGGGATGTTGCCATTACACCGAGCATTGGCAAACTTCGTTTGCAATGACAGGGGTGTTCAGGGCCCGTGAGTGACGTTCTACTCGGGATCCCTTGGTACCACAAGAACTACGCTGTGGTTGACTACCGGGCCGAGAAAGCGACTTTGATAAATGAAGGGCTTAGAGATTGTACTTGATGAACTTCAGTTTTCTTACTCATTCTTTTGGGAGAACTGAACGATGGATAAAAGTTGAATATGTTTTGACCTGAAGAAAAGAACGCAAAGATTTTTTTCTCCACACTCATGCCGATTGCTTTTGAGAGGGCCTGAAGATCATACCATTGATCTGATATCTGGAAGCACGCCACCGAATCGGCCACCTTATCGTGTGAGCCGAGTACAGAATGAAAAGATTATGAACTCAGTGAAAGACCTCTTGGAAAAGGGTCTTGTCCAGCTTAGTACTTCACCGTATTGCTCTCCAGTGTTGTTGGTTTTGAAGAAAGACAGATCTTGGAGAATGTGCATCGATTATAGCACTCTCAACGAAATCACCATCAAGAACAGATTTCCGATTCCTAGGATCGATGATATACTCGACAGGTTACAGGGATCCTCGTGCTTTAGCAGGATTGACTTGAAGAGTGGATATCATCAGATCAGGATAGCGGCAAGAGATGTCTACAAGACAGCTTTTCGGACGACTTTTGGGTTATTTGAGTTTTTGGTGATGCCTTTTGGCTTAACCAATGCTCCTGCGACATTTAACCGGATGATGGACAGGATTTTTCGAGAGTACAGGCTATTTGTTGGCACTTTCTTTGACGACATCATTGTTTTCTCGAAGAATGAGGCAGAACACAGAGATCATCTGCTTCAAGTCTTTTAGGCATTACGAGATCACACGCTAGTGATTAATGCAAAGAAAAGTGAATTTTTTCCTACCATGGATACACTTTTTGGGACACATTGTGTAAGCAGCACAACAGGAGTGCAAATGGACCCGGCCAAGATAGAGACTATCCGTGATTGGCCCGATTTGAGGAATGTCCATGAAGTTAGAAGCTTCTTGGGACTGTGTTCATACTACAGGCGGTTCATACGAAAGTTTGCAGAGGTTGCTTCCCCTTTGCATATCTTGACACAGAAAGGAGTACCTTTTTCGTGGGGACCCACAGAGGTGACTGCCTTTCAGACATTGAAAGAGAAATTGACTACAGGACCAGATTTGACTTTGTCGGACTTGCAGAAGTCATTTGAAGTATTTTGTGATGCTTGTGGTCGTAGTCTGGGTGCGGTCTTGATGCAAGAAGGCCATGTCATAGCTTACGAGAGCCGTTTGTTCTCTAGGCCGGAGATGACAGCACAGATCTATGGGAAAGAGCTTTTGGCGGTTATCCACGCTCTTACTCAGTGGCGGCATTACCTACTCGAAGCGGATTTTACTGTCTTTACAGACCATCAGAGTTTGCGCTACTTCTTGTCACAGAAGCAGCTTTCGGAAAAACAGATGCGATGGGCGAACATCTTGTCACAGTTCCACTTCCAGATTGTCCATGTGCAGGGACAGAAGAATGTGGTGGCAGATGCTTTGTCTCGGAAACCGTTGGTTCTGGCTATTTCCGCGATACATCATAGGAGCTTCGAGGATATGGTCGATCAGTGTGCCACAGATACAGATTTTGCAGATATTTTCACACGGATACGGGATGGGGAGACAGTAGCTGGATACTCCCTTCGAGAAGGCTACTTGATGAAAAAGACTATGTTGTGCGTTACACAGCCGTTGAGGGAAAAGGTTATGACTGATTGCCACTGTCCACCTTTTATGGGTCACCGCAGCATTGCTACCACCATGAAAGGGGTAGAGAGAGATTTCTTTTGGCGGAGACTGAAGAAGGATGTGGAAGAGTTTGTGCGCAGTTGCTTGGTATGCTAGAAGGTCATGTTTGACAGGCATAAGGCACAGGGATTGTTACAGCCTTTACCCATACCCACCCACCCGCCCCTGGGAAAATATTGAAATGGATTTCATTTTTTTTTATCTCCCGAGAATACAGAATGATCACGATGATTTTCCGATTACATGGCACGCCTGAGACGATTGTCTCCGACAGAGACCCCAGATTTATGAGTTTGTTTTGGAAGGCAATTTGGGAGAACATTGGGACGCGGTTGCAGTTCTCGTCATCGTTCCACTTGCAGACTGACGGGCAATTTGAGATTGCCAATTCAGTGATTTTAGATTTATTGAAGTCTTGTATCTCGCATCAGAAGACTCAATGGGAAAAGAACTTACCTTTGGTGGAATTTGCCTACAATAACACGATACACTCTTCAACGGGGAAGACGCCATGAGAGATTGTTGAAACTGCTGCGAAGGTTCCATCCTTCCTGAGCACGAAAGATTAGAAATTTGAAGCGGATGAATATTCGCGAGATTTGGATACGGCTTTTGCCAAGGTTCACGAGACTTTACAGAAGTCTCAAGAACGACAGAAAAAGGCAGCGGATCGCCATCGTCGCGACTGGAAACTGAAGGAGGATGATTGGGTGCTCTTACTTTTGAGAAGGCACGCCTAAGAAAGAAAAAGGGAAAGGAGAGGCTTTTTCCAAAGCTTAGTATGCGATCCTACGGACCTTTCCAGATTACTGACAAGATAAATGATGTCTCCTTCCGATTGGACCTGCCAGATACTTGGAGGATTCATAATGTATTGCATGTGAGTCTCTTGAACCCTGTTAAGGGTGATGTGCCTGATGATGGGGAGCCTGATGAGCAACCCGAAGTGGAAGAAAACGAGGAGATCCTTGTTCCTGAACAGATTTTGGCACATAATGATACGAAGAAAGGTAAAGTCCGAAGGCGGTTCTTGGTTAAGTTCAAGAACTTTCCTGCATTTGATGCGAAGTGGATGGAGGAGGAGGACCTAGCAGATACTCCTCGGATTGTGAAACTTTACCTCGATGTTTTGGTTTAGCATAGTCTACTCCAAACGGAACCCAGAAACTCAGCTTGGCCGAAGATCTGGTGCAGTGGGATGCACAAGAGGGGAGTCGCTCCACTCCTTTGTCAACAGATGCCTCGATTTTGATACTAAAGTCACTGATGTCTCTTTGAGCTTCAGGGATACTGAGAGCTGACAGTATTCTGCTGGATGACTTTATGAAATGGAATTCCTGATTATGATACTGATTTGTTCTTGACTTCTTGTGAGTGCAGGAACTGATAGCCGAAATGACTGCAGCATTTTGGTCTGATTGATCTCGAATAGACATGGTTGCAATAGGGGTTAGTCAATCGGACATCGATGAGGTCCCGATTGGACCTAGATGTGATTGCTAGCTACATTGCCGATAAATCATGGTCTAAGATCCGAATGAATGTTGAATGTCATGTGATGTCCTGTGATGTCTGGTGATGTCCTGTGATGTCGTGTGATGTGACTGTCGATTTTGTACATGTGCTAGATGTGTGTTCCTAGTACGTAGGTACTAACAGTCAGTGTCTGCTAAGACGGTTTATGGCTTTTGTCGGTTTTGCAGGCGTAATCGCGGTCGATTACAATGCTTTCAAGAGGGGGGTATGTCACAAAGTGATGACGTGGCGGACAGCAAAAACCCTAATTTCTGCCAGAAACCCTAAAATTCCTGCAAACCCTAATTTTTGCCAAAAACCCTAAATTCCGGAAATCGCGGAGGCGGATTATCAAATTTTTTTAATTTTTTTTTTTGGAAAATGATGAGCGACGCGAATTTTGCTTTTGCTTTTTTTTATAAAAAAAAAAGAGAAAAGACTCTCTAAGAGAGAGAGAGAACTGATGCTTTTGATTTTAAAAGCTTTTGGGGCTCTGCTTTTGGGCATCCCTTGTAACCTTTAAATTAGTGGTGAGGGCCTCACTTCTCAGAGCATCTGGACGCAGAGTCTGAGAGTGAAACCCTAACCGCTCTCTTGTACTTTGATGATTGATTAATACAAAAAGAAATACCGAAAGGGGCGCCAGTCTTTGGGGCCAATATCTCTAGGCACGGAACTCCGCCGGGCCAGTGCAAATCTATTGTGATCTGTGAATTGTTTTGAAGTGGTTATTTGGTGCTGTCGCGGTTGATTCTTGACTTGGAGTGTCCAAGTTTGTTACAGACAGTGTAGAGGGACTTAACCACTGAGCAAGTCGCGTAGGGAGTAGGCAGCATGAGTCGAGCTTGGGCATGGGCAGAGCTCGTGCATTGACACCCCCAGAGGGCCGCCCTCGCCCCGGGGAGACGTGCAGAGATGAGAGTTAGGGTTTCGACGGGCTGAGAGAGAGAGAGAGAGAGAGAGAGAGAGAGAGAGAGAGAGAGAGGAATACGACACAATATGGTTCTCAAACCCCCCTCCAAGGGCCCTCCTCTCTATGGCGAGAGGTCTATGCTATAGATTGCACAAATTTGGTACAATAGTCTAGATGCTGTGAACCTGATGATGACAATGTTAATGATGACGATGGAGACTATGACAATGACAACGATGGTGTTGTCGTCAAGTTCGGGATCTGTGATGATGGCGACGAAGGTGTCGTTGTCAAGATAGGGATCTGCGATGACGATGACGATGACGATGTCGACGACGACGGCGTCAAGACTGAAAACTGAAAACGCTAGATGCTCTGTTTGGGATCTGCTACCGTGGCGGTACTGCAGTTGCTTCGCTGGACTAGGGCTGAAATGCAAAAACTCTGGCTGATCTGGCTGAAATCTGAAAACGCTAGGCTGTTTTGGTACTAGATGGGGAATCTGGCGATGATTTGCAACTAGAGGATGCGGGTTCTCGCAAGGCTAAGGGCTGAAAACGCTGATCTTCTTCTTCTTGAGAAAACGCTAGGGCTTTGCCATCAAACAGAGCAGAGGACTGTAGGTTGCTTATCGTAGAGCAGTTAACACCATTGTAGCGGGAAGTAGCTGGAGCAGATTGAGGTGAGAGAAACGAAAGACTCTTGCTGAGGTGTTGTTTGACTGTTGGGTGCGTGTCTCCTTGTGCCCCTCCTTCCTCTGCTTCTATTGAGTGTCCAATGGTTTTCTTTTATGTTTCTTTAGCAAATTGCCCTACTTACTTTTCTAACAAAAGTCACTTATTAATAAATAAGTGAAATGTGTACTTTGGCAAAAAGGATTCTATGCTCTGGAAAATGCTCATGATGGGTTCTGAATGTCGTGCTAATGACCCTGTTGTGTGCAATCAGAGGGTATGCAACTATTCTGAGTGCCTGGACATACACGGCTTGCGCACAGGCTCACAAGGGTGCCAAAACACTTCCTAGGTTAACCTCAACCCTAGACTTCGGATAGCTTGTCCACATGCACATAGGGTTAGATGTGCACGTGACATGCTGATTTCACCTGGTGATTGGGTACTCTTATGGTTTGAAAAGGCAAGGTTAAAGAAGATAAAGGGCAAGAAAAGGTTGTTTCCAAAGCTCACCATGCGTTATTATGGGCCTTTTCAAGTACTTGAGAAGATTAGCGATGTTGCTTATAGGCTGAAATTGCATTATACTGGGAAGATTCATAATGCGCTTCACATGAGTCTTTAAGACCCTTCGTGGGTGATGTGCCAGAAGATATGCCAGATGAGGATCAACCAGAAGTTGAGGAACTTGATGAGATCTTAGTACTGGAGCAGATTTTGGCACATAAGGATAGAAAAGTTGCAAGTTGCAAGACGCTATTTTTTGAAGTTCAAGAGCTATCCACCGATGCCACATCTCTTGTAGAGAGGAGGATTCAACAAGAACTTCTGGCAATCTGGAAGAAGCCCCACGAGGTGTCTGTATGTATGAGGAGTAAGTGGCGGTTTCTAGATGACATCATACAAAGGACTTGCAATGGCTCATGGATAATCCAAAGGACATATCCATCTTTATCAACCATGTGACGTAGCTCTTGCCAATCTTGTCACATAGGGGGAACGTAGGTTTGCTGGTAACCTTTGTGGACATCATCGTTGGCATAGCCATCTGCTCTATGAAGATCCATTCAGATGCATTATTGTTTCACACCATCCAAGTGGGGTCGACCAAGGTACCTGTTTGCTAGTAACCAACAAGGCCAGCGTTAATCCACATTGCAGCCATATGCTTGTAAGTACACGCATTGTGATCACTTCCATGTCACTAGCCCAGGATAAATACATGTCGGTCCAGCTCCCAGGTTGAATGCACCACTGGTTGTGAGATACGGACCACATAGTATCCTAAAACTGTGTTCGCGTACATGTGAACATTTGTGCAAATTTGATGGAAAAGTCAAGTGACACATTCCTTGAGGTTTAGGGCCATCCAATTTGAGGTTTTTCACTTGCAATGCTCAAGGCAAGTGCACTAAACTCAAGGGCTGCTTTCCCTCTCACATTGTGCCCTCATTACCTACGGAATTCAAGGTTGGCTCTCACAAGCAAGGAATGCGGTGACTTGCAGTCTTCTAGGCCCAAAAGCCCGTATAAACACAACCATTCTCAGCCCTCACTTTCAGATTTTCTAGCACTCCATTCAGCCCCAGCTGTAGCATTTTCTCATCTCAGACGGCCCTCACCTTTGCTGGTGTTTTGCATCAGCCTTACAGCCCCAAATCTGCAGTGTTTTTGGTAGCCCATGGCTCTCCATTTCTGGCACATTCCCATTTTGGAGGTGCCCCTACTGGTACCTATCCTTGCCAAGGTCATCGTCATCTGTAGCCCTGAGATCTGCATTTTTGCAGCCGGCATTGGCCCTTGAATCCTCTCACATCGGGCGTGGGAATCAGCTCCAGATCTTCCCCTTGGGGGCCATCTGCAGCCCACATCAAGCTGGATCTCGTCGGTGCACCTTGGGCACGATCACATGGTGCTGAGAACGCTGTCCGGTTCTCGTTTAGTTGAAGAGTCTATTGGCTGCATTATCTTGGTGTTTACATGTTTTACTCTGTGAGTTGACAGATTACAAGTAAAAGCTACAGGCTTTACTGGGATAGGGATAGTCAATTTTTACTACTGTATTTTTAGACAAGCAAGTTGGTGCCAAAAGATGAGGGCATTTGAAAGTTAAACCAGACAGTAAAAGGACGAGAAGGTGTTTGCTCATGCGGTAGTTTAGACAAACAAGGTGGCCAGGCATGGGGACTGATTGAATGATTACTTGGAGAGGGCTGCACGGATGTGCTGATGCAAATTTTGAATCTAGAAATTTAGCATTTATGTGGAAGAATGTCGATGCTACAGAAAAAATTAGCATTTAGACGTTTGTAGAATGGCGTGCCTATATGGGGTGCAGAGGGAGCTCTGTGGGAAGGGGGGCGGCGGGTGCTAGAGGCCAATCAAATGCGAGCAGAACTGAATTGTATTTCTGTACTTACGGTCACAAACACACAAGTAGTGACCAATCAATGCCAGCGCTCCATTGTTTTTTTGTAGTGCTTGGCTTTCTAATGTGCAGGTGCTTTGTGTATTCTCAAGTTGATATTATATGGTACACAATGTAGCTCCCGTGTACCCCCTGTTAACCCAATTCCCTCTAATAACAGATCTTGAGTTCATTCCTTGTCGGATAGATCTTTGAGGTTTCCTGGGATTGTTCCTATGACGTAAAAAAGCTTCTTTTCTCTTCTCCCCCCCCCCCCCCCCCCCCCGATATAGTTGCACATTAATATGCAGGTGAGTTTGTGTTCAGACACATGTACATTTGTGTGTACGTGTACACATACGTGTAGGTACATATGCTTGAATGAGACTACTGAAGTGTTTTGGGTGATTTCAATGCTTTGGCAATTTGGTTCAACTTTTATGAGAGCTGCGCATGGAATAGAGGAAATTCTTGACTACCTGACAACATAGGGTTTGGTGGCCAGCATAGCTTCAAAGCAAATACTGAATAATTATTTTGTCTTATGGGTGATTGTAGTGCTTGAGAGAAGAATTATGTAGTAATTTGTCTTTTCGGTTTCTTTTTTTTTTTGTTGCTTTGGGTAATTTCAAAGATGGCTTTATAGAGCTAGGCCTCGAAAAGAAAGAGCACTGTAATCAGTTTTTGGTTGCTTATTGGCAAGCACCTTGGCTCTGTACTCTATTCACTAAATAGGTGCTTTAGTGAATAGCTTTAAGCCTTATACCACAACGGATAAATTGGGTTTTCCTATTTACGAAATTGGGGTATCAAGGCAGCCAAATAGTCTTGATCTTGCAACGAACATCCTCCCACCAAGAGAGCTTAGAAATGCTTTTGAAGAAGGGTTGGTATTTCACTAAAAGGCTGGGGACACTATCCACACTGCAGAGAGCACCTCGACACGTGCAAATTGGTGATTTTAGAAGTGTTGATCGTGCTCACCTTAACAATTTGAAGTTTTTGTTTGTTAAAAACGTGGGTATAAAAAATGCCCGCGCAAGAACTTTTTATATCTTGGCTCCTGAAAAGGTTATTATAGAAATTTTTGAGAGCCTTTGTGTAAAATTCAAAAACTCTGCAATTCTTTGAGCAGCATTAGTTATTCTATGTTATGAGTGAATAGTTGGTTCAATTAGTCTTATGTGGGCCTATTGATGCTAAACATAAAATGGTAGTCTTGGTTTAAAGAATGAGCTTTGCAGAAAGATCTCCACATTCAAGTGTTAATATTACCACAACTTTTGATGATATAATGGGTATGGTATCGGGATCCGATTTGAGGCTTATAGATAATATTGATGTCGTGTCAAATATGCAAGACAAAACTTGGGTTGTAACTTCAGTGGAAAACAAAATCAAGTGTAATCTTTGTCGTTGGTATTCATATGGAGACCATAAGTTTCAAAGAGGAGGGCAATCAAGGAAGGTTTAGGTAGTTCATTAAGAGAAAACTAAAGAAAACGTAACCTTGAGGGTTTTGCCAAAGTTAATATCCTTGAAGGAAGATTTGGCATGCGTCTTCTAAATCAATCCTTAAGAATTCACTATGCAATGTTTTGCAGTAGATCTCTGAAAATAAAGCGTGCCTATCTTATTTAAGAAACTCCTTGTGTAGAGGAGATTTTCCTCCACTTTAGGAGAGTACTTTGTAGAGATGTTGTTTATATTTAGTTTTTGTCATGTGGTGTTATGGGTAAGTACGTGATTTAGTGTGTATATAATGGGTAGCATCCATTCTAGAGCTACTCTCTTTCTGGAGTTCTTTATTTGTCTTGTGCATCCCAATTGGCACTGATGATGCTATTACTGCAAATTTCTCACTTCCTAATCATGATTTTCTCTAGGTTTGTTCCTATGTCTCCTTAATCTCCTAATCTCAAGTTGTCTCAACATTGTCCTCTTGCTAATTGTAACAAATTGGAATCCAATTTGGTCCAAGTGAAATTTTGTCTCATTCGGGTCAATGAAGTGTGTGCCTAGGCAAGCTATTAGATGTAATGAGTTCCAATTGGGCCTATCCATTCTATAAAGTGAGCATAAAGCAGTCAAGAAAAAATAAATGCATGATGTCTACCATAAACAAGCAAGCTTGACATAACAATAGAGAATCAAATCTATTGTAAAGATATTTTAGTACCGAAGCATAGCATGCTAGAAAAAACAAAAAGAGAACAAGTGCAATTGATTAGATGTTGATGGACTAACTTGGTCAAAGCTTGGGACCAGAGTCCAAAAAAAGTTCTTCATGCATAGAAAGCTAGGACAAGTGTAAGAACATGCTTGAGTTGCATTATGGAGTGTTCACACCTCATTGGTCAAGTTGTAAGCATTCCAATTTAAGGCTAGTTGCACACTTGCATAAGCATATTAGGAGGAGAACGTGGGATTTTTTGGCTCTCTTGCTCTTCTCACGTACACTCATAAGTGCCCAAGTTGGTAAAGCAAGCCCTCTCTCTCTCTCTCTCTCTCTCTCTCTCTCACACACACACACACACACACACACACTCACACACACACAATTTCTTCTTCTCCATCTTTATTATTCTATCATACTAAGCTATGCTAAGAGTTTTCCCATGAGTAAGCGTACATGGAATATCATTTCTCTTGCTTGAAAATTACTCACCCTTATCTACCTCTTTCTCCACAGTTCCTTTCTCCTTGTTGGTGTGCGTAAAGTTTCAACTATCTTGTTGACAAGTTACAAGAAGCAATGGAAAAACTTATTTTGGAAGTGAAGGTTCAAAGCCAGATTCAAGCCCTTCAAGTTCCCCCAAGTGCCCAAGAAGAGAGAATTCGTGTGTGTAAGAGGAATCTCTTTGGGTAATGAAGAGGAGATACAGCCAGGACCTTCAAGAACAAGGGTGTCTTGAACTTTCAAACAAGAGGTTTGCAACGACGCGTCTCCTACCTTTGAAAGTGATGATGCCCCAACAAGAAGACGGGCACGACAGCTCGCACGGCAGTCACTTAGTCCTCTTAAATAGAAGAGGAAATCATCAAGCACTCCCTCCCATGAAAATCCATAGAAGGGAAAAAGAAATCCAAGCAAGAGGAAGCGAAGAAAGCGGTCACCATCTTTGCCTTCTTCCTCCTGTTCCTCTTCATCATCATCACCACCTTCTAATACGGAGGACGACGACTTGCCACCCATGAGAGAGAAGTGAAGGGGTAAACAGAGGAGCTATTTGGCATGAAAGAGTTCATGTAAATTGAAGAAGTTCAAAGGGGGAGGAAAGAACATTAGCTTCCTTACCTATGATGGAACCTTCGGAGCAATTAATAAAGTGTTAGTCTTTATCCAACAATTTGACGCGGCTTTTGGAGATGAAGACTTTTCGAAATCTTCAAAGCTTTGAGATGTCTCCATGCATTTCCAAAAGTCAATCTATCAATGGTGGGCAAGCCTATGTAGTCAAGGTGAAGCTCCAAAGACCTGGAAAACTTTGAGGATTGCTATCACGAAGCAATTCCTTACAACTGATGCCAAAGACAAAGTCCTCACGGAATGGTGTCACGTTTTGCAATGGATGATGCTTTGTATGTAGTCCAACGTGACATCATAAGGTGACCCACCATTTGAAAAGAAAGTGGATGGGTGCCCCAATGAGATAGGGACCTTAATCATAGGAAAATTCCTTGAGGGGGATCATATCAATTGTGGTGATTACGCATCATTCTTTCATTGTAAATATCTACAAAAAGATAGACATTGCAAATAAAAGCAACAATTTTGTGATGGCCTATCTGAAGAGATGAGTGACTATGTCAATACACAAAGAATTAAAATTATCTCGGAGGTCATACATCATACTATGATCGCTTCGAGGACTCATTTCCAATAAGGGACCAAGAAGGGATCCAAGCCAACAGAAGCCAAGGAACCAGTTCAGCCAAAAGGGAAGAACAAGATGACATAGAATTCTCCTAAAGCTAATAACAGATGGACCAACCCGTTCAAGGCTTGGGACCAAAAGAAAAAAGTCTATAAACAAGCAAGGGTAATTGTCATAGGTATAGGTCAAGGGAGGATAAATACATCCTCAGAAGCCTTGATCAACGGTACATAACAAAGGAGATGACCTAGAACAATTATAAAAGTCTAAAAATAAAAAGTGAATGTGTTAACCTCAAGGCATTAGAATAACTCTTTAGACTCCAAGTATGAAGTTTGGGAAGCGTTAGGGTGAAATTCTAACTTGCCACAAATTGTCTAAATTTAGCAAGTCTAAATTTAGAGGGTTTTGGGAGTAGCTTGGTAGCACCTCCAAAGCATCGTGCTAAGGTTTCGCGTAGGAGGTAAAAGTTTTAAATCTCAACGGATGAGTTTTATTTTTACTAAAGTTGATCCTAATTTAGCAGGGTTCTAAATTAGCAGCCAAGTTTCGTGCAAAGGTCGTGCACCCGAGTTACTTAATGAAAGGGTAGGTTTATGATTTCTATTAAATGAAAGGGAAAAGCTAAAGATTAAGGTTATATCAGCCCTTCCTCATTTATTAAGTTGACTCTAGTCCGTCCTTTTTACTAAGCTTCGCTAGGCTACATGCCCAAGGGAGCACATACTTGCTTTGTGTGAACTTAACAAGTGTGTCTCTTGTCTACACTTGCCAAGAAGAGTCCAAAGGAGGGGGGGGGGGGGGGGGGGGGGGGGGGGGGTTCTCTATGCATAGCAAGCTAGGAAAACTATAAGGACATGCTTGAGCAGCATTATGGAGTGCTTACATCTCTTTGGTCAAGTTGTAAGCATTCCAATTCAAGACTGCTTGCACACTTGCATAAGCATCTAAGGAGGGACTTGTGGGGATTTTTGACTCTCTTGCTCCTCCCTCACACACTCTCTCAACTGGTCAAGTTGGCAAAGCAAGCTCTCTCTCCCTCTCTCATGGAAGCTCTAGAGATGGACTCTATGCTCAAGCTCTTCGCTATGGATGCAAATCCAAGCTAATGAAAGTTTCATTTTCTCTATCTCTACTTTTCTACTATACTAAGCTATGATAAGTGTTTGCCCATGAGCAAGCATACACGGAATATCAATTCTCTTCCTTGAAAAATACTTTTCTTCACCTTCATCTACATCTTTTCTCACAATTCCTTTCTCCTTGTTGGGGTACTTAGGGTTTGGGAAGGAGCGTTATATCATGAAATCTTGAAAAACACCATCTTCTTGATTCAAGAAAAGCTCCGCAAGAGCACAATCATGTATTGTAAAAAAGTTCTCTTTTGAGAAAATTATAATACAAGCCCTTTTGAAGGGGGGATCGGATCCAAGCAAATTTGGTCCTCATCAAGTTGTCAATTTTAATTGGGTATTCTCTTTGAATTATGTGCATGATTTTAGTGTTTTTAATGTATAATTGTGTAAAAAATCAGCCCAACACAACTTATAATCTCCTCTCTATCTTTCGCTTTGGGAAAAATCTCTCCTTTCATAGCTAAATTTTGTTGAAATTAAAAGTAACTACTAGATTCTTTGACATATGAAGTTATGGTGATCAGAGTTTACTTTTAGTGCAAGACTCGGGAAATCCTTTTGGAGGTCAGTGCAAGCACATTTTTGGCTTTGACTTCTCCTTCACATTGCTCAGGAGCACTCTGGCTTGATTTTTTTACACTACATGTTCAAGTTGGTGGGCTTCATACACCCTAGGGCCACCCTAACCCCGTGAAAATGAAAGGAAACCAATGCAAGCCCCCGCATGCAAGCTCTAGCGAGATTTAAAGAATCCCTTAGAGAGGAAGATGGACAAGGCTTTTAAATTTCTGAATATATTTCTAAAGTCTTGAATATTTTCTCAATTTTCGCAAAGTTGCACGATTCCCTCATGGTCTCAAGGATCAAACAAAGTGATCCACTCCTTTACAAGTGACCTATGCCTAGGGAAGCGGGACTTCAAGCACCGATAGGCTCAAAAAATTTGGCAAGAAGTAGGAAATTATGGTTATGGAATCCAAGCATAGTCAAAACATGCAACAAACTTTGTGAATTGATTTCAGCAAGGCCGATTGTATTCTACTAATTGTTGGGATCTCATCGGCCCTGGAGCAAGTCTCGTTCGGCCCGAATTTCCATGCAATACTGGGGCCAAACCATTTTCATGCAACACGTAGCCAAACCTTATGTAAAGGCAAGGACGATCGACAATGCTTCAAAATCTCAAGGAGAAAGATGTTCCTTTAGGGCAATGAAGGATAATCGACAACAGTTGGTAAGTCATAAGGCAAGGTAAGGCAAGGCATGTTGTTGGCAAGGCAGAGCTCTTTCTATCATGTCTCTGCATGGAAAGGGAGGCAAAGATGCTTGACATGGCCGACTATTTGTTACAGTTCATGAAGCTGGCAGGACTCTCTCCATCTCTAAGTTTTGGGTTTGAATTTCTGCTAGGGCATGGCACCTATAGGCAAAGTGGTTCTCAACTAGTTGTAGTCGGAAATGGCCATGGTTTGATTCTTCATAGACATCAATTGAGCTCATTAAGTTGATCAAGACGCAATTGTACATGGTGAAGCATGTCTTCTACACATGCGAGGCATCCTGCATAGTCAAACCACACCATGTGGTGATGCGAATCCCGATGCAAAGGGCGGTGATTCAAGCCTTGGCAGACAAGAAGGCACCTCAAGGACGATAAGGAAAGAGAAGGAGATGCATTTCACTCCAGCAATTGCATCCTTGCATTCATCGCATATTCCGAAAGGCTTTACAAGCTCCTCTAATTTGTTCTAGCTACAAAGCCAAAATTGTTGCATGGTTAGGAAAATTCTCCATCGTCAAACTGAAAATGAATTTTTCACATGGTAATCATCAATTACACACCTGAGATATAGTAGTTGTCTCCTCTCTTTGTGATACTTGTACAATCCACATTCTTCTCATCTAGCAACATATATAGATTTCTAACACTTTTAATGTTGAAGTTACACTTATATAGCCATTTGAAACAAGTACAATTTTCTCAATTATCCAAATGAACTTGTTAGTATAATACCATCACAATGAATTGTACTTATCTTCATAGACACCTTTTCCCTGCGTGTGCCAATGCCTTGCTCACCTCCATCGATGCTCCTTCATCATTAGTTCGAGCTCGTAAGCAAAGGACTTGAACCTATGTTGCTGCTTGGCATCTTCCAAAAACGAGTCAAGGTTTGCACCTTTGATTGGTTTCAAATGAGGGCTCTTGATATAGTTATAAATGTTTTGGGCCTCCCCTTCAATTGAATTCAACAAAACCTCGATCTGTAATAACCACTCTTGAAAGACAATTGTTTTTCCTATTTCACAAAACGTCCTAAGTTGTAAGAGTTGGCAGAGTCCACAAATGTTTTTAAGCTATAGTAGTTAGTGCAATTACTAGTTTGAGGGATGTTTAAACTCCACATCAGCAGGATCACTTGAAGCCCTAGCCCGCAAAAAGTACGTCTTTGTTCTCGAAGGGAGGTTAACGTAAGCCAATCTGTGCAATCACTCTTCTTGAACCCACTTCAGTCGAGAGTTCCATTCGATTGTTTGCAAAGTCCTGTAGATCCAAAATTAAAACCAAAATCCATGATAGTATATGCAATTAAAAAACCTAGCAATCATAATGAATCTCCACCAATCGTCTCCCAGAGCTAGGTCAACAATGGCCAAAGTGTGTTTTGTCATTCTTTGAGAGGGGTTGTTCGTTTCAAAGAACACTTTTCTGTACTGGGCTTGGAACTCTAATGGGAGCATCGACTCCTTTTCGGTCATAATCTTCTTTAGGACTAAAGCATGCTTGTTCTACACACAATAAACACTGATTTTTCTTTCAATCACCACCAAATGTTTTATACATTTTTCAAGGTCTTTTACAGACAAGAATGACGTCACTTAACAAATGTAGTAGTTGTGACATTACAGCCACATGAATATTGTAGCACACATTTTTTCCAACTCTTTTGTCTATGTCTACTTGCATCCAACTATAGACAACGCATGGCAGTTTAGCTATAACAGCTTCTTTAGAAGCTAGTCCCATTGCATGCACCATCCATAGCATGTTTGTGTAAGACGTGACCACAACACCGATGTTGTTCAATCTGCAATAATGTGGAAATCAAAGGTAAAGCTATATATTACTTTCTTAACTGCAAATAATGCCTCAACAAACAAAGCGTAGCATACTTTTTTATACGAATCACTATGCTTAGCATATCTACCTCGTTCGTGGAGTCCACAGTCACTAGCTCGACTCGAACTCTAAATGTCTCTCTCGCAAGAAACACCTGAGATAAAAAAACATACTAACCACAAGAGGAATGCATCTATCTCTCTTTCTACTTGTAATATCTTACAAGATAAATAATCCTTCTATCTTTTGAGACCCTCATTCCCGCAGCCAATCTGTGGTTTTGATGTGTATATGGTTTTCCCACACAAGTTAGCCCCCAACAAAGATCCTTAATCTTTACTTCGAACTCATCATTCAACTCTTGCCACAATAGATTCCTTTTCTCTATGATTTCATCATCGACATCGATAGATGGTTATCCGGTGCATCCAATGAGCAAATAAAAGATCCTTTGGCTAATAATACCCTTCAAGCAAGAAAGTGTTAGCCAGGGGTTTCAATTGTCTAGGGTCCCAACTCAGCCGCCTCGCTTTCTCCAACTTTGTTAGTCGACATAGTGGAACCCACAACAAAGGAGTCTTGTGCTCCTCCGAAATGTTTTGAATAATGTTTTTTGAGCCATTACGGCCACTTTTGTAATGTTTACGGGAACCTCATATTTTAAATCGGCACTTGTATTTTGGCCACAGATGCTTGTATAATGAGTAAAGACAACTCAGTTTCTTGTAATTAAGCTCTATAGAAGCCTAGAGACAATTCAGGTCATTTGGCTGGACATTAGGTTTGAAGGCTTTGTATATAAGCTGAAACCTAAGGCTTTGTAGAGGACACATTACGTTATCTCAATTAATATACAGTCGTGGGTTCTGCAGCACACAGTAGTGAGCTTCATGCACACACACCGTCGCGCACACTAATCACATTGCAGATATGAGAGTAGGAGCGTGTTAGCATCGAGGAGCTCTCCGCGTCGACGCAAGCAATGCAAGCCGAGGACCACATCGCGAGCCCACCTGCTACGAGCTATATTTGGTCGTAAGTACCTCAAACGACATCCGTTCTGAATGATCGAGTAGTCATTAGAATCAGGGTGAGAAGCTCTTCGTGTTGATGTCTTTGTAGATCAGTTCCGGACACTTTGGAAATTGCTGTTTTGAGTCTATCGCGACAGCGATTAGAGGTCTTACAGTTATGGTTTTCAGGGTTTAGGTGTTTGGCCACATAGGATATGTCCTTGTAAGTCTTACCCTCCGATTTCGAGTCATTTCGATATGATTTGAGATTGTTTCGAGCTTGTAGTGTTTCGTAGGATGCGTTGTCTGTTTCTTTGCTTTATGGTAGTGTTGTGGTAGGATTAGTGATTGTAGAGTATTGTTCGTGTCTAGCTCAGGGTCGACAACCCAGAGATTGCCTCCATGCCCTAGTCGGATCAGCTACATCCTCGGATTGACAATTTGTTGGTCTGTGTTCTCGCTGTGCTTCATCGTCCGTCGCGGCGTACCCGCTAACATTGGCGCCGTTGCTGGGGACGAAGTGCCTAAACTAGCGTAGACCGCATCACTCGTGTTTGATAGTATAGCGTTTCTCTAGAGTTTTCTAGAGTGTTGTCACCATTTGCCTTCTTAGTGGGAAGTCAGAGAGCGGATCTCTTGACTGAGGGATAGCCAGGGAGCCTGCGTCTCGCAGAGGTGGTCCACCATGAGGTTAAGGTATGGTTATATTATTTTGTTGTGTGTTTAGATTAGGTTTTATGGTTTGTGTGTTTGGTTGTGACTTATGGTTGTGAAGAACTTAAAAGAGAAAAAAAAAAACGCAAAGAAAAACGCAAAAGGTAAGTAGGAGGCTGTTTGCTTGCCAGAAAGCAAAAACAACCATTCAACCATCCAAAGTAGGACTTTAGGTAGTGTAGGACATCTGATGTTGGTCTAGAGCAATTTTGACATGAAAATGTGCTTGAAAACACAAAAGGCGGAATTGTGTTGATTATGGTAAAAGTGCTCTAAAATGGTCGTTTGAAAGCCGATTTGAGTGCTTGTTTTTGCATTGGAGACCTTAAGGTAGGGGGAAAACACAGATTTGCTCCAATCCAAAAAAAAAAAAACTCTAAAAACCAAAAAACAAAATTCTGAAACCAAATCTGCAATTTTCAAAAAAGTTGGACCTCAAGACCTTGTTTTGCATATGCTCTAGAGCTTGTATGTGAAATTTCAAAGCATTTGCATCAGTGCTTGTGCATCTAAGTGGGAATTTTCTTTTTCTGAGTGTAAGGAGTATTTGGGTGAAATGCTTGAATCCAAAGGAAAAGAAGTCCAAATTGAATGAAACTTTGGGGATAGGCTTCTAAGGGCATTGGGAACCAAACTGTCCAAAAACAGAGAAAAAAATCACTTCCCAGTGGCTCTCTGCCCAGTCTATCGCGATAGACTGATGAATTGGAGATAGACTCACAATCAGGCAAAACCCCTCATACCATAGGTAAAACACATCAATACAAGGCTGCTCCCAAAAATTGAGTGTACTTGGACACATGCTTGACCACTAAACCTCAAGTCTGGTGTTTAGAGTCTAAGTTCAGAGACACAGTGGTAAAAAGACCTTGACCAATAGTCCAAACATTGCACAACTTTGTGTATTCACTATACAGAGGATAAGGAAACTAGTTGTGAAGAGAACTTTGTAAAAAGACCAAAATTGGGAAACTTTATGAGCCTATCTCGATAGGTTGGGGATATTTAGCTGTGGACCTTATTTTGCAATTCCCTCCTAGGGATAGCTTAAGCAGAGCCTACATAGCATACACACCAAATTTCAAGGTGTTTGGATCACTAGAAGTGAATCTAAAGCCCAGATAGAGATTCAGGTTCTGACAAAAACACTAAAAATGGCCCAAAACACAAACCAAGTGTCCAAATTGCATGAAATTTGAGGGATAGACAGAAGAGAGTAAGGGGAATCTAAAAGTGAAGTCACAATTTTGAGTTGACTTTTCCTGCACAATCTGCTGTGTCTATCGCGATAGACTCATGACATTTTGAGTGGGACAGTTTTTGGAAATTGTGACTAGATAGCTTGAATCCACTCCTCATCTAGACCTTAACCATCATTTCAAATTTGAAATTGGACATCAAGAAGACCACTAAACCTCAAGTCTGGTGTTTTGAGTCAGACTTCAGAGACAAATTGGGTAAAGGGACTTGACCAAATTTCCAAACCTTGTGGAACTTGGTATACATGATCTACAGAGGGTAGGGAACACATCTATGAAGAGAAAATTTGAAAAAAATGTCATTTTGGCATACTTGGTGAGTCTATCGCGATAGACTAAGAACCCAGTGATAGAAACCAAAATTTTCAAAAACCTCTGTGGCATAGCTTGAAAAGGTGCTATCAAGGACACATAAAAATTTTGAAGTCATTTGGACATCAGAAAATGGGTCTAAGACCATTTGAGAGGATTCAGCTTGTAGAAAACACCAGATCTCGTCTAACTGACAAAGTAAAAGTCCAAACCACTTGAAAATTGGCAGGAGGACTAAGGAGAGGTGTTGGAACACAGTGGTATAGTCAAAGTTCAAGTTTGACCTATAAAAGGGGTACTTGATGAGTCTATCGCGATAGACTCAAAGCAGAGCCAAAGAAACTGAATTTTTCAAAACCCTCTGGAGCATAGCTTGTTTAGCCTCTCAGGAGGTTACACCCAAAATTTGGTGGATTTTGGACATTGGGAAGTCATTCCAAGTCTATTTTCTAGTGATTAGATAGACTCAGAATTCTAGAGTTGGAGTTAGAGACCTAAGAAAAAGTCCAAAACAAGTGGAAATTGGTGAGCAAGGTGTACAGAGCATAGGGAACACAGTGGTAAAGAGAAATCTGGAAAATTTTCAAAACTGAAGAGTCTACTGAGTCTATCGCGATAGACTAGGGCTTTTTCACAAAAATGAAATTTTTGAAAATTGACCTAGGGCCTTGTTCTACATGTTGTTGTGAGCCTATGGTTAAAATTTGAGTAAATTTGGAGTATTGTAAGTGCATCTAAGAGGATTACTTCATAAGATCAGAAAAGAAACTGTTGTTTGATGCAAGTTATAAAGGAAAAGTATTCCAAATTGGTTGAAACTTGATGAGTAGTATCTCAAGAGAAGGGGGAACTCAAATCTGTAAAAACAGTTGAAAACTATATCCTAGTAACACTCTGGTGAGTCTATCGCGATAGACTTAGGAATTCACTGTAGAAAATTCAAAATTCAAATCTGACTTCATATTTGGGTTCAGAAGGCCCATTATACCCTGTACACAAAGTTTGAGTGCATTTGGACACTGCAAGGGGTACTTGGTGAGTCTATCGCGATAGACAATTGAGGAAAAAATTTTGAGAATTTTTTTTGAAACCAAGTATACCTCTGGGTTTACCATTGCCTAAGGAGTGCACACACCAATTTTGGGCTCAAACTGACCACTTGCAAAAACATCAGATAGAGCAACTTTCCAAATTACATCTCACTGTTTTGGTCATAAGTTTCACATACGGACTCCGATTCCAAAACTTTTTTTATCAAAACGTAGCTTGAGAGCAGCACTACAGATCTTAGAGTAAATTGATCAAAATGGTTGCCAACGGCATACATTTTGTTGCAGTTTTGAAAAAAACGCTGTTTAAGGCCTCAAAATGCATCCGGAAGTCAGGGGTGTCTAAAACCGCAATTTGAGAGAATTGTGAGAAAACGCTCACGGTTGTGGACATAGTTTTGGAATTTCCCTGACCAAAACACTTGAACACACTGAGAGAGGTATTACTACAGCAAGCTAGAGCTGTTAAGCCTAGAAGTCATGTCTACATCAGACTCAGACTCAGCTTATACAAGCACATGGATTGCAGGGATAGATGAGCACCGGCCCAGAATAGATCTTCCAAGCCTACAGTACATAAAGACCAATTTTGTGGAGAGAGTTTGGATGTATAACCATGAAAGGGAAGGACTATATAGGTATATTAATGGAGATCAATTCAACCTTTATAGTTGCTTAGAGCCTTACCCAGATGAGCTGACAGAGTACAAGCTCTTATATGTCTATACATACGAGGTCGACCGACAATGGACATCTTTATTTGTTGACAAGTATGGACGAGAATATAGAGTTGTAGAAAGCACAAATCCGCGAACCAAATTAGAGATGAGTGGATATTTGGTCAATGAAGGACCTCAGATACATCCACCAAACACAGGAACCTCTAAGAGAATTCCAAAGAGGGGACCACCACATGGATTTCCTCCTACAGCGATATCGAGAGATGAAACGATACCAGAGAGGAGTATGGTTCCGTACTTTTCACCCCAAAGTATAAGACCATCTCAGCTAAGAAAATGGGTAAACAGAAAGTACAATGGCATAGGAGACCCATACGCCCATGTCTCGGCTTTCAAGCAAGTCCTACGAGCAGAACGAGTAGAGGACTTCAACACGCAGTATGAGGGTTTCGGACTTACATTGGAGGACAATGCACAAGCATGGTTTGAACTATTGAACCGGAGAGAGTTCACAACCATTGAGAAAATGTTGGATGAAGTTGTTCAAGAATTCACCAAGAGAGGCATAAAACATAACACTCTTCCTAAGATTTAGGAATTTAAACAAGGCGAAACAGAAACATTGCGACATGCAATAATGCGTATCAAGCAATATGTTGCTAGATGTCCTACCCAAGAGTTACCCACGCCAGAACGCAGATCCTATGCTTCATCAGAGGGCTTAGGAATGAGAATCTCCAAAAGGACCTATACATGAAAAGATACCAAACCTTGGAGGAGGTGACCAAAGCGACAGTGGACCTAGTTGACAATTTCGAATTCTATGCAGATGGTCAGAAGAAGATGAATGATGCGAGTGAGAAAAAGAAAACCGCTGATCTTGAGGATCAAAGAGGGAATCTAGGACAAAACCAAGTAAATGTTGAGGAGAAAATCATAGAGAATGTGATGCAACGCATCAACCACTCTGACAGAGTACTAGCCTATAGAGTTCCTCAACAACGAAGGTGCATGACATGTGGAGGGGACCATCCGACACAACATTGTTCTGACTATAGACCTAAGACTCCACCAGGGTTTGAGCATGTTATGTCTCAACCGCCTAGATATCATCCTGTAGCGGACCAAGTGTTCTTAAGTGGAAGACCCATAGTTGCTAGAAATGCATATGTCAGTCATGAGCTTCAAATAGAAAGAAATGTGGTAGATCAGAGGCCACTTCAAGGTCAATATCAAGTATTGCCACAACAACCTATACGTCCATGTGACATATGTGGTAGTAGTGATCACTTGATTAAGGATTGTCCACACCATGATATCATGATAAATGTATATTGTAATGAGTGTGCAATCACACATATGATTTTGGATTGTCCTAAGAATCCAAGAAAGAAAGGTAAAATGCAACCACATGTGACCTTTCCTTCTACCAGCAAATCAGAGAAAGAACGAGCCGCAACAAAATGAGAGACGACAGCAACAACAGAGCAAGAAACAATTGTAAAAGAATAGGTGCTTAAACAACAAGAAGATGAAAGTAAGCAAGTTTCTCCACTAAACTTTGTCACAAGAGCACAAGCAAAAGTGCAAGAGCAGAAGCCTACAGATGGAGAGACTAGTAAGAGTTCCAAAAGTCTTAGAAACTCTAGACGAGCAAGAAGGACTAGAATGAAAGCGAGACTAGAAAGGGAAAAAGGAGAAGAAAAGGCTGTTACAGCTGAGTTGGAAACAACTCAAGAGCAACAGACACAGCAAAGGGAAGCTGAAACCCTTAAACCAGCTGAAGCACCCAAGAGTGCTAGTTCAGGAGGATCTGTCCTAGTGGACAAAGTGAATGAGCCTTTAGACACGATTTTACAGGCTTATGAGGCTAGATTGGCAAATAGACAGACCTTAGAACAAAGATGGATGACTTATCCTTATCCTGGCGGCACCACCTCTCCCCGGCTTCGTCTCGGCCACCACCGTCCTCTTGGCAGAATCCTCTTCAACTCTTATGCCACCAACGCACTCTCCCACAACTAACATGGCCTCGCTACCCGGAAACCCGCATGCTTTGGATCACTACGAACACATCACGGAGGAGTTAGAAAAGCTCCCCGAGGATTCCTTCCACTTCTCCTCAGTCCTGGCCAAAAATAGCTTGGACCACAACCATGTGAATGCCACTTTGTACCCCACCTTAGCCATACCCCGGGTTGTCAAAAAACCTTTGGATAACCGCAAGAAGGTTGCTACTTCATCCTACCTCCCCACCATTTCGGCAACACCACCACAACTCAAGAAACCTGTTGATTTCGAGGTAATTCTCTCCAATTCCATCTTAGAATTCAAGAAACTACATGGCAAGCTAGGAAGATCTAAAGGTTTCCTTGCACAACTCAACGAGTTAATCCGTAACCAAAAAGCTCCCAAAAGCCTTTGTATCAAACCTCCAAAGTTTACCATTGATGATTCCCAAGCCCAAGCTCTTCTCAATGCCAAGCTCGCTTCACTCACCATACAATTTCAACTTAATTCCACGCAAGCTCTTATCCAAGCACAAACTATACTCATAAAAAACCGCCAATCTTATTTGGACGGGTACCACTCTCATATGGCTTCACTTTGTACTTTTCCCTATCCTCCTCACGTATAAGCAAAACCTTAAAAACTCTCTCACCCTCATCCAAGACCTTAACAAGCTCCCCCTCCCACCCAATACCCTCCTTTTCACTTTTGATATTGAGGCTCTATATCCCAGTATCCCTATCAACCAAGGACTCGTAGCCCTCAAAGCCTCCATAGCTACCCATTTCGACCCCCCTAAAACTCGCTTTATCCTCTCTCTGGCGGCTGTCATCTTATCGCACCACTACATTACCTTCAAAGGAAAGTTTTGGAAGCAAGTTAAGGGCACGGCTATGGGTTCCAATTTTGCCGTAGTGTATGCAATCCTTTTTCTTTGCCATTTAGAAGCCTCTTCCTCTCTTTTGCACAATCTCAACCTTCTTTACTTCAAACGCTATGTAGACGATGCCTTTGGTTTATGGGTTGGCTCTTTGACTTCCCTCACCTCTCTTTTGAAAGATTATGGGAAACCACTTCAAGAACACATTAAAATCTCAAGCCACATTTCTCCCTACCACGCCACTATCCTCGACATAGAATTTTATAAAGGTACCAATTTTGCCTCCTCAAGCCTGTTGGACTCCCATTGCCACCAAAAACCCCTAAACGCCTATAACTACATCCCTTGGATCTCTTGGCACCCTGCGCATCAAAAAGTGTCCTTCATCGTCAATGAACTCAAAAGATATATCATTAGGGAAAGCTCCTTGGATGGCTACCTCATTATCCGCAGCCTCTTCTACAAACGCCTTAGGACAAAAGGCTACCCACAAGGGTTTTTGCATAATGTGTTCAACAAAGTCACCTATCAGATCCGTACTTCCCTCTTGGAACCATCACTCCGACTTAAGAAAACACCTCCCATGACCTTCAAGCTACCTTTCACGCCTTCCACAAGAAGGCTATCACCCTCTCACTGTATCAGTAACCCCATTGCTCGGGCTTGCCAGTGCAACCCCACACTCTCACACCTACCTAGACCCACCATTTGTTGGACTTCGGGGCCCAGCATCCATAAACTTCTTGTGCATGCCTTACACCACCCCGATGAACACCCTAACCTTTGATGTAGCGGCCCTCTATGATGGTCTTGCTCATAGGGGAAGTAGTGGTTGGTACCTACCTTCCACGCTATCACTTAACTTCTTCCCTCCTAATTTTGCCTTTCTACATCAAATCCTCACAAATTGCTTTCCCCTCCCTAATATAGCTCTCTATACTCCCCATAGTTTTGGCATACCCTCATTAACTCATATCCAATGATCCCCTGTCTTCATCCCGTTTTTGCAAAGCCTCGCTTACCAAATACATCGTTTGCTTGCTCGCTTAAATTCTCCCCCCTACATTTTTTGGCATCAAATCACACCCCCACACCCCCCCCCTCTTTAATTTTTGGCATCTAATCACACCCTCACCATTCTCTGCAAGAAATTAAAATCTTTTTTTTGGGTACAACTTGTCTACCTCTTACCATTAAAGCAAGTACCACCCCTTCTACCCTTACTCTTTCCCTATGTACTTGAGTACATTGCCATTAACTTCCCTTTCCCCCCCCCCCAAAAAAACATCCCACCTCAAATTGCCCCTCTATAAATCCTTGCTAACCCCCTCCATTTGTATCTAAACCCACACCACTGATGAGCTCATTATGAGCGAAACACGTTTGGTGTCCCACCCCCTTGTTCCTTAATCACCCCTTAATGCTCTCATTAACCATTCTACTTTATGGTCCTTCAACGTCTCATCGTTTTTTATCCTTTTATATTTGGAGTCGTCTCGCACGCTTGCTTACATTTTTTGTTGCAGTTTTGAAAAAAAAAACGTTGTTTAAGGCCTCAAAATGCATCCGGAAGTCAGGGGTGTCTAAAACCGCAATTTGAGAGAATTGTGAGAAAACGCTCACGGTTTTGGACATAGTTTTGGAATTTCCCTAACCAAAACACTTGAACACACTGAGAGAGGTATTACTACAGCAAGCTAGAGCTGTTAAGCCTAGAAGTCATGTCTACATCAGACTCAGACTCGGCTTATACAAGCACATGGATTGCAGGGATAGATGAGCACCCGCCCAGAATAGATCTTCCAAACCTACAATACATAAAGACCAATTTTGTGGAGAGAGTTATGATGTATAACCATGAAAGTGAAGGACATGAAAGTGAAAGTATAACCATGAAAGTGACCAAAGCGGCAGTTGACCTAGTTGACAATTTCGAATTCTATGCAGATGGTCAGAAGAAGATGAATGATGCAAGTGAGAAAAAGAAAACCGCTGATCTTGAGGATTAAAGAGGGAATCTAGGACAAAACCAAGTAAATGTTGAGGAGAAAATCATAGAGAATGTGAGGCAACGCATCAACCACTCTAACAGAGTACCACCCTATAGAGTTCCTCAACAACGAAGGTGCATGACATGTGGAGGGGACCATCCGACACAACATTGTCCTGACTATAGACCTAAGACTCCACCAAGGTTTGAGCATGTTATGTCTCAACCGCCTAGATATCATCCTGTAGCGGAACAAGTGTTCTTAAGTGGAAGATCCATAGCTGCTAGAAATGCATATGTGAGTCATGAGCTTCAAATAGAAAGAAATGTGGTAGATCAGAGGCCACTTCAAGGTCAATATCAAGTATTGCCACAACAACCAATACGTCCATGTGACATATGTGGTAGTAGTGATCACTTGATTAAGGATTGTCCACACCATGATATCATGATAAATGTATATTGTAATGAGTGTGCAATCACACATATGATTTTGGATTGTCCTAAGAATCCAAGAAAGAAAGGTAAAATGCAACCACATGTGACCTTTCCTTCTACCAGCAAATCAGAGAAAGAACGAGCCGCAACAAAAGGACAGACGACAACAACAACAAAGCAAGAAACAATTGCAAAAGAACAGGTGCTTAAACAACAAGAAGATGAAAGTAAGCAAGTTGCTCCAGTAAACGTTGTCACAAGAGCACAAGCAAAAGTGCAAGAGCAGAAGCCTACAGATGGAGAGACTAGTAAGAGTTCCAAAAGTCGTAGAAACTCTAGACAAGCAAGAAGGACTAGAATGAAAGGGAGACTAGAAAGGGAAAAAGGAGAAGAAAAGGCTGTTACAGCTGAGTTGGAAACAACTCAAGAGCAACAGACACAGCAAAGGGAAGCTGAAACCCTTAAACCAGCTGAAGCACCCAAGAGTGCTAGTTCAGGAGGAGCTGTCCTAGTGGACAAAGTGAATGAGCCTTTAGACGCAATTTTACAGGCTTATGAGGCTAGATTGGCAAATAGACAGACCTTAGAACAAAGATGGATGACTTATCCTTATCCTGGTGGCACCACCTCTCCCCGGCTTCGTCTCGGCCACCACCGTCCTCTTGGCAAAATCCTCTTCAACTCTTATGCCACCAACGCACTCTCCCACAACTAACATGGCCTCGCTACCCGGAAACCCGCATGCTTTGGATCACTACGAACACATCACGGAGGAGTTGGGAAAGCTCCCAGAGGATTCCTTCGACTTCTCCTCAGTCCTGGCCGAAAATAGCTTGGACCACAACCATGTGAGTGCGACTTTGTACCCCACCTTAGCCATACCCCGGGTTGTCAAAAAACCTTTGGATAACCGCAAGAAGGTTGCTACTTCATCCTACCTCCCCACCATTTCAGCAACACCACCACAACTCAAGAAACCTGTTGATTTCGAGGTAATTCTCTCCAATTCCATCTTAGAATTCAAGAAACTACATGGCAAGCTAGGAAGAGCTAAAGGTTTCCTTGCACAACTCAACGAGTTAATCCGTAACCAAAAAGCTCCCAAAAGCCTTTGTATCAAACCTCCAAAGCTTACCATTGATGATTCCCAAGCCCAAGCTCTTCTCAATGCCAAGCTCGCTTCACTCACCATACAATTTCAACTTAATTCCACGCAAGCTCTTATCCAAGCACAAACTATACTCATAAACAACCTCCAATCTTATTTGGATGGGTACCACAACACGTGTAAATATGGAAATCATAGTTACCAAGATGTAACTAGAACGCCCGTGGAAGATTTTGATTCTGCAACACAAAGTGGATCAACAGACCATCCGTGGATGGGCAAAAAGAAAGAAACGTGGATGTGCGGAGCATCGGAGTGTAGTGGCTTTGGGAGAAATGAGAATGCCTTAGAGAGGGTCTTAGAAGATGATGCTTACATAAGAGAACCTTTTCCGGAAGAAGCATTAGAACCGCTAGAGTGGACTCAGATATTGGCTACTTTGGATGTCTGTGTTAATGAGACCACACCAACAAAATTTTGCGATGAGAATGGGTATGACATAGTCCCTTACTACATGCTAAGGGTTATGGGTGAGACAGATGACGAATCTGAGTATGAATTCGAAACAGGGTTATCAGCTATGGAGGTAGCACAAAACCAGATACCTAGCCCGAATACTGATCATATAGAAATAGGTGCTCTTTGCAATCAGTGTGCGATAACACACTTGATTACAAACTGTCCAACTCGAATGCATAGTACAAAGGAGGAGCCGCAAGTCAACGAAGCAAAGTTGCAGGAAGAAGGGCTAAGATCCAAAGAAGATGCTTCAGATCCAGCGCCTACAAAAGAGCAATATGAACACTTGGAATCAATCAAAGAAGAGGTGGAGCAAGTGACAAGAAGTTCAGACACTATTGGTGACATTTTAACATCTGAAGTCGAGGAAGAAGAGCCTATGACTCTACAGGAACCAAATGCTGATTTTGTCTCTCTAAAAGACATATCAGAGGAAATGTTGGTCAAGGAGGAGCTAGAACACACAGATGAACTCAGAAGTGTGAACAATGAAGAAGAAGACGACAAGGAGTCCAGGCCAAAGATTTCTCAAGTCACTCAAGAGAACTCAGGCAATCTAATACCAAAGAAGATCAACATTTTGCTAAGTGCACAAGATGGAGTCAAGATGAACTTTATGGCAGAAATTGATACAAATTCCACGACTAATGTCATGTCATATGGCATGTGGTTACTTCTAGGTAATCCAAAGCTTTATGATATTCAGATAAAGGTGAATCTCTCACCTGAAGTGGATGTTATAAGTATGGGGATTGCAGAAGCTACTGTCCAACTACACTCACACAATATCAAAGAAAAATTCTTGGTGGTAGATTCTCGACAAATGGGAACACACTTGATTTTGTCCAAGCCATGGGCACAAGTCTTTGAAAACGAGCATGAATCTTCAACAATGGTCATCACGACAAGCTATCAAGTGGCAACAGAGGTCAAGCCTACAACAATTCAAAGATTCTTGGCTATTGAAAAAGGTAAAGCTAAAGTAAGCCCACAGTCTCTAGCCCAGCGAATGCAAGTGCAAGACAAAGCCTCTACATCAAAAGCCAAACCATCAACAAAACAATGGAAACCCAAGCAAAAAGTCTATCAACCGAAGTTTCCATCGCCCGAAAGTCTCCAAAGGAAGTCAAAACAGGTCAACCAAGTGCTAGTATCCAAAGCACATATTAAAGTTAATGATCCAATTTGGATACAATCACAGGAACAACCTCAACAAGCAAAGGTAACAGGATGGATCACATCAAGCGAGTCAATTATTGCACAAGGCTACAAGAAAGGAAATTCAGATGTTTGGGTCAACAAGCCCAAGATGACAGTATGGCGATATCCATCCCATGACAACCACTCAGTCAGGAATCAACAAATCCGTCAACGTCAATCACATAACTCAACCAAGAGAAAGGACAGGTACAAAAAGCAAAAGAGAAGGTCTTCCACTAGACAAACCATACGACAAGTCTGGGTAATGAAATCAGAATTCTACCAGACTACCCAACAAAGTCAAGTGAAGATCACCTCCAAGCAAGTCCAAAGATTCATTCCAGTCAAGTTACTCGAAGCACAAGGATTCTATGAGGGTAACTTTCAAATTTGGTTACCTAAGGTAGTAGCTTATCAAGGAATCACCAAGGAAAAGCAAGAAACATCAAGAAATGAAGAGCAGCCACCCGCTACACCCAAGAGTACTACAACCTATAGATGGATCCCTCGTCAATTACTACAAGTGAACGGCTTTTACAAAAGTAACGGCCATATTTGGAAATTAAAGACAAGGTACCATCAAGTCAAAGAAGAAACAAGGCAAGTGGCAAAGGAGATCACACCAGGTCCAAGAACAATGTGGGTTCCAAAATCCACGATTGAGGCTCAACAACAAGAAAGATACACAACTCCTTTACAGCCTCTTAACAGCAAAAACAAAGCAACGGTAAATGCGGAGGTCGCAGTTTTGAAGAACACTATCTGGAAAAAGAAGACTTCATCAACCATTGCTTCAACATCAATACCTGTCTCATCAAGCAACCACAATTTGCTACCAAGGAATGAAGAGCAGATATATGCCAATGTATTGGACAACATGGCATCTCAAATAGAAACTAACGAGAAAGGCCTAAACATCAAAAGCATATGGAATTGGATTTCAGGCCGCGATCAGGTAAGTCCAAGTCGCCATTAAACTTACATGGCATAAGAGTCTAGAGTCGGGCAGCTAAGCCACTAAATGAGCGAAGTGTCAGACCCAAGCTTCAAGTTAATATTTTTTTGTGGTCTATGAGTCTAGCTAATAGGTATAAGCTCAAGCTGGAGAGTTGAGCATACATAAAGTCATGTCGCTCATGCTAGAAGAGGTGAGCATAAGAGTCAAAGTCCATATAATATATAAGGTAGAGAAGGCGGAGTAGTCCAAAAAAAAAAAAAAACACACTCACGCACTTGACACAGTGAGGAAGAGTGGAGAAACCTCGACAGCAAAAACCCTTCTTGTGAGTAGTGAAAGCTTTTGAAGCACTCATGCTATATGTTTTGCTCGCTACACTAACTCAATGAAGAACCCATCAATACTCTTCTTTCGCACCGCATCTTGTTTAACATGCATAACTCTATGCAAGCATATAGATGTCCCATCATTGGACATATGCATTAGGCACTCTTTTTTATTCCACCCATGCACCTACACAAACAAATGACGATGACCAAGTGGAAACAGGTTTTATAAGCCTTTGCTCAACAACAATGACTCTGACTTCAAGCTACCAACACTTATCCATGTATATCAAGTCCATACTAGTAGCCATATGGCCATATGTACTTTAACCTAAGTATATATAGCCTTGCATTTAATTATGACTAAAGACATTTTTTCCCACTGGGATTTTCCCTTTAGTCTTATCCAGGTATCCAAGACCTTCATTTTGTATATATGCTATATTTTACTTTTACTCTTTTATTTTTTATAACAACAAAAACAAGAAGAACCACAATATCTCCACACTACTAATTGCAAATCTACTGACAAGTCAAAAGGGAGAGGCCAAAAAACAGTTTGAAAAAGCTTCAAGTCAACTTACAGGTACAACTGCCAGATAACAACCATAGGAAAAGCAAATACTAGAGCTACAATGACAACAACCTGTTGCACCAACAAGTCGATACAACCTCATGCAATTCACGATACAACAACCAATCGGAGGGGGAGAGTTCCAGGCTTCAAATACACTACAGGTATAACTTCAAGGCAGCTTTAACATCACGTAAAGCAACCAACTACAGAAGAGGCTCCACAACAACTTCAACCAACACCAAGACATCAAGAACTCGTCAAGGCCAGCACAGACATAGGGTCTTGTCGGGGACGACAAGAATTCGGAGGGGGAGAGTGTTGAAAGGACGCCCTTTCAACAACGTTTCCACAAAGATTCCATTAAGATTCCTCAAAGATTCTAAAGATTCCACATGAAGATGGTGATGAAGTAATGAAGATGAAGATGGATGCTGCAACATGAAGATACGAGTTCATGGACGTCATCGAATATCCCGTTATTATTATTTTGAGCCATTATAGCCACTTTTGTAATGTTTACGGGAACCTCATATTTTAAATCGGCACTTGTATTTTGGCCACAGATGCTTGTATAATGAGTAAAGCCAACTCAGTTTCTTGTAATTAAGCTCTATAGAAGCCTAGAGACAATTCAGGTCATTTGGCCGGACATTAGGTTTGAAGGCTTTGTATATAAGCTGAAACCTAAGGCTTTGTAGAGGACACATTACGTTATCTCAATTAATATACAGTCGTGGGTTCTGCAGCACACAGTAGTGAGCTTCACGTACACATACCGTCGCGCACACTAATCACATTGCAGATATGAGAGTAGGAGCGTGTTAGCATCGAGGAGCTCTCCGCATCGACACAAGCAATGCAAGTCGAGGACCACATCGCGAGCCAGCCTGCTACGAGCTATATTTGGTCGTAAGTACCTCAAACGACATCCGTTCTGAATGATCGAGTAGTCGTTAGAATCAGGGCGAGAAGCTCTTCGTGTTGATGGCTTTGTAGATCAGTTCTGGACACTTTGGAAATTGTTGTTTTGAGTCTATCGCGACAGCGATTAGAGGTCTTACAGTTATGGTTTTCAGGGTTTAGGTGTTTGGCCACATAGGATATGTCCTTGTGAGTCTTACCCTCCGATTTCGAGTCATTTCGATATGATTTGAGACTGTTTTGAGCTTGTAGTGTTTCGTAGGATGCGTTGTCTGTTTCTTTGCTTTATGGTAGTGTTGTGGTAGGATTAGTGACTGTAGAGTGTTGTTCGTGTCTAGCTCAGGGTTGACAACCCAGAGATTGCCTCCATGCCCTAGTCGGGTCAGCTACGTCCTCGAATTGACAGTTTGTTGGTCTGTGTTCTCGCTGTGCTCCATCGTCCGTCGCGGCGTACCCTCTAACACCCTCTCTCTCCTTTAATCTCTCTCCCTCTATCTCCTTTAATCCCTCCCTCCCTCTCTCTCTCTCTCTCTCTCTCTCTCTCTCTCTCTCTCTCTCAGCCCAATCACTCAATTTCATCTCCATTATGCACCCAAACAACTTTGCCATAAGAGACCCAATCATTATAGTCCGGTAGTTGTTTACATTCTTTACATCCCCTCCTTTGTGCAAAGGCTTAACCCAATTAGTACTCCAATCATAAGGCATACCATGTTGAAGTGCAAGGTTGAACATATCACACATCCATTCATGGGTAAAATCTCCCGTCCATTTAATCATCTCCAGCTTGACACCTTGAAGATCTCCCGCTTTGCGAGTGGCCAACTTTTCAAGCCCACCGCATACATCTTCAATAGTAAAAAAAGAAGGCATACATGGGAGTGAACCATAAAATGACATTTTTTCAGCATTTGCTTGCTCATATAATTGCCTACAATGTGTGTACTTATCCACAAGACTGAAGTTACCAAAATTCTCAACCCGCTTGCCCCTCAAGTTTCTCCAAAATATTCCACATGCATGTGCCTTTTCTTGGACTTGAAAACGTTGTTGCTTTACTTCCCATCTTCTTCTCTTCTTTTGAATCAATGCCTTGTATGTATGCAAATGACTTTGATAGTTGTCTTTGTCCATAGTTGCATCAAGCTTTATCAAGGACTTTCGAGGATCTTGACATTCTTTATCAAACCTCCTTTTGTGTGATCTATCTTTGTTGATACCATGGAGATGCTTTATAACAAAGCATTCTTCGGCACAAGAGCAAATAACTTTCCTGTAAGCGTCCCATTTAGTTTCCAATGGTGCATCATATTGAAGCTTCTTCACCCATAATTTTTGCTCAACCATTTCAAGGTACATTGGTGCCCATTTGAAATCCATACATAGTGATAATTTCTCTTTCCTTTGGCTGAGATTATCATGCTTAGTTGCTTCTCCACATGAAAGGTCTATCTTGCCGCAATCGAAGAGGTGTGCAAGCAGCTAGCACAGTGGTCGCTCAAGAATGCAATGAACATGAAGAGGGACTGGGGGAAGAGTAAATCGACATACATAAGACAATGCGGGCAATTCGTCATATACCAAAGGGCAATAGAGTTCAATGCCAAGGATGGTTAAGGGCTAAAGCTGAGAAGTACAAAAAAGCATTAAAAACACTGGTATAGCCACTGACTGCTACTCCATCCTTTTTGGGAATCAAAATGGGGACAATATTATAGATAGTGCTTATGGAAAAGGCTCAAAGGTCCAATTCATGTGGCTCTGGAATGACAATGTGGATCACACATGGCAGATTTGTAACACAATCACACAGTGTCCAGCTAGAGTACCAAGCATATGGCCTATAGAAAAGGGAACAAACTTGACTTCTAGTGAATTGCTGAATTTGGAGGCTATATGGTACACAATGAAGAAGGGTGCACTTACAAAAACATGCAATGTGCATTATGAACCAGGTATCTCAATTCAAGCCTCCAAGCAAATTGACTTAGCAGTTACAATGGAAGCTCAAATTGTTAAGACAAACATGCATGAGAAATTCGCGGTTGAAACAACCAGTTCACACATCCGAGGTGAGATGTGTGAAGTTCACATCGCAAGTAGTTCAATGTGTATATGTGGAGACTTTGCGGATCGAGTGGCACAGAGAGAATCATACATGGATTGCAAGCATATTTACTGTCTCTTCCTTTGCTACTTTGGCTTAGATGTGAAGTACAACATGTTAATCCATCAAAGCAAGCTCACCAATGAGGATCTATTTTGAGTGTTTTTTATTGTCGTCGCACCATGTAGTCAAAGCTAGTGAGTTCCCTATAAGTATTGTATCCCAGAAACACCCAAGCCATGTGGTCTAATTTTACCTTGTATTTCCTTCTTGATAAATTTTGAAACTTTTTAGTGTAATTACATTGTTGAGTACATGTATGTGCATATTGTAAAGTGAATGGTGTCGCCTATACAAAGTCTATTTTGGTTTTAGTAGAGAGAAAGAATGTGGGAGAGAGTGGGGAGAAGACAATGTGATGTAGAGAGAGAGAGAGAGAGAGAGAGAGAGAGAGCGAGAGAGAGAGCAGAACATCTGGCGAGTATAGTGAGAGAGGTGCCTGAGAGATAGAGAGCAAGAGTGGGAGATAAGAGAAAAAGAAAGAGCGAGAAAGAGGGAGATATGAGAGATAAGAAATTGTTTAGCATTTTCACTAAAGAATAACGTTGTTATAAAGCTAGTATACAAAGAGCTCAAAGAGAGAGAGAGAGAGAGAGAGAGAGAGAGAGAGAGAGAGAGAGAGCGGAACATCTTGCGAGTATAGTAAGAGAGGTACCGGAGAGATAGAGAGCAAGAGAGGGAGAGATGGATAACAATAAATAGATAGAGAGAGTTATTAAGTGAGAGGGAGAGATAACATGTCGGCTACACACACACACAGAGAGAGAGAGAGAGATAAGAGAGATAAGAAATTTTTTAACATTTTTACTAAAGATAAAGTTGTTTTTAAGCTCGTATAGACTTGTAGAGAAAAGGAAAGAGCGAAATAGAGATGTTTATGCACATGCATAGATTAAGGAAGAAAGTGTGACATTTGTATAGGTGCATATAGTTGTATGTGTGCATAATTGACATAAAGGGTAGAGGGAGTGAGAGGGAGGGAAAGTGGAGCTACAAAGTGAAAAAAGCTCTCTTCACATACTTTGTTCTCTATCCCATGTCCATGAGGCGCATCTGAAACAAGCTTTTGCATTTAGTTTTCCAAGATAAACCGTCTACGGAGTTGTTGAAGCCTCTCTATTTAATGATAATTTGGATAAGAACAAAAAAAATCTCTCGCCAAAATGCTCGCTCTAATAACCTCTCGAGCAATCATTTTTGGTATAACACAGAATGTAAAATAAAAAGAGAGAAAAAGCTTGCTTGATTCCAATCCCCCTTCAAGCTTCGCTCTCTAAACAATGGTCAGCTAATAAGCAAAGACATTATTTCAAACAGTCTTGTTATGTTAGGGTATTTTCAAGTGATGATGTTCGCTTACAATTACAAGGATGCAGAGGACAATGAATAGTGCTTTCGAAGTAGATTCAAATGTGTCTAACAATACGGGTGTATTCACTCCTATCATGGTGGGTAGTCCAAATCAAGTGCTTGATTCTCTAGGCCTTGAACTTAGACCTGATTGAGCAAGCTCAAAGAAAACCAATGGGCAAATGCTAATGCAAAAAAATTCTCCAATGTCATCACCTCCTAGTTCACCTCTTAAATCACGACTGAAATAAGCCTCAAGGACGATGGATCTTCTTAGATCCCATGACTCAAAGCAAAAGGAGGATAATGCAAAGCAATTGCGTGAAGCATAAGTCACGCTAAAGATAAGGATGTACCTAATGTTACTATGCCAACTTGTGCATCTATTTATTGGGAAAATTCAAACACGGCATAAATTTATTTGCCCCTAGCATCTCAACCTGCATATAGAGAAGAACATGCTAAATTCTCTTTCATGAGTGGAGCAGGTGCACTTAAAGAGCGTTGTTGGAATTAGGGTTGCAGAGAAACACACACAGCTTGGAGAAGACGAAGGAAGCTCAAGGCACACAATAGAGAGTGTGTTACTTAGTGTGCAATGGAAAGATAGATAGCCCTAGAGTGATGGGCGTATATACAATGCACGGGGGGAAAAACCTCCTAAAATGGGAAAAAATGCCCCGGCGGTCCTAGTGTGTTCACACACATCACTACCACATGTATATGGTAACAAATCCCCCCTGGAGTGATGCGGTGAACGAGAGCTGGCACATGAGTAAAGGGAAGTGCCATGCCCTGAGGACAGGATTAGTCCACAAAGGGGAGTAAGCCCAAAGCTTTGCGGAAAGCTTCAAGCTTCTCACGAGACAATGCCTTTGTGAAAAGATCTGCAAGGTTGTCCTGTGTTGGCACATAAGCCAAGCTGATCTCTCCTGCTGAGAGCCTCTCCCTGACATAGTGGTAATGCACCTCAATGTGCTTTGTGCGAGCATGAAAAACTGGGTTCCTCGCAACTGCCAATGCGCTCTGACTGTCAGTGTAGATAGTGTTGGCAGTGTCCTGTCCAACACCCAAATCAGCCATAAGGCGTCTGAGCCATACACACTCAACCGTAGCTGTGAAGATTGCCCTGTACTCAGCCTCACAACTCGAAGTGGCCACAGTAGGTTGCTTCTTGCTCAACCATGATATACATGAACTGCCAAGCATGAAACAAAAACCACTTGTGGACACTCGCGTGTCAAAACAACCAGCCCAATCTGAGTCCGAAAAAGCATGTAAGTCTGGCGGCAATGATCCCCCCTTGGGATAAAACAAGCCAAGATGTAAAGTGCCACTAAGGTAGCGGAAAATCCTCTTGACAGCCTGCCAATGCTTAGACCATGGGCTATGCATAAATCTGCTGACCTGTGAGACTGCAAACTGAATATCCGGCCTCGTGTTGCATACATAAATGAGGCAACCAACAGCAGTTTGGTAAAGAGTGACATCATCAGGATCACCAGCATCATGTAGACTCAATTTCAAACGTGTTTCTATGGGAGTGGCAATAGGTTTGCAATCCTCAAGTCCAAACTTACATAGCAATGTCTCTATGTAACTTTTTTGACACAAGGCAATACCACCATCACACTGCTTAAACTGTATACCCAAATAATGATGCAACAGCCCCAAATCTTTCATCTTGAAAGTAGCATTCAAATCAGCCTTAAATTCAACAATATGTCTCTCATTTGGTCCAGTGATCAGCAAATCATCAACATAAAGAACCACAATGAGAAGTACATCACCCTCACGCTTTACATACAATGTGCTTTCTGTTGGACTGTTACGAAAGCATTGTTTGACCAAATGAGTGTCAGCTTTCTCATACCAAGCACGAGGAGATTGCTTCAACCCATACAAAGCCTTCTTACATCTGCACACTCTGTCCTCTTGTCCTTTTATGACAAAACCGCGAGGCTGAGTTACATAAACTTCCTCAAATATGTCACCATTCAAGAAAGCACTAACAATGTCTGATTGATGTACATCCCGACCAAAATGAGCTACCAATGCACATAGAAAACGCACAGTAGTCATACGACAAGTGGGAGCAAAAGTCTCTTCATAATCTATGCCTTTTTGCTGTGCATAACCCTTTGCAACAAGTCGAGCCTTATGGCGATCGATCTCACCATCCGGCTTGCGTTTCAACTTGTAAACCCACTTCGTACCAATGGCCTTTTTGCCAGGAGGCAGATCACATAAAGTCCATGTGTCATTTTCTATAAGTGCATCATATTCTGATTGCATGGCAGCCATCCAATTTTCTGAATTTTGTGCTTCATCAAAAGTCAGAGGCTCCTCAACATCATGTAAGATAGACAAAGCCAAAGCATAACAATCTGATGCATAAGATGCATGGCGAGAGCCTGAACGAGTACGACTAGACAAAGGTGCATCCAATTTACTGTCACGCAAAGTGTGCACTAGCCATTTTGGCATACCTCTAGCCTGCTCATTTTCAGCATTTTCCTCATCAAGTACATCATGTACATCTGCATCAGTAATAGGCTGATCTAGAACATTTTCAGAAACCCCCATAGGTTGTACATTTGCCTCATTGGAACTTACATTCGTATTTCCACCACTGAAAAGAGGCAACAAAGTGTCATAAATGTCCTGTGAGCTTACATTACTGTCTCTAGTACATGACAGCAAGGGCTGAACAGAATCTTCCACAAACACTACATCCCGTGAAACCAGAATACATTTTGTTTGCGGATGATACAACCTGTAACCTTTGCTTTCTGCACTATAACCAACAAAAATACATTTGACAGCCTTATCATCCAATTTTCTTCACTGCACTTGTGGCACCAAAGCATATGCCAAACACCCAAAAACACGCGTGTGCTCAAAAGAAGGCTTTCTATCATGCCATGCATCATATGGAGTAATAGACTGCAAAGCTTTCGTAGGACACCTGTTAAGTACATAAGTGGCACACATAATGGCCTCAAGCCAAAAAGAATGCGGCAAAGCTTGACTTTTGACCATACATCGTGCCATTTCCGTCAGTGACCTGTTTTTCCTCTCAGCAACACCATTTTGCTGAGGTGTATAAGGCACTGTACATTGGTGTTTTATCCCACGACTAGCCAGAAATGCATTAAATTTATGAGACATATACTCCCCCCTTCGATCAGAACAGAGGGTGTCCATAGTAGATTTCGAGACATTTTCAGCCATAGCACGAAATTGTTTGAAGCACATAAAAACTTCGGACTTCGCTTTAAGCGGAAATACCCATGCATGCCTGGAGTAATCATCAATGAAAGTCACAAAGTACAAGTAATTGCCCAAGGACGGAGTTTGCATGGGCCCACAAACATCACTATGCACAAGTTGCAACCTGCATGTGGCCCGAACTGAACCATCCTTTGGAAACATAGAACGCTACATCTTACCCAAAATATAGCCTTCACAAACATGTTTGACAGGTGCTTCAAGAGGCGGCAAAGAAGCAACCATATCAGATTTCTGCAAACGCAACAAACTGGCAAAATTCAGATGACCAAAACATGCATGCCAAAGTTTTGCATCTGAAATAGCCCTTGAATCTGCAACATCATTTGCAAAATTTTTTCCACACTTGTCATACAAAGTGAGGTTATATAGCCCACGGCACAAAAGGCCAGATGCAACAATTTCATCACCAAAACTGAGATCATGAACTGTATATCTGTCATCCACAAATTTGACTACAAGTCCAAGTCTAGCAAGTGCGGATACAGACAAGAGATTCTTCTTGATCCCAGGTACATAAAGTGCATCAACAAGTGTGAAAGAATTGCCATTAGCAGCAGTAAGCACAATCTTTCCAACTCCCTGAACTGGATAAGAGGCATTGTTGGCACAAGTGGCTGAATTCCCATGAGGGACAGACATGAGAGAGGTAAACAATTCACGATGTGAGGTAATGTGCTTTGTAGCACCACTGTCGAAATACCACACATGTGAATCTGCAGCAACTGACAAGCATGCATCATGGACAACACGATTGTAAGTGCACTCTGCGCTAAACGCCCATTCTGCATCTACATCAGCAACATAGTCTCCTTTCACAGAAGACTCAACAATGGCTGCATTTGTAGTGGAACCAGCATTTGCAGTGGAACCACCCTCTTTCTTCTTAGCCTCTTTGGCCTTCAACTTAGGACATGACTTGATCAAGTGATCATTAGCTTTACAATAATGGCAACACATCTTCTTTTTGCCCTTATCACCAGAATTTCCAGACGAATTGCTGCCAGCAGAAGCATTAGGAATAGAATTTCTGCCACTCGCAGGAGAACCATAAGAAGTGGCTGCATTGCTGTTACCACCCTTTATTTGAGAAGCAATAAAAGCTTGTTCAACTGCACGCTTCCTAGTCCTGTTTTTTCTAGAAAGTGACTCTTGCAACAGCAATGTGCATAATGCATCAAACTTGACAACTTCAGGATTTCCTTGGGTCATCAGTCTCCAAGTACTACAAAAAATGTGGTAGGAATCTGGTAAGGCATCAAGAACAGTCTGCGCAAGGGAACTGTCTGAAATGACTTCACCTGCAGAAATAAGCTCCTCATTGATATCCTTGACACTAGCAAGGAAAGTGTCCATATCATCTTCCTGATGCGTAATGTTCGACTCCAGCTCTTTACGCAGCAAAGCAATTTTAGCCTCATTGCGGTTTGCATAAAGACCTGCTAGAATATCCCAAGCCTGTTTTGCAAATTTTGCTGAACGGATGTGAGGAACAATGGTGCGCTTTACAGACAACGCAATCAATGCATGAGCCTGCGCATCCTTAACATCCCAACGAGCTTGTTCTGCCATAGGCAAAACAACTCTAACAGCTGCAATCCTTGCTGCAAGACCTGCAACATCCTCAACATCGCCTACATCTTCAAAACCAGGACGTACATCAATGCCCTGCACAATGTTCCAGACACCCTTTGACACAAGAACATGTTGCATCATATAAGCCCACATAGGGTAGTTTTCCCCATCCAACCTGTCCTCAGCAGCAAACATCTTGAACACATCTGTGTTGTTGTTGTCAACCAAGGTAAATGCTGCACCTGATGTGAAAACTGCCCGAAAATAGGAGAAACGGAGCGGGAACAACCTGTGCTATATAGCACAAACCGTAGAAGACTATAAGGCACCTGTTATGCAGAAAACGGCACTGACAGAAATTCTGCACAAAATGACGAAATAGCCTGTGCAGTACTACTGCCTGTAGTGGAAACGGAGGCCGAAATGAGCCCAAATCAGAATTCTGAGCAGACCAAGCTCTTCAAGCTTTCCCAAAAAAAATTGTCGACCTGCGAACGCTTGCCAAAGCTGACTAAAATCGGAGAAAGTGAGCAGGCGTGTGTTGGAGCAGCTGGCGACTAAGCCCGGGAGGACGTGACCTACTCTGATACCAATTGTTGGAATTAGGGTTGCAGAGAAACACACACATCTTGGAGAAGACGAAGGAAGCTCAAGGTACACAATAGAGAGTGTGTTATTTAGTGTGCAATGGAAAGATAGATAGCCCTAGAGTGATGGGCGTATATACAATGCACGGGGGAAAAAACCTCCTAAAGAGGGAAAAAATGCCCTGGCGGTCCTAGTGTGTTCACACACATCACTACCACATGTATATGTTAACAAGCGTGATGGAAATAAACTTGTGAAGTCGCAAATTGAACTTCAAGAGAAATCCAAGACTAATAAAGTAGTGCAAGCCAACCATCAATAAGAAGAAAATCAAGGTGACTCTTCTACTCTACCCACCAGGTTATTGATTGGCTCAAAGACACCTATGGGCTCCAATGTCTATCCTCGACCTCGTTGGATGAAGGGGTTTTCCAACTTTTTGGCTTATCAGACTTGGATTCTCATATATCATTCTAAGATTGAATCCTCTAAGTCTCTCTTTATCTTGGAACATCTTCCACATCAATGTATAGGCAATTTAGAGACTACGGTCTCCATAGGCCCTTATATTAAAGGTGGACTATTGTACATCACTGCACCAAGTAGGCTACAAAAAGAGTTACTTCTAGTCAAGGAGTGGACAAAAGATCATAGGAGAATTCTTAAAAGATTCTCTAATCTTCTCTCAAAAGCATTGAAGGAGTTAGTGAATCCAAATTTACAAATGCTACAAGAAGTCTCTAGTGCAAAGACCACGCTAAAACAAGGTGTTGTTAAAATGCTACCTCAATTGACTTATTTTTCAAAGTGCTCAAAATGAAAAAACCAAGTTAGATGATGTTTATAGAGAATTCACACGGAGAATCAAAGGTATTGCCAGGGGGTGAAGCATGTAATTTCCAATTTCCTAAAGCACAAGATTTCCACTTGATGGCTATGAACAATGTTGGCCCATGTCTAAGAGTTGTTGCATTGTCCACGTGAGGTTAAATATTCTTTGACAAATGAGTCAAACAAAATGCAAACTAAAAGTAAGCTTCCAATGGTATCCACTAAAGTGAAGCTCAACAATATCTCACGAGCTTAAACGACTTCAAGGCATCAACAACAAGGGTACAAAACCACCAATGAGTTTAGATTCCATGGTTTAGGCTAGAAGATGGTCAACATGCTTCATTGACAAATAACCACCAAGTTGTAGAAGCCTCGACAAAGCATTAACCCCGCATTAGTCCCTCCTTAGAAGGTTGCCACTCTGAGCCTCCTTGGCAGGCCTTGGCTTAAGGGATCAACACCATGCCCTCCTATACTTAGCATCCAAATGCAATCTGACATATTGAACTTCAAATGATGGTTCAAGAGAGATGATTAAAGAAGAAATTCTTGTTTGACAATGGATGGTACCTACCAATGCTATCAAGTAGCTACCCATCTCTTCTTAATTCTTCCAAGAAAAAAGGAGTTGCAATTACAAGTACCTCTCATGGATGATGCAGGTCTAAAGTCACTTGTGGGTCCCACCAAACCAGTAGCTCTTGTGTTACCAAAGCCACATACAAAGAGAAGGGAAAGCTAAAGTGGATATCCCCTATTTGAAAAAAAAATTCTTCCTCGAAACAAAAGTGGGAAGCCTAGCCGTTTCTTGAAGCGACTAAATCAAACACTGGATGAGTATGTGAAGAGGATGATAAATCCAACTTGTAAACAATCTCACAAAGGTGTTTTATGATCTTAAATGGACTACGATAGCAAGGGGATAACTTAAGAACTAGACCAATCTTAAGACTATCAAAATGTTCCAGTTAACATTAAAAGACATGATCACCTTCTTCAAAAGTTACCAAACATCAAAATCTTGTATGAAAAGCAATCTTTGGATTATCTGCTAAAGGTATATGTACTTGATGATAGTTGAAAAAGCTTCTTTTAGCCTATCAAATAGATCATCCACCCTTGGAAGATTATATTTGTTCTTAACAGTCACTACATTCAAAGCATAGTAATTTACACGCATACACGTAGGTCCATCTTTTTTCTTTAACAAGATCCCATGGTGAAGGACTTGGCTTAATGAAACCACGACTTAAGTAATCGAAAAGCTTACTAGTTTGATACCATGCACCAAATCATTGATGAACGTTCTGGTGACAATTTTGGAGGCAATTATCATGATATTCATATTCATGTAATAATTACTAAAGCTGATGTGTAGAGTGTTCAAAATCTTGTTGCTTAATGTGCTCTTTAGAAGCCTTAGAGAAAGAAAAAGAGTACGTCGCTGAGGAATTGCCTTGATTTACTTCGTTAGCATAGGAGCGTTTTCTCAATCCCTCCCCTCTCATTCACCCACGTGATAGCGCTTCCCAGTGCTAAAAAAAACGAGCTCCTACCAAAAGCTGCGCCATCAAAAGCTACGCGGAATAAAAATAGCGGAGCAGTTCGGAGGTTGACAGTGTGCAGGATTGACGGCAGCGTTTTCTCAATCCCTCCCCTCTCATTCACCCACGTGGCAGCGCTTTCCAGGCTAAAAAAAACGAGCTCCTGCCAAAAGCTGCGCCATCAAAAGCTACGCGGAATAAAAACAGCGGAGCAGTTCGGAGCTTGACAGTGCGCAGGATTGACGGCAGCTTCACAGTTCGCAGCCTCAGGTTGATCTTCTCCACAGGCAGGTTCGCAGCCTCAGGTTCTCTCTCTCTCTCTCTCTCTCTCTCTCTCTCTCTCTCTCTCTCTCTCTCTCTCTCTCTCTCTCTCTCTCTCTCTCTCTCTCTCTCTCTCTCTCTCATCCACAATTGCTCCACATTCCGGGCCAGGTTTGCGCGCGCTGACTGAAGCACCACAAGCGGCAATTCATGTGGCTTTACTGGGTCGTACACCCTCCGGTTGGCATATGCCATAAGGAACTCTCGTGAAGCCGGCTCGGCCTGAAGTGGCGGCTTGAATGTCAGAACCCGAGGATTTCCCCCACATTGAGAACTCAGCATGTCCACTGTACTCGTCGCTCATGATGTGATTATGATGCAAATATGGAGTGATGGCAGAAGAGTTGCAAATCTTGCAGGAAGCAGATGTTCCAAGTCTTGTGCTCTCCAGACATTGTCGATGGCGATGCATACAGATGCTCCTGATGTTTGTAGAGTTTCCAGCCTTTCTTTCAATTTTCCTTTCCCCGCCAGCACACTTTGGAAGTCTGTGGCTTGACCTCCTAATTGCCACAGCAGGGATGATTGCGTCTCTCTGATCCCCATACTATCAGGGATTTCATTCACAAATTCCACATGTGCCACATGATTGAATGCACATTGCGATTGTTGCAGCTCTTCTAAAATGTGAGCCAAGAGCGTCTCTTTGCCGAGCCCACCTTGGCCCACTATACCACTAGACAGAGCCGTCGTGCCCTATAATTGGCTGATTCTGTGATAAATTGCAAAACCTCGCTAGCTCGATCCAAGCCTATTTTGGTGATGGGAGCTTCATCAGTGAACATAGCATCAGAGGGGAGCTTGGCAAGGGAGTCAAAAATAAGTGTGATACGATTTACAAGAGAGTTTAGCTCGGCGACTGCAACGTCAAGCTCCTTATTAAGACTGTGACTGTGTAGAAGGCCATAGAAAGGAAATGAGACACGCGACCAAGTCGAATTCGCTGGCTGAATGGTTTGTAGAGTTTGCTTCACAGATTGCAGACTTATGGCAATACCTGATGCCTCTTCACCGAGGCGTGTGCATTTTGGAGTTTTCCGTCTAGCAGTTTTTGCACCCAGTTTGCATAGTGCCATAATTTCTCAAGATTCTGTGATAGCTGAGAGCCGTTCATAGTTCTGCGGTAAGCACACTGGAGAGCTTCACAAATTTGGATGATTGAAGAGATTAATCCCAGTACAGTAGCGATGTCCACCATTGCAAGCGCTCTCTCTCTCTCTCTCTCTCTCTCTCTCTCTCTCTCTCTCTCTCTCTCTCTCTCTCTCTCTCTCTCTCTCTCTCTCTCTCTCTCTCTCTCTCAAATGCGCTACGAGTCGACAGTCTCTCTCTAGCTTAGCCTATGTCTGTAGGCTAGTTAATGTTGCACTGTCTGGAGCTGCAACCATCGCATCATCTCACGACTAAAATGAAGACCCGGTCATGGGATCTTGACCATCCGATTTTAAAGGTGTTCTAGTTTACTCAGCTCGTTTCTGCAGGCGCAAATATTTATGGCCTAACTCTATCGTGTTTCACTGCAAACAGATCAAGAGAAACTTGGACAAATCTCCTCTTCATTTGCAACGGAGACATATTGCAGCGTGCGGTGAGTACAAAGTGCCACATTTTAATCTTGAACGCTGAGGACATAGTAAAAAGGAACACACCGAAAATTGCATGTTGCCGTGGGAATGGCACGTTCCCTCGTATTATAAAAATTGGGGAGGACTGTGAAAACGCCCCCATGCAGGGACACCAACACATTTTTTTTTCTATAACATAAGAAGTAAAGAACACATACAAATAATTAGATGACTCTCAGAACCTTAAACATTGTGCTATTACTTTTCTAACGATTCGTACTTATTCTGTGCAAGGGACATTCAAGAAATCAGCTACCGCTTGCCTCTTCCCAGGTCGAAACCCCGCAACAGCGCAATCCAGCACCAGGTACATGGTTGTTTCAAACGCTTGAACTGTCCGTTGCTTAGACATGACTAGTAAGTAAATATCACAAGGTTCTCATCACATTGAATCATTAAGATTGAGTCCCCGACTTAAGCCTTCTCCAGACGAGACATCGGTTGCAATGTTTGCTAGCAGTCTACTGGTATCCAGCTTAGAGGCTACACACATAGAAACACAATGGGTGCAGTGCTCCACTTGTGAGAACTCAAGTGCACGTCGCAAATATTGTGTGCCGTTACTTCCAGACTACACAAGAAGAATACTGAACGGAAATCAGCTTCACATACAGCTACTGAGTGTCATTGACATATCTATCAATGCCATCTCGACGGTGACAACAATTGTTAACCCTCACGGCTCACGGACACCCTATCACCAACGACGGACGTTCTAACCTACGGCGGACATTGTATTATTTATTTGGTAGAGTCAGGTACCGGGCTTGTCGGTCCAATCTGAAAAGGGTAAGAGTGATCGCCGATGAGAGGCGCACTCTAACTGGAACATTCAAGGGATTAGTTGGCTAAGCATGGGCGCCCAAGTGTGAATGGGGCGAGCTCATATAAAAGTCAACTAAACCTAAAATCCACTCATTCTCTCATTTGTGCAATTGAAGAGTGCTCTTGCTCCATCTCCTTCTTCTTCTTCTTCATCTCTTTGTGTGTGTGTGAGAGAGAGAGAGAGAGAGAGTGAGAGAGGGAGAGAAAGGGAGTGTGTGGGCGATCGAGCATTACGAAGGCACGATGGCGGTGAAGCAGTTGAGCGTGGCGTAGCGGCGTCTCCTTCTTCTTCGCGGTGAGGAATCCTCCACGAAGCAAGCATAGAGCGGTGAGTGACACACCATCGCCTTCTTTGAGCTTACTAGTTTAGGCTTGTTGTGTGCTTGGAGCCATTTGTGGCTCGCACACGGTGTATCGGCAAGTTCCTTGCATTGACACGTGCGACATACGCGCACATTTTTGGTGCCGTTGCCAGGGAGTGCCATACATGAAGGTCGAGTAGCACTCTGTGCTTCTCCGTGGTGCAATTTCTATTGTAGGAAAGGTAAGGAAGGAGTGTGTGTGTGTGTGTTGAGAAGAGGGATTTGGTGTTATACTGTGTGTTTTTTTATTAATGGAGTTTTCAAAGGTTCTGTGTTTATTCTCTGTGTATTAAGGTAGTTAGTTTTCTTTGTTAATAGAGATTTCAAAGGTTCTGTGTTTATTCTCAGTGTATTAAGGTAGTTAGTTTTTTGTGTACAGTAAGTAGGAAGTAGATTAGTGAGAGTTAATAGACTGTGTTAGTGTGTAAGAGTAGGTGTATTAGTTAGAAGTAGGTAGAGAGAGTGTGTGTGTGCTCTCGCGCAAGCCGCGGCGGCCTTATCCTTAAATTTTTTTATAAAAAAAATTTAAAGGTAGGATCAGGATCGGGAATATCTCCCAGACCCAAGCCCAAGCTCACGCTCAGGCCTAGGCCTCAGTCGCCTTTTAAAAAAACGAATTTTAGCTTCACACGTAGCTAAAAATTGATTTTTGAGGACCAACGGAACGTCAGATGCCCGAAAATTGTGTTGTAAAGCACACAGCGACCCTTTAAGTGATACGCTCGTTTCGAGCTATCACACACTTCAATTTAAAAAAGAATCAAACATCAAAAACAAGAAAAAATCAAGTAGAAAACGAGGTGCAAAACACCCACAAAACAAAGCAAGTAACCTTTGAAGGTACTTGCCGACACTTGTAGGGCACCCAAAGCACATGTATCTATGCTCTGGTCGTGTGCTAGAGTCCGAACAGCTAGCTAGTGCTTCGATTTACGGGGGAACTCACTATCCTTCCACGCTAGGGTCTACGCCCTCGGCGGGGACCCAAGGTAGTGTAACCCAAGACCCAAATATAGCGGCTAGCGACTCTTCCTCTGACTACGATATTATGGAAGAGCATCTTACACAAAGCCCCGGGGGAACAAATGAAACCGTGCCTAGCTGGGCCCAACAACCTGGAACTAGTGTTTTTAGCCGTTTGATGGAAACTTTTAGTAGAGCTACGCGCTCTGAACCTACGGCTAGTGAAGTAAACGAAGGGGGTGGGGAAGTAGAATCACCATTCACATCTCCTGTAGACCCCACACTCCCTCAAAGTGTCCACGTGGACATTCTACCTACCTCATTTAATGAGGGCCCTACCGAGCTACCACCTTCCAAAGTCGCCTCTAAGGTAGCGGTGACTAAAAGTCAAAACACAGGAAGCAACATTGCATCCACCTCACGGAAACCCTCTAGTACACCAAGTTTGGACGGGGTATTTCTCAATGAAAATTGGGAATATGACCTACACACGGAGACTTTGACCGACCTATACATGGGCTACACATACCATGTGGGTTGATTAGAAGTTGTACAATCTACATCTAGTCCCACTAGTCTAGAGGAACAACAACACATGATCTGCAATGTCATCCATAGGATTATCCAGTCCGAGAGGCAAAATCGAGGAATAAACATACCTTCGACGGGTCCTATGCGATTTTTAGACACGGGCAAAGGAAAACAACCCACTCTATCACAAATGGAGACTCCCCCAGTGAGTCCCATCGATCCCCCATATGTTGTTTTGCCAGGGGTCTCAATGCAATCTGAGCCCACAAGTGATAGCTTTACTTTTCCAAGTCTAGCTCATCTTTTCGTTGATGACACCACGGATACCATGCCTACCCCAATGATGGGCATGCCAAGAAACACGCCATGGACTTCGTTTGTTAGTAAAGCATCGCTACACGGTAGCTCAATGCCTGCAATAGTACCTACAAGTGCGAACCAATCGTATGCACCTATGGGTCCACGTACTCATGTAGTCCCTACCCCTCCCATTGTTTCAACTACCTATGCTCCACAACCGCAATACACAAGTTCTTATTTCCATGGGACTATACCGGCTAGCATTAGCATGTCACATCCGACGTCTGCTATGCCTAGGGCCACCCATATGAACTATGGACCACCACATGGCACAACATCGTACCCAACATGGAACCCAAGGGCTTCCTATGCGCCAAGCCCAATGCCAATACCTACTCCACATGTAGTCTCTGGAGCACCTTCACCCATGGTGCCTGCTCACTTAGGTGACTTGGCAACATTTGCTCAAGCTATTGGTCGATCTATTGCTGAGAATATGCGTAACACGCCTGATAGAGAGCCTAGAAGTAAGGCAGTACAAATAGCCAAACTCACACAAAAATTTAGTGGATACGGGGATGTGAGAAAGCATATCGAAGTGTTTGAACAAATATGCGATTCTCTAGGAGAACACAATGACCTACATAAGAGCAATGCTTTAAGCCTAACCTTAAGTGGAAAAATTGGGGATTGGTATAGAACCCTAAGGGTGGAAGAAAAAACGATTTACCCTACTCTTAGGAGACTGTTCTTAAAGGAATACATACGAGAGGGAGTGCTTTGGGGTGTAGCCTCTCAGCTCCAGAAAGCCCAACGAGAGGAAGGACAGTCGGTGAGAGACTTTATAAGTCGCTTGAAGCATTTGAATTCTCGATGTAATCCAAATGAGCGCTTCAACAATAACCAAATGCTTGATAGATTCATTAGGGGATTACGGCATGAGGATATCTACAATGGCCTAGTCATTAGAGGTATCACCACTTGGGAAGCAGTCACCACCAATGCGATCCAATTGGAGGATAATTTAATGATTCAAGGAGAAAGAGTGTCTGTTCAGTCTAAATCTATTAGCTCACAAGCATGGGGGCATCAGCCCCAATGCCCGTAAAGCCTATTGCTAAGGAGCCAAAGATATCTGAGATGACTTTAGCAGATCTCACCAAGGCTATTCAAGAGAGTCTTAGAGACAATCGTGCTCCACAAAACAATCATATGTATCCAAGAAGGGAGCAGCAATGGTGCTCAGTATGCTATGGACCGCATAGTACCAGTGAATGCCCTACTTTTAGAGTAAAATTCAATGGAAACTACAATGCATGTGGAAGGTATGGTCATCAAGCTAAGGATTGCATAGTATTTAAGCGCGCGATGGCCAATAGACCAACCTTAGCATGGACAGACACACCTCGAGTGCCTGCATTGATGCCGCCCCCACCTCTTGAACAAACAGCACAACACATGGTCCCTAGGGCCCAAAATGTTGTTCAAACAACACCCTTACCACCTCCAATGCTAGGACCGCAACCACCACATCCGAGAATCACTTCTAAGAATCAAGTGGGTTGTGAGTCATCTATTTCTTGTTTGGAAGGCTATGAGGAAGATATAGATCCTAATATCGCCTATGGGATGGATGTGCTTGAAGAAAGTCCACAATACTACATGGAGGACTATTGGGGACAAGTAAAACCTATATATCAAGTAGCTGCTCTTGTGGCAAGAGGCCAAAATATCAATTACACCGCTAAGAAACCACCTCTTCAATGCTATGAGTGTGGAGGTCCACATCATGTAGCCGAGTGTCCTATTAGGCTACAAAAGAACGCCACGCTAATGCAAACCAATCAAGCGAGCACGTCTACAATGCCGATACTCATGTGTAATCGATGTGGCATAGATCATTTGATTGCCCAATGTCCAAATAATCCAAGTGCACCGAAGATCACGCCATTAAACTTGATTGAAGTTACCGAGGAGCCATCACCAAGTACACCCGTGGTACCAGTAAACGTACTCACACGATCGATGCTCCAAAAACAAAATTTTATTCTTGAGGAAAGAGACACGGCATCAATTGCCCAATCTCAGAAAAAGAAGAAAACACGAAGAAAGAGATCGCAAAAAGCAGCGAAGTCAGGCCCCAGTTCAAAGACCAACATAGGGACTGGTGACGACCCCGTATATATGAACGACGCTGAAGAAGATTCTGATTCAGGTGAAACCATGGAGACCAAAACGACCACTAACATAGAAACCAACAAGGAAGATCTTCATGAGCCACAATGGCCAGGATCCAAAAAGAAGATAGGAACTTACCCAAACTCTATATAGGAGATTGAGCGAGTCAAGCAATTAAGGAGTTTGGTAGAAGATACCCAAAGGGATCTAGAACCAGCACCTAGGAAGATCCAGATTACAGACACCGTGTTCCCTATGCAACAACAACCTCACCAAGTCCATAGACCCTTAGACATACCTAGTGTCATCCAAGAAGAAAGTGACTTAACGTCATGGGAAAGTGGGCGTACTCACTTCTTGATGGAAAGAATGTTTACAGAGGGACTACCTGATCCTATCGAAGAAATGGAGATCCCATCTTCCCCACGTCAAGGGACTCAAGGCCAAAAGGTGCCGTTAAACATTGCCAAATTGATGGATTTTATGTCTTCAGAAGTTAGAACCACCATCATGTCCAAAATATATAAAGACCCCGAGCTAGTCTCAGCTCTTCGAGCCTTCCTCAATGGAGAACTAAAGTTAGGGCTACCACAATTCGCACAGATGGATGGAGCTGAGGAGATGCCAATAGAGGAGGAATACATAGATCCACAACCCAACCTAGATGAGAAACTTGTTATAGAAATACCTATTAACAAGTTGGGACAATACTTTGAGGGTGATGAATCCAATGCGACCATACCAATCACTACTAAGGGATTAACTGTGAAGGGAATCCTTGATGGTGGCGCTAGGGTTAGTATTGTGACTAAAAATTGATGGGAAACTATGGGAAGACCTCACCTTGGGACCACAACCATAGTAGTGAAGATGGCCAATGGGTCTATTGTTAAACCTATTGGGATGCTAGAAGATCTCAAGATCAAGGTCTTTGGACATAAAATAAGAGTTACCTTCATTGTTATGGATTTCTCCATGCACACTATGGCATCGGAGATGATCTTAGGACATCCTTTCATGAGGGAAGCAAAAATGGTGCATGACTGGTCTAAAAACCATGTCTACTTGCAGTTCCAAGATTCTGTCATTCGAGTGGATCTTGTGACTGGTCGAGCACATCCTCTAGGAAATAGGTTTATAATTGATCATAGATTTGACACCACAGTTCACTCGGCCCCATTGCAGTATTGTTACACGTGTAAAGCGGACACTGATGTTGGAGAAGATTCTCCTTATATGGATGTACTACCTGGGATGACTGAGTCGGACAATGTGGATTGGGTCCACCTAGCAGCAACCATAGACACTTGGGGGAATAGGGGGACGACATGGGTAACACCTGAGGGGGATGAAATGCATGTACCTTTAAATATGCTAGAAGCAATGCATATAGCTTCTGACAAGACTCATTCTAATATAACAAAGAAAACAAACAAGTGGGTCCCTAAAGCTTCTTTAGCGACCATGGCTAGTACTAAAAAACAGAAGCCTTGTAAGAAACATACCACTCGCCCCAAGAAATGTAAGAGAACGTGGCGTTGGATCCCTAAAGGATTATTGGAAGCCCAAGGCTACTATCGAGGAAATGATAAAATTTGGGTGCCAAAACGTAGATTGTGTTCTTACCTGTCACATGATCCATATGAACCCACTCCTATAGCTCCAAAACGAATCGACGATCGAGGAAAGAAAAAAACCACAGAATGCTACACACCCGCTCCAGAGCTAGTCTGGGTACCGAAGAAAGAACGATTTGTTCCACCTAGCTCAGGAAGGGGAGAGTCCCATGAAGCTTCTAGCTCCTCATGTAATACATCCATAGAGGTAAAAGCTTCTCCACAACCTCCACCTACAATAGTGGACCTCCATGAAGCTACAAAAGAATCCACACCTCCTAGTGTTCAAGAATCACCTGATGAACCACTTCAAGTTCGATCCTCGGAGAGTACCTTACCACTCTTGCAACTCGATGAGGCACCTAAGGTAAGAGAAAACTACTGGCAAAAATCCTCACCTATTATCGACTGGAACAATTGGTTTCAAAGGGTGACGAGCACATTTCAAACGATATAATCTACCCAAGGAAGGGGGGAATGTTTGCTGACAATCATCATTCACTCACTCCCCTCTCAACCTTGTTTCCCTGACCTCTCAATCACCAATCTTAGGGAATGTATATATATATAGCCTTATACTCACAAAAAACAAAAAATAATAAAGAGCAAGAGCAATTAGCAAACGAGTATGCACAATAAAAGTCAAAACATTGACCAGACCTACACATTCACATTTGGTACACTGAAACAGAAACCTATGTCATTAAACACCTTTGATCCTCATCACTCAAGGGATGGAGGGTAGGTAGGATTAATACAATAGGAGTGTTTCTGTTTTAGAGTTGAGTGATTAGCAAAGTTCTTTTTTCCCACTGATGTGCCTCCTAGAGGTATTCCTTGTGTTTCCTAGTGTGTACAGGAGCGTGTTGCTGTTGTTAGGATTTGGACCTTCATGGAATCTTTATCTCGACTCACTCTTCAAATCAAGCGCGACCATCGACACAAACAGGTGTTTCTTGTCCATTAGCATTGCCCCTTATCTTTTTTGCATCCATGTTTGTCTGCTTTAATTGTGATTGGTAGCATAATATTCAATGCATTTGCTTAGTATCAAACATTTAATTCAATGTAATCTTTTGTCATAATCACTTGTCTAGGTTTAAAAACCAAGCAGTCCGACTAAGCTAGTTTGACCAAGTTAGGTGTTAGAGATCTTGTCTTAATACCATGGGGAATGCCTTCCTAATAATCAATGGTTACTTAGGTTCTTAATCCGATTTAGGCAGCATTGTGTGAAATGTACTAGGGCTTTCTAGTGGGCTTGACCCTATTGACCTTTAACTTAAGTATTATAAAGGGAGTTTACTAGTGTGATGAGCCTGGGGAGGTGTAGCAGTGTTATATGACCCCCCAAAGTTACAAAATTAAAATGTTGAAAACGAACAAACAAAAACAAATCAAAGTGCCATAATGTAAAATCTTAAGTTGGAAGAGAAATCTCAGCTTGATTGGGTACTTCACTCACATGTATCGCCTATGGTACTAGAGCCCTAGAGGTTCCCAGTGTGGGCGCTTTTCCTTGAAAAGCAAAAAACCCAAGGCATACAAAATAAGCACACACATCAAAATTGAATCACTGTGAAAAGACTTTTGGGGGTCAAAGAAAAGTAATCAGTCAGGCGATGATTTCATGAGAAATTCCTTTTATCGTAGCTTAACTACAAGGTCTTCTAGGTATAGCCTCTAGTCAGCCCTCGAACATGAAATACTTGGCTCTCGCGATTAAACAACTTAATTGATCAGAGAAAATTAAGAAGCTTACCCATGGTATTAATAGTCGATCTCTAGTGCCTTTCGATCGTTCAATTAGCGACCCAGACTTGTTTAATTTTTTTACCTTTACATCTGTTTATGCATTTGATTACATTGCAATTTAATGTTTATTGCTGACAAATTGTTTAAAATTCTGTTACCAATCAATTTGTCTGCCTAAAACTGCATATGCTTTTTAATCGCTTATGAGAATGCAATTACTGAGCCAATGTTGTTTGATTTTGCAGTGACTGAAGAAGGCTAAGGACATTTATCTCAAATGCTCTTCCACCTCGATGAACGAGCTTCAACTCAATAGCTTCCGAGGACGGAATCTACATCAGGAAGGGGGGCATGTTAACCCTCACGGCTCACGGACACCCTATCACCTACGACGGACGTTCTAACCTATGACGGACATTGTATTATTTATTTGGTAGAGTCAGGTACCGGGCTTGTCGGTCCAATAGGAAAAGGGTAAGAGTGATCGCCGATGAGAGGCGCACTCTAACTGGAACATTCAAGGGATTAGTTGGCTAAGCATGGGCGCCCAAGTGTGAATGGGACGAGCTCATATAAAAGTCAACTAAACCTAAAATCCACTCATTCTCTCATTTGTGCAATTGAAGAGTGCTCTTGCTCCATCTCCTTCTTCTTCTTCTTCTTCATCTCTTTGTGTGTGTGAGAGAGAGAGAGAGTGAGAGAGGGAGAGAGAGGGAGTGTGTGGGCGATCGAGCATTACGAAGGCACGATGGCGGTGAAGCGGTTGAGCGCGGCGTAGCGGCGTCTCCTTCTTCTTCGCAGCGAGGAATCCTCCACGAAGCAAGCGTAGAGTGGTGAGTGACACACCATCGCCTTCTTTGAGCTTACTAGTTTAGGCTTGTTGTGTGCTTGGAGCCATTTGTGGCTCGCACACGGTGTATTGGCAAGTTCCTTGCATTGACATGTGCGACATACACGCACAACAATTGCACGTGGTACACTAGACAGACGTTCAATATTAGATAACCCTCTGCTATCATGGAGTAAAGAGCATAGAACAACCTTCACAGAGCAAGACCTAGCTACATCACAAGTGGCAGACATACTTGCATTCAATCTTGAGAACAACTTCGTACTACAGAAGTACATGTCGATGGCTGAACGACCGAATAAGAAGCTTGGCCTCTGCATACTAAGTCAAGATAGTGTGAGCAAGATCATTTAGCAACAACAAGACAACGCACCGTTTGCACTGATGGCGCAACTTGACACAAGTTTGATGTTTGGTATCATCGAAAACATCGTTGAACCAGCCAGGAGAAGAGCATTCACCGCTAGCGATACTTACGAATTTGCTTCTTTGCAGCTCCGTGGCCATCAACAATTGCTTGAGAGAATAGTTACTTTCAAGCCCAACGGCATGCCTGCCTCATCAAGCTCTGTGAACGACATCACAATAGAGACGATAGCATTTCCATTCCTGTTCCCTTTCGGGAAAGGCCAGTATGATGGTAAAATCAACTTCAGTATATATGTAAAGATACGTGCATCGACTCTGTTCTCCGTTTACACCCTGTACAAGCCATACCTGCTCATAATATACCAACTAAAGCAAGCACTTATGTTGGCTAACAATACACACACGATCTTGTTGCAAAAGGACATTGACAACTACAAGAGGGCCAATCATACAGCATCTGACGAAGATACTGTGAGACATGTGCTTCGGTACAGCACCCCTTCCAGCATGCCAGGTTCCTACTCGTGGCAGTGCAAGAACCTAAAGGACTTGATAGCAATGGTGGACGAATAGGGAATGCCTGATTTCTTCTTGACTTTCATTGCCGATGAGGTCACAGACACAAGATGGCCTGAGATTGACACAATCAAGCTAATTGCACGTCAGTTGAACGCCTCCTTCACTTGGACAGACTGCCCAGTCGAATGCGCCATCACCTTCCACTCTAAGTTCCAAATGCTTATGTCCAAATATATACTTGTGAAAGGTGTGTTGGGCCATGTGCAACACCAGTTGGTTAGATATGAGGTCCAAAATAGAGGATCATTGCATGCTCATGTCATATTGTGGATCCATGAAGAAGACAAAGAGCAACTATCTGCTGAAATAGCTGCATATATCCCTTTAGAAACTGGCTCTGTGGTTTTGCCAGAAGTAAGCAGGCTCCGAGAACTCGTACTTAGGAAACAACTTCACAAGTGCCGTACAAGTTGTTACCACGGTCAAAGAGATGGAGTATGTAAACACGGGTTTCCATTTCATGCGCCGCCAAATCCAAACCCAGTCTTCAACGAACAAAATCACAGATGGCAATACTTTAGGCCCCGGCATGAAGACAAAAATGTCGTACCGTACCACCCTACACTGCTCTTGCTATGGGGTGCACATATGAATATACAGCGGGTCACCAATTCATCGTTGTCCTACTACCTCTTGAAGTATGCACTCAAAACTGAACTAATGGGCCATCTCAACATCCGCTCAGAAGATGCAGAGTGCTTAGGCCTAGGTGGCCTTGACACTGTAAAATTGAAGCTGATTTAAGCCTCTTTACTGTCGAAACCTATCTCAGCAACAGAAGTGTCATTAAATTGTTTGCAAATCCTAATCATTTCAAAGAGCGATAGCGTCCAATACGTTGACTCATCACCCCCGGCACTACGACAACGAATCATTTCTCACAACAATGATGTCGTCCTGCACCCTGTTCATCTATAGTGCGCACGACCACAAACTCTAGAGAAGCTTACATTCTACGACTTCCACAAGAATTACATAGTAACAAAGCGAAAAGAAAGGAAAAAAAATATTTTAGAGGAGAATACCTACGGCCAATCGCTGCAGCGGCAACACCGACTGGTCCGTTTCACAGACTTTCACCCAGGGCATCATCCAGAGGCTTTCTTTTACAACGTGCTGCTAAAGAGCATCACCTTCAGAAATGAATCCCAGCTGCTCTCACTAGAGAACACGTCCAGGTCATACTATCTTGAGTGCAAACTTGGAAATTTGATACTAACAGATGAGGATCTTGAGATGTACATCACAGAGTACACACAACGAAATATGCTCACGACAGACCAAACACACCAATTTCACAACATGATACTACAAAAGACATCCTCAACAAAGGCTGCCTCATTTCAATCTCCAAATGTGCAAACACACTACGAGCAACAAGACATGTCAACTCGTATCTCTGCCCTTCTAAACGAGCTTCAAAACGTCCAAAACACGTCACTGACATCTGAACAAGCAGAGATCTATAAGAAGCTCACAGTGGCAAAGGGTGGACTGTGATCACAGGCACTCCTGGGAGTGGCAAAAGCTTCCTCGTAAGATATATCACAAGCCAACTCATAATGCAAGGGAAAACTGTCACAGTCGCTGCTTCGACTGGTGCAGCAGCCACGAGGTTAAGCAGCATCGCAACAATTGTCCATTACCAATTCAAGATACCAGTGCACACACAACAATATCCCCTGTCAATCTCCAAAACTGATGATAGATACGTCAGTATTAAAGAGGCAGACACGATTATCATAGACGAGATTTCTATGTTGACAAAGCAAACTTTTGATCTCATAGTACGACAAATTGTGAATGTCACTAACGGCACACTGCTAGACCCATTCAAAGATAAAAAGGTCTTCTTGTTCGGTGATTTGGCACAATTGCCACCAGTATGCAGGCATAAAAGTGATCAGTGCCACTCATGCCACATCACAAGCTCCACTTATTGGTCCACTGCTACTACGTACATTATGTCTTGCTCAGTGCGCCATGCAAAAGATATCTCTTTCATAGAGTTCCTCAATACAATAAGAGTCAGGCTCCCCACAAAGAAAGAGATCCACGATGTGCTCGGTGACCGCATCATAAAGCAGGATCAAATAGAGCAACACATGGATAGGAATATGACAATCATTTGCACACACAAGAGTGACGTTCGATATTATAATAACCTTCTCTTGGAACGCTTCCATCGACATAGTCACATCATCCAAATCAGCCTCAAAACGAATGCACACAACATCCCTGAGCTCCAAGCATGGCTTGAAGATCCCGACTTCCACACAATTGACAGAATAGCAGACGAAGCAAAGGCGCTGATAACAGAGAACATAGAATTAACAATTGGAGCAGCCAATGGATCAATATGTCGCGTAGACGAAATCCTCCAAGATGAAGAAGGAGGCGTCAAAGCAATCAAAGTCACACTAGAAACATCCAAACAGGAACTTACACTTCGACGGTCTAAGCATAGCAGGCGGACATTCAATTGGCACTGGTACCATAAATCCACATTCCCAATAGCTCTCGCCTATGCTATGACTGGACACAAGTCCCAAGGCGCAACAATCAACACCAACGTTTTGCTCATTGTAAAAGAAGTTTTCGCCCCTGGCCTTCTATACATGATGCTGTCACGCGTCACTGAGTGAACCCGGCTACATTTACTAGAGCTCCCTACGCCAGAGATGTTCACACCATCTAGATTTTTGACTGATTGAGCAGCAGCCAGAATTTGAGACTACAATGTACAAGTTGCAATACTGTCTTTACCCAAATTTGCAAGAGCAGGTGCTCAAACACTACATGCATAAATGGAGTGAGTTCATTCCATGGCCAGTTCAACCACCTACCCCATGGTATCCTCATTACATCACTTGGAATACACTCAGTCGACAAATCACCATTGACATCGCCGTGCTGGCTGGTTGCTCCACAAAACACCATTGTATGTTGTTCGTGCAGATTGCGGACGTACTCGGCCTACTCGAGACTATAGAATTAAATTACTCTAATGTGGTCCCCAATCACCTTCAGTCAGCTAAACAATTCGTTTCGCGCTATTTCTCTATCAACTAGTTACCCACACGCGCAACTTTGAAGAGCATCTTACCGATATAGTCGTCCCCCTCTTCTCCACAGAAGATTTGTCCATTTCATTGTAAAGAAATCATTGCATGCTACATTCAAAGTTTCGTTCTTAATTCATCAACTTTTTGGCATACTATTTTCATCAAATCGTTTCAGTCACTTACACTTACTTGGCGTAAGAAGATTTCTGCAAAACAAATAATAAGTGCTCTCTATCTCTCTCTCTCTCTCTCTCTCTCTCTCTCTCTCTCTCTCTCTCTCTCTCTCTCTCTCTCTCTCTCACCTTTCATTTCTACAATCTTCTTTACGGATCTATACTCTTGTTCAGTGCTTGCTCTCTCTAATTGCAATCGCCTTGAAGGCTTGTACCTTTATACCAGTTTGTTATCCACTTCCGGTTATACAGCCTAACGAAGCACTTTAGTTTAGATAGTTTATATTTATTCATTTAAATGAAAATAGCAGAGATCATGAAGCAAAGAATAACACAATTTTTTTTCTCTTATTTACTTGGTAAGCCAAAGGCTCTTTTAAAGCTATATGCAGCCACATGCCACCACGTGGGATAATAAAAAGAAATAAAAAAATTATTTATTTAAAAAAGAAAGCAAGGCTACAATAACAGTTGCGAGCGGCTATCTGAATTACCGAACAAAACACAGCAGACGCCGTCGTGAGAATAAAACAAGACGTTCGCAGAGGCACCAAGTTTGCAGGTTCGTAGAGGTGCTGTTTTTCGGAGATTCGCAAACGCACCAGCTCACAGTTTTTGTGCAGGTTCGTGTCTGCCCGAGAGAGAAAGAGAGAGAGATAATTTTAAATCGTTTAATAAAAATAGGCATCGAGATTCGACTGTATAAAGTTCACGATTCCATATTGGCACCGCAGGATCAAATCAAAACAATTCCAAGCCTAGACAACGTCCATTGGGTTTCTCAGAGCCAGTGTTAGAAAAAAACCGGGTCGAGTGTATTTTAGCCGGCTGAAATCTTAAAATCCCGGTTGAATTTTGAGCTTGTCTTTAAGAAAACCGGGAAGTTTTCACAAATTTTATTGTAATTACCGGCAGAAGCTTTAAATTTTGACCTAAAAACTGGGAGAATTTCAAGCTTGCCCTTATTTTCTTTGGTTAGGAAAAATGTATTTTTCTAGCCCTGCTCGGAGCTTCTTCTCTCAGCCTTAGAGTAGGTCAGCCTCATCTTTTCTCTCGCAAGACTGGTATTTAGTTGGAGAAAATTAAAATATGTACTTTTGGAGGATGCATTTGATTCATAGATAGAACACCAAGTCGAATACAGAGCCAGGTTTGCATCAAGTTATAGGTTGAAGACTATGACATTTACACATCCAGGTTGGCTCTCTTGTTATTGAAACGTGCATTGCGTTCACACCATCATTATTTCGTTTCCTCACCAATCATTCTACATGATTTTAATGTGGTTGTTTATTTACGTAGCTTTATTTTGCTTGATCCTTGGGTAGGGTTTATGGGAATTTATGTTTTGATGTTCTGGGTTTTGGGTCATCTAAGATTTCTTTTTCCTTCAATTATCGCGAAAGCCTAAATTTGCTTTGCTCAAACCTTCAAATTAAGAAACTTTTTAGTGAAAAAGATTGCATGGCAATGGGTAGTAGCGAGTTGTAGTGTTTACCAAACTCATCAACTTGCACAAGTCTTTTTTGGTTTTTTTGGTAGGAGTCTGAGGACTTTGGGAAGGGTATACAAGACAATTTCACTTGGTTGGCCAAAGGACAAAAAAAAAAAGCTTCATTGTAACAAAGTAACAAGTAAAAATATACAGATCCCATATAACTCCTCGAGCTTTAGAATAGCTAGGGACAAAAAATAAATAAATAACTCCTCGAGCTTGGCAATAACTAGGGACAAAAAAAGTAACAACTGACAAGTTTATACGTCCATCCGTAGACATAGATGAGTCATCAAAGTAGAAGGTTTCTAACTTATCTTTCAACGCAAGTAAAAAAATAAACACAATTAGAACGTTTGCCAGATTCGTATTTGGGTTAGGGATGAGTGGAGTGAATATGGTGCTTACGCGAGAGAGAGAGAGAGAGAGAGAGAGAGAGAGAGAGAGAGAGAGAGAGAGAGAGAGAGAGAGAGAGAGAGAGAGAGAGAGAGAGAGAGAAGCTAATACTGATCATAGGACGTAGAACATAAATTTAGATATGCTTCTCTTTAAGCTTAATCAATATCCTATGTCTTCTGTATTTGTCTTAATGGTTGTTTTGTGTATGGCAGAGAGAACATATATTCACAACACTGGACGTTTTGATTGCACAAGCGGGACTCTATCTTGACAACACTGTAAGGTCCGTTATTTGCATCCAATTTTCCATGTCTATGCGTTTGCTTGGCGCAACACATAAACGCTACGGGGCAGGGCACGCCTTCCGTTTCTTATAATTTTTGGAGAGACCACAGTGCCAGCTCTCCACCATACTTTTGTATGGCACCTCTGCATGACGTGCACTGTATACTTTGCAAATTGAGTCTGTGACGTTTCATTGCAAGAAGATATGTTTAACTATTCACATTGCTTTTTTGTAGCTTGACTCAAACATTGTCCTCCGGCTTGCACAATTGGATGACATTCGTACACAATTATCAGGTCGGTAGTATAGATTAGCTTGTTTATGTTTTTTGTATTTTTTGAGTTTGTCAAAGCTTCCTTAAGTTTAGTTTAGCCACGTGTTTTTCTCACGAGTGCATGTTCAATCTCAATCATCGTATCTATATCAAGTAAACACCTCTTTCTCACAGTTAAGCAATTCAATTTATATATTGAAATCCTCAATGCACTCTGTACATGTTTACTCTCTCTCTTTCTCTCTCATGTTCTACGAGAAATAAAGGAAAATTGACTACGCTTGATTGAGAATAAGATGGGTGTTTCAAAGATGGGACCATGGTTGAGAATAAGATAGGTGTCTCAAAGATGGGACCATGGTCTAGAGACTAAATCGTCCATATTACTAGGATGAATGGTACAATCTGCAAACAACTACCAAAGTAGGTTAAGACTAGGTTAAGGTGCAACCCTTTTGCTCGATTCAATTACCCTCTTTAGTAGCCATTTGTTGTATCGGGAGTGCTATGGGACACAACTTGCTTCTTCTCAATGCTCATCAAGTCCCAAGTTGAGCTATCATTGGTTGGTTCTACTCATTTTCTCGTGTTCCACAACAAAACCCAATAGGACAACAATCACAATCAACTAACCAAGTAACTAGCTGCGCTCCAAAATCAATCAAATTATGTACAGCAAAGGCCCAACCAGCAAGACTAGTTTCGTGTTGTCGTACTTCAAAAAATACGCATAGCATATGAGCAGAGATTGAGGTACAATTCTACTATTTGCAAAAGATTAAAGGGAATTATCTTCATAACTTCTAGCTAAAGAAGGACCCGAATCATGCAACCAAGCAAAACTCATTGCATGGATGTCTCACAAATCATTTACGCATCTCATATAACAACCCAACGACGTAGACGAGCAGACCAAGGTGGAAACAAGGTAAAGCATTGATCGTGTGCGCACCCCATGCGCGCGCGTGTGTGTCTGTGAGAGAGAGAGAGAGAGAGAGAGAGAGAGAGAGAGAGAGAGAGAGAGAGAGAGAGAGAGAGAGAGAGTTTTCTCCAACGATACATCTTTGCCCGGCATAGGTTACACAATATCTAGCAGATAATCACCGCAGCTACGCTTGTTGCTGACAAGTTTTTTGGGTGCTTTTTCAACTATAACAATTTCACTTTTTTTGTAAGGATGTTTCCTATCAAGATTTAGCAACGAGAGAGTGACTGTTTACTTGTTGCACTTGTTATTGTTATGCAAATGTATTGAGCCAAAAGGTGATAACCTTTCCTCTTGAATCGTTCGCGCACTTTCTCCCCATGCACCTTCTTGCTTCTTTCATGTGTAGTTTTCAGGGTACTCATGGGCTGAAGTTCGACAAGGGGATAGAAGTGGAGGGTAGGAGTGGAGAAGCCGCTGTAGCTGCCTTGACGGATTGGTGTTGGGTTATGGGGCATTCACGATTCGTTATTGGGCCCTTCAATCGATAAAGGCCTCCATCAATTGCATAGTCCTTTAGAGGGCCTATGGGGGAGCCCACATTTGGCCAGCGGTGGCACGATTTTTAAAAATCTTGAATTGGGAGGAATCTTAAAGGATGCGCACTCGCTTGTTTATTGTCGAAAGGACTCACAGTCGCTTGGACAGAAAGTAGGTCATCACCAGGGAGAAAGGAGAGCAGAACAGAGGAGGAGAAGGGAAGCTGTTGCGCTATCATTACGGATGCACTCCTAAGAGCGACGCTTTTTACACAGTGAGTGCTTGAGTTGCTGGTTTAGGCGAAAATTGCAATCTCTGTTGTGCTGAGCAGTACAGGTTGAAAACTGTATTCATACTTTTGTAATGAGTACTAGACAGTGCTTGTAGGTGTGGAGGAATCTTTAACGGACTTGGACACTCCAAGTCAAGAATCAATCACGACCGCACCAAATAATCACTTCAAAACAGTTCACAGTTCACAATAGATTTGCACTGGCCGGCGGAGTTCAGTGCCTAGAGATATTGGCCCCAAAGACTGGCGCCCCTTTCTGTATTTCTTTATGTATTAATCAGTTCAAAGTACAAGAGTGGTTCGGGTTCTCACTCTCAGACTTTGCGTCCAGACGCTCTACAGAGTGTGAGCCCTCACCACTTGTTTAAATTACAAGGGATGCCCAAAGCAGAGCCCCAAAAGCTTCAGGTCAAAAGCAAACTTTTTCTCTCACAAGCTCTCTTGAGCTTTAGTCCAAAAATAAAGCAAAAGTATTCTCTCTCTCTCTAGCTCAATTTGCGTAGAGAAAAGCTGCCGCAAAAGTTGAAAATCTCCGCAAATTATGGGACTGCCGTACGGTGCCATGTAAGCATGCCAACGCATTTCACGGAATTCAGTCGTGTTGCCTTTAGGGTTAGGGTTAGGGTTAGGGTTAGGTCAGGGCAGAATTTAGGGTTAGGGTTTTTGACAGATTTTAGGGTTTGCAAGGTTTAGGGTTAGGGTTTGCAGATTTAGGGTTTTCAGGAGCAGTCAGGGTTAGGGTTTCCCGCATGCTCTTGGGCAAACATGTCATCACTTTGTGACATACCCCCCTCTTGAAAGCATTGTAATCGCCCTCGATTACGCCTGCAAAACAGACAGAGGCCATAAACCGTCTTAGCAGACACTGACTGTTAGTACCTACGTACTAGGAAACACACATCTAGCACATGTACCTATGGAGAGTCACATCACACGACATCACATGACATTCAACATTCATTCGGATCTTAGACCATGATTTATCGGCAATGTAGCTAGCAATTGCATCTAGATCCAATCGGGACCTCATCGATGTCCGATTGACTAACCCCTATTGCAACCATGTCTATTCGAGATCAATCAGACCAAAATGCTGCAGTTATTTCGTCTCTCAGTTTCTGCACTTAAAAGAAGTCAAGAACAAATCAGTATCATAATCAAGAATTCCGTTTCATAAAGTCATACAGCAGAATACTGTCAGCTTTCAGTATCCTTGAAGCTCGAAGAGACATCAGTGACTTTAGTATCTAAATCAAGGCATCTGTTGACAAAGGAGCGGACTCCCCTCTTGTGCATCCCACTGCACCAGATCTCCGGCCAAGCTGAATTCTGGTTCCATTTGGAGTAGACTATAAAGCCTTGAGGTAAAGTTTCACAATCTGAGGAGTATCTACTAGGTCCTCCTCCTCCATCCACTTCGCATCCAATGCAGGATAGTTCTTGAACTTAACCAAGAACCGCCTTCGGACTTTACCTTTATTCTTCGTATCCTTATGTGCCAAAATCTGTTCAGGAACAAGGATCTCCTTGTTTTCTTCCACTTCGGGTTGCTCATCAGGCTCCCCCATCATCAGGCACATCACCTTTAAAAGGTTTCAAGAGACTCACATGAAATGCATTGTGAATCCTCCAAGTATTCGGCAGTTTCAGTCAGAAGGAGACATCCTTTATCTTTTGAATAATCTGGAAAGGTCCGTACTATCGCATACCAAGCTTTGGAAAAAGCCTCTCCCTTCCCTTTTTCTTTCTCAGGCGTGCCTTCTCAAAACGTAAGAGCACCCAATCATCCTCCTTCAATTTCAAGTCGCAATAATGGCAGTCCGCTGCCTTTTTCTCTCGTTCTTGAGATTTTTGCAAAGTCTCGCGAACCTTGGCAAAAGCCGTATCTAAGTCTCGCGTATATTCATCCGCTTCAAAATTCTTATCTTTCGTGCTTATGAAGGGTGGAACCTTCGCAGCACCTTCAACAAATCTCAAATGGTGCCTTCCCCGTCGGTATTGTAGGCAAATTCACCAAAGGTAGATACTTTTCCCATTGAGTCTTCTGATCCGAGATATAAGACTTCAATAAATCTAAAACCACTGAATTAGCAATCTCAGATTGCCCGTCAGTCTACGGGTGGAACGATGTCGAGAACTGTAACCACGTGTCAATGTTCTCCCAAATTGCCTTTTAAAACAAACTCGTAAATCTGGGGTCCCTGTCAGAGACAATCGTCTCAGGCATGCTGTCACGTGACACATCCCAACCCTATGTGTCCGTGGACATGCTACACCATAGCAGGGTTTCCGTCAAAGTCCAGTCAAGTTAGATTAGGAGTGATCTGGCACTTTTGTGAGTCTATTCGTAGACCGTGCATGCCCAATCACTCAGTGTAGGTGCATATCCTCTGGTTGCATAAGCACAAGCATAAGCATTTCCATCAGATTCCATCAGAGTCAGTTTGGGGATTTTTCAGATGACTTTATCCCATTATTCCCTATTTTTGACATTTTTCACTTATTTATTAAGTGACTTTTGTCGGGTAGTCAGTAGGGCAAATTGGGTAAGTTAATTTATAAGCAAACCCAAGTTAGCACAAATTGGCAGATGAGCAGAGAGCACAACAGGCTTTTCCCAAGCAGCAGGTGTTCCCTCCCTCTCAGCAAGAACCTCCCCATTCCCTTGGCGAGGCCAATCACTCATGCCAGCGTTTTTCATCCTAGAGCGCTTTCCCCTTGCCGGTGTTTACCAGATAGCCATCGCCATACTTGGTGCTGCCTAGCGTTTCCACCATTGCCAGGATCGCCAGCAAAGAGACCAGATCAACGTTTTTGTCACAGTTCAGGCCAGCGTTTTTGCAGCCACTAACGCCAGCAAGTCCCAGCTTTTGCAGCGTTTTCTGGAGCAGCCTTTACAGCGAATTTCAGCCCTTACAAACCTGCTGTGTGGCAGCGTTTTCAGCAGCTTGTCGACACCCAAAACACAACCTAAGTGCAGTGAAAGGGCAGCGTTTTATTCTCAGAATTTCAGCCCTGAACCCGCAGCAGAAACCCAGATCCCCTTCAGCGTTTTTCATCCAGGATTCAGCCCGACAAAAACAGTCCAATTTCAGCCACAAGAAAGATCCCAGATTCAGCCTAAGTTGCCGCCGTCTTCATCGTCATCGGCATAGTCCATTGCATTAGCATTTGTACGCGTTTGCACAATCAAATAGACCACTCTGGCTGACGAGAGTGGGGCCTTCGGAGGAGGGTTTTACAACCTCGGTGTCGTATCTCTTCTCTCTCCTCTCAGTCTCATTCATTTGCACGCACTAGATCCACTCACTTTGTTCGTGATCACCACACTCTATAAGACGGAAAGCTCTCTTTCCCTAAGAACTAAAAGTAACCTTGAGCAGTAAAGATCACTAATCTTGAGAAAATACAACATTCATTCCGTTGCACCTTACACATGCCATGTAATCTGAAGATCTCGGCCACAAACAGTCTCGCTAAGTGATTCGGCTTGACTGTTTTCTTCGCTGGAATGAAGTGAGCCTGTTTGCTAAATGTGTCAATAACAATCGAGATACCATCGTGACCACTCTGTGTTCTCGGGAGATCAAAAATGAAATACATTGCAATACTTTCCCAGGGGCGGGTGGGTATGGGTAAAGGCTGTAACAATCCCTGTGCTTTATGCCTGTCAAACTTGACCTTCTAGCATACTAAGCAACTGCGCACAAACTCTTTCACATCCTTTTTGAGTCTCGGCCAAAAGAAGTATCTCTCTACTCCTTTCATGGTGGTAGCAATGCCGCGGTGACCCATAAAAGGTGGACAGTGGCATTCAGTCATAACCTTTTCCCTCAACGGTTGTGTAATGCACAACATGGTTTTTCTCATCAAGTAGCCTTCCCTAATGGAATATCCCGCTACTGTCTCCCCATCCCGTATCCGTGTGAAAACGTCTGCAAAATCTGTATCTGTGGGATACTGGTCGACCATATCCTCGAAGCTCCTATGATGTATCACGGAAATAGCCAGAACCAACGGCTTCCGAGACAAAGCATCTTCCACCACATTCTTCTGTCCCTGCACTTGGACAACGTGGAAGTGAAACTGTGACAAGATGTTCGCCCACCGCATCTGCTTTTCCGAAAGCTACTTCTGTGACAAGAAGTAGCGCAAACTCTGATGGTCTGTAAAGGCAGTAAAATCCGCTCCGAGTAGATAATGCCACCACTGAGTAAGAGCATGGATAACCGCCAAAAGCTCTTTCGCATAAATGTGTGCTGTCATCTCCGGCCTTGAGAAGAATCGGCTCTTGTAAGCAATGACATGGCCTTCTTGCATTAAGACCGCACCTAGACTACGACCACAAGCATCACAATATACTTCAAATGACTTCTGCAAGTTCGGCAAAGTCAAAACTGGTCCTGTAGTCAATTTCTCTTTCAATGTTTGAAAGACAGGCACCTCTGTGGATCCCCACGAGAAAGGGACTCCTTTCCGTGTCAAGATATGCAAAGGGGAAGCAACCTCTGCAAACTTTCGAATAAACCGCGTGTAGTACGAACACAGTCCCAAGAAGCTTCTAACTTCATGGGCATTCTTCAAATCGGGCCAATCACGGATAGTCTATCTTGGCCGGATCCATTTGCACTCCTACTGCTGAGATAATGTGTCCCAAAAAGTGTATCTCTGGTAGGAAAAATTCACTTTTCTTTGCATTAATCACTAACTTGTGATCTCGTAATGCGTGAAAAACCTGAAGCAGATGATCTCTGTGTTTTGCCTCATTCTGGGAGAAAACAATGATATCGTCAAAGAAAGTGCCAACAAATAGCTTGTACTCTCGAAAAATCCTATCCATCATCCGGTTAAATGTCGCAGGAACATTGATTAAGCCAAAAGGCATCACCAAAAACTCAAATAACCCAAAAGTCGTCCGAAAAGCTGTCTTGTAGACGTCTTCCGGCGCGATTCTGATCTGACGATATCCACTCTTCAAATCAATCCTGCTAAAGCACGAGGATCCCTGTAATCTGTCGAGTATATCATTGATCCTAGGAATCGGAAATCTGTTCTTGATGGTGATTTTATTGAGAGCTCTATAGTCGATGCACATTCTCCAAGATCCGTCTTTCTTCAAAACCAACAACACTGGAGAGCAATACGGTGAAGTACTAGGCTGGACAAGACCCTTTTCCAAGAGGTCTTTCACTTGGTTCATAATCTCTTCATTTTGTGCTCGGCTCACACGGTAAGGTGGCCGGTTCGGTGGTGTGCTTCCAGGTATCAGATCAATGGTATGATCTTCAGGACGAGCAGGTGGTAACTCGCCTGGTAGGCCCTTTGAGAAGCAATTGGTGTGAGAGTGGAGAAAATCTTGGCGTTCTTTATCAAGTTTAGACATATTTATCCTATCCTTATCACTCAATTCTTTCATAAAGATCGAGTAAACAAACAGACTGGATTTAATTAATTTAGAAATGGACGAAGCCGATACAATAGGGACAAACTCGCCCTTCAGTTTAATATCAAGTACAATAGTTTTGCCCTTCTCTGTAGTCAATGTCGCTTTCCTCGCCCGATAATCGACCACGGCGTTATTCTTGTGGTACCAGGGAATCCCTAAGAGAACATCACAACCTTCCAAAGGCATTATGAAAAAGTCCTCATGCCCCAAATACCCCTGACAATGCAACCGAAGTTTTCCAATGACAGGTGTAATGGCTATGTCTCTGTCGGGTGTTGCTAGAACTGCCTCTGCAAGTGGTCCCATCCGATCCGCGCCGGCAATTCCTGTGAAATGAAGTTGGCCTTGGCTCCTCCATCAAAGAAGATCAGGGCCTCATGGTCTTTCACTTTGTCCCAAGCTCGGCAAAGTTCTGTACTCTCGTCCATGGTGTTGGGATCAGTATCCACACAATCTGGAACCAGTCCTGTTTTCATCTTGCCTTTTCTTCCATGTTCCTCAGCTGCTCTTGAACTCTCAGGCCTGTTGTCGTCCCTGTCATTCTGTTCTTTCTGTGCCTTTTTAGGACACTTCGCGGAGATATGTCCATGTTACCCACATCCAAAGCACTTCCCCTCCCTGATGAAGCGAGCTCTCTCCTCAGGAGTAAGCTTGGGTCGTGCATCCTTCTTTTTTGGGTTGCTCTTTCTCTTTCTACTTTCATTCGCTGAAGTCTGTTCGGCTCGTTGTGTCATGACCTCATCGGTGGGGTAGGTCAGACTGCCAGAGTGAATGGCAAAGCCTCGTTTGCATGACTCATCAACTCCTGAATAGAAGCTGATTTCTGTTCCAAGCAGTGATCTCGGATCTTTGTAGGTAGACCCAAGGTAAACCGCTCGATCTGTTCTCTGAACGAGATCTTCTTGAATAAAGAGGCGGGTAGAAAATAGCTCGAGAATCTCTAACAGTAAGCATCCACTGTATCTCTCTTGGTCATCTGAAGATGGTTCCAAGCAGCTCATATATCGCGTTCATACTCTTGCGTCAGCGAAGAAGAAATAAAAAGCTTCTTAAATTTCAGCCATTTAACTGGCGCAGTCTTGTTTAAAAGAAGCATGGACCACCAAGTTCAAGCATCCCCCTTAAAGTAAGAGGCAGCTCTCCGAATCTTGGAGTGCTCTGAGTAGCGTCCTCCCGCGAAAGCGATGTCAAACCGCTGTATAAAAGACAGCCTTCGAAGCATCTTTGTATCCTGAAAAAGTATCAAATTTGATCGACTGTCCACCTTCCTTAAACTGTCGGACTTTCTTGCTTTTATCTTCCAGAAAGTCACACTGGTCGGCTTTATAAAAATTCTTCTTGTTCGCATAAAATTTGCCGTCATTAGAGTCTGAACTATCCGTAGACGAGTCCTCTGTAGAACTGTCACTCACTGGGCAAGATTTAGACTTCTTTGCCTTTTTCTTGCCCTTTCCGAAGCGTTGTTTCTTGCTTCGCTTTTTGCATTTTCTGTCTTCTTCGCTCGAATCTGAAGAGCTAGAAGAACTGTCAGAAGAAGAACTGCGTACTTTTCAAGGATGCGCACACAAATTGCCCATCAACGTTAAAAGACTCTACGTTGCACACACAAACCTACCCATTCTCCCAAGAGTAGAGCTCGCATGCTTTCGTAACAACAGACAAATTCTGCACAGTAAGGTATGTGCTCTCTCTCTCTCTCACTCTCTGGCTTGCTTACGAGACAAGACAAGGTTAAGAACTTGTGAGAAACTAACAAGAACTGTTGTACGCATGCGTGGAGAGAGAGAGAGAGAGAGAGAGAGAGAGAGAGAGAGAGAGAGAGAGAGAGAGAGAGAGAGAAGAAGAAGAAGAAGAAGAAGAAGAAGAGAATTTCAACGTTGTAGGAAACTATCCCAAGAGACCTTAGAGATCTAGCTGACAAGGAGAGTTGAACTCAAGACCTGTTATTCAAGAGGGAAATGGCATAACCAATCTACCACACTTGGGTGATAGAAAGGTTATACCATTTTCCTCTTTTTATTAGCACCCACACCCACACCCACACACACACACACACACACACACACACACACCCAGGAAGAAGAGAATTTGAACGTCGTAGGAAACTATCCCAAGAGACCGTAGAGATCTAGCAGACGAGGAGAGTTGAACTCAAGACCTGCTATTCAAGAGGGAAATGGCATAACCAATCTACCACACTTGGGTGATAGAAAGGTTATACCATTTTCCTCTTTTTATTAGCACACACACCCACACCCACACACACACCTGAGAAGAAGAGAATTTTACGTCGTAGGAAACTATCCCAAGAGACCTTAGAGATCTAGCCGACGAGGAGAGTTGAACTCAAGACCTGTTATTCAAGAGGGAAATGGCATAACCAATCTACCACACTTGGGTGATACCATTTTCCTCTTTTTATTAGCACCCACACCCACACCCACACCCACACCCGAGAAGAAGAGAATTTTAACGTCGTAGGAAACTATCCCAAGAGACCTTAGAGATCTAGCCGACGAGGAGAGTTGAACTCAAGACCTGTTATTCAAGAGGGAAATGGCATAACCAATCACTTGGGTGATAGAAAGGTTATACCATTTTCCTCTTTTTATTAGCACACACACCCCCACACACACACCCGAGAAGAAGAGAATTTTAACGTTGTAGGTACTATTCCAAGAGACCTTAGAGATCTAGCTGACGAGGAGAGTTGAACTCAAGACCTGGTATTCAAGAGGGAAATGGCATAACCAATCTACCACACTTGGGTGATAGAAAGGTTATACCGTTTTCCTCTTTTTATTAGCACACACACCCACACCCACACACACACCTCAAAAGAAGAGAATTTTAACGTCGTAGGAAACTATCCCAAGAGACCTTAGAGATCTAGCCGGAGGAGAGTTGAACTCAAGACCTGTTATTCAAGATGGAAATGGCATAACCAATCTACCACACTTGAGAGAGAGAGAGAGAGAGAGAGAGAGAGAGAGAGAGAGAGAGAGAGACAGTCTTAGAGACGCATGGCATAGGCCTTGGGCTATAGACAAGACAATAAACGTTGCTGGGTCCCTTTTCCCCTCTCAGGAGGATAGAGACCAAAGCCCCTTTTTCCCTCCATACACAGGCCAGAGGAGACTTGAGTGGTAGCTAAGTTGCAAACTGGGATATATGTACATGTATAGCAAGTTGAACTTTTCCGTGGTGGACTGTTCTGGATGAGATCATTTAACTTTGTTAGAGATGGAGCAGACACGTTGGAAGCAGGATTGCTGAAACTATATGAGGAGGTGCATTCCTGCGTGGAGAAAGCAGCCAAGCTATTGACATCAATAGATGTAGGGCGGAAAGGTGTTCAAAAGACATGTGAATTTGTGAAAAAAAAAGAGGTTATTGTCTTCATGAAGAGACGAGATCCCTCGTGGGAAATCTCTCTAAATTGTCCTGTACAAGCACCCAAGGCTTTCTCGAGGCAAAACGAGGGTCCCAAAAATTAAATAAAATCAAGGAAAGAAACCAGCAAATATATATAGTGGTTGTCACAATCTTGTGACATACCCCCTCTTGAAATCGCATACAGTTCTTTTCAGTCGTGACCATGGTCACATTACATTTTGCATTCGTCATATAGGCCACCTTGATACCTACATAGCCCTCACATTGCTATCCCTCTTTTGTACATCCTCTGCATCTCGAGAGGTCTCTTTTGTACACAATATACAGCCACTTTTCTTGTGTGTGTGTGTGTGTGTGTGTGTGTGTGTGAGAGAGAGAGAGAGAGAGAGAGAGAGAGAGAGAGAGAGAACCTACCCTTTGTGCCCCACATTTGGCGTTCCCTCAGCGCGCACGCATGGAGTGATCGTGCATGGTCAATGTGGAGATAGAGAGTAATGGAGAGGAGAAGAAGAGAAAATAAGTCTCGCTTTGCTTTGTCACCTAAGCCTTTTTTAAAAGCATTTTTTGTACATGCTGTTTTGTTTATTTAGAATCAAATAAGGTATTTTATGATTTATTTTAAATTTTTTTTTTTCTCTCTCTTGCTTTTGTGTCTTCTGTAAGTGTTTTAGCCCCTCTCAGACTTTTCAGACCTTATCAAGGTATAGACCATACGAAATGTGCGTGTATTGCAGGATGGAATGCTTATGGGAGTATTTTCAATAAGATGGGTACAATCATACACATTTTCTCGCTGTATTTTGCGGGTTTCAAAGACGCATGCTGCGTGCATCGGGCTTATTTCTTTTGTCGAAGGTAAAGAACCTCCTCCTATCTTTTATATATGCTAGTAAAAGTCTTGAAAAGCCTTTATTCTCTTACAATGCAAAGTTTTCTAGGCATACATCATAAACATCAAGGTCTTTCGGCAGAGTTTACTAATAGCTGTTGAATTTAAGAAGAGAATGAAGGTAGTCATATATGGTGATTACGAAGGTAAGAAATGCCCTTGCTCAAAGCTACCTCTCTTTGTAGGACTGTCAGCCGCATGGCGCAGAGAGAGAGAGAGAGAGAGAGAGAGAGAGAGAGAGAGAGAGAGAGAGAGTTTTTGTGCAGTGATCTCGGTGAAGGCTGGAGAAGCACTTGGGTGTGTTAAGCGCCCACATTTGGCTGGAAATGCCCTTGGCTGTTGCTCAGAATCAGACAACATTACAAGGCTCTCACATATTGTATATTGTTGAAATTGATCTAGCCAGATTTGAATAAATTTTGTAATTAACTTTGCTCCACTAAGGCATGAGGTTCTGAACTCTTTTCTCTATAGCCCTTCTAGAGGAGTTGCCAGAGCCCACTTGCTTTGACCTTGCCTCTTTTAAGGTTATCTATGTCAGCCCTCTCCACTCATGCGCTGCATCGATTACTGCTTGCTTTTATTTACTTTTGTTGGCTCTTCAACCTAGCACTACTTAATTCTCTTTCCTTGTGTAGTTGAGCTTTTAGGTGCCACAAAGATTGAGGTGAAGGTTGAAACCAACACCTTGCGGCTTGAACACACTAATGCTCTTACCTTCAAAGGTTCCACAATGAATCACCTTGGCCTTTCTAGCTACATAAAGGCATCCCTCTTCAAGTGTATGTCAATGTTATTAAATGAGTAAGGACGGGAAGAATCAAACAAATACAATTGCAACTAAGACCAGTTTGTTTGTGTCACGAGTTTTGGAGGTCATCTCTTGGGTTTCTTGGCTAGATTTAGCGAGTGAGGGCTTCTTTGTGACTGTGCGTGGTCTTGTGAGGCTCTGCTAGATTCTAGGTTTATGGGAGTGAACCGGGTTTTGTAGTGTATAGCCAGCTAGAGTTCACGCCAATATATATATATATATATATATATATATATATATATATATATATATATATATATATATATATATATATATATATATATATATATATATTGGGGGGGGAGGGGGGGCCGTTTGCATATCTGGTAAAGTTTGTGCACACAGCCTTGTACCTCCTGTTTGTAGAGATAGTCGTCACATTCGCTCTCTCCATCTTCTCTCTCTTGCGTTTTTCTCTCTCCTCTTCTCTTCCCCCCCAGTGCCCTATGTCACCACACCTGTTGCACTTTGACATGGAATTAGAGTCACAGTGCAACTATGCTCTTCGGATTGGGAGTGCGTGAAGAAGCTGGTTGTGCTGCAGATTTTCAGCCAGCAAGAGGGCGGCTTGTGATTGCGTTTTTGTGGCAGAAACCTTCCCCAAATCTGCACTTTTGCATTGGGAGGGGGCTGACAGTGCTCTACTTCGATTTTGTCGTGAAGAACCCTTGAGAACTTGCATTTTTCAGCCAGTAGATAACAAATGAGTGCTAGCAGGAGCGACCTCCACGTGGTGGGCCTTGGATGTAGTGGATTGATTTTCCATTGTGACGAACAACTCCCACCTTAATACTTCCGACTATGGTGGCCGCTTAAGGTTTGCAAAGGTCTACTTGGCTGCCTTCACGAAATGTCTTCCGTCTTGGTTGGAAACCCTTACCTTCCAACGCCTGCTCCTGTTTGCTGCCCAAACATGTGAGCATTAGGTTGCATCGTTTGCCTCCCTCCTGCACTGTAAAGGAAACCGTTTGGATTGGCTCCCCGGTCCTACTTCAGCCAAGCTTGTAGTGAACTCTGCAAGCATAGGGCCATAGTCGTGGTGGTCGGTATCTGAGGAGGAGTGGAAGTTTCTTGCCTTGGCGGAACTATGGTAAAAGCTCCTAGGCAGATTTTCTTTCTTTGTTTTCTTTCAGCTTATAACTCTTGCCCTGCTATGTGTGTGTGTGTGTGTGTGTGTGTGTGTGAGTTGGACGTGTGTAGAGTTGGTTTTGCATACTCTATTTTGTTCATAAGCTATCAATCGACTTTGGGGTAGGCGTGAGTGAAGTTTGTTTTTGTATTATGTTTGCTGGCTTGCCGCTCTTCTCTCGACTCGCTCTACTAGGTCTCTACATCAGGTTTCCAAAGCTCTCGTCCCCCGAGCCTCCTTCACTGTCGGTTTCCTTGGTGATGTCGGTTGTCACAAAGTGATGATGTAACCACCTCCGCCGATGGGCCGGACGGAAACACAGAGATAACTACAAATTTCACACTCTAACACTTAAATATCTGATTGCGATCACTCCACCCATCGGAGAGAATGGAGCACTCATGTTTTGCCCATCCGGCTCGCACGAGCTCAAGGGATTTGTCGATTCTTGTCCACTCTTCGTCGAGCTTCTTGGTGTGCATGTCCGCATAGGATGGACCCATCCACCCCTCACATGGACCGACGGTCGCAATAGCTTTCACCATCCTCTTCCACCGCTTTAGTCGAAGGATGTTGAAAGCAAGATTACACTCAATGATGGTGCGTGCAATCTCAATGTCCCAAACCTTTGTCTCTCTTTGAGGAAAGACATTGGACCGGAGCTCAAACCCACCGATTGCGAGAGAGAGGCTTGCCTTGCTTGCTTTGGAGGACGGCCACTAGCACTTCCGCCGCCTTCTTCTTCGTGATAGCCATTGAGCTTGCTGTCGCGTCATCGGTTGCAATGGAGGTAGAGGGAGAAGAGCGGCTCATATCCTCCTCCGAGTCGGTAACATCAATGTCGGGCGCCACTATCTCCTCTTGGGCTCTCTTCATCCCCACCTTGCGCGTTTTCAAGGGGAGATACTTCTTCTTGCACTCTTCCAAAATGTCGTCGGGTATATTGGGACATGGACCGGCTTCACCTTCATCTTCGTGAAGTGGATGATGAGTTGAGTGGAGGAGGAGGTCATGATCTTGCGATAATACTTGCAAGTTTTTCCCTCACCCTCTCATAGGAGTGGCAATGCTTTTCAAAAGCTTCATGAAGAGGGGGAGGCATGATAGAACACTTGAGAGATGTAGAGCTTGAGAGGTTTATGCAATGGAGAGCTTGAGAATTTTGGTAATGGAGAGAGGAGGTGTGAGAGAGGAAGACTCAATAGGCAAGCTTCATGGAGAGCTTGCTTGAAATTGAGAGGCTAGAGCTTCATGAAGATTCAATTGGATGATTGCTTGAGAGCTATGAGGGAGGAATGGAGAGCTTGAGAGGGTAGAGCAAATTGCAATCTCTTATGACTCATGAGAGAGCTTGAGAATGATTCATGAGCTAGAGCCTTGAGTTGGAACTTAATGGAGAAGAAGAGAAAGAGGGCATCCTTATATAGATTTAGAGTGTAGACACGTGCCCTTGAACGAGAGAGAGAGAGAGAGAGAGAGAGAGAGAGAGAGAGAGAGAGAGAGAGAGAGAGAGAGAGAGAGAGAGAGAGAGATTTTATTTACATCTTCAAAAGGCCAAAGAGAACTGGCCTATGCGACAAATCTATATACAAAATGTGTATATCCTCTGGATAATGTGTAGGTGCAAAGTGACCGGGGTAATAACTCCGGTGTACATATTGAAGTGCGACATGTGACTGGGTAATAACCAAGCATCCGGTTGACATATGGAGTGTGACATGTGTCCGAGTAATAACAAAGCATCCGGTGTACATAATGGAGTGTGACATGTGATCGGGTAATAACAAAGCATCCGATGTACATGATGGAGTGTGTCTGGGTAGTAATTAAAACCTTGGGGGTACATGGTGAGAGATACAACTGCATGAGCTATATGTCGAGCCCACGGGTGCTCAGCTATCCAAGTCAGCACCATCAAGTAGTAATGGTAGGGTGTAGTATCTAATACATCCGAGAGTCTGATGTGAACTCTGGCGATGCCTGCCAGGTCTATCGTCTGCGCTCCTTTGCTCTGGATGTGAGCTGCATGTCAATGCCTGATGGCCTGGACCTCTCTTCAGTGTCTTTGGGATGCTCGAGAATGGTATTGTGCTAGTCTCAGCCTCCGTCGAGCTCTGCTGTGAGGATGACCGTGTCTGTATGGGTGTTGTAGTTTGGAAGAAATACGTGAGCTGTGTCTGTCTATGCTCGGATCTGCTACCCCCACTCTGGAGGGCTCGCTCTTTGTGCTGATGCATCTCTATCAGATCTCCTCAGCAATCTCTGGTTCAGTGATGTCATCACTGACTGTAATGATACCTATGGTCTATCAAACAAAATGGGATACCGTGATGGGGGCATCTGCATAAGAAGTGGAGCCTAATGGTCCATGGAATGTTCAATGTACATTTGGTATCCAAGGTTGAAGGAACCAATGCTGTAACAATGTCAGACTTTGTAAATAATTAATTTATTTACGAGAGAATAATTATCGAATTAGTTGTGTACATCAAAATAGACCTAGCAGTTCTAGGGCCTCAGGTGCGCCCAAATTTGGGTCAGAGCACCTCAGGGAGACCCTAGCAGAAAATACCCTGAAGCCCTAGTGATTGGGAAATCGGGTCTTCAATGAAGCCTCAAATTTCAGGCTCAAAAAATTACGCGCGTCAATGCAAGCACAGGAATGAGATGGGGTTCTTAGGACAATAATCTTAAGGCTTGCATTATTTTTAAGGTCTTAGGATAAGTCAGTTAAAATATTTTAAATTGTTTGTGCCGGAACAAATGGCCGGACAAGTGCGAACAGGTAATGCCAGAGCAGTGCCGGTACGACATTGTGCTAGGGAGCAGCTAACATTTCATTAGTTGCATCTATGTGTATAGTTGTGAGTTAATTTATACATTTCATTAATAGCTCAGGGACTTTTAAATGTGAAAGTTGAATGGTTTTAAAGTTATTAAGTGTGTCACTTGGCACACTTACCAATGCAAAGTGACTCTCTCACTCTCACTCTCACCCTCTCTCTTCTTCTAGCACCCCCTTCTTGCTGGAGTCTATAAGAGTGCAGCCTCTCCCTCTCTTCTCAGTGTTGGCAGTGCTTCTACCTCCCCTATTGTGAGTGTGCTCTACGTATTGGAGCCCTCCATGGAAGCTTGAGAGCAGCCCCTTGCCACATATGTGGTAGCCTCGTGCTCCCATTGTCTAGAACAAGGGTTCTCATAGCCATAGCCAGCTTTTGGTGAAGATTCATCGCGAGAAGTTGCTGTAGGCACTCTCTCCGTAGAGTGTGGTCGCTGTAAATTCTCTGTTTTCAGCCTCTAATCATCAATTTAGTGTGAATTTCAGCAAAGTACTCATAGAATCTAGTTCTTCTCTACCTACACTACGCGTAAACAAAGTTTGGTGCGCTTCCTCGCGAAAAAGGTCTCTATTTCGGCATTGGAACATGCCAGGTAACATTTTCAGGTTATGTCCAGAAAATTACAGCAAGCATGTGTGCGTGCATTTTGCGTGTTTTCCCTTGTTTTTATTGCAGGAATGATTATGCATAAAGAGACACAGTTAGCGGAAGGTAGACTCTCATTTTTGGGAGCTTCCGTTGAGTTTTGTGGAAGGTAGACTACTAAGGGAGTAGTTTTCTCACTCTCTCAGTCAGAAGCAGAAAAGAAAGAATAGAGGATGGGCTTTTGCCCCGTTCTTGTGCTTGTAAAGATTCTCCCTTAGTAATAAAGATAACCTCTTTATGGAGGGGGGGGACCAACCCATTTTCTGGTCCCCAATGAAGTGTCAAGCTCTCTCTCTCTCTCTCTCTCTCTCTCTCTCTCTCTCTCTCTCCAATTCTCTTGAGTATTTGAATTACAATAGGTGAGAGACATCCAATGCCAAAAAGGCAGCCCAAAACGTCTTTAAAAACAGCGCAGTCAAACGGTCAACTGTCCGTTGGCGAGTCAAACGGACGCCAAATCTGCCAAACGGGTCAGACGCCATTGGACGAATCAATCCATCCGTCGAATGAGAACAACCTTACGAGCTGCATGGCTTCCTTATAGTTTGCCAACATGTAATAGACTTGGACACTCCAAGTCAAGAATCAACCGCGATAGCACCAAATAACCACTTCAAAACAATTCACAGATCACAATAGATTTGCACTGGCCCGGCGGAGTTCCGTGCCTAGAGATATTGGCCCCAAAGACTGGTGCCCCTTTCGGTATTTCTTTTTATATTAATCAATCATCAAAGTACAAGAGAGCGGTTAGGGTTTCACTCTCAGACTCTGCGTCCAGATGCTCTGAGACGTGAGGCCCTCACCACTAATTTAAAGGTTACAAGGGATGCCCAAAAGCAGAGCCCCAAAAGCTTCAAATCAAAAGCAATTTGCTCTCTCTCTCTCTCACAGAGAGTCAAAACATGAAAGCAAAAGCATTCTCTCTCTCTTTCTCATTTAAGTAGAGAAAAAGCGAAATTTGCGTCGCTCATCATTTTCCAAATTTTTTTTTATAAAAATAATCCGCCTCCGCGATTTCCGGAAATTAGGGTTTCTGGCAGAAATTAGGGTTTGCAGGAATTTTAGGGTTTCTGGCAGAAATTAGGGTTTTTGCTGTCCGCCACGTCATCACTTTGTGACATACCCCCCTCTTGAAAGCATTGTAATCGACCGCGATTACGCCTGCAAAACCGACAAAAGCCATAAACCGTCTTAGCAGACACTGACTGTTAGTACCTACGTACTAGGAACACACATCTAGCACATGTACAAAATTGACAGTCACATCACACGACATCACAGGACATCACCAGACATCACAGGACATCACATGACATTCAACATTCATTCGGATCTTAGACCATGATTTATCGGCAATGTAGCTAGCAATCGCATCTAGGTCCAATCGGGACCTCATCGATGTCCGATTGACTAACCCCTATTGCAACCATGTCTATTCGAGATCAAGTAGACCAAAATGCTGTAGTCATTTCATCTATCCGTTCCTGCACTCACAAGAAGTCAAGAACAAATCAGTATCATAATCAGGAATTCCATTTCATAAAGTCATCCAGCAGAATACTGTCAGCTCTCAGTATCCCTGAAGCTCAAAGAGACATCAGTGACTTTAGTATCAAAATCGAGGCATCTGTTGACAAAGGAGTGGAGTGACTCCCCTCTTGTGCATCCCACTGCACCAGATCTCCGGCCAAGCTGAATTCTGGGTTTCGTTTGGAGTAGACTATGCTAAACCAAAACATCGAGGTAAAGTTTCACAATCCGAGGAGTATCTGCTAGGTCCTCCTCCTCCATCCACTTCGCATCAAATGCAGGAAAGTTCTTGAACTTAACCAAGAACCGCCTTCGGACTTTACCTTTCTTCGTATCATTATGTGCCAAAATCTGTTCAGGAACAAGGGTCTCCTCGTTTTCTTCCACTTTGGGTTGCTCATCAGGCTCCCCATCATCAGGCACATCACCCTTAACAGGGTTCAAGAGACTCGCATGCAATGCATTGTGAATCCTCCAAGTATCTGGCAGTTTCAATCGGAAGGAGACATCATTTATCTTTTCAGTAATGTGGAAAGGTCCGTAGTATCACATACTAAGCTTTGGAAAAAGCCTCTCCTTTCCCTTTTTCTTTCTTAGGCGTGCCTTCTCAAAAGTAAGAGCACCCAATCATCCTCCTTCAGTTTCAAGTCGCGACGATGGCGATCCGTTGCCTTTTTCTGGCGTTCTTGAGACTCCTGCAAAGTCTCGCGAACCTTGGCAAAAGCCGTATCCAAATCTCGCGAATATTCATCCGCTTCAAATTTCTAATCTTTCGTGCTCAGGAAGGATGGAACCTTCGCAGCAGTTTCAACAATCTCACATGGCGTCTTCCCCGTTGAAGAGTGTATCGTGTTATTGTAGGCAAATTCCACCAAAGGTAAGTTCTTTTCCCATTGAGTCTTCTGATGCGAGATACAAGACTTCAATAAATCTAAAATCACTGAATTGGCAATCTCAGATTGCCCGAACGATGACGAGAACTGCAACCGCGTGCCAATGTTCTCCCAAATTGCCTTCCAAAACAAACTCATAAATCTGGGGTCTTTGTCGAAGACAATCGTCTCAGACGTGCCATGTAATCGGAAAATCATTGTGATCATTCTGTATTCTCGGGAGATAAAAAAAAATGAAATCCATTTCAATATTTTCCGAGGGGCGGGTGGGTATGGGTAAAGGCTGTAACAATCCCTGTGCCTTATGCCTGTCAAACTTGACCTTCTGGCATACCAAGCAACTGCGCACAAACTCTTCCACATCCTTCTTCAGTCTCCGCCAAAAGAAATCTCTCTCTACCCCTTTCATGGTGGTAGCAATGCCGCGGTGACCCGTAAAAGGTGGACAGTGGCAATCAGTCATAACCTTTTCCCTCAACGGCTGTGTAACGCACAACATAGTCTTTTTCATCAAGTAGCCTTCCCGAAGGGAGTATCCAACTACTGTCTCCCCATCCCATATCCATGTGAAAATATCTGCAAAATTTGTATCTGTGGCACACTGATCGACCATATCCTCGAAGCTCCCATGATGTATCGCAGAAATAGCCAGAACCAACGGTTTCCGAGACAAAGCATCTGCCACCACATTCTTCTGTCCCTGCACATGGACAATCTCGAAGTGGAACTGTGACAAGATGTTCACCCACCGCATCTGCTTTTCCGAAAGCTGCTTCTGTGACAAGAAGTAGCGCAAACTCTGATGGTCTGTAAAGACAGTAAAATCCGCTCCGAGTAGGTAATGCCGCCACTGAGTAAGAGCATGGATAACCGCCAAAAGCTCTTTCTCATAGATCTGTGCTGTCATCTCCGGCCTAGAGAACAAACGGCTCTCGTAAGCTATGACATGGCCTTCTTGCATCAAGACCGCACCCAAACTACGACCACAAGCATCACAATATACTTCAAATGACTTCTGCAAGTCCGGCAAAGTCAAAATAGGTCCCGTAGTCAATTTCTCTTTCAATGTCCGAAAGGCAGTCACCTCTGTGGGTCCCCACGAAAAAGGTACTCCTTTCTGTGTCAAGGTATGTAAAGGGGAAGCAACCTCTGCAAACTTTCGTATGAACCGCCTGTAGTACGAACACAGTCCCAAGAAGCTTCTAACTTCATGGACATTCCTCAAATCGGGCCAATCATGGATAGTCTCTATCTTGGCCGGGTCCATTTGCACTCCTGCTGCTGCTGACACAATGTGTCCCAAAAAGTGTATCTCTGGTAGGAAAAATTCACTTTTCTTTGCATTAATCACTAACGTGTGATCTCGTAATGCCTGAAAGACTTGAAGCAGATGATCTCTGTGTTCTGCCTCATTCTTGGAGAAAACAATGATGTCGTCAAAGAAAGTGCCAACAAATAGCATGTACTCTCGAAAAATCCTGTCCATCATCCGTTTAAATGTCGCAAGAGCATTGGTTAAGCCAAAAGGCATCACCAAAAACTCAAATAACCCAAAAGTCGTCCGAAAAGCTGTCTTGTAGACATCTCCTGGCGCTATCCTGATCTGATGATATCCACTCTTCAAGTCAATCCTGCTAAAGCACGAGGATCCGTGTAACCTGTCGAGTATATCATCGATCCTAGGGATCGGAAATCTGTTCTTGATGGTGATTTCGTTGAGAGTGCTATAATCGATGCACATTCTCCAAGATCCGTCTTTCTTCAAAACCAACAACACTGGAGAGCAATACGGTGAAGTACTAGGCTGGACAAGACCCTTTTCCAAGAGGTCTTTCACTGAGTTCATAATCTTTTCATTCTGTACTCGGCTCACACGATAAGGTGGCCGATTCGGTGGCGTGCTTCCAGATATCAGATCAATGGTATGATCTTCAGGCCCTCTCAAAAGCAATCGGCATGAGCGTGGAGAAAAAATCTTGGCGTTCTTTTCTTCAGGTCAAAACATATTCAACCTTTATCCATCGTTCAGTTCTCCCAAAAGAATGAGTAAGAAAACTGAAGTTCATCAAGTACAATCTCTAAGCCCTTCATTTATCAAAGTCGCTTTCTCGGCCCGGTAGTCAACCACGGCGTAGTTCTTGTGGTACCAAGGGATCCCGAGTAGAACGTCACTCGCGTGCCCTGAACACCCCTGTCATTGCAAACGAAGTTTGCCAATGCTCGGTGTAATGGCAACATCCCATCCGGGTGCCAGTCGAACTACCTCCGCCTGTGGCGTCAGTCTGTCGGGCGTAGTTCCAAATCGAGCGCCAATTCCAAGTGAAAAGAAGTTGGCCTTGGCTCCTTCAAAAGAGCTTCTTGATTCTTCACTTTGCCCCGAAAGCGGCAAAGTTTGTTCTTTCATTCATTAGATTCGGTGCAGGTCCCACGCCATGTGGTACCAGTTCTGCTTTTCTATCTGCCTTTTCTGCCACATTCCTCAGCTGCTCTCGAACTCTCAGACTTGTCGTCGTCTTTATCATTCTGTTCTTTCTGTGCCTTATCAAGGCACTTCGCGGAGATATGTCCATGTTCCCCGCATCCAAAGCACTTCCCCTCTCTGATGAAGCGAGCTCTCTCCTCGGGAGTAAGCTTGGGTCGTGCATCATTTTTCTCGAGGTTGCTCTTTTTCTTTCTACTTTCATTCCCAGAAGTCTGTTCGGCTCGTTGTGTCATGGCCTCATCTGTGGGGTAGGTCAGACTGCCAGAGTGAATGGCAAAGCCCCGCTTCGCATGACTCATCAACTCCTGAATAGAAGCCGACTTCTGTTCCAAGCAGTGATCTCGGATCTCTGTAGGTAGACCCAAGGTAAACCGCTCAATCTGTTCTCTGAATGAGATCTTCTTGAATGAAGAGGCGGGTAGAAAAGAGCTCCAGAATCTTTCACAATAAGCATTGATTGTATCTTTCTTGGTCATCCGAAGATGGTTCCAAGCAACTCGTACATCTAGTTCATATTCTTGCGTCAACCAAGAAGAAATAAAAACCTTTTCAAATTTCAGCCATTTAACTGGCGCACTCTTGTTTAAAAGAAGCGTGGACCACCAAGTACGAGCATTCCCCTTAAGGTAAGAGGTCGCTCTCCGAATCTTGGAGTGCTCTGAATAGCGTCCTCTTGCGAAAGCGATGTCAAACTGCTGTATAAAAGACAAAGCCTTCGAAGCATCTGAGTATCCTGAAAAAGTATCAAACTTGATCGAGTGGCCACCTTCCTTAAACTCTCGGACTTTCTTGCTTTCATCTTCGAGAAAATCATACTGGTTGGCTTTGTAAAAAAAATTCTTCTTGTTCGCATAAAAGTTTCCATCATCGGAATCTGAGCTGTCTGTAGACGAGTCCTCAGTAGAACTGTCAGTCTCTGGGAGAGATGTAGCCTTCTTTGCCTTTTTCTTGCCCTTTCTGAAGCTTTGTTTCTTGCTTCGCTTTTTACCTTTTCTGTCTTCTTCGCTCGAATCCGAGGAGCTAGAAGAACTATCAGAAGAAGAAGAAGAAGAAGAAGAACTGGGTAGGTCTTCAAACTTGATGCGCTTCTTCAATTTCTTTGCCTTGTCGAAAGTCGACTGACGACCCAAATATCCCGGGAAGTCAGTGCCTTTCTTTTGCTTTTTGCCGTGCTTTTTGTCCTTCTTTTGCACGTTGAAAAGCTGAGCATCTGTGCATCAACCACGTTCTCCAGTTCCTTCTCCGTATATTTCTTGGAGGCAGAAGGTTTCTTGAGAGTGGGTTTCGGGAGTGGTGTTGTGGTTCTCTGCCACTTCGTCTGTACCTCTTCCAAAGAGGTCTGGTTCATATATTTTGCCATCTTTGGGTCCTTGGCAAAATTGAGCATCATCTTTGTTGCATCGCCAATCAATTGACGACGCTCCATATCTCTTTGCTCCGCCTGAGTAGGCCGAGGCGGGCCATACTCTCTGTCTGAATCTTCGCTGTGATCCCAACCCGCATCTCCAGATGCAGAGGGAGTCGATTGATCATTGCTTGAAGCCATAGGTGCCGCGGAAAAAAATTTCCGGGATCGGATTTCCCGTAGAAGAGAAATCGGCCGTGCTCTGATACCACTGTAACAGACTTGGACACTCCAAGTCAAGAATCAACCGCGACAGCACCAAATAACCACTTCAAAACAATTCACAGATCACAATAGATTTGCACTGGCCCGACGGAGTTCCGTGCCTAGAGATATTGGCCCCAAAGACTGGCGCCCCTTTCGGTATTTCTTTTTATATTAATCAATCATCAAAGTACAAGAGAGCGGTTAGGGTTTCACTCTCAGACTCTGCGTCCAGATGCTCTGAGAAGTGAGGCCCTCACCACTAATTTAAAGGTTACAAGGGATGCCCAAAAGCAGAGCCCCAAAAGCTTCAAATCAAAAGCAATTTGCTCTCTCTCTCTCACAGAGAGTCAAAACATGAAAGCAAAAGCATTCTCTCTCTCTTTCTCATTTAAGTAGAGAAAAAGCGAAATTTGCGTCGCTCATCATTTTCCAAAATTTTTATATATTTTTTTTATTTTTATAATAATCCGCCTCCGCGATTTCCGAAAATTAGGGTTTCTGGCAGAAATTAGGGTTTGCAGGAATTTTAGGGTTTCTGGCAGAAATTAGGGTTTCTGCTGTCCGCCACGTCATCACTTTGTGACACAACAACTCAAGGTAGTCTGTGAAGAAGTCTTCGTCAACCCACATTGTTTCGTGGGTTCCTCGATCCTTGAACTTGAAGAAGTACTGTCGTGCTTGTTTCTTTGAGTCATGGCGAAACTGCTCTGGCTTTCAAAGTTACACGGAACGAGAACGGGGGCCTCCTGAATGTTTTCGGAACGGGGGCCTCCTGAAAAAGCGGAATAGTAAGCTTAAAATATGCTTAAATTACGTTGGATTTAATCTATATGCTAGTAGAGAGCCATACCCACCCATTAGTCCAAGTAGAATCCTATTAGGCATGCTTTGCAATGATTCTTCAGTTTTAAGGCTTACACGGTGCACGCGATTGCGCACTACTCACAATACATAAATTGGATTATCCTTTACAAAAGCATCTTGATTCTTCAAAGAAAGAACATTAACTCAAAGTTGAATAGAGTCTAGACTCCACACAAAAGCTTGGAGCAAAAAGATGATAGACTATAAAGATGGCTTACAAGGCCAGCCAAGGCGCCACAAAAAGACAAGCAGAGGCTAGAGTGCTAAATAACAATTGTAAGAGTTACTAGGTGACATGTCAAGACTTGAGCATTCATGTGGTAGTGCAATACAAAAAGGGGGCAAAGCCGGCAGCCACAAAGGAAACAAATTTAAAAACCAATGAGCAATGAGTCATGACTCATGCCTGATATTCACCTCTCGATATGGGCAGAAGAGCATCCCACCTCCCAATCTGTAGTGTAGTCCTGGATGTCGTGAATATCATTCCATCCTCCTGCATAGGCTCATCCTCATACGTAGATCCTCCGGTCTCTCCAAGCACCTCTGCCTCTACCTCCATCTCCCACTGTAGAAAAGAATCTGTCACTTTGGATGCTGACTTGCAAAGCATTCTTAAGTTTGCACTGACAAAACAAGGTCATTAGATTTCTCCACTCCAAGTCGGTTTCTCTTTCTAGATGCAATGTGGCTATATACACTCCACAATTGCTCCAAGCAAGAGGAGCTAACCGCTTGTCTGAGTATGCGGACAACAAGTCGTTGAAGATCGAGACCATTTGAACCATTTTCTCTAGAAGACGGAGGAAATTGGTGCGATCAATGTGGGCATCGGTTGTCCCAAATGATCTTCGCATATCTCTGTAAAATGCAAGCTGATTCTTGATTTTGCGCTGCATGCCACGATCAGGGTGAAGCTTCTTCAAGATGGTGTTCCAATGTGTGTTAACCTCCTAATCATGCTCCTACCCTGCACCCTAGAACTCTGGGTTCAACACAAAAGCTGCACCATCTATAGGCATTCCACCTGCTACTGCAAAGGTCTTTGATTTCTTTGAGCCTATCCGGGTCCTTCTCCCGCTCAAAATGATGCGAAACACAAAATTACAGCCTGCTGTGTTTTTCCGCAGGTTTAGGGTTTCGCACCTAAACTGCAAGGTAATGCCAGGGGAGCCTGGGGAAACGAGTCTTTGGGGCCAACAGGGTTTGTTGTCTGCTTGGAAGCATTCTAGTTTCCAAGCCGTTGTTTGTTTGAAGTGCAATTCCCAGTCACAAGTTTATTCGTGAAGTTCCTTTGTGCCGTAAAGTTCAAGTAATGTTAATCAAAGTTAAACAGTGTAAAGATCGGGTGAGAGCTAAAGTGTACCGTCCTACAGGCCGGTTTCAATAATGATGGTAGTGAGTGTGAGTAATGTAAGGATACAAAGTGTGTAGCTTGGCTTCTTTTATAGACTAGAGGGAGAGCATCTGATGACATAATCAGTGATGTCAAAGTGTAGGTCTTCTAAACTAGAGAGAGTTCTCACTTGTGGTGGTGTGGTTTGTCACACACCTCTCCTCGTTTGCAGCTTGGTGCTGGCTCCAGAGTTACCCGGAACGCGGAACGGGAACGGCGACGGGGGAACGGGAATGGGCCCGGAACGGGGGAACGGGAATGGGCCCGGAACGGGAACGGCGCGGAACGGCAGGCTAAAAAAACACCCAAATATTAATTTTTTTAGCGTTATGTGTTTGAATACAAGTAGTATTAGAGTCCTTTGACTCTAATACCCACAAAAAACACGATTCGAAGACCATTTAACCTTATTATGACTTGATTGGGATGTGAGGCGCCCAGAGTACATAGCCAGATGAACAACATAGCCAGATGAACAACAATGAGCAAACACAATGCCCATAGTACATACACAATGCTCTCAAATAATTGCAAGAGTAGTAGTCAGAGATAACACTTTGGAATTAATTATGGCTAACATAGTAACAAGCCTCAAGGGCCGCCAGCGGCCAAGGTGCTACAAAAAAACCAAAGGGGGGCAAAGTTTAAACGAGACTTCAGTGACCACAATACCAAAAGACTGAAGGTGACAAATACCATAAAGATGCTAGTAGCTACAAATGGCAAAGAGGGCAAGGCTCAAGCAGCCATACAAAAAGGTGGATAAATGGCAAAGACTCAAGACTCAAGAGCCACTAGCCTGAGAGGCCTCCCAATCCGTAGTAGCCGGCTGTAAATCATGCACATCCTCCCATTCCTCATCATCGAGGTCTAGGTCCGGCTCGATCTCAGCCACAGATGAAGTACCTGGTGTTGGTGGATGTGCATCTCCACCCGCCTGAGAAGCCTCTTGCTCCATCTTCCACTGTGTAAAAGGATCTGTCTGTTTGTCTGTACTCTTGCAAAGCATTTTCAAATTTGCGCTGACGAAGACAAGATCATTAGCCTTCTCCACTCCAAGCCGATTCCTCTTCTTGGAAGCAATGTGGCTAAAGGTACTCCACAATTGCTCCAAGCATGAGGTACTAACTGACTGGCTGAGAATACGGATCGCCAATCTCTGAAGCTCAGGGCCATCATAGCCATAGTCCTCCCACCAAAGCACTGAACCTATTTTCCTGCGATCAATCTGAGCATCTGGACTGCCAAATGACCCTCGCATCTCTCTGTACTGTCTCAGCTGATCTCTGACAATGCGTCGCCCATCTCTGTCTAGAACCATCTTGTTTAAGATCTCTGTAAATTGGTTCATGACTTCCCTATCTGTCTCTTGCCCTGCACCTTGGAACTCTGGATCCACCATGTACGCTGCCCCGTGTAAAGGAGAGGCATATGAATTCCACCTCGAGCTGCAAAGCGCATGGATCTCCTCATATCGCTCTGCGTTCGGCTCAAGCTGTGCAAGCTGCTCAATCATGCGGTCCATTGCCTCATAAATCTTGCCAATGCAAGGATCCATGCCATCCAGAACTCGAAGCAAATGAACCACCGGTTTTACCTGTGCATCTAGACTCTTGAGCTCCTTCTAGAACTCAAGATCCTCTGCCTTATCCTTGCACAAAATCCCTGCAACTGTCTTTGCATAGGGGGAGGTGGTGAACTCATCACTGATGAAGACCTGTCGGACCGCATTTTGACATTCAGACAGCCTGCGTACAAGAAGAAAGTTGAATGCGAAGCGGGTATCTGAATACTTTAGAAGCACTTTGCCGCCCGACCTCTTGAGGTACTCACTCCGAACCAAGTTGTGATTGTTGATGACAGTAACCATCTTCACTGCATCAGCAATGACTGGAGCAATCCAGTCTAGCTTGCCGATGTCTTTCAGAAGGTTGTTCAAGCAGTGTGCCATGCAAAAGCACACTGTCACATGCGGATAGTGGCCCTCTATGATAGCTGCTGCTGCCCTGTTTGATGCCTCCCCATCTGTGACAAAGGCCACCACGTGTTGCTCACCGATGGTTTCTATGGCCGCTGTCCACTCTGCAGAGAGGGCATCGGCGGACTTGCCACTCTCAGTGGCATTATGAGAGTGCACAAAGTACATCTCTCCACTGGAGTATGCGACGAGACCATGGATAGATCTCTTCCTTGTATCGCTCCACCCGTCAGCAATGAGGGAAACGCCATGTTTTGCCCAAAGACGCTGACTGTTGAGGGTTGCTTGCTCCACGATAGCCTTCTCTCGATCGAGCAAGGTGGTTCGGAGAGCCTCTGAAGATGGCGGCACATAGCCGGTGCCATACTCTCCTATCTGTTGCACCATGACTTTCCAATACTCCGACCTATTTCGATCAAACATAGAAGAGGTTAGTATCAAAAAAGTGGAAACGACGATAACGGAAGAAATGAGAGAGAAGATTGATGAATCATAAAACAATGTACATACCTCGCTGCGACAAATGGGATATGGTCGTGATAGAAGAATCGGGCCACGGCCGCATCCACCTCTTCTTTCTTCTTTGGGTCCCAAGAGGTGGTAAGGGTCTTTTGGCGACGAATTGGACCTTTTGAAGATGCACCAACACCTACACCGGGTAGAGAGGAAGAAGGGAAAATGAGGGTCTTTGGATCAATACCTTTGCGTGCCGGCTTGGCTTTATGGTTGAATTGCCGATCCTTTTCCTCGAGCTCCTTCCTCTTCTCGATGGTTACGTTGGCACAAAATTTCACCTCATGTCCCGGCACTCGAAGAAAGTGTGCCCTCACTTTGTCATGCCCCCCTTTCCGCGTGTAAGAGCATAGCTTGCATCCCCATGCACGAGAACCTCCCGCCGTCGACAAGGTGCCCTCCGAGGTCACTTCATCCCACCACGACCATTCCTTCGCCTTTTGAGTGTTGCCCGCATGAACGGAGGGGGTTGAACGAGAAGAAGAGGCCATGGATGATGGATTATCCGTGAAAGAGAGAGCTTGATCTTGAACTTTGAGAGAGAGAGAGAGGGATTGAGAGAGAGAGGCTTGCCGCTTGATTCCGTGAGAGCTTGAGCCTTGAGCCTTGAAAGTTGAGGGTTAGAACTTAGAAGTTAGCCCAAGAGAGAGAGAGGTGAGAGCTTGAGGCTTGAGGCATGCCGCGGCGCCACACTATGGCTTGAGAGTTGAGAGCAAGCTAGGGAGAATGAGCTTGGCTTGAGAGTTGAGAGCAAGGCTCAAGCAAGGGAGAATGGGCCTTGAGGCTTGATGAGTGTGTGAAGAATGGGGGAGGAGGGGGGCATTATATACTTTTTTGACTGCTGAAAATGGCCGTTGGCTGCCTAACAGTCATTTTTTTCAATTTCAAAAACTGCCGTTTCTGGTCGTTGAGGCCGTTCCGGTCCGTTCCGTCCCGTTCCAGCCCGTTCCGGTTGTCCCGTTCCGGTGTCAGTTTCCAGCCGGAACGCCGTTCCGTTCCGACGCGTTCCAGAAAATCCCAGCCGGCCGGAACGCCGTTCCGGCGTTCCAAGGCCCGAAATGTCCGTTCCCTGGTAACTATGGCTGGCTCTCCAAAAATGCTAGGGCTGCCTCCCTCCGGTGCTGGCCTCTGCATACTGCCCCTAGGGCACGTGGGGGGCTGAACTGCAATGCCTCAAGGTGCTCCCCTGGATGCCTATATATAGGCCCCTCTTGGCTAATGCCGACACCCCATGACCCAAACATACCCTAAGACTTGTAGGGAGCTACAAGGCCACGGAAGTGAGTTAAAACCGTAGGCTAGACATGGCTAAATTATCCAGCACTCGGAAAGCTGCCTCAGAATGGTCGGGCACAATCACAAAATAGCCCCAACTCCCTAACACCTATCCCTGGGAGATACCGGCACCGATTGCAGGAATCCAGAGAGACGCTGTGACGGGTTTTAGGGTTAGTGTTTTTGGGTGCATCGATCCAATGCATGAGAAGGTTTTAACTTATGGTTCCCTTCGAGGGGCCTAAACTAATTAAAGGAAGAAGCAGAAGAAGAAAATTAAAATTACTGTTACCATATACATGTGGTAGTGATGTGTGTGAACACACTAGGACCACCGGGGCATTTTTGCCCTCTTTAGGAGGTTTTTTCCCCCGTGCATTGTATATACGCCCATCACTCTAGGGCTATCTATCATTCTATTGCACACTAAGTAACACACTCTCTATTGTGTGCCTTGAGCTTCCTTCGTCTTCTCCAAGCTGTGTGTGTTTCTCTGCAACCCTAATTCCAACAATTGGTATCAGAGCAGTTCACGTACTCCCGGGCTTAGTCGCCAGCTGCTCCAGCACATGCCTGCTCACTTTCTCCAATTTCAGTGAGCTTTGCCGAGCGTTCGCAGGTCGACGAAAATTTTGGGGGGGCTCGAGGAGCTCGGTCTGCTTAGAATTTTGATTTGGGCTCATTTCGGCCTCCATTTCCACTACAGGCAGTACTGCACAGTCTATTTCGTCATTTTGTGCAGAATTTCTGTCAGTGCCGTTTTTTGCATAACAGGTCCTTATAGTCTTCTACGGTTTGTGCTATATAGCACAGGTTGTTCCCGCTCCGTTTCTCCTATTTTCGGGGAGTTTTCACATCAGGTGCAGCATTTACCATGGTTGACAACAACAACACAGATGTGTTCAAGATGTTTGCTGCTGAGGACAGGTTGGATGGGGACAACTACCCTATGTGGGCTTATATGATGCAACATGTTCTTGTGTCAAAGGGTGTCTGGAACATTGTGCAGGGCATTGATGTACGTCCTGGTTCTTAGAATATAGGCGATGTTGAGGATGTTGCAGGTCTTGCTGCAAGGATTGCAGCTGTTAGAGTTGTTTTGCCTACGGCAGAACAAGCTCGTTGGGATGTTAAGGATGCGCAGGCTCATGCCTTGATTGCGTTGTCTGTGAAGCGCACCATTGTTCTCACATCCGTTCAGCAAAATTTGCAAAACAGGCTTGGGATATTTTAGCAGGTCTTTATGCAAGCCACAATGAGGCTAAAATTGCTTTGCTGCGTAAAGAGCTGGAGTCAAAGATTATGCATGAGGAAGATGATATGGACACTTTCCTTGCTAGTATCAAGGATATCAATGAGCAGCTTATTTCTGCAGGTGAAATCATTTCAAACAGTTCCTTGTGCAGACTGTTCTTGATGCCTTACCAGATTCCTACCAGACTTTTGCTAGTACTTGGAGACTGATGACCCAAGGAAATCCTGAAGTTGTCAAGTTTGATGCATTATGCACATTGCTGTTGCAAGAGTCACTTTCTAGAAAAAACAGGACTAGGCAGCGTGCAGTTGAACAGGCTTTTATTGCTTCTCAAAGAAAGGGTGGTAACAGTAATGCAGCCACTTCTTACGGTTCTGCTGGGAGTGGCAAAAATTCTGTTCCTAATGCTTCTGCTGGCGGTACTTCGTCTGGCAATTCTGGTGATAAGGGCAAAAAGAAGATGCGTTGCCATTATTGTAAAGCCAATGATCACTTGATCAAGTCGTGTCCTAAGTTGAAGGCCAAAGAGACTAAGAAGAAAGAGAGTGGTTCCACTGCAAATGCTGGTTCCACTACAAATGCAGCCATTGTTGAGTCTTCTGTGAAAGGAGACTGTGTTGCTGATGTTGATGCAGAATGGGCTTTTAGCACAGAGTGCACTTACAATCCTGCTGTCCATGATGCATGCTTGTCAGTTGTTGCAGATTCACATGTGTGGTATTTCGACAGTGGTGCTACAAAGCACATTACCTCACATCGTGAATTGTTTACCTCTCTTGAGTCTGTTCCTCATGGGAATTCAGTCACTTGTGCCAACAACGCCTCTTATTCAGTTCAGGGAGTTGGAAAGATTGTGCCCACTACTGCTAATGGCAGCTCCTTCACACTTGTTGATGCACTTTATGTACTTGGGATCAAGAAGAATCTCTTGTCTGTATCCGCACTTGCTAGGCTTGGATTTGTAGTCAAATTTGTGGATGACAGATGTACAGTTCATGATCTCAGTTTTGGTGATGAAATTGTTGCATCTGGGCTTTTGTGCCGTGGGCTGTGTAAGCTTACTTTGTATGACAAGTGTGGACAAAATTTTGCAAATGCTGTTGCAGATTCAAGGGCTATTTCAGATGCAAAACTTTGGCATGCACGTTTTGGTCATCTGAATTTTGCCAGTTTGCTGCGTTTGCAGAAATCTGATATGGTTGCTTCTTTGCCACCTCTTGAAGCACCTGTCAAACATGTTTGTGAAGGCTATATTTTGGGTAAGATGTAGCGTTCTAAGTTTCCAAAGGATGGTTCAGTTCGGGCCACATGCAGGTTGCAGCTTGTGCATAGTGATGTTTGTGGGCCCATGCAAACTCCGTCCTTGGGCAATTACTTGTACTTTGTGACTTTCATTGATGATTACTCCAGGCATGCATGGGTATTTCCGCTTAAAGCGAAGTCCGAAGATTTTATGTGCTTCAAACAATTTCTGGCTATGGTTGAAAATGTCTCGAAATCTACTATGGACACCCTCTGTTCTGATCGAAGGGGGGAGTATATGTCTCATAAATTTAATGCATTTCTGGCTAGTCGTGGGATAAAACACCAATGTACAGTGCCTTATACACCTCAACAAAATGGTGTTGCTGAGAGGAAAAACAGGTCACTGACGGAAATGGCACGATGTATGGTCAAAAGTCAAGCTTTGCCGCATTCTTTTTGGCTTGAGGCCATTATGTGTGCCACTTATGTACTTAACAGGTGTCCTACGAAAGCTTTGCAGTCTATTACTCCATATGATGCATGGCATGATAGAAAGCCTTCTTTTGAGCACACGCGTGTTTTTGGGTGTTTGGCATATGCTTTGGTGCCACAAGTGCAGTGCAGAAAATTGGATGATAAGGCTGTCAAATGTATTTTTGTTGGTTATAGTGCAGAAAGCAAAGGTTACAGGTTGTATCATCCGCAAACAAAACGTATTCTGGTTTCACGGGATGTAGTGTTTGTGGAAGATTCTGTTCAGCCCTTGTTGTAGTGTACTAGAGACAGTAATGTAAGCTCACAGGACATTTATGACACTTTGTTGCCTCTTTTCAGTGGTGGAAATACGAATGTAAGTTCCAATGAGGCAAATGTACAACCTATGGGGGTTTCTGAAAATGTTCTAGATCAGCCTATTACTGATGCAGATGTACATGATGTACTTGATGAGGAAAATGCTGAAAATGAGCAGGCTAGAGGTATGCCAAAATGGCTAGTGCACACTTTGCGTGACAGTAAATTGGATGCACCTTTGTCTAGTCGTACTCGTTCAGGCTCTCGCCATGCATCTTATGCATCAGATTGTTATGCTTTGGCTGTGTCTATCTTACATGATGTTGAGGAGCCTCTGACTTTTGATGAAGCACAAAATTCAGAAAATTGGATGGCTGCCATGCAATCAGAATATGATGCACTTATAGAAAATGACACATGGACTTTATGTGATCTGCCTCCTGGCAAAAAGGCCATTGGTACGAAGTGTGTTTACAAGTTGAAACGCAAGCCGGATGGTGAGATCGATCGCCATAAGGCTCGACTTGTTGCAAAGGGTTATGCACAGCAAAAAGGCATAGATTATGAAGAGACTTTTGCTCCCACTTGTCGTATGACTACTGTGCGTTTTCTATGTGCATTGGTAGCTCATTTTGGTCGGGATGTACATCAATCAGACATTGTTAGTGCTTTCTTGAATGGTGACATATTTGAGGAAGTTTATGTAACTCAGCCTCGTGGTTTTGTCATAAAAGGACAAGAGGACAGAGTGTGCAGATGTAAGAAGGCTTTGTATGGGTTGAAGCAATCTCCTCGTGCTTGGTATGAGAAAGCTGACACTCATTTGGTCAAACAATGCTTTCGTAACAGTCCAACAGAAAGCACATTGTATGTAAAGCGTGAGGGTGATGTACTTCTCATTGTGGTTCTTTATGTTGATGATTTGCTGATCACTGGACCAAATGAGAGACATATTGCTGAATTTAAGGCTGATTTGAATGCTACTTTCAAGATGAAAGATTTGGGGCTGTTGCATCATTACTTGGGTATACAGTTTAAGCAGTGTGATGGTGGTATTGCCTTGTGTCAAAAAAGTTACATAGAGACATTGCTATGTACTTTTGGACTTAAGGATTGCAAACCTATTGCCACTCCTATGGAAACAGGTTTGAAGTTAAGTCTACATGATGCTGGCGATCCTGCTGATGTCACTCTTTACCAAACTGCTGTTGGTTGCCTCATTTATGTATGCAACACGAGGCCGGATATTCAGTTTGCAGTCTCACAGGTCAGCAGATTTATGCATAGCCCAGGGTCTAAGCATTGGCAGGCTGTCAAGAGGATTTTCCGCTACCTTAGTGGCACTTTACATCTTGGCTTGTTTTATCCCAAGGGGGGATCATTGCCGCCAGACTTACATGCTTTTTCGGACTCAGATTGGGCTGGTTGTTTTGACACGCGAGTGTCCACAAGTGGTTTTTGTTTCATGCTTGGCAGTTCATGTATATCATGGTTGAGCAAGAAGCAACCTACTGTGGCCACTTCGAGTTGTGAGGCTGAGTACAGGGCAGTCTTCACAGCTACGGTTGAGTGTGTATGGCTCAGACGCCTTATGTCTGATTTGGGTGTTGGATAGGACATTGCCAACACTATCTACACTGACAGTCAGAGCGCATTGGCAGTTGCGAGGAACCCGGTTTTTCATGCTCGCACAAAGCACATTGAGGTGCATTACCACTATGTCAGGGAGAGGCTCTCAGCAGGAGAGATCAGCTTGGCTTATGTGCCAACACAGGACAACCTTGCAGATCTTTTCACAAAGGCATTTTCTCGTGAGAAACTTGAAGCTTTCCGCAAAGCTTTGGGCTTACTCCCCTTTGTGGACTGATCTTGTCCTCAGGGCATGGCACTTCCCTATACTCTATGTGCCAGCTCTCGTTCACCGCATCACTCCAGGGGGGATTTGGTACCATATACATGTGGTAGTGATGTGTGTGAACACACTAGGACCGCCGGGGCATTTTTTCCCTCTTTAGGAGGTTTTTTCCCCCGTGCATTGTATATACGCCCATCACTCTAGGGCTATCTATCATTCTATTGCACACTAAGTAACACACTCTCTATTGTGTGCCTTGAGCTTCCTTCGTCTTCTCCAAGCTGTGTGTGTTTCTTTGCAACCCTAATTCCAACAATTACCCAACTTACAAAGTCTATGAGGGGACTAAACCTGAAAGAAAGTAACCCTAGAAGATTCAAAAACTTAAAAACTGCTGGTAGGCAAGCTATACGGATGCTTTCATGATTTGTGCTGACAGGATTTGTGCTATACGGATGCTTTCATGATTTGTGCAGATGCTTGTGGATTCTCATGCTTTTAGGACGATAGCTTTTGGGGCGCTACTTTTAGCATCCCATGTACTCCTTATAAGTGCCTCTAGGGCGATTCTTTCAGGCATCTGCATGCAGATCTAGAAGATTTGGACCCAACTTGGAGATCTTTACTAAAGAAATATTGAAAGGGGCGCCAGTCTTTAGGGCCAATGCGTCTTGGCCCAGAACTCCGCCGCGCAATGTTGTCTTCTCTCTCTTTTAGTCAAGTGTTTTTAAAGTACTAAAGTGTTGCCAAGTGTCTAGATTACAGTTATTTCTATGTTTTGGTCCGATCACTCGTTGGAAATGATTACAAACGCCATAACTCTAACAACCTTCCTTGTAGAGGTGTGAACAGTGTTGTTGTAAGCAAACTCCAACAAAGGCAAGTATTTTTCCCACTAAGTAAGACTTCAACAAGTCCAAAACCACTGACTTTTGGTTATCTCCAACTGGCCATCTGTCTATGGATGAAATGACGACGAGAATTTAAGCTGAGTGCCTTTATTCTCCCACACTGCTCTCCAAAACAAACTCGGGTCTCTATCTGACATTATAGAAGTATGCATGCCATGTAATCTAAAAATCTGCATGACAAATAGTTTAACCAAGTTGTCGGCTTTCATCGTCTTCTTTACCAGTACAAAGTGAGCTTGCTTGCAAAATTTGTCGATTATGGTCCGAATACCCTCATGCCCGCTTTGAGTCTTCTGAAGATAGAAAATGAAGTCCATTGCTATATTGTCCCAAGGTCGATCTAGAATAGGTAAACGCTATAGCAGTCTCGCCGATTTGTGCGTGTCAAACTTTACATTCTGACACACTTAACAAGTGCACACAAACTTGTCCACATCCTTCTTGAGCTGAGCTTGTAGAAACACTTTTCAATCTCTTTCAAGTGATCCGTGATGCCTCAATGCCTAACAAAAGGACGAATGTGACACTTTGTCAACACCTTTTGCCTCAATCCACGTGTCATACACATGGTTTTTCGCATCAAATAACCTTGGTTGAGAGAATATCCTGCAACTAGCTCCCCACTCTGTACCTTGTAAAGGATGTTTGCAAAGCTGTATTTGAAGCATACTGCTCCAGTATTTCCTCAAGGTTTTGATGATGTACTGCCGTGATTGTGGATATCCGTGGCTTGCGAGACAATGCATTTGCCACTAAGTTCTTCTTTTGCATGACGTTAACAGTCTAGGAATGGAACTACGAGAAAATGTTCGCCCATCTCATCTGCTTATTTGAAAGCTGATTTTGGGACAAGAAATACTTCAAACTCTGATGATCCGTAATCACCATGAAATTTTCTCCATGTAAGTAATATTTCCACTAAGTCAGAGCGTGTATCACTGTCAACAGCTCCTCGTCGTAAATCTGTGCAACCTTCTTTGGTCTAAAAAACATACGACCCTCATAAGCTATGACATGGCCCTCTTGCATTATGAATGCATCTAGATTTCTTATCACAAGCATCACAATAAACCTCAAAGCTATATCTGTAAATCTTGTAAAAGCAAAATAGATAGTAGTCAAATTTTCCTTGAGCTTCTGAAAATGTTGCAATCTGTGAAGGTTCCAAGTGAATGGAACACTCTTTTAAGACAGGGTATGCAAAGGCGAAGCAATCTCTGTAAACATTCTAATGAACCGCCGTAATACGAGGACAAGCCCAAAAAGCTTCGAACTTCATGCACATTCTTCAGTCTGGCCGATTCAGCAAAACCAAAACTTGCGGTAACCCATTTCTAGTGCGAGTAGGGGTTGATGGAGCAGGAAGGAAGAGTAAAGCCTGAAAGAATCTGCAAACACAGGAATTCGAAAGTGGTGGTTAGGTCGAAGGGAGAGTAGCTGAGAATTGGAGCGTATACAGCGAAGCCGAATTGGTAGAGCTAGCAAGGGGGAAGAATCCCCAACTCCAAGAGGCTGGGATCACAAGCTCTGGAAGAGAGACAACGCTGGCGAAGAGGATTGTAGGATAAGCCAAGGAGATGTCGTGCATTAAAAAACGCTTGTCAAGAGTTTAACTATAAAGAACGATAGAGCCTTTAGAAGACGTGTTTAAAAAAACGCTAAGAGAGTTTTTGAAATGCTACCATCAATAGAAAACGTTAGTGTGCAGATAGCTTCAGAAGCAAGAGAGCATTGAGTAGAGGAAGGACACTAGAGCACAAAGAGAGCGATGGTTGATCTCGTGAGTGTGCCTAGAGGCTCGAGACCATGTTGGAGTGTGCAATGAGAGAGAGAGAGAGAGAGAGAGAGAGAGAGAGAGAGAGAGAGAGAGAGAGAGAGAGAGAGAGAGAGAGAGAGAGAGAGAGAGAGAGAGAGAGAGAGAGAGAGAGAGAGAGAGAGAGAGAGAGAGAGAGGAGAGAGAGAGAGAGAGAGAGAGAGAGAGAGAGAGAGAGAGAGAGAGAGAGAGAGAGAGAGAGAGAGAGAGAGAGAGAGAGGGGCAAGCCCAATAACTTCAGATAGCAAAGCCCGACAACTCCAAATGGCAAACCCCGATAATGATACGAGATAAAGGACAAAGATCCCCCTAGGCCAAATAAATAGTGAGCCAGGGTATCGTCGGGCAAATTTGTTTGTCAAATACCACGACCAAAAATAAAACCCTCATCCTAAAAATAATAAAATGGCCAAAGCAAGTCTGACACAGGTAAAGTGCCGGTGCAAACCCTAAGTGTGCATGAAATTCCCATCGAGCAAGTGTACATGTGGCCAAAGGGAACGGGGGATTAGCAGCATGTAAGCAGGGCTTTGAAAAAGCAAGGTGAACATAATACTCTAATAGGTAATATGGCCAATCATTCCACAATCAAAGAATCTTCCTTACAATGTTCAGTCATCTGATGAGGAATAGTGGGTCGGCGAAGAGTAGTCCCGAGACCCGGTTGTAGTGGGATATGGTGGAGGTGCTCTTGAAGAGTTGTTCTATCGATGTGGTTGTTGTCACGTGCACATCTAACCCTATGTGCATGTGGACAAGCTATTTCCTAGTTCTAGGGTTTAGGTTAGCCTAGGAAGTGTTATGGCACCTTAAAGAGCTTGTACGCAGGACGTGCATGTCCAGGCACTTAGAGTAGCTACATACCCTCTGATTGCACAACCATTAGCACGTAGCATGAGCATCAATACCCAACATGATCACTGCATAGTAGAGGTCATCGGCCGAACGTGTGAACCACCCCTTATAGGTCATTATTTAAAAAGTGACATTTTTACAATAAAAACCAAATCGTGGGAATTTCTAGCTGCTTGCTCGACCCAGTTTTTAATCCCTATATAAGCAGCCCTAGCGCTTGCAGATTGGGGCAGAGGAGCAGTATAGATCACAGAGCCTCAGAGCCTCTCAAGCAGCAGCATCCCTTAGCGTTTTCAGCATCCCTAGCGGTTTCAACCATCAGCAACCTCAGCGTCTTTGCATCAGTAGATTAGCCCTTCGCCTTGTCGTAACCACCCACTTTCCTGTAGCAGATCCTCGCCGGAAAGTCAGCCATCGCAATAGATTCAGCCAGCGTTTTCAGATTTCAGCATTCAGCGTTTTTTCGTCGATATCATCGTCATCGTCGTCGTCAGAATTCAGCCCAAGTCCAGCGATCCATCAAATCAGCCCTAGCGTCAGCGGTTTTCAGCCCTTGGCACGCGTCGTCATCGTCGTCACGATCATTGTCGTCAAGTCACCACAATGGTCGTCGTCGTCAGCATCGTCGTCGTCGTCATTCACATAGTACCTCAAGCACCCTAAGCATCTCAAGCGTTCACATCATCTCAGCATCATAGATCCATGTACCAGATTTGTGCAATCTAAAGCAAATACCTCTGTAGCAATAGAGAGGGGGGGCCCTTGGAGGGGGGTTTGGGACCCCATCTGGTGTTGTTCTTCTCTCTCTCTCTCTCTCTCTCTCTCATTCTCAACACTTCCACAATTAGTAGCATTCTCTCTCTTGTTTTGGTTATTGCGCACACTCTCTCAAGAAGTAGCGGAAGGCTCTCCCTTCCGTAAGTAAAAGGAACCTTGGATAAAACTCTGAGCACTCATTCTAAGCATTACCATCATTCGCTTTTGCTGCACATTACATTGGTATCAGAGCTCTTTGGTAGTGTTCGGTATCACTAAAGGAAAGAATCACAAAGAACCACATAAATTTTTTTGCTTGTTGCGGTCGCACGTAACCCAAGTTCACTTGGGCGTGTCGATTCCTAATCGTCTTTTTGAAGAGTGGCAGGTAACCCAAGAGAGTAGGGCTTGTCCAGCCTCTCGTGGTTCCTCTTTTCACTCATTGAGAGCAGACCGTGCACTTAGCGGCCGGCCAATCGACGTGGGGGGAAAAAGCAACCTTGGTGTGAGCGCAAGGCCGCCAAGGGGTGCGCCTGTGGAAAGGAGTTGAGATTGGGTAAGAGAAAAGCGTTCTTAAACATCGATTGCAAGCTAAGTACCCAAGTACCTCAAGAACACAAATACCCAAGAACCCAAGTACCCAAGATCTCAGTGTAAGGTCATCACCAAAAGCGGAATGGATACTTTGCGTGAAGGTGATGAGAGTGGAATTTGAGAAGGAGGAGATGCTTGTCACAAAGTGATGACGTGGCTGCCCGAGAGGAAACCCTAACCCTGACTGCTGCTGAAAACCCTAACAAACCCTAAAATCTGCCACAGTAGAAACCCTAACCCTAACCCTAACCCTAGGGCAACAGGGCAGAATCCCGGAAAAAGTGCTGACATGATGACGTGGCATCATACGGCAGATTTCCGAAAATTCCGGCAGGTTTGCTTTTTGCTCTACGCAATTCAGAAAGAGAGAGGGAGAGAACTTCTTTGCTTTATTTTAATTGGACAAGCTCAAGAGAGCTTCTGAGAGGAAAAGAGCCTTTGCTTTTATTTTTAGGCTTTTGATTTGAAGCTTTTCGGGGCACTGTTTTTGGCATCCCTTGTAAATTAAATATGTGGTTTGGGCTCCCACTCTCTAGAGCATCTAGACGGAGATTTTGAGAGTGAGACCCAAACCACTCTTGTACTTTGAACTGATTAATACAAAAAGAAATACTGAAAGGGCCGCCAGTCTTTGGGGCCAATCTCTCTAGGCACGGAACTCCTCCGGGCCAGTGCAAATCTACTGTGAAGTGTTTTGAAGTGGTTTTTTAGTGCTGTCGTGATTGATTCTTGACTTGGAGTGTCCAAGTCTGCAGCGGTATCAGATCACGGCTGATTTCTCTTCTACGGGAAATCCGATCCCAATTTTTTTTTCTGTGGCACCTATGGCTTCACGCAAGGATCAGCCGACTCCCTTTGCATCCGAAGATTTGATTCGAGCAAAGAGACAGAAAAGGTAAAAAGCGAAGCAAGAAACAACGCTTCGGAAAGGGCAAGAAAAAGGCAAAGAAGTCTAAATCTCGCCCAGTGAGTGAGAGTTCTACAGAGGACTCGTCTACAGATAGTTCAGACTCTGACGACGGCAACTTTTATGCGAACAAGAAGAATTTTTATAAAGCCAATCAGTATGACTTTCTGGAAGATAAAAGCAAGAAAATCCAAGAGTTTAAGGAAGGTGGACAGTCGATCAAATTTGACACTTTTTCAGGATATAAAGATGCTTCGAAGGCTTGTCTTTTATACAACAGTTTGACATCGCTTTCGTTGGAGGACGCTACTCAGAGCACTCCAAGATTCGGAGAGTTACCTCTTATTTTAAGAGGAATGCTCGAACTTGGTGGTCCACACTTTTTTTAAACAAGACTGCACAATTTAAATGGCTGAAATTTAAGAAGCTTTTTATTTCTTCTTGGTTGTCTCAAGAGTATGAACGCGATATACGAGCTGCTTGGAACCATCTTCGGATGACCAAGAGAGATATAGTGGATGTTTTTTGTGAGAGATTCTGGAGCTCTTTTCTACCCGCCTCTTCATTCAAGAAGATCTCGTTCAGAGAACAGATTGAGCGGTTTACCTTGGGTCTACCTACAGAGATCCGAGATCACTGCTTGGAACAGAAGTCAGCTTCTATTCAGGAGTTGATGAGTCATGCGAAACGGGGCTTTGCCATTCACTCTGGCAGTCTGACCTACCCCACCGATGAGGTCATGACACAACGAGCCGAACAGACTTCATCGAATGAAAGTAGAAAGAGAAAGAGCAACCCAGAAAAGAAGGATGCACGACTCAAGCTTACTCCTGAGGAGAGAGCTCGCTTCATCAGGGAGGGGAAGTGCTTTGGATGCGGGGAACATGGCATATCTCCGCGAAGTGCCCTAACAAGGCACTGAATGTACAAGATGAAGAAAGGCCAGGAAGTTCTGAAGCAGCTGAGAGACGTGGCAGAAAAGAGAGATAAAAAGAGCAGAACTGGTACCATATAGCGTGGGGCCTGAACCGAATCAAATGAATGAAAGTACAAACTTTGCCGCTTATGGAGCAAAGTGAAGGATCGGGAAGCTCTTCTGAAGGAGCCAAGGCAAACTTCTTTTCACTTGGAATTGGCGGCTCGGTTTGGAAACTACACCCGACAGGCTGAGGCCACAGGCGGAGGTAGTTCGACTGGCACCAATGACAGGGGTGTTCAGGGTACGCGTGTGACATTCTTCGAAATCCCTTGGTACCACAAGAACCACGCTGTGGTTGAGGGCTCAGAGATTGTACTTGATGAACTTAAGTTTCTTTACTCATTCTTTTAGGAGAGAACTGAACGATGGATAAAGGTCGAATATGTTTTGACCTGAACAAAAGAACGCCAAGAGGGGTTTCTCCACACTCATGCCGACGCTTTTGCTTTTTGGAGAGAAAAAGACTACAATGAAGGGCTCAGAGATGTACTTGAATTAAAATATTTGTAAATTTGGAACATCATGAAAAAAAGTTTTACCTGAACAAAAGAACGCCAAGATTTTTCTCCACACTCATGCCGATTGCTTTTTAGAGGGCTTGAAGATATACCCTTGATCTGATACCTGGAAGCACACCACCGAACCGGCCACCTTACCGTGTGAGCCGAGCACAGAATGAAGAGATTATGAACCAAGTGAAAGACCTCTTGGAAGAGGGTCTTGTCCAGCCTAGTACTTCACGGTATTGCTCTCCTATGTTGTTGGTTTTGAAGAAAGACGGATCTTGGAGAATGTGCATCGATTATAGAGCTCTCAACAAAATCACCATCAAGAACAGATTTCCGATTCCTAGGATCGATGATATACTCGATAGATTATAGGGATCCTCGTGCTTTAGCAGGATTGATTTGAAGAGTGGATATCATCAGATTAGAATCGCGTCTGGAGACGTCTACAAGATAGCTTTTCGGACGACTTTTGGGTTATTTGAGCTTTTGGTGATGCCTTTTGACTTAACCAATGCTCCTGCGACATTTAACCGGATGATGGACATGATTTTTTGAGAGTACATGCTATTTGTTGGCACGTTCTCTGAAGGTATCATTGTTTTCTTCAAGAATGAGGCAGAACACAGAGATCATCTGCTTCAAGTCTTTCAGGCATTAGGAGATCACAAGTTAGTGATTAATGCAAAGAAAAGTGAATTTTTCCTACCAGAGATACACTTTTTGGGACACATTGTCTTAGCAGCAGGAGTACAAATGGATCTGGCCAAGATAGAGACTATCCGCGATTGGCCCGATTTGAAGAATGTCCATGAAGTTAGAAGCTTCTTGGGACTGTGTTCGTACTACAGGCGGTTCATTCGAAAGTTTTGCAGAGATTGCTTCCCCTTTTGCATATCTTGACATAGAAAGGAGTCCCTTTCTCGTGGGGACCCACAGAGGTGGCTGCCTTTCAGACATTGAAAGAGAAATTGACTACGGGACCCGTTTTGCCTTTGCCAGACTTGCAGAAGTCATTTGAAGTATATTGTGATGCTTGTGGTCGTAGTCTAGGTATAGTCTTAATGCAAAAAGGCCATGTCATTGCTTACGAGAGCCGATTGTTCTCAAGGTTGGAGATGACAGCACAGATTTATGAGAAAGAGCTTTTGGCGGTTATCCATGCTCTTACTCAGTGGCGGTGTAAGGATTCTAGGTACTAATCCTTAATTAAGTACTTAAACTCATGATTAAGACTTAAGAAACTTGAATTGAACTCATTATCAAGACTCAGAAAACTCTGTGTTTGATTGATTGAATGACTGCTTGAAACTGAGTACAATAGGCTCCTTATATAGGAGACGAAGAGACACAAATGAAAAGATACGTCTCCTGGTGAAGAGACATGACTTTAGATGTAAAGACATCCTTTCGGCGAAGAGCTGCAACCATTGGGCGAAGAGTTGCACCTGTAGAGCGAAGGGGTGTGACCAATCGTCGAAGGAGTGTGGCTTTTGGCGAAGAGGCACGTCTGTTAAGCGAAAGGTCGTGACCATCCAAGTGTAGGGGTTCTCCTTGGCATGGCACTTTACGTATCTGCAACTAGGAGTGTATGTAATACTGCAACATAGTCACAATCGTGACATTCCCTCCCTCTTTAAATAAAACCCAGGGTAGTTGAAGAAACTCCGGGAGAAGGAAATGTATTGTTATTGTGCTTCTGCATCTAAAGCTCTTTCTGTTAAGTCCCATGTCGTGGCACTGTTATTGACAATGACTATTTTGCCAAACTGAAAACTGATCATATCTGCAACTTGATAAGTGTCTTTGTCAAAGTCATTTGTAACTTCGAGCTTTGTCCAATAAAAGATTAAATCTTTATCTGCTTCAAGTGAAACTATTGGTAGATTGACTTGAGTTTTTCTGTGACCATTGGTTGAAAATCTGCAAGGTATTCCACTGGTTTGTCTGGAATAGTAAAATCCTTCTGAAGGTATGCGTAGACTGAGAAAGAGTAGTGTTTGGAGGTATATCCATTTGTAAAGGTTTATCTGCGGAACAAGTTGTGTCCAAAGATTCAATTGTAGTGACTGAAGTCGTACTGCAAGATTCTATATCTGTTTTATCCTTTGCACAGGCAAAGATTGGAATCTTCAAGTTTGAAGAATTATCATTCACCACTGCATTTGGTATCTGTTCAGAGAAAAAGACTTTATTTTGCAAAAGCGGTGACGAGGCGAGTTTTTTTGCCAAGATCACGGCCAAAGAAGGGGTTATGTGCTTGTCTGTGTCACACAAGAACTAGAATCTTCTGAGGCTTCCAATTGACAAGGGGGAAGTTGAGGAAGTTGTTGCCTCTTAGACCTCTGAAGGATCCTCTTGCACAAGGAAAGGATCAATAAATCTTCAACTTTACCACCATCAGATAAGAAAGACTTAAATGTAGGGTATGGCTCGCAAGGGGGAACTTGTCAAGCGTCGCGGCAGTCACGACCGAGTACTCGACTAGGGTCGGATATATGTGCCACTAAGTAAGCCCATCTTGATATATCATATTGCTGATGATCCTTTGGAAGCTTCATATTGCTGCTTTTGTTGCTGATGATTCGAATAAGAAGTTAGTTGCTTAGAACTGTAACTTTTCCAAGAATATTCATGCTGAGACTTCTGTTGCTCACACGAAGGTACTTTGTGTCTAGTTGTCTCTGAGAAACCATGGTCTGGGTGAGAAAATTTCGATTCCGAAGGCTTATGTTTGAGTGGTTCTTTCTAGTCGACCACTGAAGCTTCAAAAGAAGATGGTGGAGAAGCAGCATTCGTAGTCCGAGAAGTAGTAATATGACTCCAGGAAGAGGTTTGCATCTGCATTTGCTCCAAGCGAGTGTGAAGTGATGCGAGACTCTTGGAAAGTGCTGGCATCTACTCTTTAAGAACTGCTATCGGGTCCTTAGGTGGAATAGAGTTCTTGCCATCTTGTGATTCGGCCATGCCGATTGCTTCGAGGGAATAATTGAACTGTGGCGTGATGATGTGTCACATACAACTTGTATTCCTGCTATATGGGGTTGGCCTCTGGAGCGAGTAATGGGTGTTGAACCGGTTCTGAAAGAGGGCTCTCTGCTGCTGCAGGTGCCAATGTGGGAACAAGTGCGGGTACTTGTTCTGAGAGAGGTTCCGCTTCCGGGAGAGGATCTAGTTCTGGTTCCGGGAGAGGCACCTAAAGAACCAAGTTCGGGTTGGTTTCCGGGAGAATCTCTTCTGGGAGTACGTCAATGTAGCTCAGGTACGGCATTGGCATGCGGAACTTGTCGGTGTCAGCATCCATGCAACTGTGAGCATGAAGAGGAGCACCTAGAGGCATTGATGGTGAGGAGGGGTAGTGTTCCTGTGGCGTGACGCTCCTGTTGTGTAGCGTAGAGAATTTCCCAGCGCTTGAAGTATTGTGGCGATTGTTTTTTTATTAAACTTATTCACGCAGACCAAGGGTGCCACCTTAATAGTTTGATGTCACGTCAGCACTTCAAAAAAATTGGGCAAAAATTGATCGCATGCTGGTTTGTGTTCGCGAAACGTTGCCTAGGCTAAATCGACACACTGGCTGGCTGCTTCGTGGCTCATCGCTGGCTGAAAAAGGGTTCGCTAAGTCCCAAAAGGACAGCAAGCAAAGTTTTGGACAATACATGGCACCTCAGTAGGGTGCATCACCAACGGGTACAGAGCGGGGAGAAAGGCAGTGTAGGCACCAGAGGGTAGTTGTGGCAACATGGCGCCAAGAGATGACTGGTAGCATCCATCGTTTCATTGATTGCTCCAAATTTCCGACCACCCGTGGATAACCATGTAAGGAAAATAAGGCTCACTGTAAGGAGGTCATAAATTAAGCAAGAAACCACCTTTCTTCTGCTTCCACGTAATTCCGGGAAGGGAGGGAGAGGGTAGCGGCGAGGGTGAGAGGCTCACAACCTTCGAGTCACGAGGAAAAATTTGCTCTGATACCACTGTAAGGATTCTAGGTACGAATCCTTAATTAAGTACTTAAACTCATGATTAAGACTTAAAAAGCTTGAATTGAACTCAGAAACAAGACTCAGAAAACTCTGTGTTTGATTGATTGAATGACTGCTTGAAACTGAGTACAATAGGCTCCTTATATAGGAGACGAAGAGACAAATGAAAAGATACGTCTCCTAATGAAGAGACATGACTTTAGATATAAAGACATCCTTTCGGCGAAGAGCTGCAACCATTGGGCGAAGAGTCGCACCCGTAGAGCGAAGGGGTGTGACCAATTGTCGAAGGAGTGGCTTTTGGCGAAGAGACACGTCTGTTGAGCGAAAGGTCGTGACCATCCACGTGTAGGGGGTTCTCCTTGGCATGACACTTTACGTATTTGCAACTAGGAGTGTATGTAATATTGCAACATAGTCACAATTGTGACAGGCGACATTACCTACTCGAAGCGGATTTTACTGTCTTTACAGGCCATTAGAGTTTGCGCTGCTTCTTGTCACAGAAGAAGCTTTCGTAAAAGCAGGCGCGGTGGGCGAACATCTTGTCACAGTTTCACTTCCAGATTGTCCATGTTCAGGGACAGAAGAATGTGGTGGCAGATGCTTTGTTTCGGAAGCCGTTGGTTCTGGCTATTTCCGCGATACATCATAGGAGCTTCGAGGATAATGTCGACGAGTATGCCACAGATACAGATTTTGCAGATGTTTTCACACGGATACGGTATGGGGAGACAATAGCGGGATATTCCATTCGGGATGGCTACTTGATGAGAAAAACCATGTTGTGCGTTACAAAGCCGTTGAGGGAAAAGGTTATGACTGAATGCCACTGTCCACCTTTTACGGGTCACCGCGGCATTGCTACCACCATGAAAGGGGTAGAGAGATATTTCTTTTGGCAGAGACTCAAAAAGGATGTGGAAGAGTTTGTGCGCAGTTGCTTAGTATGCCAGAAGGTCAAGTTTGACAAGCATAAAGCACAGGGATTGTTACAGCCTTTACCCATACCCATCCGCCCCTGGGAAAGTATTGCAATGGGTTTCATTTTTGATCTCCCGAGAAAACAGAGTGGTCACAATGGTATCTGGACTGTTGTTGACAGATTTAGCAAGCAGGTTCATTTCATTCCAGTGAAGAAAACAGATAAGCCGGATCACTTAGCGAGACTGTTTGTGGCCCAGATTTTCAGATTACATGGCATGCCTGAGACGATTGTCTCCGATAGGGACCCCAGATTTACGAGTTTGTTTTGGAAGGCAATTTGGGAGAACATTGGCACGCGGTTGCAGTTCTGGCCATCGTTCACACCCGTAGATTGACGGGCAATTTAGATTGCCAATTCAGTGGTTTTAGATTTATTGAAGTTTTATATCTCAGATCAGAAGACTCAATGGGAAAAGTTACTCACCTTCGGTGGAATTTTCCTACAATAACACGATACACTCTTCGACGGGGAAGACGCCATTTGAGATTGTTGAAGGTGCTGCGAAGGTTCCACCCTTCCTAAGCACGAAAGATAAGATTTTTGAAGCGGATGAGTATACGCGCAACATAGACACGGCTTTTGCCAAGGTCCGTGTGGCTTTGCAGAAATCCTAGGAACGACAGAAAAAGGCAGCGGATCGCCATCGTCGCGATTTGAAATTGAAGGAGGAGGATTGGGTGCTCTTACGTTTTGAGAAAGCACGCCTGAGAAAGAAAAAGGGAAAGGAGAGGCTTTTTCCAAACTTAGTATGCGATACTACGGACCTTTTCATATCTCTGAAAAGATAAACGATGTCTCCTTCCGATTGAAACTGCCTGACACTTGGAGGATTCACAATGCATTTCATGTGAGTCTCTTGAAACCTTTCAAAGGTGATGTGCCTGATGATAGGGAGCTTGATGAGCAACCCAAAGTGGAAGAAAACGAGGAGATCCTTGTTCCTGAACAGATTTTGGCACATAAGGATACGAAGAATAAAGATAAAGTCCGAAGGCGGTTCTTGGTTAAGTTCAAGAACTATCCTGCATTGGATGCGAAGTGGATGGAGGAGGAGGAACTAGTAGATACTCCTCAGATTGTGAAACTTTACCTCGAGGCTTTTGGTTTAGCATAGTTCTACTCCAAATGGAACCCAGAATTCAGCTTGGCCGGAGATCTGGGGCAGTGGGATGCACAAGAGGGGAGTTACTCCGCTCCTTTGTCAACAGATGCCTTGATTTTGATACTAAAGTCACTGATGTCTCTTTGAGCTTCAGGGATACTGAGAGCTGAGAGTATTCTGCTGGATGACCTTATGAAATGGAATTCCTGATTATGATACTGATTTGTTCTTGACTTCTTTTTAAGTGCAGGAATTGATAGACGAAATGACTGCAACATTTTCGTCTGATTGATCTCGAATAGACATGGTTGCAATAGTGATTAGTCAATTGGACATCTATGAGGTCCCGATTGGATCTAGATGCGATTGCTAGCTACATTGCCGATAAATCATGGTTTAAGATCCAAATGAAATATTGAATGTCCTGTGATGTCGTGTGATGTGACTGTCAGTGTGACATAAAAACGCGTTTCATGCAGATGAAACCCCGAAACCTCGAAACCTATGAAACGTTTTGCCGAAACGCATGAAACGGACAGGCATTTTTTATGAAACGTTTAAATTTGGGGCTTTTTTTCCAGAAACTTTGTTGAATAGAAGTACTTTGCTAAATGAACCAATGATGCATCAGTTATGATTCATGAAACTAGTGGTTGTGTTTTAACTTTTATCAATACTGAACATCTCTTTGATCGTGCTTGCTTAAAGTCGCTTCTAAGCAATGAGCACTGAGCAGTGAGCACGTCTCTCTCTCTCTCTCTCTCTCTCTCTCTCTCTCTCTCTCTCTCTCTCTCTCTCTCTCTCTCTCTCTCTCTCTCTCTCGTGGACATTAAAGTCTAGAGTCATGTGTGCTACATTGTATACATATTTATCATATTTTATTAAGATATAATTTAATGTCGTTTATGAAAACTGTTTCATGTTTTTGACGCTATGAAACGAAACGTTTCAAAACCTCGAAACCCCGAAATGACCGAAACCACGAAACGTTTCATGTCACACTGGTGACTGTTGATTGCTACATGTGCTAGATGTGTGTTCCTATTACGTAGGTACTAACAGTCAGTGTCTGCTAAGACGGTTTATGGCCTCTGTCTGTTTTGCAGGCGTAATCGAGGGCGATTACAATGCTTTCAAGAGGGGGGGGTATGTCACAAAGTGATTACGTTGCTGCCGAGAGGAAACCCAAACCCTGACTGATGCTGAAAACCCTAATTCTAGAAACCCTCACCTTAAAACCTGCAAACCCTAAAATCTATCAGAAACTCTGAAACAACAGAAACCCTAACCCTAACCCTAGGACAGCAGGGCAGAATCCCGGGAAAAGTGCTGACATGATGATGTGGCAATGTACGGCATATTTTCGGAAATTGCGGTAGTTTTGCTTTTTGCTCTACGCAATTCAAAAAGAGAGAGGGAGAGAACTCCTTTGCTTTATTTTAATTGGACAAGCTCAAGAGAGCTTGTGAGAGGAAAAGAGCCTTTGCATTTATTTTTAGGCTTTTGATTTGAAGCTTTTCGGGGCACTGCTTTTGGCATCCCTTGTAAATTAAGTATGTGGTTTGGGCTCCCACTCTCCAGAGCATCTGGACGGAGAGTCTGAGAGTGAGACCCGACCACTCTTGTACTTTAAACTGACTAATACAAAAAGAAATACCGAAAGGGGCGCCAGTCTTTGGAGCCAATATCTCTAGGCACGAAACTCGCCGGGCCAGTGCAAATCTATTGTGAACTGTGAACTGTTTTGAAGTGGTTATTTGGTGCTATCGTGATTGATTCTTGACTTGGAGTGTCCAAGTCTGTTACAATGCCTCCACACCTGGATGGTTTCCCGATCCTCCCCCATCCCCATCTACGCGGCGGATTGCACCAATGGAAGCATTGGTAAAATCTATGATAGAGATGATGCTACAAGAAGAGGCTCAAGGGACCCTCATAGAACGAGACGCGAAGAATGAAGGGCGGCTATGAGAGCTTGAGTGCGAGCAAGCGCGTTAAGCTCAACGCATAGCGTCGAAGAAAGGAGAGATCAACGCATGTAAGAGTTGGTCCTCCAAGTGCTGTCTTCGAAAAGTACATCTCCACCTATGAAGGCCGGCGAGTCATTCCGTAACACAACCACTAGCGACACTTCCAACAATCCCGTCACTGAGAAGTTGACGTTTAGTAACTATGATGGTAAGATGGGTGCGAATGTTATTCATTCTTGGTTGCACCAATTCAATGCTTACTTTGCGACAACTAAGAAAACAAGTAATAGTAAAGTTTTGACTGCCACCATGTCCCTAGCCGGTGATGCCATTAATTGGTATCAAGCATGGCAACGGGCACAATTGGCCGTGCACCTTGAGGAAGTAGAGGAAGGTGCACCCTTTTCTTTCAGTCGGGTCGACTTCCAAGACAAGCTGAAGGCACGATTCATGCCATTGCAATACCTAGATTGGTGAAAAGAAGATTGACGTAACCTTAAGCGAAATAGTACCCCTGTCATGTCTGTTTCTAACCGTATTTTGCAGATCGACACCCAATTGTTAGACGAGTACATCAAGTTTGATGTGCAAGTTTTCAGCCCTAGAGATCTCAACATGGCGTAGCGATTGTTCTCGTGCAGGAGATGAAGCACAATAAGGGTAAGCCTAAGGAGAACAAGTCTTCTCACAATACCTCTCAAAACTCTCAGAACCAACCGAATGGTAAGAACGGTAAGACCAACAGTAAGAAAAACGGTAATTCTTCATCTAATCAATCTTCCTTTACTCCTAAAGCACAAAACTCTCAAAATGAAATTAAGGGAAAAGGAAAAGCACCAGATAAACCTAAGTTAACACCTGATGAAAAAGCTTCTCAAGGAATAGCAGGGGAATGGTTATCTCTTGAAGAAAGAACCACTTGCGGAAAGGAAGGAAGATGTTTTCAATGTCAAATATTAAGGGTCATATGAAAAAGGATTGTCCTAAGTAAGCACCTCCTAAAGAACCCACAATACCCACAGCTACTGTTAGTACTTTCGTGAACCACAATGATTCTCCACATGTCTCTGAAGAACACATTGATGAGTCTCTCTTTAAATGTTATGGTCATGTGAAGGGGCAACGTATTGGAATCTTGTTTGATTCAGACAATATGCATGATGTGGTTAGTGAATCTCTCGTAGAGAGAGCTTGCTTGGAAGCTACTCCGACAACTCCTCTCAAGGTGTCTGGGCTCCTGGCATGCACTCTCTCATTACGCATGAATGCTCTAGTGTGTTAGTAACTGTTCACCAAGCTTCTTGTAGAAAATTTGTTCTCTCCTCTCTCAGAATGTGATATGATTTTGGGTATTAGATGGTTTCGTGAGCATAATCCTCTCATTGATTGGGCAGGAAATACGCTCACTCTTAATCCCAAGGGTGACTCTCCCGTGATCATTCGTAGTGAGGATGCCCTTCATTCTTTGCCACTCATCTCTCATGTACAAGCTAAGCGTGAATTACGACAAGGAGCACAAGTGGCATTCATTTATGCCACCCCAGTCACTCAGGACCTAAAGGCTCCGAAAAGGTATTTAGGTTTGTTTACAAAGTATGAGCACCTCTTTTTGCAGAATGATCTCCCACCCGGCCTCCCTCCGGAGTGGCCGGAGGATTACGCATAGAACTCACGGAGGGGGCACAGCCAGTCAGTAAGGCTCCCTACCGTTTGAACAAGTCCCAAGAAGAAGAGTTAGAGCGGCAACTCATCGAGTTAGTGGCAAGAGGATTCATACGTCCTAGAGGATTCATACGTCCTAGTGTAAGTCCTTTTGTTGCTCCTATTTTGTTTGTCCACAAGAAAGATAGTTCTTCTCGTTTCTGTGTAGATTACAGGGCACTCAACAAGATGATCGTTAAGAACAAGTTTCTGATGCCTCGTATTGAGTATATCCTGGATAGACTCAATGGGGCAAAGGTTTTCAGCAAAGTCGATCTTAAGAGTGGATACCATCAGGTAAGGGTATTCAAGGGCGAAATCTACAAGACCGCCTTTCACACGGAGCGAGGGCAATGGGAGTATGTTGTTATGCCTTTTGGATTGACAGGTGCCGTGGGTTCTTTCAACCGTCTCATGGTAGGTCGTTTTGGTGATATGATCGGCGTCTCTGTTCATCTTTCTAGACGACATTCTTTTTTTTTTTTTGCATCATGGGAACAACATGAAAAGAATGTGGAAAGGGTTTCAGCTCGTTTGGATGAGTGTCAGCTGTACATTGCAGCTAAGAAGTATGAATTTTTTCTAACAGAAGGTACTTAATTGGGCTATATCATTTCTGCAGAAGGTGTCAAGCTCGATCCCGCAAAGGTAGAATAGGTTCGTAATTGGGATTTGCCAAAAATAACATATGATGTGCGCTCTTTTTTAGGTCTATGTCAAGTATATAGTTCGCACATAGAGAATTTTGCACATGCACCAATGACTGATGTTTTGAAAGGACTGAAAACTCACCGACAGCGCGTTGTTTTACCCGAGGCAGACAAGAGGCTTTTGAAGCTCTCAAAGTTACGGTGACAGAAGCACCATGTCTCATCCTTGTCTCTTGGGATGATCCTTTTGAGGTATGGACGGACTCGAGCAACGTCGCCATAGAAGCTGTGCTCCAACAACATGGCCGCCCAATTGCATTTCTCAATAGGAATTAAATAGTGTTGAAAAGAATTGTTCAATTTTATGATAAGGAACTTCTCTCCGTCACACGAGATGACAGGAGCTCGCTGCTGCTCACGCCCCCCCCCCGCCCTCCTGCTGCGTGCGCAGCTCCCTCGCCACTGCTCCCGCCTCCCTCCTCCTCCCTCGCGCTACGCACTCCCCTGCCCGCCGCTGGCCAGCCCCCAGCGTGCTGCTGCGCTGGTATAGCCAGCCCTCGTGCCCCCATTTGACACCGTTTCAACCTCCCGTCCGCTGACCTCAGCCCTCTTATCCCCCCCCCCCCCCTTTTTCCATCCCTTTTCGCCTTCTTCGTGCCTGCAGGCTGTTTTTTCAGCTTGCTGGCATTCGCCTCGCCACCAACGACCCTATCCTCTTAGCAGTAGACACAGAACAACGGCCTCTGCTCCACCTCAGAGAGACTCCACAGAAGCCCCCTCGTCCGACATCGCGGAGCCGACCCTTCGACTTGCTCTTTCGGCAGAAGAGCAAGCGAGCTTGATGGCCGAAGTGGAGCGCTTGCAGGCCGCTTCGGTTATCTGTAAAATCATTGGCACTTGGCCCAGTCGGGGCGAAGTTCGGGATTTACTGCAGGCCCGTCTTCTCTCCGATGTGGGCAAGATTACAAATGTCCAGATCCTTAGGAGAGGGTACTACCAGATCAAGTTCGAGTATGCAGACATGGCGACCAAAGTGATCTCGATGAGCCTGCTCGGCATCAGAGCAGCTCGAGCTTACTTCCGACGTTGGCATCACCGTTTCGACCCTACTACAGATATTCTCGAGGAGGAGGCAGACTTGCCGATTTCAGTTTGCTCTCCAGGCCTAAGGCAAGAGTACCATCCCCTCCTACCCAGGATTGGTTCCATGTTCGGGACAGTTTTGGAGTCTCCACACACGGAAGCTTCAATTGTGGCCAAGGCCGCAGGTCTACCTACTGTGCGGGTTCTTGTTCCTGACACACACTCCCTCTCCAAGGTGGTACTGCTGCCTAGGGTGAGTGGGGGATGGATTAGACAGAGTGTGGAGTATTCGGGTCTCCCGAACCAGTGTTTCATTTGCAGACAGATGGGCCATATGGCAAAGGCCTGTCTGCGCACGAGACCTCGATCCACAGCGCATGCGCAGCCGCCCAAGGCTGAGCATGCCAAGCATCTAGGTGCACAGGATACACAGGCTGGTACTTCGATAGAGACTAGTGATCAGCCAGCTGATGGTTGGCAGCAGATGCCTGGCCGCCGCCGTCAGGGGAGAGCTCACCCCACTACTCCTCCTAGTGGCCGACCTGCTGCAGCTCAGCAGCACTGGGTTCCGACTGGGAACCGTTTCGACCCCCTTTAGCAGGACTTGCCCGAGGAGGCCCCGTCCACTTCTGTTCCTCCACCACCGCCGCCTCCTCCCTCAACCGCCCCCGCCCCGCCTCCCCCCGCCTCCCCACCTCCACCTTCGCCCCCCGCCCCTCCCCTCTCCTCGATGGGGCCCACAGCCTCGCCTCCGGACCCCTCCGCCACTCCTCCTCAGACACAGGATACTGCCCACGCTTCTGCCGCGAGGCGTTCTCTTGGTAGCGCTTTCGCTACGAGCCGTGTGGCTCGTGAGGGACAACTCCACTCGAGGTCACCTTTTTTGGTGCTTACTTCTCCCTTTGAAGCGATCCCCAGAGGTCTGACCAGCTTCGACATTCGTAGACGCTAGGATTTCTTTGATTATAGCTTCACTCGGTTTCTGGGTGATTCCTCTTCCGACTTGGAGGAGTCAAGCTTTCGAGTCCATGTCCTCTTTCTTGCAGCTAGAGGTAGTGAGGCCCTGGACACAGAGGTGGGTTTCTCCTTTCCGTTGTGTGGTAGGGATATCACGGAGTGGACCTAGCACACAGTCCTAGATTGGCTCCAGACACAGGCTATTGAGTTCTCACATCACACAAGGGACTTAGCAGTGACAGATCTGGTACAGACACTTTGGCCTCTTGCCAAGTTCAACGTGACACCTCCAGATACAGCAGGTTGCAGGCACATTGTGGTACACTTGTTTGCTGACACTTAGTGCCCTCCGTGTTATGTTTTTGTGCATGAGGATTCTTGGACAGAGGATGTAGCCCTTCGGGCTGTTCGCTCGGCTTGGGCGTGGGCGGGACAGTCACTTCTTGCGCGCTTGTCTAGAGGTCGTTCGGATGCGGATTACTCCCCATCCAAACTGGCCTCAAAGATAGCGAGGTTGGCTGTTGTCGCAGCATCTGTTTTCTCTCACTGACTCCATGAGGATCATCTCATGGAATGTGCAAGGATTAGGAGGGCCCCAGTTTCAGCGACAGAGGGGTCCGCTGCATCAGGAGCTGCAGAGATGCCTTGTGGGTGGTGAGATTGACATTCTTATGCTGCAGGAGCATCATCTTTGTGAGAGCTGCATTCGGTGTTGTGGTCAGATTTTGCGTGGTTGCTATGAGACTTTTTGGTCAGCTGCTTTTGGACCTGGAGGCATCTAGGGTGGGGTATGTATGACTATTGCGGAGTCTCTACAGCAGGCCATTGTGGGTAGAGGGATTATTGTGCTAGGCAGGGCTCAGTGGATCACTATGCAGGTTTAGGGTTGCCTTGTGGGCTTCCTGAACATATATGCGCCCAATGTGGCCAGTGCACGAGTAGAGTTTTGGTCACAGATTGTTGAGTCTCTGCCGCAAGCAGAGCAGTGGTGCATTGGGGGTGACTTCAACATGTTGGAGGACCCTTCTGACAAGATTGGTGGTAGCCACGCTACTGTGCAAGGAGTTGAGCTGGCAGCTTGGGAGAGGTTTTGTATGACTCTGAGGGTTTTGGAGGTGTGGCAGCACTCTAGCTTTGTAAGGTCCCCAGACAGCCTGGCCTTCTCTCGTTCGGACCGTAGAGTGGGAGGAGTGAATCTATCGCGGATAGATCGCTTCTACACTAGTGACTTTTTCTGTGACTCGGGTGGAAGAAAGGGCATCCTGGCAGGGACTTCCTTCTCGGACCATGCACCAGTGATCCTCACAGTGACATATAGGCAAAGGCGGGGGAGCACGATGCTATGCATCCCTGAGAGGGTCTTGCTGGACTCTGCACTTAGAGAGCGAGTAGAGGCTCTTTGGATAGAGAGCTTGGACATGCAGGATTCTCGTGCTGACAGAGTGGCCTCAGGACTAGCTCGGCTTAGTCGTTTCTTTCTCCAAGAGTCCTTGACTCGCCTGATTGCAGCGAGAGAGGAGGAGCAGCGTCTCAGACGGGGCGTTGCTTCCTTGCAGAGGATGCAAGAGCAGCATCCAGACAGTCCTTGGTTGGAGGAGCAGTTACAGCAGGCTCGCCAGGAGCTTGGTAGCGCAGAGGAGCGGCGTCATGAGTTTGCTTTTCAGCGACAGACATCTCAGTGGACGCAGGTGGGTGACAGAGTGACTAACGCTTTCTTTGAGGCAGTGGGACCTCGGCATACGCATGCCAAGGTCAGTCAGTTGAGAAGGCCCGACGGGTCAGTTGCTTCTGAGCCAGAGGACATGCGTGCAATTGCTACTGACTTCTACCGTGAGTTACTATCTGCAAAGCCTCAGTCAGAGAGTCAGGATGCATGCAGGGAGCAGGTGTGGGCGCAGATGCCTTGCCTTGTGACTGAGGAGATGCACCAGAGACTTGAGCTTCCAATTCAGCTTGAGGAGTTGCACACGGCTCTTAGTGCACTCCCCTGTGGTAGCTGTCCAGGTGAGGATGGCTTGACTCCCAGTTTTTTTTTGGAGTACAGGGACTTGCTTGGCCCTGATCACTGTAGTGCTTTTGAGTACATCTTGCCCACAGGAGAGATGCGTGACAACATGAGTGAGGGTTTGATCTACCTCATTCCCAAGGAGGGTGGCTCCTTGGATGAGATTGGACAGTGGCGCCCCATCACCATCCTCAACTCAGTCTACAAAATTCTTGCTTAGGCTCTGAGTTTGAGGATCCAGCCACCTCTAGAGAGCCTTATACATGGGACCTAGACTGGTTTTGTCAAGGAGCGTAGTATCCTTGACAACATCTTTACTTTTTGGGAGGCTTTTGTCCTAGCGAGGCTTCGTGGTGAGGATATGGTGATTCTTCTTCTCGATTTTGAGAAGGCCTACGACAGAGTTGACTGGGACTTTCGGGAGGGCACTCTACGCAAGATGGGCTTCTCAGATGCTTGGATCAGAGGGTGTTAGCTTTGTACAAACGAGCACACAGTCAGGTACTTTTGTCAGGAGGTAGAGGCGATCGTTTCATGCTCATACATTTGGTCAGATAGGGCTGCCCTCTTGCCCCCTTCCTCTTTCTGCTCTATGCTTAGGCGATGAGCAGGTTCTTGGTGTCGCAACAGGTTGGTTTGCGGGGCTTAGCACTTCCTATTCGGGGAGATGAGCTACTGGACACTGAGTTTGTTGATGACTCAGCCTTGTACTTGGATGGCCAGGAGGCCAACCTTCACAGGTGTGAGCAGGCTCTTGAGACCTTCTGTTTTGCATCTGGTGCACTGATCAACTAGAGAAAGACAGTGGCTTTCTCGGTTGGTAGTGCTCCTGTGCCGGATTGGATGCCAGGAGAGGATTTTAGGTGGATTCCCCCAGGGACTGTAGTTCGGTACTTGGGCTGTCAGGTTGGTCTGGACTTGTCTCTCGAGCAGCAGATTGCTCCCCTCCTCCTGTCTATCAAGAGAAAGTTGTTACACTGGAGCTCAGCGACCTATAGCAGTTGGGAGCTGGCTAGTGCATAGTGATCTCTCGGCCGCATGTGCAGCTTGTGACCATCTTGTGGAGAGTCAGCCTCACTGTATTTGGGACTGTCCTTTGGCACGGCAGGTGTGGCTTCGTATTCTTCGGCTGATGCCTGCTCTCCATGGCTCGACAATACACTTGGGGAGCAGCGGCTTGGTCCACCCTCACGGGCCCAACACTTCAGTTTGAGCTATCTTCCACCAACAGGATGATAGTGATGCAGGGGGGGTGACCTACACTCCAGCCTGCCACAGAGCTTACTCCACAGGAGTGGTGCAGTGAGAGAGAGGAGTGTTGGGAGCTCATCAGTGGCCTGACACTCTGGTTCATCTGGTGGGTCCGTTGCTTCTGCATCTTTGAGGCTCGCCCTGTGCCACTAGCAGAGACTGTTCGTGATCTTTGGCTAGAGCTGATCCACACTCTTAGAGGATAGTTCGAGAGACTACAGGGCAGCTCTGACTACATGCGGGAGCACAGAGAGGCTTTCCTTCGACTTTGGCGTCCTGGGCCTTTCTACACCATGGTCCAGGGTGTACTCCGATGGCACTACCGACCACCTGTGTGGCTTTTCCCTCCTCCATCTCTTGATTTAGCCTCATTGTACATATGCTGTTTTTTCATTGGGAGAGTCTCCCCATCATGGTTGTTGTAGCGCTCTCTTGAAGAGGTGGTTGTAGCCCTATGGGTAGTTTCATTAACTAATAGAAGGATCTTTTTCTCGAAAAAAAAATTCTCTCTGTCATTCATTCTCTCAAGCATGGGAAGCATTTTATTTATGGTAGAGAGTTTACGGTACGCACATATCATCAAGACCTCAAGTGGCTCTAGTCTATGCCTAGTGCGCATTGGAGTGATCGCCAAGCACGGTGGTCTTAGTTTTTTGAGCAATTTGGTGGTTTGATTGAGTATGTTCCTGGAAAAGCTAACCCTGTTGAGGATGTATTAAGTCGCAAAGGACAGATCTTGGCTCTTGAGTCAAGTTCATTAGTTTCTATTCAGGGAGTCTCTTTTGATAGCATGAAAAATCAGTATGCAGATTCGGAGTTTGGTATGAAATGATTGTAGGCTCTTGCTTCCCAAGGGCCCAACAACTATCTCATTTGGGAAGGTCTTTTGTATTTTTGTCAACGTTTATGTGTGTTGCCCATTCTCAAACCAGCCATATTGCACAATGCACATGGTGCACTCACAGGTTGGCAGGGGGGAATGAACACCACTTTGGAAAAATTAGAAAGATTCTTTTGTTGGCCTAAAATGCGAAAAGATGTGTTTAAATATGTCACACAATGTTTCATTTGTCCAAAAGTAAAATCCCCGAGGGGTAAGCAAGAAGGTCTTTTGATGCCGCTACTTATTCCCGAAGCACCATTTAGGACATCTCCATGGATTTTGTGACTAATCTTCCATCCAGTTTGCATGCAAGGAATACACAATGTTTAATAATCGTTGATCGCTTCAACAAATTTTGCATGTTAATTCCTTGTAAAGCCATAGTTATAGCACGAGATATAACATGGTTGTTCATTAAGCAATGGTATCCCCTTTGTGGTTTGCCAAAGTGGATAGTGGCAAATAGGGATATTAAGTTTATGTCAAATTTTTCGCAAGCACTCTTTGAAAATTTTGGCACTAAGTTAAATTTTTCATTTGCTTTTTTTCCACAATCAGATGGTCAAACAAAAATCTACAATCAGTTAGCAATTGATGTCTTAAAATCTTATGTGCATGATCAACAGTCTCATTGGGAGCAATATCTCCCATTAGTGCAAGCAATTTTGAATGGTTTCTATTCCAGTGCCATTGGTAGAACTCCGGATGAGGCAGCGTTTGGCTGTCCGTCCGAGTCTTTATTAACTCGTTCGGTCAGTCACTTGCGTAATGCCAATGTTGAAAGTCAGTCATTGGATGAGATTACTGAGAGTGTGAAGCTTCGGCTAAGCAAGGCTTAGGAATCTTATTCACGGTAGGCTAATAAGCATCGTCAGGATGTTTCTATCAAGGAAGGGGATTGGGTCTGTTTAAGAATCATGAAACGTCTTAAGCAAGTTGGAAAGAAGTGTCCAAAGCTGTCTTTTCGAATGTATGGTCCTTTTCTCGTCATCAAAAAGATAAATGATGTGTCTATAAAACTGCAGTTACCTAACTCATGGTCAATGCACAACGTTTTCCATGTTTCTTGGTTGAAGTTGTTTCAGGCAGAACCTCCTAATAACATTTCTGCAGAAGAACCAGAGATCATAGATGAAGCAGAAGTTATGGAGCCGGAGCAAGTCTTGTTGTTGCATCGATTTCTCCATGGCTCAAAGAAACAAGCACGACAATACTTCTTGAAGTTCAAGGATCGAGGAATCCACAAAGCTGTGTGGATTGACGAAGACTTCTTCAAAGACTATCCAGAGTTGTTGGACGACTACAAGGAAGCCATGCAACACGGTTCCAATAATTCCTTTTAAAACGGAGGGGATGTCACGTTCACATCTAACCCTATGTGCATGTGGATAAGCTATTTCCCAGTTCTAGGGTTTAGGTCAGCCTAGAAAGTGTTCTGGCACTTTTGTGAGCTGTACGCAGGACGTGCATGTCTAGGCACTTAGAGTAGCTGCATACCCTCTGGTTGCACAACCATTAGCGCCCAACATGAGCATAGCACCGCATAGTAGGGATCACCGACCGACCATGTGAACCACCCCTTATAGGTCATTATTTAATAAGTGACATTTTTATAATAAAAACCAAATCGTGGGTATTTCTAGATGCCTGCTCGACCCAATTTTTAATCCCTGCTTGCAGATTGGGGCAGAGTGCAATACAGAGCACAGAGCCTCTCAAGCAGCAACATCTCTTAGCGTTTTCAGCATCTCTAGCGCTTTCAACATCAGCAACCTCAACGTTTTTGCATCAGCAGATCAGCGCTTTGCCTCGTTGAAACCACCCACTTTCCCGCAGCAGATCCTGGCCGGAAAGTCAGCCATCGCAGTAGATTCAGCCAGCGTTTTTAGATTTCAGCATTCAGCTTTTTTTCATTTTCAGAATTCAGGCCAAGTCCAGCGATCCATCAAATCAGCCGTAGGGCTAGCAGTTCTCAGCACTTGGCGCGTGTCGTCATTGTAAATCATCGTTGTCGCCGCGACAGTCGTCGTCGTCAGTATTGTCATCGTCGTCGACATTGTCCTCGTCATCGACATTGTACCTCAAGCATCTCAAGCACCCTAAGCATCTCAAGCATTCACAGCATCTCAGCATCATATATCCATGTACCAGATTTGTGCAATTTAAAGCAAATACCTCTCTATTGCTAGAGAGGGGGCCCCTAAGCCTTTGGAGGGGAATTTGGGACCCCATGTGGTCTCTCTCTCTCTCAGCACTTCCACACTTAGTAGCATTCTCTCTCTTGTTTTGGTCATTGCAATCTCTCTCTCAAGAAGAAGCGGAAGGCTCTCTCTTCCGTAAGTAGAAGGAACCTTGGGTAAAATTCTGAGCACTCATCTTGAGCATTGCCATCATTCACTTCCGCTGCACATTACAGTGTGTAGAAGGATTCTCGAACGCCAAGTTACGCTTCCTAGTATGATATCCAATGCAAGCATGAGACATAAGTTGACGCATATTGCGAACCTTCTTTTGGATACAGTAGTCCCTTAATGGAAAAGGTAGACCATTGTAGCGGTCGATGTGGTCGGCCAAAGTGTAGTCACAAAAAGTAGATAGACATCCCAAAAACTGTTGGAGGTATGTTTCAAGAGTATTAGTGCGGTACAATGGAAAATTAGCCCATGTAGATTCAAGTTCTATCTCAAAATTCCCATCCAAGAAGTCATCACAAAAAAGAAGTTTTGAATTTGGTTCATGTCTTGGGACCATCAGGTCGGCAGAAAGTGCAGCCTATCATTGCATAGCACTATCTTTGACAAAAGAACTGATTTGGCTAAGTTTACACTCTTCACTAAAGTTGCCGTTTCGGAAAATAACATCAAATTGTTGTAGAAACTTGAGAGCATTCTTGGAGTCGTGAGAGCCACCAAAAGTAAGAATTTTATAGTAGATTACCATTTTTTAAGGCTTTCGGAGCCGAACATACAAGAGGAGGTGGTGGTGTTTTCAGTTTCTCAACTACAGTCATGTGTTTGATGTGGACTCACAGCCTCGCGAATAGCTTGCTAGTTATATTATCTAAATTTATTCTTCCTTTCTAAATTATGAAAATTTGTAACCTCGCGGAATGATTGGCCTATTGTTATCAAGAAGGGTGTGAAGTTTTAATGGCAATGCATGAAAATTTACTTCTTATTAGCTGGTGCGTTTATTTTGATATTGGATGCTATTTGTCGTTTATTGTTCTTGATTGTGATATTTTTATGGGCTTAAAAGATCAAAAGCCATAAGATTGTGGTATCTTGTTTATGGCAGGTCACAAAAGGTGTTTTTAAGAACGATACAATGTTTTTTGCTGAATGGATTTATCTTCCTGGGGATGTAAGGTTTTGATCTTTATAATTTTTGATCTAGAGAACAACTGTGGCTTAATTATAACTAGTTTGTAACACAAGTTGTTTGCTCTTTGTTGTTGGGCAGTTATTTTTTTATTGAGAAATTAGTTGCTCCGATCGTGCACCAGATTCTTACATTTCCTATTGCAGAGAAGCAACATCAAGGATCTCTCGTCACTGAAACTTACCTCTTGTATCTTTGCCAAGTAAGGGTTTACTTTGCTTTTGCATGTCTACAGGCGTGTGTGTGTGTGTGTGTGTGTGTGTGTGTGTGTGTGAGAGAGAGAGAGAGAGAGAGAGAGAGAGAGAGAGAGAGAGAGAGAGAGAGAGAGAGAGAGAGAGAGAGATGAAACGTTATATTAACGTCTTTAAAAGGCCAAAATGACCTATGAGACCAAAAGGTTACATCCATGTGTGACACTAGTATAGTGTTAGGGGAACATAAAGATAAATTTAAATGAGGGTACCTAGAGTGGGTAGGTATGTAAGCCTAACTTACATTCTCATCACATAATACCTCAACTCAAACCATATGGGGAGGGGTACAATCATATGACGGCTAATGAGGTGTACAGTGGGGAAAATAGAGAATGCTGATCATCCCATGAACTCTCTCATGGGTCCCGGCAATATGGTCTCAATGTTCTCCATGGTCAACTCTCTTAGAGGGCGGCTCGATGTCGCTCAATGATGCTCCGTAGCCTCCGATGTAGACCTCGCCTACGGTGTGAAGATCCTCGCATCCTCGGGCGCTTGAGTGGCCAAACTGGATGGCTCGATCAAGAAGAATACCCCAATGAGGGTGTGACTGGGTTACCTGTGGGTGGCCAACCTGTAAAAAGTAGTGATCCACCTTTGTATGGATCCTTGTAGGTCCTCTGCTCCTAAGGGTAGTCTTTGTGAGTCTATGGATCTCCAGCAAGAAGAGACCTAGGCACCTCTGATCATAGTAATCCATGATGTAGGATAAGGGACCAAAGCCCTTTTGGTGAATAAATCTCTTTGAGTCTATGGATCTCCAGCAAGAAGAGACCTAGGCACCTCTGATCATAGTAATCCATGATGCAGGATAAGGGGCCAAAGCCCTCTCTGAATAAGCATTGTAAACTCCCACGGATCTCATAGTATGTTGTGCATTGGCAGTTATAGTGCTCCTCTGTCTCTAGCTCTCTATGGTAAATCTGGCATAATCTCTCCACTAGGGGTATACCTCTATATTGGCTAGTCTCTATCTTCAACTGGTGAGATGAGGTGCGTAGCTGACCAATTCCCCATCTAATGCCATGAGATAGGTGGGTGTCTATATACTTGGGAAGTGAGATAAACCCATCATCTATTGTGTGGAGAAGATGGTCTCGATAAAAAGCCATCTTCGTCCTCGACTCATGTGACGGAGACAGCCAAGTCCTCCTTGTATCCAGCTCATGTCTGATAATCCTTCTTATCTCTGAATGTGTGAAAGAGATACTGAGAGTGTGAAGCTTCGGCAAGCAAGGCTCAAGAATCTTATTCACGCCACACTAATAAGCATCATCAGGATGTTACTATCAAGGAAGGGGATTGGGTGTATTTTAGAATCATGAAGCAATGTCTTATGCAAGTAGGAAAGAAGTGTCCAAAGTTGTCTTTTAGGTGACCATTTATCCATTTCCAGTCATTAAAAACATAAACGATGTATCCATGAATTGCAGTTGCCTAACTCATTGTCAATTCACAACGTTTTCTATGTTTCTTGGCTGAAGGAGATCCCCCAAAGGAGATTTCTGAAGAGGACAAAGTGTGTGAAAAGAAGATGAACGAGTTAATGAAAGGCTTAAAGCACTCTCAAAAGAAGAGGAAATCAGTGGATTTCCCCGGTTTTTGGGCCGGAAGTAGATTTTCGAGGTGGTGAGCAGATTTAAGAAGTGTGTTCGTTTCAAGGATGACCCATATTTTTCTTGGTCTTTAGAGAGTTCCAAAAATGCATCGTCCTCTAGTTCCCGAGAGGATGAGAAAAGACGGAAGAAGCGGAGAAAAAGCCAAAGAAACAAGAAAAGCAGATTTTTGAAAAAGTTGAGACGGCATGGGAGGCCATCTAGCAGTTCAGAGGAGGAGAGCTTGTCCTCTTCTGACTTTGAGAAAAAGAACATGAAGACCAAGGAGTTCAAGGATGGGGGTCAAGCAGTCAAGTCTGACACGTTTTCAGGCTACCAGGACACTTCTCAAGCTCTTGAATTCATTCAACAGTTTGACGTCGTTTTCTCGAGAGGTCGTTTCTCGAAACGCCTCCAAGGTGTGAAGGGCGGCATCTTACTTCAAAGGAAATGCACAAACATGGTGGTCCACTTTGTTGTTACGCAAAGAAGCACCTAAGAATTGGGTAAATTTAAGAGAATTTTTACTTCTGCGTGGATAACAGAAGAATATAAAGAAGATGTCATCATGGCTTGGCATCATCTGAGAATGACTAAGAAAGACACTTTGGATGACTATTGCCAAAGGTTTTGGGATACCTATCTGCCGTTTCGCAGGGTCACTCTGAAGGATTAGATCGAGCGGTTTTGTTGTGGATTGCCAATAGAGATTCGATGGTATTGTTTGCAATAGAAGCTTGATTCCATTGAGAGACTTATGGGACATCTTCGAGTGGTGAAGGCATCAGATGCGTGTTTGTATGGTTGTTTTGCTGCGTTTTTAGCGATACGCAAGTTTTGGCAGCCATGGAAATCTTCCCCTTTTGCATCTATTGGTTCACAGATGCATTACAGGTCAAGGGCAGAAGAGAGGGCGCTCGATTTATGCTGGGGGGATGCTTCATTGAGAACCTGTCACAGGTTAAGAGCTATGGAGTGCTTTCTTTCCCTCCCATGTACAGTGTGGTGCTAGGAGTGATGCTTTGCACACTACACACTGCTCTCTCTCTCCCCTACGTGCAGTTATGTGATGCCCCACAAGAGGGCTCTTCATTTGACCGATGTACAGTTGTGTGGGTTCATGCTTTTGTGATGAGGCAAGAGCCTCCGTGAGCAGGAAAAGGGGTAGCTAGCTGCTACTCCAAAGCAGGCACCGGCGAGGGTCATAACCTCACCGTACAGGTGCAAATTTAGCGCTGTGTACGCGCAAAAGATTGACTGTTTTTCAGCCATACGGACGCCAGAACCTTTGGGCATCGTGCCCCACTGGCAAGGCAAAAACCAGTAAATACAGCGAGCTGAATTTACTGTTTTTGGGTAGGAATCAGAGGGTTTACGCTAGTGCAAGTGAGATCCACCAGGGGAATTGATTTCGGGCAAGTTTTGGGGTTGTTATGCTGCCAAAATTTGGCCAAATCAGGTAGTATCTAGTCTGATATAGGTAAAGGATTCCCAGGACCTTACTTTGTAATTTACCCTCTTAAAGAATAAAGAAATACCGAGAGGGGCGCCAATTTTGGGCCCTACAGGTTGTCGACGTCTGCTCGCGGCATTCTAGCTTCCCAGCCGTGTGTGTATATTCCCGTCGCAGGTTCTTTTTGCAAATTGCCTGTGTGTATGTCTAAAGTAAAGAATTTCGGGTGAAAGCCAAAGCCTACCGCCCCACGGGCCGATTTCATGTTTCCGTTGCCGGGACATGAATCACTTTTTCCTCAAGAAGTGAGCCTCGGTTGTTTTGGGTAAAGACACAGAGTACAGGAACGCGGGATTACACTATGTCCGACAAAGGGAAGGGCATTGTGGAAGAGGGTTCTTCTTCATTGGACAAATAGGAAATTTTGCATGTTCGCCCTGCCAAAAAGTGGTCAAATTAGGGCTGATTTTCTGCTGTGTTTTTAGGGTTTGCAAGTATGAACCAAGATGAGATAGGGAGAGGTCTCACGGTGATAGATTGGCCACTAGATCTCCTACGGGAGTGATGTGGGTCTGCCAGGTGACACGTTGCTTGCTGATTCTCTCAGGCGATTGCTAGGATTCTATGACCCATTGGTAAATCATCTTGAAATTTGAGCTTGCTTGGTCGTGGGTGGTACGTCAGTGTTGTGGAATTATGCTCGTTTGCAGAGGCAGGAGTCTCTTGCACAGGTAAAAAGTTAAGGGACAGGTTGCAAGATGCTATGTGGTGAAGTTCAAGAACTATCCACCTATGGATGGAAAGTGGATGGAAGAGCATGAACTGTTAGTGTCACCAAATGTATTGCAGCTTTACCTTGAAGCCTTAGGGTTACAACCTACCTATGCCCCAACCCAACGTGTGCAAAGGAGGGGTAATGATAGAGCTAGCACATCAAATGTACTCATGGATTCAGTGCAACTGCAGTGTACAGTTTGACAAAAGTATGAAGGTCTCATTAAGTCATTCGTACATATGTTTTGACAGTCTTTCTTGCGGATACATGAGATGATAAAAGAGTGCTTACCACACAAGATCATCTATGACATGTATTTATGGTATGCAATCGAGGACATTTGCGATTTCAAGAGGGGGGTATGTCACGAGGACGTGGCAACTGCTAACCTTAGTTGTTGGTTTCTTTCCAATGATTTTTGTTTAATTTTTGAGACACTCTTTTTGAAGTTGCAAATGGTCTGATATTGTATGGCCAATGTGAACGGTAATTTCACCCGCAGACGGAAAGTTGGTCGGCACTAGAACTCGTAAAGTAAAAGGATGTCTAGGCTCAGTTCAAGATCATGTAGGTATCCCCGTCGCACTTAGCAAGTTGGTGGATACTGGGAAATGAACTCAATCAAGGCATAAAGTCAAGCTGGGGTCACCAAAGGAAAGTATCCGATAGTTGGGCCACATTGCACTTTTGGATGCGGTCCTAATGAGGATAGATGGTCAGAAGACCAGTGGGAGCCCAACGAAAGCATCTCCTAAAATATAGGAAACTGCTATTTTGGGCTATGAAATCTGTTCGCGTCATTAGCATCAAAATGACAAGGGGAACATTTTATTACTCTGCTGCAGAGTCAACTGATGCATCAGTTGAGAGATTTTTAAGCGGGAAGCCCAATGCGGGGAAATTGCATGTGTAAGTGCCAAGTGGCACTTTCTGGCCAATTTACCAAGTCCGGGAGAACAGAACTCGTAACTCACTTTTTGGAGCAGTTTTGGAGGCTGTTAACTCTGATTTTCAGCCATTTCTCTCCATTTTTGAGCTTCCCATAACTTTGCCTAGGTCCAAGGAGCTCATTTTCAGCATTGGGAAGGCATCAGATGCGTGTTTGCATGGCTGTTTTGCTGCGTTTTCAGCGATACGCAAGTTTTGGCAGCCATGGAAATCTTCCCCTTTTGCATCTATTGGTTCGCAGATGCATTACAAGTCAAGGGCAGAAGAGAGGGTGCTCGATTTATGCTGGGGGGATGCTTCATTGAGAACCTGTCACACAGGTTAAGAGCTATGGAGTGCTTTCTTTCTCTCCCATGTATAGTGTGGTGCTAGGAGTGATGCCTTGCACACTACACACTGCTCTCTCTCTCCCTTACGTGCAGTTATGTGATGCCCCACAAGAGGGCTCTTCATTTGACGGATGTACAGTTGTGTGGGTTCATGCTTTTGTGCTGAGGCAAGAGCCTCCTTGAGCAGGAACAGGGGTAGCTAGCTGCTACTCCAAAGCAGGCACCGGTGAGGGTCATAACCTCACCGTACAGGTGCAAATTCAGTGCTGTGTAAGCGCAGAAGGTTGACTATTTTTCAGCCATACGGACGCCAGAAGCTTTGGGAATCGTGCCCCACTGGCAGAGAACAGTTCGGGGACTATTTGAGGCTGACAACAGGGCAAAAACCAGTAAATACAGCGAGCTGAATTTACTGTTTTTGGGCAGGAATCAGAGGGTTTACGCCAATGCAAGTGATATCCACCAGGGAATTGATTTCGTGCAAGTTTTGGGATTGTTATGCTGCCGAAATTTGGCCAAATCAGGTAGTATCTAGTCTGATACAGGTAAAGGATTCCCAGGACCTTACTTTGTAATTTACCCTCTCAAAGAATAAGGAAATACCGAAAGGGGCGCCAATTTTGGGGCCTATAGGTTGTCGGCGTCTGCTCGGGGCATTCTAGCTTTCGAGCTGTGTGTGTATTCAAGTGTTAATTCCCGTCGCAGGTTCTTTTTGCAAAGTGCTCTGTGTGTATGTCTAAAGTAAAGAATTTCGGGTGAAAGCCAATGCCTACCGTCCCACGGGCCGGTTTGAGTCAGAGTCTAGTGTATCAAGATGTCTATCTGGATGAGATGATTGGATACTATTGTGAGTGCATCTAGACTTCTGGAAGGATGAGATGGCCACACAGTGATCTAGGTGTATCAAGAGTTCTGGACGGGATGAGATGGCTAGATTGAATGATAAACACGGTGTTCATAAGTGTGTGATTTTGTGAACTGCCAAATGTATGCTAAATGCGGTTTTTAAGAGCCAATAAATATGTTTTTGATGCTGAAAGTGGATATGCTCGAATTTGTTGAAATAAGAGTTTATGGACTAAGAATGTAGTACTTAGAATGCTCTACAAGCTTGTCTTTTTGGATTGGCAATCGGAGTTCAGACGGCCAAGTTATGAGTAGATGAAGTTTTACCGGGGGTCGGTTCTGCACCATTTTGACCTCCTCAGTATGTGTGACATTGGGGTTGTTCTCAAGCTCGCCAAGGTTTACAACAGTAGTGTGAAGTGTTTGAAGCCAGTTGGAAGCGACGATTTATCAAACGAAGCTGCGGACACCAAAATATTGAAGACTGAAGAGCGAACGAGGTGCGACAATAGATGACTTTTACCCATTTTAGGGCGGGCTGTTTACGGTTGTTAATTTATCGAAATACGTTGAGGAACGAGGTCGGCATTGTGGACTTTCACTAGGGCCTTACATGATAGGTATTTGACATTGGAGCAGGGAGTTTCCCCAATTCAAAGGGGACACTAAAAGAAAACTTTTTTTTTGAATTGTGATGGTTTTTTGGAGCTCTTGGAGGGCAACTCATGAGGAGCTACCACATGGCGTAGGTATATCCCACATGCGTGGTGTGAAGCCAAGGGTGTGGGCTACATATTTAGGAACATGGCCGCCATTGTAGTATCCAAGTAGAGAGACGGAAGCTCTGGCTTCCTCCCCCCTCCTTCCCTGTAGGGCATTGTGTTGGTCATCCGTGCGTACGTTGGCGTGTGGCGGCGGTGCCTCATTTGCAGTGGTGTCGACGGCGGTTGTTTCTTGCACCCTTTAGGGGCGAGTTCACACACGGAGGGCCATAAGGCCTCCTCTTTTGTTGGAGCAAAGACCTTCCCCCCCCCCCCCCCCCCCCCAAAAAAAAAAAAAAAAAAAAAAAAAACCCAAGGGATATCGCTAGTACTTGGGAGGGAGGGAGGGTGTATTCATGTGAGAAAGAGAGAGAGAGATGAAAGAAAGTAGCTGACTTTCCAAAGCACTTTCCAAGGGAAGTGCTCCATGCACTAAATGAGCTTGGACACCTGTCTGGTGGTGCAAGACTTACCGAAGTTGTGAAATTCCCCCTATAAGGGGACTTTTTTGTGGGGATCTTCATAAACAAAAAGCTCCATCGCTCTTGCTCATTTACGGTGATAACTGATATTCAAAGCTCTCATCTCTCTCTCTCTCTCTCTCTCTCTCGCTCTCTCCCTCTCTCTCTCTCTCTCTCTCTCTCTCTCTCTCTCTCCGTCATTGTCCAGCTCTTATATCTCTCTCACATTTCGTTTCAAAGCAAAACGAAGGGTTGATGTACTCCATTGCTCATGGGCAGTAGAATCAAGATTTTGGGATCACTTGCGAACGAGGTCAGAGGAGAAGAGAAGGCGGGAAGAAGTTTAGGTTTTTAGGTTGGGTTTCTTTCCCCTTGCTCTATCCCTCTGGCTCTTTTAACTTTAGGGAATGTATTCGAGAATACTGGGTAGCAATGTAATCACTTCCGGCAAGTGATCGGATGGAAAGATAGACAAAACGAGGATCTACACACTCAACAACACTTTAGCACTTCGAAACACTAAAATAAAAGAGAGAAGACGACACAGCGTGTCGGAGTTCCGAGCCTAGACGTGTTGGCCCCAAAGACTGGGACCCCTTTCGGTATTTCTTTATTATTGGTTCGCAAAGGTACAATTTCCGAGGGTCCGACTCTCTTTGAGACTGCGTCCAGATGCTCTCGAGAAGTGGCCCTGGGGCACTTATAAAAATTACAAGGGATGCTAAAAGCAGAGCCCCAAAAGCATAAACTCTAAAAGCATCTGCTCTCTAAAAGCTGGCGTTGAAAATTGCCAGTGCAAAAAACAGAAATCCGTACAATCTGCCACGTTAGCATGTCAGTGGGTTTTGCAGAAAATTCGTATTGTTGCCACGTCAGCATGTCAACGCAATTTGTGGGATTCCGTACAGTAGTGCCACGTCATCTGCCAATGCAATTTGCGGGATTCCGTACGGTCGCATGTTAGTAGCTTGTCACATACCCCTCTCTTAAAGAAGAGTAATCGTCCTCGATTACACCCGCAAAACAATTTTTCTCGTGTTCAAAGCACAATCAAGTTAGGTCACGATCCTAAGGTCACTTAAATGTCGTGGTGTCACGCAGATGATCACGGATGCAAATACCACATATAGAGAATTTTTCAAGACACGGAGGACTTTGGTTTTGACTTGGACCACGTGCCTAGGGAGAGTGAATCTGTGAGGACTGGCCAAACGAACGCAAGGATCAGATGCATCTATGAACTCGACATAGAAACCCTAACTCTAGAACTGTCACATACTGCCTTCTAAAATCAAAGCAGTCGTCCTCGATTACAGGTTACAAATGCTTATACTTCTAACATTTATGCAACTTAAAATCTCACAATTGATCATTTAGTCATGCATTCTTGTGTCATGATGGCTGTGCACAAAGAAAAGCTAGCTGCAGACACCTCGGGTGCGTCTAAAAATCTGTCTTAGACCGGTATCTTAGCCAATGTCTGCAACAGGTCATTGGATCTCGCTTGGATACGTGCACACACCCAAGATCTTAGCCAATGTCTATAAAGAACGCTGGATCTTGCTTGAATGTTATTCATATTCAAGATATTTATCTTAATCATAATCATAGTCTTTATTAATCATAAATTCGTACAAAAGAGTTCTCAGTTCCTCATCAATCTTTATTCATAGTGCGTTTCTTAATCTGCTCTCTCTCCTTGAGTAGCTTGATTATTGAAGTTCAACACCAGCTCCGTGTCCTTGTGCTTCAATTGAATAGTTCATTCTCTCGCGTCAAATCGGGCTTGATACTTGTAAAACCACGGCATGCCCAGTAAAACATCACATCCTCCCAAGTCCATAATATAGAAATCAATTGGATCTACAAATGTCTGAACTTGTAGTCGAAGTGATTCGATCAACGGTGTCGATGATGTTTAGGTTCCAATAGCCATTTGTGCTTCACTTTGTGTCCCCTTGGCATATTCGTCATTACCTAATATTGTTGCTTATTCTAGGGAGATAAAAGTTTGCATAGAGCCTGAGTCAAAGAGGATAAGGGGATCTTGGTCTTTGACTTTCCTAGAGCTTTACATGGTTCAGTGGAGGCATCGACGGTAGGAACACCTATTAAATCAGAAAGCAATCCAACTGAAGGTCGGAACTTCTTATTTCCTGTGCTTTCATACATGGAGGATCTTTTGTTATTAGGGTTTTTCTGGGCAGTCCGAAAAGCAATGTGATCATGAAGGCCACATTTGTAACACCTTCCTTCGGATCAGTACTGTGTTATCTCTTCAGAAGTGAGCCTTTGAGTAGGAGTGTTGGAACTTGGTTGTGAGATATCGTGGGTAGAGGAGCAGGGATTAGGATTTCTCGTTTGTGAAGGAATACCAATTCTTTCTTCATAATGTGATAATCTACTCTTGCATGTGACATAAACTATCGCATATTTGATACCACTTTTCCTATAGAGTAATCGCGTAGTGGAAAAGGTAAGCCCACAATGTACTTCTCAATCTATTCTGCAAAAGTAATGTCTCGAAAGGTGGAAATTGTCAGATAAGCGTTCAGAAATCTTTGGTAGTAAAGTGAAAGGGTGTGAGGAATACATTTGAAGGCCGGACCGTGCTGCAATTATATTCACTTCAAATGTCTCATCAAGGAAGCTTGGGTAGAACACAAGCTTGAAGTCATGCAAGGTCTTTGGAGTGTCAGGTTGCTTGGTTAGGGCGGCCCACCAGGTCAAAGCACTATCTTTGAGAAAAGAAGAGACTTGTAGCAACTTGGATTCTTCAGTAAAATTTCCGTTACTGAACAAAACATCAAACAATTGTAGAACCTTAAGGGCATTGTGGGAATCTTGGACGCCTAAGAAGGTGAAATTTACCCGTGGCACCACCATGTTTGAAGTGTTTTGGACTCGCATCTGTCATCGGAGATACTGAGCAATAGTAATAACGGTGATGGTGCCCATCCGTTGCATGAATGGGTGCAATTGGTGGTGGGGGAACATAGGGCGGGGGTGTAGTGGGAATCTGTGGTGGTATTTCGAAAATCACACGCGGTCATTCTCCTGAAGCCATGTTCTTGAAAATGCCTCTCAAAAACTGAGAGACATCTCTAGAGTTATGTCGTGAAGAACTAGTGGGGTGAATTCGGGGAGGATCAAAGGAGTAAGTTTGGGAAGGTTGGGGTGGCCTAACAAGGTTAGCAGGGGATTCAAGGTGCTCAGATAGTTGTACAAAGCTTCCAAATCAATCTTGTCATCCGTCGGTCTCTGTCTTTGTTGTTCTGCTAAATATATTACTTGGTGTACCACATACTGGGCATGTGTGTCGTCAAGGAGCCTTTGAGTGGATGGCCTCGCTGGATTTCCTCCAATAGTGTGATCTCCTGGTGCTTCGTCCATGTCGGTAAGATCTTGGATGCTTTATGGCTTATATGCCCTTTTAGATGGAGCGATGAAGACGAGAGCGTGCCCAATGCGCGATGGACGAAAGGTGGGAGTAGCTAATAGGTCCGGGGCACGGACACGAAGATTCTTTAAAAAAAATTCTACAAAAACTTGAAGCGTTGTCTTGTTCTATCTGCTCTTTGGTAGGATTGGTATGCTTTCAAAAAGGCACACGCCTAAAGCTATGATACCACTGTAATCACTTCCGGCGAGTGATTGGATGGAAAGACAGACAGAGCGGCGATCTATGTAAGAGACTTGTACACTCCAAGTCAAGAATCAAACACGACAACACCAAATAACCACTTCAAAATAGTTCACAGTTCACAATAGATTTGCACTGGCCCGACGGAGTTCCGTGCATAGAGATATTGGCCCCAAAGACTGGCACCCCTTTCGGTATTTCTTTATGTATTAATCAATGTTCAAAGTACAAGAGAGCGGTTAGGGTTTCAAGAGAGTGGTTAGGGTTTACTCTCAGACTCTCCGTCTAGATGCTCTCCAGAGTGTGAGCCCTCACCGCTTATTTCAATTACAAGGGATGCCAAAGCAAAGCCCCAAAAGCTTCAAGATAAAAGCAACTCCTTTTTCTCTCACAAGCTCTCTCTAGAGCTGTTAATAAAATAAAGCAAAAGTTTTATCTCTCTCTCTCCAACTCAAATTGCGTTGCCCAAAAGCTGAAAATCAGCGCTGCAATTTTCGGAGGATTCCGTACGATGCCACGTCATCATGCTAGCGCATTTCACGGAATTCTGTTCCTCTGCTAGGGTTAGGGTTAGGGTTTAGGACAGGTTTTAGGGTTAGGATTAGGTTTTTTGGTAGATTTTAGGATTTGCAGGTTTTAGGGTTAGGGTTTGCAGAATTAGGGTTTTCAGCAGCTCGGCTCCCGGGTAGACACGTCACCACTTTGTGAATACCCCCCTCTTGAAAGCATTGTAATCACCCTCGATTACGCTTGCAAAACAGACAGAGGCCATAAACCGTCTTAGTGGACACTGACTGTTAGTACCTACGAACTAGGAACACACATCTAGCACATGTACCAATCGACAGTCACATCACACGACATCACAGGACATCACTAGACATCACAGGACATCACATGACATTCAACATTCATTCGGATCTTAAACCATGATTTATCGGCAATGTAGCTAGCAATCGCATCTAGATCCAATGGGGACCTCATCGATGTCCAATTGACTAACCCCTATTGCAAACATGTCTATTCGAGATCAATGAAACCAAAATGCTGCAGTCATTTCGTCTATCAGTTCCTGTACTTAAAAGAAGTCAAGAACAAATCAGTATCATAATCAGGAATTCCATTTCATAAAGTCATACAGTAGAATACTGTCAGCTTTCAGTATCCCTGAAGCTCAAAGAGACATCAGTGACTCTAGTATCTAAATCAAGGCATCTGTTGACAAAGGAGCGGAGTAACTCCCGTCTTGTGCATCCCACTGCACCAGATCTCCGGCCAAGCTGAATTTTGGGTTCCATTTGGAGTAGACTATGCTAAACCAAAAGCCTCGAGGTAAAGTTTCACAATTTGAGGAGTATCTGCTAGGTCCTCCTCCTCCATCCACTTCGCATCCAATGCAGGATAGTTCTTGAACTTAACCAAGAACCGCCTTCGGACTTTATCTTTATTCTTTGTATCCTTATGTGCCGAAATCTATTCAGGAACAAGGATCCCCTCGTTTTCTTCCACTTCGGGTTGCTCATTAGGCTCCCCATTATCAGGCACATCACCTTTAAAAGATTTCAAGAGACTCACATGAAATGCATTGTGAATCCTCCAAGTATCTGGCAGTTTTAGTCGGAAGGAGACATCATTTATCTTTTCAGTGATCTCAAAAGATCCGTAGTATCGTATACTAAGCTTTGGAAAAAGCCTCTCCTTTCCCTTTTTCTTTCTCAGGCGTGCTTTCTCAAAACGTAAGAGCACCCAATCATCCTTCTTCAATTTCAAGTCGCAACGATGGCGATCCGCTGTCTTTTTCTGTCGTTCTTTAGACTTATGCAAAGTCTCGCGAACCTTGGCAAAAGCCGTATCTAAGTCTCGCGTATATTCATCCGCTTCAAAAATCTTATCTTTCGTGCTTAGGAAGGGTGGAACCTTCGAAGCACCTTCAACAATCTCAAATGGCGCCTTCCCCGTCGAAGAGTGTATCGTGTTGTTATAGGCAAATTCCACCAAAGGTAGGTACTTTTCCCATTGAGTCTTCTGATCCGAGATATAAGACTTCAATAAATCTAGAACCACTGAATTTGCAAGCTCAAATTGCCCATCAGTCTGCGGGTGGAACGATGCCGAGAACTGCAACCGCGTGCCAATGTTCTCCCAAATTGCCTTCCAAAACAAACTCTTAAATCTGGGGTCTCTGTCGGAGACAATCGTCTCAGGCATGCCATGTAATGTGAAGATCTGGGCCACAAACAGTCTCGCTAAGTGATCCGGCTTGACTGTTTTCTTTACTGGAATGAAATGAGCCTGTTTGCTAAATCTGTCAATAATAGTCCAGATACCATCGTGACCACTCTGTGTTCTCGGGACTTGGCTTTAACAATCCCTATGCTTTATGCCTGTCAAACTTGACCTTCTGGCATACTAAGCTGTTGTGCAGAAACTCTTCCACATCCTTTTTGAGTCTCGGCCAAAAGAAGTATCTCTCTACCCCTTTCATGGTGGTAGCAATGCCGCGGTGACCGGTAAAAGGTGGACAGTGGCATTTAGTCATAACCTTTCCCTCAACGGCTGTGTAACGCACAACATGGTTTTTCTTATCAAGTAGCCATCCCGAATGGAATATCCTGCTACTGTCTTCCCATCCCGTATTCGTGTGAAAACGTCTGCAAAATCTGTATCTATGGCATACTGGTCGACCATATCCTCGAAGCCCTTTTGATGTATTGCGGAAATAGCCAGAACCAACGGCTTTCGAGACAAAGCATCTGCCACCACATTCTTCTGTCCCTGCACATGCACAATCTGGAGGTGAAACTGTGACAAGATGTTCGCCCACCGCATCTGCTTTTCCGAAAGCTGCTTCTATGACAAGAAGCGCAAACTCTGATGGTCTGTAGAAACAGTGAAATCCGCTCCGAGTAGGTAATGCCGCCACTGAGTAAGAGCATGGATAACCGCCAAAAGCTCTTTCTCATAAATCTGTGCTGTCATCTCCGGCCTTGAGAACAATCGGCTGTCGTAAGCAATGACATGGCCTTCTTGCATTAAGACCGCACCCAGACTACGACCACAAGCATCACAATATACTTCAAATGACTTTTGCAAGTACGGCAAAGTCAATACTGGTCCCGTAGTCAATTTCTCTTTCAATGTCTGAAAGGCAGTCACCTTTGTGGATCCCCACGAGAAAGGGACTCCTTTCTTTGTCAAGATATGCAAAGGGGAAGCAACCTCTGCAAACTTTTGAATGAACCGCCTGTAGTACGAACACAGTCCCAAGAAGCTCCTAACTTCATGGACATTCTTCAAATCGGGCCAATCATGGATAGTCTCTATCTTGGCCGGATCCATTTGTACTCCTGCTGCTGAGACAATGTGCCCCAAAAAGTGTATCTCTGGTAGGAAAAATTCACTTTTCTTTGCATTAATCACTAACTTGTGATCTCGTAATGCCTGAAAGACCTGAAGCAGATGATCTCTGTGTTCTGCCTCATTCTTGGAGAAAACAATGATATCGTCAAAGAAAGTGCCAACAAATAGCTTGTACTCTCGAAAAATCCTGTCCATCATCCGGTTAAATGTCGCAGGAGCATTGGTTAAGCCAAAAGGCATCACCAAAAACTCAAATAACCCAAAAGTCGTTCGAAAAGCTGTCTTGTACACGTCTCCTGGTGCGATCCTGATCTGATGATATCCACTCTTCAGATCAATCCTGCTAAAGCACGAGGATCCCTGTAATCTGTCGAGTATATGATCGATTCTAGGAATCCGGAAATCTGTTCTTGATGGTGATTTTGTTGAGAGCTCTATAATCGATGCACATTCTCCAAGATCCGTCTTTCTTCAAAACCAACAACACTGGACAGCATACGGTGAAGTACTAGGTTGGACAAGACCTTTTTTCCAAGAGGTCTTTCACTTGGTTCATAATCTCTTCATTCTGTGCTCGGCTCACACAGTAAGGTGGCCGGTTCAGTGGTGTGCTTCCAGGTATCAGATCAATGGTATGATCTTCAGGACGACCAGGTGGTAACTCGCCTGGTAGGCCTTCTAAGAAGCAATCGGCGTGAGAGTGGAGAAAATCTTGGCGTTCTTTATCAAGTTTAGACATATTTGTCCTATCCTTATCGCTCAATTCTTTCATAAAGATAGAGCAAACAAACAGACTGGATTTCATTAATTTAGAAATGGCTGAAGCCGATACAATAGGGACAGACTCGCCCTTCAGTTTAATATCAAGTACAATGGTTCTGCCCTTCTCTGTAGTGAATGTCGCTTTCCTCGCCCGATAATCGACCACGGCATTGTTCTTGTGGTACCAGGGAATCCCTAAGAGAACATCACAACCTTCCAAAGGCATTATGAAAAAGTCCTCATGCCCCAAATACCCTGACAATGCAACCGAAGTTTTCCAATGATAGGTGTAATGGCTACGTCCCTGTCGGGTGCTGCTAGAACAGCCTCCGCAAGTGGTCCCATCCGATTGGGAGTGATCTCGAGCCGCGCCGCCAATTCCGGTGAAATGAAGTTGGCCTTGGCTTCTCCATCAAAGAAGATCAGGGCCTCTTGATCTTTCACTTTGCCCCAAGCTCGGCAAAGTTCTGTACTCTCGTCCATGGTGTTGGGATCGGTACCCACACAATCTGGAACCAGTCCTGTTTTCATCTTGCCTTTTCTTCCACGTTCCTCAGCTGCTCTCGAACTCTCAGGCTTGTCGTCGTCCTTATCATTCTGTCCTTTCTGTGCCTTCTCAGGGCACTTCGCGGAGATATGTCCATGTTCCCCGCATCCAAAGCACTTCCCCTCCCTAATGAAGCGAGCTCTCTCCTGAGGAGTAAGCTTGGGCTGTGCATCCTTCTTCTCTGGGTTTCTCTTTTTCTTTCTACTTTCATTCCCAGAAGTTTGTTCGGCTCGTTGTGTCATGGACTCATCGGTGGGGTAGGTCAGACTGCTAGAGTGAATGGCAAAGCCCCCCTTCGCATGACTCATCAACTCCTGTATAGAAGCTGACTTTGTTCCAAGCAGTGATCTCGGATCTTTGTAGGTAGACCCAAGGTGAACCGCTCAATCTGTTCTCTGAACGAGATCTTCTTGAATGAAGAGGCGGGTAGAAAAGAGCTCGAGAATCTCTCACAGTAAGCATCCACTGTATCTCTCTTGGTTATCCGAAGATGGTTCCAAGCAGTTCGTATATCGCGTTCATACTCTTGCGTCAACCAAGAGAAATAAAAAGCTTTTCAAATTTCAGCCATTTAACTGACGCAGTCTTGTTTAAAAGTAGCGTAGACCACCAAGTTCGAGAATTCCCCTTAAAATAAGAGGCAAGTCTCCGAATCTTGGAGTGCTTTGAGTAGCGGCCTCTCGCGAAAGCGATGTCAGATTGCTGTATAAAAGACAAAGCCTTAGAAGCATCTTTGTATCCTGAAAAAGTGTCAAATTTGATCGACTGTCCACCTTCCTTAAACTCTCGGACTTTCTTGCTTTTATCTTCCAGAAAGTCATACTAGTTGGCTTTATAAAAATTCTTTTTGTTCACATAAAATATTCCGTCATCAGAGTCTGAACTATCCGTAGACGAGTCCTCTGTAGAACTGTCACTCACTGGGCGAGATTTAGACTTTTTTGCCTTTTTCTTGCCCTTTCTGAAGCGTTGTTTCTTGCTTCGCTTTTTACCTTTTCTGTCTTCTTTGCTCGAATCTGAAGAGCTAGAAGAACTGTCAGAAGAAGAAGAAGAAAAAGAAGTGGGTACTCCTTTAAAGCGAACATGCTTCTTCTGTTTTTTTGCTTTGTCAAATGTCGACTGACGACCCAAATAACCCGGGAAGTCAGTGCCTTTCTTCTGCTTTTTGCCGTGCTTTTTGGCTTTTTTCTGCGCGTCAAAAAAGCTGAGCAATCCGTGCATCAACCACCTCTTGTATTTCCTCCTCTGAATATTGCTTGTGATCAGAAGGTTTCTTGAGAGCGGGTTTCGGGGGTTGTGGTGTGGTTTTCTGCCACTGCGCATGCACTTCTGAAAAGAAGTCTCGTTCATATATTTTGCCAATTTCGGGTCCTTCGCAAAACTGAGCATCATCTTTGTTGCATCGCCGATCAATTGACGACGATTCATCTCTTGTTGCTCCGCCTGAGTAGGCCGAGGCGGGCCATACTCTCTGCCGGAATCTTCGTTGTGAGCCCTACTTGCATCTCCGGATGCAGAGGGAGTCGACTGATCCTTGCGTAAAGCCATAGGTGCCGCGGAAAAAAAATTGGGATCGGGTTTCCCTTAGAAGAGAAATCGGCCGTGCTCTGATGCCACTGTAGCAGACTTGGATACTCCAAGTCAAGAATCAATCACGACAGCACCAAAAAACCACTTCAAAACAGTTCACAGTAGATTTGCACTAGCCCGGCAGAGTTCTGTGCCTCGAGATATTGGCCCCAAAGACTGGCGGCCCTATCGGTATTTCTTTATGTATTAATCAATGTTCAAAGTACAAGAGAGCGGTTAGGGTTTCACTCTCAGACTCTGCGTCCAAATGCTCTGTAGAGTGTGAGCCCTCACCGCTTATTTAAATTACAAGGGATGCCAAAAGCAGAGCCCCAAAAGCTTCAAAATAAAAGCAACTCCTTTTTCTCTCGCAAGCTCTCTCTACTATCTAGAGTTGTTAATAAAATAAAGCAAAAGTTTTCTCTCTCTCTCTCTCTCTCTCTCCAACTCAAATTGCGTCGCCCAAAAGCTAAAATCAGCGTCGCAATTTCTGGAGGATTCTGTATGATGCCATGTCATCATGCCAACGCATTTCACGGAAATCTGTTCTCAATGCTAGGGTTAGGGTTAGGGTTTAGGTTAGGTTTTAGGGTTAGGGTTAGGGTTAGGGTTTTTGGCAGATTTTAGGGTTTGCAGGTTTTAGGGTTAGGGTTTGCAGAATTAGGGTTTTCAGCAGCTCGGCTCCCGGGCAGACACGTCATCACTTTGTGACAATCTACACACTCAACAACACCTTAGTACTTCATAACACTTGAATAAAAGAGAGAACACGACACGGCGCTGCGGAGTTCCGAGCCTAGACGCGTTGGCCTCAAAGACTGGCGCCCCTTTCGGTATTTCTTTATTATTTGTTCGCGAAGGTACAACTCTCGAGGGTCCGACTCTACGTCCAGATGCTCTTGAGAAGTGGCCCTATGGCACTTATAAAGATTACAAGGGATGCCAAAAGCAGAGCCCCAAAAGCATAAATCCTAAAAGCATTTAAACACAAAAGCATCTTCTCCCTAAAAGCTAGCGTTGAAAATTGCTAGCGCAAAAAGCGAAAATCCGTTTAATCGGCCACGTCAGCATGTTAGCGCGATTTGCGGAAAATTCGTATTGCTGCCACGTCAGCATGTCAGTGCAATTTGCGGTATTCTGTACGATCGCACGTCAGCAGCTTGTCACAAGCAAAATCGTGAAGCATAGAGAAATTTGATGGCTTCTCTCTTAAAGGTGACAGAATCCAATTTATGTGATGATTACGAGGGTCAATTTCAACCTTTTCTTTTGCAAGTTTTAATATGATTAATGAAAGCAATGTTCAATTAGCCATCTGTTGCAGTATTTGCATGTGTTTGTGCTCTCCACTCACTAACACCTCTCACAGCCAGAAGACTAGTACTGTCCTGGCTCACCTCGCAAACACATATTCCCCGATAGTGCTTGGGCAGTAGATCAGCTATTTATAGTGCTATAGAGCACAACTAATTGTTCTCCTATGGGAAAATCGATCAAGATCGGATAGCTTATTTTCAGTAGCAATGGAGAATTCAAGGGAGATCTACAACAATCAGTAGGAGGAGAGGTATGAGGAAGTGGCAGTCGAGGTGATGAAGACGGGCATGAAGAGTCCCTTGATAGTAAGATTGAGAGAGAGGTGGAAGCAGATAACCTGTTGGCACATCTTACATCATGGGCTAAAGTGTCAAGTTTAACACTTTACATGGTTCCAACAACGAATAGAAGGCCATCTGTTGGATCACACATATGTTTGCAAATTGCCAAGCAAAGTGCAGTTACGTACGCCAAGAAGGTTGATGCATGATTGCAGAGAGCAGTTTTGGACCAAGATAGAGGGGGATACAAGAACTCTTTTGTGTTAGGTTTTTTTGACAAAAGTTTATGTTGGTGAAAGCAACAAATACATATCAGTGAAGGATTCTTTTTTTGTTTTGAAAAGAAGGATCATGACAACTCGTCTTCGGGTACTTAGTGGTGATACACATTGAAGTGTCTGCAAGATTACAAAAAAAGGTGGAAGGGTAGATCCTTTCGAGTTATTTAGAGGTGGACCGAGCGTGACTTGGTGATGCCGAATAATTTGGATGGAATGGAGGTGAATTGGCAGATAACCCTTATGTTTGGGATCTATACCTTGAGCTCAACCTTTGGTTTGGAGCTTCCACAGAAAAAGCTCGGTCACGTTGTTTCAATGGTTGATCCGGTGCAGTGCATGCTAGATAGAGGGGACTCCACTCTCTTCTCAATAGATTGACAATGTGAGAACATAGTAAATGTGACATGTTGAACGAGTATCTATGTTCATAGTATCTCTGTTGATGAACGCATCATGGGGTGTATGCCTTAGTGTGTAGTGATGCATTGACACGATGTGTTATGCCCCCAGACATCAGGATGGGTGCTTGAGCTATGTTCGGTCAAGTGTGAACGTAGCCCTATGGTTAGGGCGGTTAAGGAATCCTATAAATAGGACCTTGGGGTCATTTGTGAGCCATCTTGTGTGATCACAACACTTGGGGACTTTGGGCCCTTCGCCGGCTCTATCCACATACCCGTATTGGTCTGGGCTTAGTGGTATCGCATGAGCCCTTGTGATAGAGGCTAGCGTGCTATGGCTGCTGGCTCCCAGGCTTGGGGGTGAGCCCATATTGGCTCTATGGTTGGGAGGTGAATGTGATGTCCGCTCTCTATGCTCGTTTATGGGTGAGTATGGCTTGTGTCATGCTACAAGCTTGGGCACTCCAAGCGAGAAATCAGTAACAACACACAAACAGAAACTGCAAAATTATTGAACTTGAAGAGAGAGAGAGAGAGAGAGAGAGAGAGAGAGAGAGAGAGAGAGAGAGAGAGAGAGAGAGAGAGAGAGAAAATATAGGAGAGTTGACATGGAACGGAAGAGTTCCAGATGTACTGGCCCAAAGATTGGCACCCCTTTCAATATTTCTTTATTATTGCTTCGCAAAGGTACAACTCGCGAGGGTCCAACTTTCTTTGAGACTTTGTGTCCAGAGACTCTCAAAAGAGTTGTCCTTTGGGCACTTAGAAATGTACAAGGGATGCCCAAAAGCATCAATTCTAAAAGCATTCAACTCCAAAAGCATCTGCTCTCAAAAGTATGCGCAAATTGCCAGCAAAACACGTAGAAGTCTGTATAGCCTGCCGCGTTTGCATGACAGCGCAATATACGAAAATCAGCTGCTTTTATCTTTTTAGGTTTAGGTCCCTTGGTTGTGCTCTGTAAGTTCTTCAAGTTGTCAGGGGTTTAGGTTTTTAAACCCTAACCCCTTAGGCCTCTCAATCACATCTTCAGGGTTCAAATCTTCTAGATTAGAGTTTTAAACTAACCCCTTGTCCTCTAGGCTAGCTAGTCCTTCTAGTTGGGTACGCCACGTCACCCACTTGTGACATTCCCCCCTCTTGAAAGAATTGTAATCACTCTCGATACACCTACAAAACAGCCAAAGGGCAGAAACTTTCGTCAATAGACACTGACTCTTATGTACCCATTCACGAGACTCCACAAATCAAGCACTTCTACAAAGACATTAGTCATTGATCAAATCACATTTCTGTCGAGGGTCTTAGAAACAAATGATGATCATTGTAACCTATCTAGCAATCACATCCAGACCGTGCTGATCTTTTCATTGATGTCTTGATCTCCTAAACCTTGCTACTATCTGTTTCATATCCTTTCTTTTCACATTTATGCCCCTGATCATCCCCACAAGACTGTACATTCATAGAGCATGCAATTCACAAAATCACACTTGGTTCGCATTGAACATTGTAATCTTTCAATGTAGCCATCTCATCCCATCCAGAGCTCTTGATGCACCTAAAACATTGTACAACGATCTCATCCTTTCGGAATCTTTGATGCACTCACAATAGACTCCAGTCATCTCATCCATATAGAAATCTTGATGCACTAGAATCACATTCATTTCACATTCACTTAGCCATCACATTCAATTCTCGTTGATCTCTAACAGATATCTAGATGCACTAAGTTCAAATCATTCATCAGATAAAATGTTGTAGACATTTCATCTTTCCATCACATACTCTAATAATACACACATGAAAGAGCATGTTCATTTTAGGAAATTTCCAATTCAATGTACATATTTCATAAAGTCATTTCGCAAAATACTCTCAGCGTGTCAGTATCCCTAAAATCTCAAGGAGAAATTAGTGACTTTATTCAATATAGGCAATCTGTGACAAAGGAGTGGAATGGCTCCCCTCATGTAGTTTGCGTCGCACCAGATTTAACCTGTTGATTCATCGGTAACTTTTGGCATAGACAGTGCCAATAATTTAAAAGTTTCAAGGTGCGACTCAAAACTGAAGAGAATTTGCCATGTTCTCCTCCGAAAAGTGCTCTTGACGAAATTATCCAATGGACCCAGCTTACCTTTATGCTTTGTTCTTATGCCTTGTGACCTATTAGTAGCCCCATTGGCACTTCAATCTGAATCGTCGGAATTCTCTGATGAGCCATCAACTGATTTCCTTGCTTCTGGAACCCTCGGATGCGCTATCAGCTAGTTCCCTTACTTCTTCGAAATCCTCTAATGAATTAGCATCCGGTTCCCTTGGTTCTTTCTTTTCCTTGGAAGACTCTTACCCCGTTGAGGTGGACATTGGCTTTTAGGATAGGTCAACAAACCGGCATGCATACCAAAACCTTGCTTGGCATGTCCCATAAGTCTCTGATTGGAGTTAGACTTCTTTTCGAGACAAAACCGTCAAATCTCTTTTGGCAATCCACAGTAGAACCGCTCAATGTGGTCCTTAAAAGTGACCTTGTGAAACGAGGACAGTGGCAGATAGATATCCCAAAACCTCTGGCAGTAGTCATCTAAAGTGTCTTTGTTAGCCATTCTTAGATGATGCCAAGACGTGATGACATCTTCTTCATATTCTTCCGTTAGCTAGGAAGAAGTGAAAACTCTTGAAATTTACCCACATCCTGGTTGCTTCTCTACGCAACAACATAGTAGATCACCATGTCTGTGCATTTCCTTTCAAGTAAGATGCCGAGATAAGGATTGGTGTATTTTGGGCATTCCCCTTGCGCAGATATCGGCCAAGTATCTCTATCAAAAGCTGCAGCTTGCTCTGACACATGGACTTTTGTGTGTGGAATGTGATGCTAGTGGTCGTCACATGGATGCTTGGTGTGTCTATTGTTTTCATGGATGCTCGGTGTGTCTATTCTCTCCGTATCTGATTGTCCATGAGGAAGCACTTAGGAGCTTTCCACTCCGAGGACATCGCAGCCCTCCGTTTGCACATTCAGTGAGAGAACTTTCATCTTTGGAGTATGTTTTGCAGAGTATTTGGGAGAAAAAGAGAAAGGAATTTTTATGCCATCTGTATCATCAGATGCAGTTGGCAGCCATAAGCTGCTTAGTGCGGAATTCCATTTCCTGCTGGTCTTGTAGCTCTATTGGCTGCCCGTCCTGTCACTCCATTCGCTGCCGGTATCGAAATTGTTGGTACCTGTCCGTACTGCAGGTGAGGACAGCATCTAGGTGGCTGCAGAGATGATGCTGGCTGGCAGCGACTTGTGCTGCAGGGCAGCATAGGGGCTCGAGATCCCAACAGGCAGTTGACAATGCGCGGAGGCCAGCAGGCAGTTGTGGACTTGATTCTGCACGCGGGCGGTGCATCTTGGCGGCAACAATCACTTTACGCACGCGGATTTTTTTTCCAAGAGTCCCCGTAGGTGGAAATTTCTTTAAAGTGGGCCTTATTTGTAAAGTGACCACCCAAGTGTTTTAATAAAGTGTGAAAGGGGCCAGTTTATGACAACCATTCAATTGTTTGATCCATCCGTGTGTAAAACTTACTTTTTGAACCTACAACCCTCTACTCCCCCTAAGGGGATGACGGTTGACCGTACGTAAGTACTGGCCCTTGGTTGCCAAGTGTGGACTCACACCCTAGAACCACAATTGGCAGGACACGGCCCAAACAAGAGCAACAAGCTGTGCCACACGGGAACCCCAATCACCCGCACGTGCACATGCGCACACCTGCCACTGGAATCCCCCTTATCTTCGCACTTTCTAAGACAACTTCCTCTCCCTCTTGAGGCGGCTAAGCCCCTAGGTGGGTTAGCTTTCCTCGTCTGTGACGACGAGCAAGGGAGTGATTTTTTTTCCATCACCGTGTGCCCTCTCTCATGCGCATAAGTTGCCCCAGCATGTCTCTTTCTCTCCTGCTCTTATCACCTACATACTCCCGTGTCTTACTATCTCCTTGCCGTGGCGTCACACGACACTTCTCTGCATGAAAATGGTGCCGCTAGCACATATCAATCAATGGAGGACACACCGCTATCTCCTCCCGACTCCACACGCCCTTGCATGGACTCCATCTCGGAGGCTCCTTTCCATCTCCCACTTCTCCTGTCTGTCCTGGTTTTCGCTCGTGATTAGGAATCTCCTCTCGTCAAACTTATCCTAGACCCTTTCCGGGGATTTCTCCAGTTCGAAGTGACCGCCATAAGCTCCGGCTTGGAGAAATGGATGGCCTATTTGGGCTTATGCATGGCGGCTGCGATACACACTCAGCCGCCGACCACAATACATTTTCAACCAATCTATTGGCTTTTCTTGCGGTAATGGACATGATTGCATGGTGCTCATGTTGGAGATGGACTAGTAGCCTTGGACGCTTACCCATTGGGTTTCCAGGGCCTTGCCGAAGGTTTTGGTGGATCTACAAGCTCTCTTGCGGATAATATGTATATTTGGATTGCAATCACATACCTGCTCGGTATTGCGCAATCCCACGGACTTTTTTACAAGACATCTACACCTTTGCAAAGAACTCCAACAACACTTTAGCCGTCACGAGGGGTTGTCAACACGATTGGGGATCCTCCTCATTGTGTCACCACTTCGCCAAAGACTACAAGCTTTGCAACTTCAGCAGCCGCAAGTCAGTCACCAAAACAATAGCGAAAGCAGTTTCCAAACACACCGGCCACTTCTGCAACACACAAGGAAGCCCAAGAGGAAGACATGTTGCTACCACAATGTCTACCTCCATGTATGTTGTAATACTCCCGGTACCTTCTTCTCTGATTCAAAGATTTTTCATTTTATTTAATGCACGTCGATGCCCCAATGGTCACATAAGTAATACCATGTTTCGCCCGCATGGCGAAACCGTAATAGATCTTACTTGCCAAGGGCTAGATGCTCATAATTCAATTTCTTATCATGTGGTGGTATGTCGTTTTAAACTCGACATGCACCTTCCAATCAGGAAAGAATGTAAGAACCTTAAGGTACCGAAGCACTCTAAAACGATCTGTATTGGTCAATGGTCAAAATCATCTTCGCGATATTGTTGGCCATTCCAAATTATCAAGAAGATTAGTGATGTCTCCTACAAACTGGACCTATCCTCCAGCATTACAGTCCATCCCGTGCTCCACGTTAGCCACTTGAAAGAGCGGTTGGGATAGGATGAACAAGTTGTTCCTCTAGAGGAAGTCCCGAGTTTGGAGGATACCACTCGTTACATTCCGATGGAACGCCAATTGGTTCTTGATCAAAGTATCAAATGGTCCCAAAGGGCTTCTTAGTACTTACCCCGAGTATTTGATCAAGTGGAAGCATCGACCCGAGTCAAGTGCTACTTGGGAAACAATAAGATCGATGGGAGAGTTGTTTCCTCGGTTTTATAATCGAGGATATTGCTGAGGACAACAATTCAAAATAAGGGGGGAAATGTTACATCTCAAACATCAGAAAGGGTGCTTGAGCTATGTTAGACAAACTGTTAACATAGCCCTACGGTTAGGGCGGTTAAGGAATCCTATAAATTCGACCTTGGGCTCATTTGTGAGCCATCTTGTGTGATCATTAAACTTGGACTCTGGGCCCTTGGCAGCTTAACTCACACATTGGTTTGGGCTTGGTGGTATGAGACACTAGACCTTGTGGTAGAAGATAGCCCGCCGTTGGCTGCAGGCTCCCAAGCTCGAGGGAGAGCCCATATTGGCTCTATGGTTGGGAGGTGAGTCTGATGTCCGCTCTCTACGCTCGTTTATGGGTGAGTATGGCTTGTGTCGTGTGCAAGATGGATCCGGGGAGGGACTAACACGATGATTCGCATGCATGTTTGTAAGCCATGGTTACTAAAATTCTATGTTGTCTACAGGTGTAATTGGTGACCATTTCTCTTCTCTTAAGGGGAGGGAATGTCACCGATTTTGTCCATTGCATGACTATTCTGCAATTGTCACCGATTTGGCCCGTAGCCATGAATAGCCTGGTTGAATATCTGGAAGTGTTGAATACATTGATATGTGTGTTTATTTTGTAGGAATCACTTGAGAAGCTGCAGCAGATTCTCTTGCTTGTGAAGCTACAGGTGCTTGACCTATGCAGCGCACAACATGTAGGTCGACCCATGGAATGCTGAGAAAGGGGGAAGGCTATTGGCACCTAGCATCTGGCAGAGCATCTAGGGCAGCTTGACACTCGGATGGGCCATGTAAGGTCATAGCAGGTGATAGACCATGCAGAGCAACTCAAGTCCATGCAAGTCAATTGGAGTCCATGCATAGCAGGCGATGGACCATGCAAAGCAACCTGAGTCCATGCATGGCAGGGAGGCCATGCAAGTCAACTGGATTCCATGCATAGCAGGTGATGGACCATGCAAAGCAACTCGTGTCCATGCATGGCAAGTGGGAGTCCATGCATGATAGGTGCATGACAACACAAAAGCTGCCATTTTCAGCCAAGATGCCCACACATATAGATGAGGAACCGGCCACTTGTCCAAAACAGCCCATTAGAGCTCAAACATAAGAAGAAAGTGCACGCACTTGGGACTTACTTTGTGTGCGCGCGCGCGCACACACACACACACACACACACACACACACACACACACACACACACACACACACACACAGACACAAACCTCTATTTAAAGGGCTGATTTAGCCAATTGTAAAGAGCACTGCTGACTCTCTCTCTCTCTCTCTCTCTCTCTCATAACAGGTCTTGAGTTCAACTCTCCTCGTCGGATAGATCTTTAAGGTCTCTTATTTCCTACGGTGTTAAAACTCTCTTCTTCTTCTTCTTCTTCTTCTTCTTCTTCTCTCTCTCTCTCTCTCTCTCTCTCTCTCTCTGCTCTCACAGAAGCACAGCACCATCTCTCATGAGCATTGTATTGTCACTCTTTTACATATATAAAAGAAATACCGAAAGGGGTGCCTATTAAGGGGCCAGTACTGCATAGGGGAGGCACTCCTCCTCTCCATCTTTCCCGAACCCATCCCTACCTCTCAGTGTCTTTGTCTCCTAATCACTCTGTCTAATATCTACATTATCTATGTGCTGAAATTCTGGCTTTCAGAGCTGAAAATTACAGTTTGCTGAGGCAAGCCAGTTTTGTTTTGTAACTCTTCCTCGGACTCATCTTGAAAAGTCAATTTTCAAGTAAGCAAGGCATAACCATCTTGTGCATTGGCCATCATCCCTTGTATGCTAAAGGCCTTTTGCTTTAGGCATTACCTCTGCAACTCATGGGGCATCCCACTGACGTATCTCTCCATGTGCTTTTGAAGGTTGACCATCTGGAAGGACTCAGGAGGCTACTTGTTAAAATGTATCCCAAAACCTTTGGTTGTACGATTGAGGAGTATTTGTCTTACCTGAAGATGGTTCCAAGCAGTCAAAATCAGCGCCTCATAAGCTGGTGTCAACCATAGGGAAGCAAAAAAAAATTAAAAAATCCCACCCATGTTTGTGGTGTCTCCATGTGCTTTTGAAGGTTGACCATCTGGAAGGAGGCTGCTTGTAAAAATGTATCCCAAAACCTTTGGTTGTACGACTGAAGAGTATTTGTCTTACCTGAAGATGGTTCCAAGCAGTCAAAATCTGTGCCTCATAAGCTGGTGTCAACCATAGGGAAGAATTTTTTTTTATAAAAATCCTACCCATGTTTGTGGTGTTTGTCCATGTAATAGAAGTTGCCTTCCAAGAAAGCGGTCCTTGTCTCGAGGCCCTTGTGTCAAATTTCATGCTCTGGCCTACTTCTTTGAACTCCTTTTGTTCCTCCATATAAGAGTCAGCTGATCATACACATTAGGACAAAGTGTTGGAATTAGGGTTGCAGAGAAACGCACACAGCTTGGAGAAGACGAAGGAAGCTCAAGGCACATGATAGAGAGTATGTTACTTAGTGTGCAATGGAAAGATAGATAGCCCTAGAGTGATGGGCGTATATACAATGCACGGGGGAAAAAACCTCCTAAAGAGGGAAAAGTGCCGCGGCGGTCCTAGTGTGCTCACACACATCACTACCACATGTATATGGTGACAAATCCCCCCTGGAGTGATGCGGTGAACGAGAGTTGGCACATGAGTAAAGGGAAGTGCCATGCCCTAAGGACATGATCAGTCCACAAAGGGGAGTAAGCCCAAAGCTTCTCACTTCTCACGAGACAATGCCTTTGTGAAAAGATTTGCAAAGTTGTCCTGTGTTGGCACATAAGCCAAGCTGATCTCTCCTGCTGAGAGCCTCTCCCTGACATAGTGGTAATGCACCTCAATGTGCTTTGTGCGAGTATGAAAAACTGGGTTCCTCGCAACTGCCAATGCGCTCTGACTGTCAGTGTAGATAGTGTTGGCAGTGTCCTGTCTAACACCCAAATCAGCCATAAGGCGTCTGAGCCATACACACTCAACCGTAGCTGTGAAGACTGCCCTGTACTTAGCCTCACAACTGAAGTGGCCACAGTAGGTTGCTTCTTGCTCAACCATGATATACATGAACAGCCAAGCATGAAACAAAAACCACTTGTGGACACTCGCGTGTCAAAACAACCAGCCCAATTTGAGTCCGAAAAAGCATGTAAATCTGGCGGCAATGATCCCCCCTTGGGATAAAACAAGCCAAGATGTAAAGTGCCACTAGGGTAGCAAAAAATCCTCTTGACAGCCTGCCAATGCTTAGACCTTGGCCTATGCATAAATCTGCTGACCTGTGAGACTGCAAATTGAATATCTGGCCTCGTGTTGCATACATAAATAAGGCAGCCAACAGCAGTTTGGTAAAGAGTGACATCAAGAGGATCGTCAGCATCATGTAGACTCAACTTCAAACCTGTTTCCATGGGAGTGGCAATAGGTTTGCAATCCTCAAGTCCAAACTTACATAGCAATGTCTCTATGTAACTTTTCTGACACGAGGCAATACCACTATCACACTGCTTAAACTGTATGTGTCACCAGGAGGTGTTGCCTTCAATAAATAAGTACTAGATATTTTTATTTATTTTTATTTTTACTTGTTTCCCCGGGCCCCTTGAAAAGGTGCAAGTGGACATTGCATGGCCAGTGTGAAACGGTTGCAGCCGAATAGGTTTCTCACATCGGGAGTCTGGGTCGGTCAGTCTAGGACTGGTCGGGCTAGTTAGCACTGAATTCTGATGAGTATGGAAGCCTGTGCCCGCCAAACGAATTCTGGGCCACTCGGAAAGTCAGTTACAACTTTATAAGCGAGTGGGAACTAGGGAATTAACTCAAAGGGGCAAACTGGACACTTGGCAGGAGGAGGTTAATCTGCAGGACACCTCAGCAAGAGGAGGCGCCCAATTTGAGAGAAGGGCTGAATTTTACACACCAAGTTATCTACAGTGTGTATGTGAGTAGTGGGTGCAGGTCTACAGCTTTAATGGAAAGCTTGCCTTCTCCTCTGTCTCATGTAGTACGATGATTTGCTCTCGTGCATCTCTCTCTCCCCTTTAGCACATATGGTAATGCCCCACTAGTTGGGCTACTCAGATGAACATGTACAGTTTTGGGGGTTTAAACTTTATGCGCGTTTGCCAAGGCAAGAGCCTTCTGAACAGGAACCGGATTATCTAATTGCTAATCCCCCACAGGTACGCACAGTTCCATCGCGAAAGATTGCGAGTTCGGAGAGTTTTCTAGCGTGAAAACTCGTCCAATTCATAGGGGAACTGTCCCATTGTGTGCGGGAGCCCTTGGGACACGCGTGGGCATGTTCGCTCCGCTAAAAACGATCCGAAACAGCAAATTACAGCCTGTTGTGTTTTTCTGCAGGTTTAGGGTTTCACACCTAAACTGCAAGGGAACCCCGGGGGAGCCTCGTGAGAGCCTTGGGATGCGTGTCGAGTGATCAGCAAATCATCTACATAAAGAACCACAATGAGAAGTATATCACCCTCACGCTTTACATACAATGTGCTTTCTGTTTGACTGTTAAGAAAGCCTTGTTTGACCAAATGAGTGTCAGCTTTTTCATACCAAGCACGAGGAGATCGCTTCAACCCATACAAAGCCTTGTCACATTTGCACACTTTGTCCTCTTGTCCTTTCTTGACAAAACCGCAAGGCTGCGTTACACAAACTTCCTCATGAGAGCCTTGGGATGCGTGTACAGGCTTTTGGGCACCCGACAGTGAAAAACAGAGAATTACAGCCCGCTGAATTTTTGTGACAGCTCACTAGAAAGCTTCCAGATAGCGAGGGAATCCATCCTATATAGGTGCTTTTGACCTACAGGGGTTTTTGCGTCGTTATGCTACCGAAATCCGGTCGAAAACCTGCGTTTTCAGCCCTCGCCAGGTTTGGACAGCTTTGTGAAAGCTTGTGCTAAGTGCTCGGATTGTTTACCTTAATTTGAATAAAGAAATACCGAAAGGGGCGCCAAACTGAACCACCTACAGGGTGTCGGTCTCGTGTGCGCAGTGACATTCTAGTCGCTGGACGCAACTGGGTTCTCTTCCCTTCTCAGTGCTGTGTGTAAAGTTAACAGGTAATTCAAATAGTACCGCCCTCTACGTTGTATAGGCCGGTTATATGGTTCCATCGACGGGATAGTCACTTTTGCTGCAAAAAGTGCAGCGTGGATTATTGTGGGTGAAAGAAACACAGAGCTTGTCGTTATGACAGAGAAGAGAGACCGAGTACCTGAAGAGAGATCTTCCTCACATGGCACAAAGAAATTTCCTCCAACTCTTCAAGAAGAGGACAGGTTGTTTAGAACTCAACTGTGTTGCTGCATGGACATGTTTCAGCAGTTGGCTAACAACCCAAGGATGCAGGAGTTCTTACAGGCTCCGACACAGGGTTCCTCCTACACAGGGCATGACTGAGCCGTTGCAAGAAAAGGAGATTTCCAATGCGCAGAGGACTCATGATGCTCGAGGGAAAGCCCATGTGGTTGAGCAACTAGCGCTGTCCAATGATCCAAAGCAACTTACTTTAGCTGGACAAGAACTGTTTGTGAATGGTCAAGGGAGTAATGAACAGGCTAGGCGTCAGACCCTTCCATTACCTATTACTTATCCTGGTTATTTTGGAGGTGGTTCAATTTTTCAAGCTATGGCTGGACCTTCCACAGGTTATATGCCAGGGATTTGTTCGGGACAATGCAAACAGGCATGGGTAACCCTATGTACGCGAACATGGGTGTCCAACCAGGTTTTTAGGGTGTCTATGGCCAGTTTCGAGTGCCTGGAACACAATTTGGTATGGCTGGTTTTTCGCAGCCATACGTACAAAATGCAGATACGACAGGGAAAACAGTTGATGCGAGTGCTGGAATGAACAATCATGGAGCACCACTGTTACAGGCCCCTGTTTATGATAATGTGGCTCCTTTGAGTCAGCCTAAGGATTACAAGGAAGGTGGGCGAGGAGTGAAGTTTGAAACTTTTAGAGGAATTGAGGATCAATTGAAGGCTTTGACCTTCATACAGCAGTTCGATGTAGCTTATGCTGGAGGAAACTTCACGGAATCTTCAAAGATACGCAAGGCTGCCACTTTCTTGAAAGGGAATGCGCTTCAATGGTGGACCGCATTGTTGAACCAGGGTCAAGCCCCAACAACGTGGGTCCAATTCAAACAGCTTTTTGCGCCTGCATGGTTGACAAACACTTTTGAAGTGGATGTGATGACAGAATGGCACGAGTTGAATGCTAAACAGTGTGCAAATCTGGAAGAGTACAATAAACAGTTTTGGACAACATTGTTGCTAGTTACCTCTTACAGGTTTGTGCCATTGTCAGAACAGATTGAGAAGTACTGTTGCGGATTGTCCAAGAAAATCATGGACTACTGCACAGACTACTGTCATGAATATGTTTCAGTTGATAGAGAATGCAAGAGTGGCCAACAATCTGTCGAAGGGAGATTCCGATGGATTTAATAGCCACAAGAAAGGGTCCCATGGCAAACAGTTTTCAACCAAGGGCAATGTTGCAGCAAAGCCTTCTGAGCCTCCCACAAATAAGCCCTCCATTGAAGAAGCTGATACGTTTAAGAAGCAATCTAAATCTTCTTCGGGACGAGGACAAGGACAAAAAAGGCATTTTTCTGGCAAAACTTTTGAAGAAAGGAAAGCTCTTAGGGAGGCCAAGAAATGCTATATTTGTGAACATGAAGGACATTTTGCAAATGAATGCCCACAGAAGAAGTCACAGGATAAGGATGACAAGTCAGACCATAAAGGGAAGAAGCCAAAGCCAAGTGCAGGACTTGTTCCAGGTTTGGTTGGAGACCAGCCAAACACAGATGCCACGGAGCTGTGCAGAGCTTGGGGCAAAGTTAGAGACCAGACAGTGCTGGTTTTCTTTGATCCAAGAGCCCGTGCAAATTTCATATCACCAGAATTGGCATCAAAGTTGGGCATTCGTGTAGAGGAGATGGGTATGACAGGGGAAGCAGGTTTGGCATGCCCAAGTCATTCAGAGCCTATTACTCCCATTTTGGGACAGCTTTGTCTGCACATTCAGAGCTATGTAGATGCGGAAGAATTTCATATTATGCCACTTGAGGGCTGCGATGTGTTACTGGGTATCCCATGGTGTTGTAGGTTGCATGCTATGGTGGATACTTAAAACAAAAAGATTACCCTTGTACATAGAGGAAAGACTCATGTCCTTGATGTAAAGCTTAAAGGCGAGTCTGTTCCAGTTGTTTCTGCTTCTACTATTTCATATGTAATAAAGAATTATCTTTCTGCTACTTGATCTTTGCAAAAGAAGTACCTCAAGTTGTATCTAATTTGTCTACCTTAGATAAAGAGAGGTCAACTTTTTTGAGTGGTTTCAGTGATTGTTTTTCAGACTCTTTGCTAGGGGAGTTACCTCCTGAGAGACCTGAGGATCATACTATAGATCTTGTCCCGTTCTAGTCCACCGAATAGACCACCATACAGGGTTAGTGCAGCCGAGCTGAAAGAGATTAGGGGTCAGGTCAACGAGCTTTAGAGAAGGGGCTGATTCAGCCCAGTTCATCCCCTTTTTGTTCGCCTGTACTCTTAGTGCAGAAGAAGGATGGTTCATGGCGCATGTGCATTGACTATCACGTCTTGAATAAGAATACCATCAAGAATAGGTTCCCCATATCGAGAATAGATGACATTCTTGATCGGCTTGAGGGAGCGTCATTGTTTACAAGAATAGACCTAAAGAGTGGTTACCATCAGATACACATTAGGCCAGAAGATGTCCATAAGACTGCGTTCAGGACAAAATTTGGTCTCTATGAGTTTCTTGTTATGCCATTTGGTCTCACAAGTGCTGCTGCCACCTTTAATAGAATGATGGACAGAATTTTTAGACCACATAGAAACTTCGTGGGTACCTTCTTTGATGACATGATTGTCTACTCGAAGTCTGAAGAAGAGCATAGGGATCACTTGACTGCAGTTTTCAATGAGTTACGTAACAACAGGCTACTCATTAATGCGAAGAAGAGTGAATTCTTTTTGCAAGAGATTCACTTCCTTGGGCACATTGTTTCAAAGGATGGGGTACGCATGGATCCCGCTAGAGTGGAAGCAATTAGGTCATGGCCAGACTTGAAGTCCGTACATGACATTCGAAGCTTTCTAGGCTTATGTTCCTACTATAGGAGGTTCATCCGAAATTTTGCTGAGATTGCTTCTCCACTCCATGCACTGCAAGGAAAAGGAGTTACTTTCAAGTAGATAGCCAAGGAAATTTTAGCGTTTAAACACTTGAAAGAGAAGCTGACTTCAGATCCGGTAATCATTTTGCCAGATCTTTCGAAGCCTTTTGTGGTTCAGTGTGATACGTCTGGCCATAGTCTTGGTGCAGTTCTAATGCAGAATGACCGAGTAGTCGCATATGAGAGCAGAATTCTTTTGAAGACTGAAAGAAACTTGCAAGTGTATGAGAAAGAATTGTTGGCAGTAATTCATGCTCTCACTAGTTGGAAACACTATCTGCTAGGGGCTGATTTTGTTGTCCAAATGGATATTTTCTCACACAGACAAAGTTGTCTGAGAAGCACATGCCATGGGCAAACATCTTGTCAATGTTCCATTTTCAAATTGTGCATGTGCAAGGGAAAAAGAACGTGGTGGCTGATGCGTTGTCACTAAAGCCCCAAATTTCAGCAGTGTCAATTCCGTACCATTGTGAATTAGACGAAATGAAAACACAATATGCTGAAGATTCAGATTTTGCAAGGATCTATGACCAACTTGTTGATGGGCAACATCATGAGCACTATATGCTTAAGAATGACTTTCTCATGATGCATGGAAAGTTATGCGTTACTAAACAGTTACGGCCAAAGATTTTAATGGAAAGTCATGCTCCATCTTATGATGGGCATCGTGGAATTGATGCGATAGTGAAAGGGGTTGAGGCTTTTTTCTATTGGTGAACTTTGCGTCAAGATGTTGATACGTTTGTAAGATCATGCTTAGTTTGCCAAAAAGTCAAATTTGACAGGCAAAAGCAACCGGGATTGTTGTAGCCATTACCGATCCCAGATAGGCCATGGGAAAGCATAGCAATGGACTTTATCTTTGATCTTCCAAGAACGCAAACAGGCAATGATGGGATTTGGACTATCATTTGCAGGTTCAGTAAGCAGACCCATTTCATTCGTGTTAGGAAGAAGATAAAGCCAGAACACATGGTCAAGATATTCATGAGCAATATCTTTAAATATCACGGGATATCTCAGTCAAGTTCTCTTCTTCGTTTCATCCGCAAACTGATGGACAGTCAGAAGAGGCAAATTCTACTGTTCTGGACTTGCTCAAATGTTATGTGTCAGAGCACAAGGCAACTTGGGAACACCATCTTCCATTGGTTGAATATGCTTACAATAACACTGTGCATACGTCAACAGGTAAGGCACCATTTGAGATAGTGAAAGGAGGGAAGAAAGTCCCGCCCATTTTGCAGACTAAGGACAAGATTTTTGAGGCAGACAAGTATGTGCAAGATATGGATGAAACATACAGGAAGACAAAGATTGCTCTTGAGAAGACTCGGGCTAAGCAAAAGAAAGCTGCTGATCGTCACCGTCGTGAACTTGTATTTTCACTTGGTGATTGTGTGCTTTTGCGCTTTGAAAAGGCCAAGTTAAGGAAACGGAAAGGCAACGAACGCTTGTTTCCTAAGCTCAATATGCGATATTATGGTCCTTTTCAGATTTCAGAAAAGATCAGCGATGTAGCTTACAGGTTAAAGCTACCAGAAGGCTGGAAAATACATAATGCTTTTCATGTCAGCCTACTAAGACCCTTTGTTGGTAATGTGCCAGAGAATATGCTTGATGAGGAACAACCCGAAGTGGAAGAATTGGATGAGATCCTTGTTCCTAAACAAATATTGGCACATAAAGAAAGGAAGGTTTTGGTGAAGTTCAGGAACTATCCATCCTTAGATGCCAAATGGATGGAAGAGTCTGAATTGGTTGATTCACCTCAGCCATTGTAATTGTATCTTGAAGCCTTTCAAATGGAACCCACAGTGACTTGATGTAGCCTTTTTGGAGCAAGGCAAGAGCATGGTTCATGATGCTCAAGAGAGTAGTTAAGCAATTGTATCTACTCTTTCCATATAGAATTTAGCTAGAGAAGCTTATATTTGAGAGTACACTAGAAGACTTCTATGCTTGATATATGTGTCGTAGCCAGGTTGGTGGGATTGTTCAATCGTCCAACGCTACATTTCCGGAAGCATGTATATCTTGGATTCCCATCATAGAATATATGTGATATCAGGAGATACCGCATGTATTATTGGCATGCAAGCGAGGTCGCTTGCAGTATTTCAAGGGTGGGGTGTGTCACCAGGAGGTGTATTTTTCTTGTTGCCTTCAATAAATAAGTATTAGATATTTTTATTTATTTTTATTTTTACTTGTTTCCCCGGGACCCTTGAAAAGGTGCAAGTGGACATTGCATGGCCAGTGTGAAACGGCTGCAGCCGAATAGGTTTCTCACATAGGGAGTATGGGTCGGTCAGTCTGGGACTGGTCGGGCCAGTTAGCACTGAATTCTGATGAGTATGGAAGCCTGTGCCCGCCAAACGAAATCTGGGCCACTCGAAAAGTCACTTACAACTTTGTAAGTGAGTGGAAACTAGGGAATTAACCCAAAGGGGCAAACTGGACACTTGGCAGGAGGAGGTTAATCTGTAGGACACCTCAGCAAGAGGAGGCGCCCAATTTGAGAGAGGGGCTGAATTTTACACACTAAGTGACCTACAGTGTGTGTGTTGAGTAGTGGGTGCAGGTCTACAGCTTTAATGGAAAGCTTGCCTTCTCCTCTGTCTCATGTAGCGCGATGATTTGCTCTCGTACATCTCTCTCTCCCCTTTGGCACATATGGTAATGCCCCACTAGTTGGGCTACTCAGATGAACATGTACAGTTTTGAGGGTTTATGCGCGTTTGCCAAGGCAAGAGCCTTCTGAACAGGAACTGGATTAGCTAATTGCTAATCCCCCACAGGTACGCACAGTTCCATCGCGAAAGATTGCGAGTTCGGAGAGTTTTCTCGCGTGAAAACTCGTCCAATTCACAGGGAAACTGTCCCATTGTGTGTCGGAGCCCTTGGGACACGCGTAGGCGTGTTCGCTCCGCTAAAAACGATCCGAAACAGCGAATCACAGCTTGCTGTGTTTTTCTACAGGTTTAGGGTTTCGCACCTAAACTGCAAGGGAACCCCGAGGGAGCCTCGTGAGAGCCTTGGGATGCGTGTCCAGTGATCAGCAAATCATCTACATAAAGAACCACAATGAGAAGTATATCACCCTCACGCTTTACATACAATGTGCTTTCTGTTTGACTGTTAAGAAAGCCTTGTTTGACCAAATGAGTGTCAGCTTTTTCATACCAAGCACGAGGAGATCGCTTCAACCCATACAAAGCCTTGTCACATTTGCACACTTTGTCCTCTTGTCCTTTCTTGACAAAACCGCAAGGCTGCGTTACACAAACTTCCTCAAATATGTCACCGTTCAAGAAAGCACTAACAATGTCTGATTGATGTACATCCCAACTAGAATGAGCTGCCAATGCACATAGAAAACGCACAATAGTCATATGACAAGTGGGAGCAAAGGTCTCTTCATAATCTATGCCTTTTTGCTGTGCATAACCCTTTGCAACAAGTCGAGCCTTATGGCGATCGATCTCACCATCCGGCTTGCGTTTCAACTTGTCAACCCACTTCGTACCAATGGCCTTTTTGCCAGGAGGCTAATCACATTAAGTCCATGCGTCATTTTCTATAAGTGCATCATATTCTAATTACATGGCAGCCATCCAATTTTTTGAGTTTTGTGCTTCATCAAAGGACAGAGGTTCCTCAACATCATGTAAGCTAGACACAGCCAAAGCATAACAATCTGATGCATAAGATGCATGGCGAGAGCCTGAAGGAGTACGACTAGACAAAGGTGCATCCAATTTACTGTCACGCAAAGTGTGCACCAGCCATTTTGGCATCCCTCTAGCTTGCTCATTTTCAGCCCTTTCCTCATCAGGTACATCATGTACATCTGCATTAGTAATAGGCTGATCTGTAACATTTTCAGAAACCCCCATAGGATGTACATTTGCCTCATGGAACTTACATTCGTATTTCCACCACTGAAAAGAGGCAACAAAGTGTCATAGATTTTGTGAGCTTACATTACTATCTCTAGTAAATGACAGCAAGGGCTGAACAGAATCTTCCACAAACACTACATCCCGTGAAACCAGAATACGTTTTGTTTGCGGATGATACAACCTGTAACCTTTGCTTTCAGCACTATACAATAGAAGGCTTTCTATCATGCCATGCTTCATATGGAGTAATAGACTGCAAAGCTTTCGTAGGACACCTGTGTAGTACATAAGTGGCACACATGATGGACTCAAGCCAAAAAGAATGCGGCAAAGCTTGACTTTTGACCATACATCGTGCCATTTCCGTAAGTGACCTGTTTTTCCTCTCAGCAACACCATTTTGCTGAGGTGTATAAGGCACTATGCATTGGTGTTTTATCCCACGACTAGCTAGAAATGCATTGAATTCATGAGACATAGCCAGAAATTGTTTGAAGCACATAAAAACTTCGGACTTCGCTTTAAGCGGAAATACCCATGCATGCCTGGAGTAATCATCAATGAAAGTCATGAAGTAAAGGTAATTGCCCAAGGACGGAGTTTGCATGGGCCCACAAACAACACTATGCACAAGCTGCAACTTGCATGTGGCCCGAATTGAACCATCCTTTGGAAACTTAGAACGCTGCATCTTACCCAAAATATAGCCTTCACAAACATGTTTGACAGGTGCTTAAAGAGGCGGCAAAGAAGCAACCATACCAGATTTCTGCAAACGCAGCAAACTGGCAAAATTCAGATGACCAAAACGTGCATGCCAAAGTTTTGCATCTGAAATAGCCCTTGAATTTGCAACTGCATTTGCAAAATCTTGTCCACACTTGTCATACAAAGTGAGCTTATACAGCTAACGGCACAAAAGCCCAGATGCAACGATTTTATCACCAAAACTGAGATCATGAACTTTACGTATGTCATCCACACAAATTTGACTGCAAGTCCAAATCTAGCAAGTGCAGATACAGACAAAAGATTCTTCTTGATCCCAGGTACATAAAGTGCATCAACAAGCTTGAAAGAACTGCCATTAGCAGCAGTAAGCACAATCTTTCCAACTCCCTGAACCGCATAAGAGGCATTGTTGGCACAAGTGGCTGAATTCCCATGAGGGGGAGACTCGAGAGAGGTGAACAATTCACGATGTGAGGTAATGTGCTTTGTAGCACCACTGTCGAAATACCACACATGTGAATCTGCAGCAACTGACAAGCATGCATCATGGACAGCAGTATTGTAAGTGCACTCTACACTAAAAGCCCATTCTGCATCAACATCAGCAACGCAGTCTCCTTTCGCAGAAGACTCAACATTGGCTGCAGTTGTAGTGGAACCAGCATTTGCAGTGGAACCACCCTCTTTCTTCTTAGCCTCTTTGGCCTTGAACTTAGGACACTGCTTGATCAAGTAATCATTAGCTTTACAATAATGGCAGCGCATCTTCTTTTTGCCCTTATCACCAGAATTTCCAGGCGAATTGCTGCCAGCAGAAGCATTAGGAACAGAAGTTTTGCCACTTGCAGCAGAACCATAAGAAGTGGTTGCATTATTGTTAGCACCCTTTCTTTGAAGCAATAAAAGCCTGTTCAACTGCACGTTGTCTAGTCCTGTTTTTTCTGGAAAGTGACTCTTGCAACCGCAATGTGCATAATGCATCAAACTTGACAACTTCTGGATTTCCTTGGGTCATAAGTCTGCAAGTACTAGCAAAAGTCTGGTAAGAATTTGGTAAGGCATCAAGAACAGTCTACACAAGGGAACTGTCTGAAATGACTTCACCTGCAGAAATAAGTTGCTCATTGATATCCTTGACACCAGCAAGAAAAGTGTTCATATCATCTTCCTCATGCATAATCTTCGACTCCAGCTCTTTACGCAGCAAAGCAATTTTAGCCTCATTGCGGCTTGCATAAAGACTTGCTAGAATATCCCAAGCCTGTTTTGTAGATTTTGTTGAACGGATGTGAGGAACAATGGTGCGCTTCACAGACAACGCAATCAATGCATGAGCATGTGCATCCTTTACATCCCAACGAGCTTGTTCTATCATAGGCAAAAAAACTCTAATAGCAGCAATCCTTGCAGCAAGACCTGCAACATTCTCAACATCGCCTACATCCTCAGAACCAGGACGTACATCATGTCACAAGGCGGGCACCACGTGCCAATAGAAAAGAACAGACTGAACAGACTTTTAGCACTTCAATAACAACTGAACTGAAAGAGAGAGAGAGACGACACGCGACACGGAGTGGCGGAATTCCACCCCAGAGAGTATTGGCCCCAAACCTTGGCCCCCCTTTCGGTATTTCTTTTATATTATTGCTGATTCATAAAGTACAACAGCCGGGGAGCACCTGCTCTGCAATCTGCGCGCTAAAGAGTGCCAGAGATGGCCTCCAAGGCTCATATTTAAAGGCCCAAAGCCTGAAAGCATCAAATATGAAAAGCTAACCCCAAAAAATCACTTTCCTAAAATTTCGGGATTTTTCTAAAAATCCGCCGCGAATTCCGGAACGTCCGTACAGGTGCCACATCATCATATTTTGATGTGCAAAGTCTTTTGAGCGTGTTCTACTTTATTTTTAATGCCTTTATGTCACTTGGGCCCCATCAGATGGGGTCCCCATAAGTTGGTAGGACTTCTTCTTTTGTTACTTGTTCTTCTTAGGGTTTCTAGAATTAGGGTTTGCAAGTTTTAGGGTTTCAGCAGTTAGGGTTTTTGGCAAAAATTAGGGTTAGGGTTTCTGCTCTCTGCCAACCATGTTATCACTTTGTGACACTTCTTCGGTTACTTGTTCTTCTTAGGGTTTAGGCTCCTCGGTCGGTAGCTCCGTTCTTTGGTAGGTCGACTCGTCAACAATTTGTTACACATCAATGCCCTGCACAATATTCCAGACGTCCTTTGACACAAGAACGTGTTGCATCATATAAGCCCACATAGGGTAATTGTCCCCATCCAACCTGTCCTTAGCAACAAACATCTTGAGACATCCGTGTTGTTGTCAGCCATGGTAAATGCTGCACATGATGTGAAAACTGCCCGAAAATAGGAGAAACGGAGCGGGAACAACACGTGCTATATAGCACAAACCATAGAAGACTGTAAGGCACCTGTTATTCAGAAATTGGCATTGATAAAAATTCTACACAAAATGACGGAATTGTCTGTGCAGACCTGTCTGTAGTGGAAATGGAGGCCGAATTGAGCCCGAATCAAAATCTGAGTCGATCTACGAACGCTCGCCAAACCTCACTGTAATCGGAGAAAGTGAGCAGGCGTGTGCTGGAGCAGCTGGCGACTAAGTCCGGGAGGACGTAACCTGCTCTGATACCAATTGTTGGAATTAGGGTTATAGAGAAACACACACAGCTTGGAGAAGACGAAGGAAGCTCAAGGCACACAATAGAAAGTGTGTTACTTAGTGTGCAATGGAAAGATAGATAGCCCTAGAGTGATGAGCGTATATACAATGCACGGGGGAAAAAACCTCCTAAAGAGGGAAAAAATGTCCCGGCGGTCCTAGTGTGTTCACACACATCACTACCACATGTATATGGTAACACAAAGAAGTGTGATGGCCCCTGTGCCAAAAGTTACGTCAGAGGTAGGAGGCATCCGTGCTCCATAAGTACCAAAGCAGCTATGTCATAGATGATAGCACCCATGCCATACGGTCCAAAATCACCTATGCCATAGGGACCAAATCTTTGGAGGCATTGCATCTAACTCTTGGCCCCCATATGTGAAATATAGGATTCCTGGGTGGCATCTGCTGTTGCATGTCCTATTGCCTGCATGTAATGCACATGCTGCATTTGTAACAAACTTGGGACACCCCAAGTCAAGATTCTACCACGACACAGTAGAGATATACTTCAAAATAATTCACAGATCACAAGAGAGTCGACTCCGCCCGGCATAGTTCCGTGCCAAGAGATATTGGTCCCAAAGACAGTGTCCCTTTTGGTATTTATTTTTATATATTTTTTTTCGAGAAAAAGATCCTTCTATTAGTTAATGAAAACTGCCCATAGGGCTACATCCACCTCTGCGAGAGAGGGCTACAACAAGCATGATGGGGAGACTCTCCCGATGAAAAAACAGCATATATACAATGAGGCTAAATCAAGAGATGGGAGGAGGGAAGAGCCACACAGGTGGAAAGTAGTGCCATCTGAGCACCCCCTGGACTATGGTGTAGAAAGGCCCAGGGCGCCAGAGTCGAAGAAAAGCCTCGCGGCGCTCCCGCATGTGGTCGGAGCTGCCCTGTAGTCCCTCAAGCTGTCCTCTGAGAGTATGGATCAGCTCTAGCCAAAAGTCACGAACAGTCTCTGCTGGTGGCACAGGACGAGCCTCAAAGATGCGGAAACAGCGGGCCCGCCAGATGAACCAGAGAGCTAGGCCGCTGATGAGCTCCCAACACTCCTCTCTCTCACTGCACCACTCCTGTGGAGTAATCTCTGTAGCAGGTTGGAGTGTAGATCGCCCCCCCTGTATCACTATCATCCTGCTGGTGGAAGATAGCTCAAACTGAAGTGTTGGGCCCGTGAGGGTGGACCAAGCCGCTGCCTCCCAAGTGTACTGTCGAGCCGTGGAGAGGGCAGGCATTAGCCGAAGAACACGTAGCCACACCTGCTGGGCCGAGGGACAGTCCCAAAGACAGTGATGCTGACTCTCCACCAACTGGTCACAGGCTGCACATGCGGCCGAGAGACCACTATGCACCAGCCAGCTCCCTACTGCTGTGGCTCTGTGTGCAACCAACCACTGGAACAAGGTGACTCGCCTCGGCTGTCTGGAGTCCCACAGCCTCTGCCAAAAAGCTGCCAAGAACTCGACTGTGAGGCCCTCCTCCTGCCAATGACGTGCTGCAGCGGGGCGGGCCTCTCTGTGCTGCAAGTATATGACGTCCAAGCTGAACAGTGTACTGAAAGAAGGGGACTCCTGGGCGGTCGGCAGAAGAGAAGGGGTCCCTCCATAGCCACTCACCAGGATCCCACTGTACTCGTGCCAGTGGAAAACACTCCCAAGCCCATAGCCTCCAGTGTCCAGTCTCAAGAGCTGCTGGGTCAGGGTCTATGACGCAAGTCCTCCCACAGATGCCCACAACTCGGATCCTTTGGAAACAGCACTCTGCTACCTGTGGGGCCTCTACTGCAACTCGCTGTAATCGTCCCCTACCCTGAAGCTCGAAGAACAGGGCTGGGACAATCTCTGAGCAAGCCCTGACTGAAATGAGAACCTCCAGTCGTGTGAAGGCTCCCATCCACCGGGGTGCTACTTGCTCGAGAGGCGTGAGCCACTCAGCTGGAACTGACTCTGAGATGTCCTGACACATGCTCTGCCCTCTCATGCCCTGCAGTTGGACAGCCTGTACCTCCTCTGACAAACCTGTGAACTCTAGCCAGTCACCTAGAGAACGCGCTGGACCTGCCGCCATGGGACCCCAAGAAACATGAGGCCGACTCCCAACCAAGTGGCCTCTCTGAGGGCTAACCATGGGGTTCCAAACGAGGGGCTGCCGTAGGCGCTCCTCCGTGCACGTCGGCTGTCTCTGCTCTAGGCCACGCCGTAAGAGCTCCCAAGATCGAAGTAAACTCACAGCGAATTTGTCCTCCAGTCTCCTGCTCAAACCAACTCGGCGCAGCTCTGAAAAGATCCATCTGGTCGAAGGTTGCCAAGGACCTCCTGACTGAGGCACCCTGGCACGAAGCCTCTGCAACAAGAATTCCTTCCAGGGCTCCTCGCCTGGAAGAAGTCCTCTGACGACAAACTTCCCAAGAAGGGCTCTGCTCTGCTGTGCAGGATCAATGATCCCAAGCCCTCCGTGAGAACAAGGAAGTGTGATGACCGACCAAGCCACCTTGGCTCGGGCAATCTGAGTATCGCGACCTGACCAAAGGAAGTTCCTGATCAGCCTCTTTACCTGGCTGATACAAGAACTCGAGAAGATCCAGCAAGAAGTGATGTACCACATAGTCGCCAACAACACCTGGTTGGCAACTACTACTCTACCAGCCAGCGAAAGTCGTGCTGAGTCCCAATGTAACAGCTTTCTCCTGATGGATAGGAGAAGAGGAGCAATCTGTTGCTCGGGGGACAAGTCCAGACCAACCTGACAACCCAAGTACCGAACTGCAGTCCCTGGAGGAATCCACCTGAAACCCACTCCTGGCATCCAATCTGGCACAGGAGCACTGCCAACCGAGAAAGCCATTGTCTTTCTCCAGTTGATCAATGCGCCCGATGCACAGCAGAAGGTCTCCAAAGCCTGCTCACATCTGTGTAGATTGGCCTCCTGGCCCTCTAAGTACAAGGCTGAGTCGTCGGCAAACTCAGCGTCTAGAAGCTCATCTTCCTTTATAGGGAGTGCTAAGCCTCTCAAACCAACCTGCCGTGACACCAAAAATCTGCTCATCGCCTCCGCATAGAACAGAAAGAGAAAAGGGGCAAGAGGACAGCCCTGTCTGACCGAACGTGTGAGCATGAAGCGCTCACCTCTACCTCCTGCCAACAGCACCTGACTGTGAGCCTGTCTGTACAAAGCTGACACCCCTCTGATCCAAGCATCTGAGAAGCCCATCCTGCGTAGCGTGCCCTCTAGAAAGTCCCAGTCAACTCTGTCGTATGCCTTCTCAAAATCGAGAAGAAGAATCACAAGGTCCTCCCCACGGAGTCGTGCAAGGGCAGAAGCCTCCCAAAAAGTAAAGATGTTGTCAAGGATACTGCGTTCCTTGACAAAACCTGTCTGAGTCCCATGTATAAGGCTCTCCAAAAGTGGCTGAATCCTCAAACTCAGAGCCTTGGCAAGAATTTTGTAGGCTGAGTTGAGAATGGTGATGGGGCGCCACTGTCGAATCTCATCCAAGGAGCCACCCTCCTTTGGAATGAGGTAAATCAGGCCCTCACTCATGCTATCGGGCATCACTCCTGTGTGCAGAATGTACTGAAAGGCACTACAAAGATCTGGGCCAAGCAGGTCCCAGTACTCTAAGAAGAAGCTGGGAGTCAGCCCATCCTCACCTGGACAGATACCACGAGGGAGGGCCCTAAGAGCCGTGTGCAGCTCCTCAAGCTGAAGAGGTATCTCTAGCCTCTGGCGCATCTCCTCAGTCACAAGACAAGGCATCTGTGCCCAAACCTGCTCCCTGCATGCAACCTGTCTCTCTGACTCGGGCCCAACCGATAGTAGCTCATGGTAAAAGTCAGTAGCAACTGCACGCATATCCTCTGGCTCACAAACAACTGACCCATCTGGTCTCCTCAACTGATTGACCTTGGCATGCGAGTGCCGAGGTCCCACTGTCTCAAAAAAAGCACCTGTCACTCTGTCACCCACGTGAGTCCATTGAGATGCTTGTCGGTGAAAGGCAAACTCATGGCGCCTCTCCTCTGTGCAAGCAAGCTCCTGTCGAGCCTGCTGTAACTGCTCCTCCAACCATGGACTGTCTGGATGCTGCTCCTGCATCCTCTGTAGTGAAGCAATGCCTCGTCTGAGACACTGCTCCTCCTCTCTCGCTGTAGCCCGTCGAGCGAGAGACTCCTGGAGAAAGAAATGGCTAAGCCGAGCTAGGCCTGAGGCCACTCTGTCTGCATGTGGAGCCTGGCTATCCTTGCCCTCTGTCCATAGAGCCTCGACCCTCTCTCTGAGTGCTGAGTCCAACAAGACCCGCTCTGGGATGCGAAGCATCGTGCTCCCACTCCTCTGCCTGTCTGCCACTGTGAGGATCACTGGTGCATGGTCCGAGAAGGATGTCCCTGCCAGGATGCCCATTGATCCCCCCAAGTCACTGAAGTGGTCACTAGTGTAGAAGCGATCTATGCGCGATAGATTCACTTCTCCCACTCTGTGCTCCGATCTAGAGAAGGCAAGACTCTCTGGAGGCCTCACAAAGCCAGAATGCTGCCATGTATTCGAGACCCTCAAAGTCATACACAACCTCTCCCAAGCTGCTAACTCGACTCCATGCACAGTAGCATGGCTGCCTCCGATCTGTCAGAAGGGTCCTCCAACATGTTGAAGTCCCCTCCTACACACCACTGGTCAGCGTGTGGCAAAGACTCAACAATCTGTGACCAAAACTTTGCACGAGCACTCGCCACATTGGGCGCATAGATGTTCAGGAAACCCACATGGTCACCCTGAACTGAGCCCTGCCTGGCACAATAATCCCTCTGCCCACAATGGCCTGCTGCAATGAGTCCGCAATAGTCATACATACCCCTCTCTGGATGCCTCCAGGTCCAAAAGCAGCTGACCAAAAGGTATCATAGCGTCCACGCAAAATCTGACCACATCGCCGAATGCGGCTCTCAGACAAATGGCGCTCCTGAAGCATAAGGAGATCAATCTCTCCTCCCACAAGGCAACGCTGAAGCTCCTGACGCAATCGGCCCCGCTGTCGCTGAAACTGGGGCCCACCTAGTCCCTGCACATTCCACGAGACGATCCTCATGGGGAGCGAGAGAGAACAGATGCTGCCGCAGCAGCTAGACGAGCTATCTTCGAGGCTGGCTTGGATGGGGAGTAATCCGCATCCGAGCGTCCTCTAGATAGACGAGACTGCAGTGAGTGCCTGGTCCAAGCCCAAGCAGAGCAAGCCGTGCGTAAAGCAACCTCCTCTGTCCAGGAGTCCTCATGGATGTATACATAGCAAGGCAAACACTGCGTATATATCCTGCTGAGTCTGGGGGTGTCACCGCAAACTTGGCCAGTGGCCACAAATTCTGCAGCAAGTCTGTAACGCCAAGTTCTCCCATGTGGTGAGAGAACTCAAGAACCTGTGTATGCAACCATCCCACCACTGAGTCGAGGGACCACTCTGTCTTAGTCCTACCACAGAGGGGGAAGGAGAAACCAACTGCTGAGTCCAAGGCCTCTGTCCCCCTAGCGGCGAGGAACAAAGCGTGGACTCTGAAGCAGGCTGCCTCGTGGTCTGCTGTGGAATCGCCGAGAAAGCGAGTGAACCCGTAATCGAAGAAATCCCAGCGGCGTCGGAGGTCAATGCTCGTCAAACCACGAGGGATAGCTGCAAGAGAAGATGTCTGAATCTGCAGAGGGGGCCGCATGAAGGGCTGACCCTCTCTCGCTAGGCGACTCGTGGTAAAGGCGCTGCCAAGAGATCTCCTAGCCGTCGGCGAGGGACCAGTCTCCTGAGCCGACTGTGGTACTGAAACAGGAGGAGGGGGAGAAGGGGCTGGGGGGGGCGGGGGAGAAGAGAAACGGGGTGGGGTGACAGAGACATGGGGGGGGGGGGGGGGGGGGGCGAGGTGGGGAGTGGACGGGAGAAGAGGGCGGGGGAGGGGATGAGGAGGAGGAGGGGAGATTGGAAGGCGAAGCGGCTGGCGAGGGTGAAGCGGAGGTGGAGGCTAGCGTAGGGGGCTCCTCCTGCTCAAGAGGACCAAAGCGGTTCCTCGTGGGAACCCACTGCTGCTGAGTAGGCACCTGAGGGCCACTCTGAGTGCCAGGTTGTCGATGTGGCCCCTGGCGTCGACGGCCACGGGCCTGCTGCCACCCCTCCTCCGCTGGAGCCCCAGGCTCGGAGGGTGGCGCTAAATCTGTGCGCTGTGTCGCTGGCTGTGGCTACGGCCCAGCCTTGGCAGGCTGGGGCTGAGGCTGAGGTGCGGGTCGTGGTCTCCTCCGTGGACAGGCCTTCGCTAGGTGGCCCATCTGTCTGCAAATGAAGCACAGGTTCGGGAGACCCGAGTACTCCACACTCTGTCTAAACCAACCCCCACTCACCCGAGGCAGAAGGATGACCTTCGGGAGCGTGTGGGTATCTCTGACCAAAACTCGAACTGAAGGGATGCCAGCCGCCTTGGCAGCTACTGATGCTGCCGTACGAGGTGTCTCCAGGACAGTCCTGATGGCGGAGCCAATCCTGGAGAGAAGTGGAAGGTACTCCCTCCGTAAACCCGGAAAGCAGACTGAGATGGGGATGTCCGCCTCCTCTACTAGCACATCCGAAGTCGGGTCAAAACCATGTCGCCACTGTCGAAAGTGGGCGCGTGATGCTCGGATGGCCAATGGACTCATAGCTATGACCTTGGAGGCCATCTCGGAAGTCTTGAACTCAATCTGGTAGTACCCCCGTCCGAGAATCTGGACATCCAAGATCTTGCCCACCTCTGCGAGGAGGTGGGCCTGGAGAAGGTCTCGCAGCTCTCCTCTGCTAGGACGAGTGCCGAGAACCTTGCAGATGACAGAAGTCGCCTGCAAGCGTTCTACCTCTGCGGCAAGGCTCGCTTGCTCTGTCGGCGAAAGAGCAAGTCGAATGGTGGGCTCAGCGGGGTCGGGCGAGGGGGCTTCAGGCGAGTCTCTCTGTGGTGAAGCTGGAGCCTCCATCTGTGTCTACTGCTGAGTCGAAGAAGCGGGCAGTGAAGAAAAAACCTGCAAACAAGTCAACCAGGCACTTTTTCCGAAGAGAAAGTGCTACCGAGCTAGGTGCAGAGGGCCTTCGGGAGCGAAGAGGATGGGGGGCGGGGGGGGAGGGGGGGACGGCGAGGACGAAGAGGGCAGCCGTGCAATGTGCGGGTGCACAAGCAGCAGCGAGCGGGGGGAAGGAGTGGGGAAGGCAAAGCGAGAGGAGGGCAGCGGGCTGCGGGCAGCCTTTGGGGCAGCGCGCAGATAGGGGGGGGCAGCGGGTGGGCTGAGGGGCAACGCGCAGGGGCTGAAGGGGGTGGGGGGACAGTGTAGGGGCAGCGGGTGGGGGGTGGGGGGGGGGGGGGGGGGGGGGGGGGGGGAGAGGGTAGCGATGGCGCAGCAAGGGGGGGGCGAGCAGCAGTAGCGAGCCGTGATTATTCATTTATTTTTATATTAATCTTTGAGCAAAGTACAACTGAGCTCGCGGGTGCTCGCTCTCAAACTCTGTGCCGAGATGCCCTCCAGAGTGAGCCCCTAGGGTCCTTATAAAGAGTAACAAGTGTTGCTAAAAGCAGAGCCCCAAAAGCTTTTAAAAATAAAAGCAATTGTCCCAAAAATCAAATGATCAAAAATCTGCCAACAAAAGCTGTCAGTGTAATTTGCAGAAAATCCGTACGTTCTGTCAGTGCAAAAAGCGTGAAGCCGTACGCTCTGCAACGTTAGCACAGCCAACGCGTATCCCAGAAATTCGTACCGCCACGTCAGCCTGTCGGTACATTTCTAGGGCGTCCGTATTGGCTACCACGTGAGCATGTGTGTGTGTGTCCGGGTGGCTCTACCACGTCACCAGTTTGTGACATACTCCCCTCTTGAAAGAATTGTGATCGTCCTCGATTATGCCTGCAAGACAGAGGCCATAAACTGTCTTACTAGACACATCTAGCACTTGTACAAAACGAGAGTCACATCACAGGATATCACTTGACACCACAGGACATCACATGACAAATCACATGAAAATTCATTCCAAATCTCAGACCATAGTAATCGCATCTATATCCATTCCGGACCTCATTGATGCCCGATTAACTAATCCTTATTGCAATCATGTCTATAGAGATTTATGAGACTGAAATGCTGTAGTCATTTCGTCTTTCAGTTCCTACACTCAAACAAGTCAAATGAGAGAGTACAAATCAATGATATTCATTTTTGGGAATTCCTGTCATAAAGTCATACATCACAATACTAGTCAGCCCATTAGTATCCCCGAAACTCATAGGGGTCATCAGTGACCTTATTCAAAAATCGGGGTAATTTGTTGACAAAGGAGCGGAGTAACTCCCCTCTTGTGCAAACCCGCTGCACTAGATTCACCCTCGTTGAATTCGGGGTTCTATCGGAGTAGACTATGCTAACCGAATGCTTCAAGGTTAAGTTCCAAAATCCGACGAGTATCTGCTACTTCCAAAACCCTAAACAACTGCGAACAAATTCGTCCACATCTTTCTTGAGTCTCGGCCAAAAGAAGTAATGCTCCCCACCTTTCAAGGTGGTGTCGATGCAGCGGTGACCCGTAAAAGGTGGACAATGGCACTTAGTCAAAACCTTTTCCCTCAACGGTTGTGTGACGCACAACGTCGTTTTCTTCGTCAAGTAGCCATCCTGTAAAGAATATCCCGCTACTACCTTCCCATTATGTATTTGAGTGAATACATCGAAAAAATCCAGATCTATGGCGTACTGATCAACCATGTCCTCGAAGCTTCTATGATGAATCGCGGAAACAGCCAAGGCATGGGCTTCCGAGACAATGCATCTACCACCAAGTTTTTCAGTCCCTGAACATGGACAATCTGGAAGTGAAACTGTGACCAGATGTTAGCCCACCACATTTGCTTTTCCGAAAGCTGCTTTTGTGACAAGAAGCAGCGTAAACTCTGATGATCAGTAAAGACTGTGAAATCAACTCCGAGTAGGTAATGTCGCCACTGAGTAAGAGCATGGATCATTGCCAATAGATCTTTCTCATAAATCTGTACTGTCAGTTGTGGCCTTGAAAACTGTCGGCTTTCATAGGCAATCACATGGCCTTCTTGCATTAAGACCGCTCCCAGACTACAACCACAATCATCACAATATACTTCAAATGACTTTTGCAAATTCGGCAAAGTCAACATTGGTCCAGTAGTCAATTTTTCTTTAAGTGTCTGAAAGGCAGTCGCCTCTGTTGGTCCTCACGAGAAAGGGACTCCTTTCTGAGTCACTAAGTGCAAATGCGAAGCTACCTCTGCAAACTTTCGAATGAACCGCCGGTAGTAATAACACACGCCCAAGAAGCTTCTTACTTCATGAACATTCTGCAAATCTGGCCAGTCACATATAGTGTCAATCTTGGCCGGGTCCACTTGTACTCCTACTGCTGAGACGATGTGTCTTATAAAGTGTATCTCCGGTAAGAAAAATTCACTCTTTTTGGCATTGATGACTAATTTGTGATCATGCAATGCCTAAAAGACTTGTTGCAGATAGTGTCGATGCCTGCTTCATCCTTGGAGAAGACTATAATGTCATCAAAGAAAGTGCCGACAAAAGATCGATACTCTCGGAAAATCCTATCCATCATTCGGTTGAAAGTTGCTGGAGCATTGGTAAGGCCAAAAGGCATCACCAAAAATTCATACAAACCGAAACTTGTTTGAAAGGCCGTCTTGTAGACATCTCCCGCAGCGATTCTGATCTGATGATATCGGCTTTTCAAAAGCAATCCTGCCGAAACAAGAGGATCCCTGAAGTCGGTCAAGAATATCATAAATTCTTGGAATCGAAAATCTGTTTTTGATAGTGATTTTATTGAAAGCTCTATAATCAATGCACATTCTCCAAGACCCATCTTTCTACCAACGACACCGGAGTGCAGTAGGGTGAAGTACTCGGTTGGATAAGGCACTTTTCAAGAAGGTCTTTCACTTGGTTCATGATCTCTTCATTCTGGGCTCGGCTAACACGGCAAGGTGGCCAATTCGGTGGTGTGCTTCCAAGAATCAGATCAATAGTGTGATACTCAGGACAAGATGGGGGCAACTCGCTTGGCAGGCCCTCAGAGAAACAATCAGCATGTGTGTGGAGAAAATCTTGGCATTCTTTGTCAAGTTCAGACATGTTTGTTCTATGTTCATCATTCAACTCTTTTAAATAGATTGAGTAAATTCATTAATATGGAAATGGCCGAAGCCGATACAACAGGGACGGACTCGCCCTTTATTTTACATCAAGTACAACTTTTCGGCCCTTATCATTAGTCAAAGTTGCTTTCCTTAGCCCGATAGTCGATCACAGCTTTGTACTTATGGTACCAATGGACTCCTAGGAGGACGTCACACCCTGCCAAAGGCATGATGTAGAAGTCCTCGTGCCCTGAATACCCCTGACAATGCAAACAAAGTTTGCCAATGACAGGCATAATAGCTATGTCCCGTCGGGGTGCTGCTAGGACTCCCTTTGTTGGTGGTCCCATCTTGTCGGGTGTCATCTCGAGGCGCTTCTTGATCTTTCACTTCGCCCCAAGCTCGGCAAAGTTCTGTACTTTCATCTATCTGGCTTGGGTCAGTACCCATGCAATCTGGTACCAGTCCTGCTTTCATCTTGCCTTTTCTGCCTCGTTCTTCTGCTGCTCTAGAACTCTCTGGCCTGTCCTCAGTCTGTCCGTGCGGTGCCTTTTTGGGGCACTTTGCGGAGATGTGCCCTTGTTCTCCGCAACCAAAACACTTTCTCTCCTTGAGGTAGTTAGCCCTTTCGCGAAGAGTGAGTCGTGGTCGTTTATCCTTCTTTTCTTGGGAACTCTTTTTCTTTCTACTTCCTTTGTTAGAGGTCTGTGTGATCCTCTGAGTCAAGATCTCATCAGTGGGGTCAGTCAAATTTCTCGAATGTATCGAGAAACCCCGTTTCGCATGACCCATTAATTCTTGGATAGAATTCGACTTTTGCTCAATGCAGTAGTCTCGGATCTCTGTAGGGAGTCCGCATCAAAACCGCTCAATCTGTTCCTTAAAGGTGAGCTTCTTTAATGAAGAGGTTGGTAGAAAAGAGTCCCAAAACCTCTCGCAATAAGCCTCCAAAGAATCTCCTTTGGTCCTCCGAAGATGGTTCCAAGCGGTTCTTATATCCCGTTCGTACTCTCGTGTCAGCCAAGAAGAAATAAAGAGCATTTTGAATTGCAACCACTTAACTAGAGCTTCTTTCCTCAGAAGAAGAGTGGACCACCATGTTCGAGCATTTTCTTTGAGAAAAGATGTATCCCTCCTAATCTTGGAGTGCTCTGAGGAGTGCCCTCTAGAGAAGGCTTTGTCAAACTGCTAGATGAAGGCCAAAGCCCTCGGAGCATGTCGGAATCTAGAAAAGGATTCAAATTTTATCCACCTTCTTTAAATTCTTTTGTTTTCTTGCTCTTGTCTTCGAGGAAGTCATATTGGTTGGCTCTATAGAAGTGATTCTTCTTTGCATAAAACATATGGTCATCGAATTCCGAAACTGTCAGAGGATGACTCCTCCGTAGAGTTATTAGAATCTGGGCGGAATCTGAGTTTCTTTGCCTTTTTCTTGTGTCACAAGGCGGGCACCACGTGCCAATAGAAAAGAGCAGACTGAACAGACTTTAAGCACTTCATTAACAACTAAACAGAGAGAGAGAGAGAGAGAGAGAGAGAGAGAGAGAGAGAGAGAGAGAGAGAGAGAGAGAGAGAGAGAGAGAGAGAGAGAGAGAGAGAGAGAGAGAGAGAGAGAGAGAGAGAGAGAGACGACACGCGACACGGAGTGGCGGAATTCCACCCCAGAGAGTATTGGCCCCAAACCTTGGTGCCCCTTTCGGTATTTCTTTATATTGCATCAACACAGTATAAGCCGGTACTCGAGACTCTGCACCTTCTCCAGGAAGCATGCCAGAGAATGAGCCCTAACCTCATATTTAAAGGCCCTTGGCCTAAAAAACAATTTTTAGTAAAAAGCCTTCAAACTCAAAAGCATCTGGTCCAAAAGTAAAGCCAAAAAACTTATAGTGTAATTTACGGAAATCCGTACAACTGTCACGTCATCAGCCAGTGCAAAACGCGAAAATCCGTACAACTTGCCACGTCATCATGCCAGCGCAATTTTCAAAAATATGCCACGTCATCAGTTATTGCGTGTGTGCGGGTCTTGCTTTATTTTAATCTTTATGTCACTTGGTGCCCCATCGGACGGGTCCCCCATAAGTTGGTAGGACTTCTTCTTCTGTTACTTGTTCTTCTTAGGGTTTAGGCCCTTCGGCCGGCATCTGCAAGTCGGCTCCCTTCTTCAGGGCTTTTACACGTCAGCAATTTGTGTTAACTTGCCCTTTCTGAAGCTTTGCTTTTTGCTTCACTTTTTGCCCTCTCTATCCTCCTCGCTCGAGTCAGAAGAGCTAGAAGGTTTTTGCGGATACAGATGGCAGCTGCAAGGATCTGCTTGCATGGTATGAGAAACACGTGCGTATCTGGCTTGGTATGCTTGAGGTATACGACCCATTGAACTGGTACAAAGTTTGGGATGCGTGTTGGCAATCGAAGGGACACAAGGCAGTGGGTGGAGATGGTTTACCACCTGAATTCTTAAGCTGCTTGTGAAGGACAGGGGTTTACAAGTGGATATAAGCCACGAACGGAAATGGGCAAGGCTAAGTTGTACACAATTGAGGGTATTTATGACACTGGAGATATCCCGGCCGGCGCTAGCGACACAATGATTGTGTCAATCTCCAAAAAGGGGGATTTGACCAAAAGTTATAACTATCGGGGGATCGCTTTAATCTTGGTCGCCATAAAAATCCTCAGCACGTACGTGATTAGGCGGATCACTAAGATACTTGAGAAGAGGAATCTCTTCAATCCTGGCCAAGCAGGATTCTGTGCTAAAGAGGAATGCATAGGGCAAGTTGCATGCCTGAAGGAGATTGTGAAACTCCGTCATAAGGAAGGGAAACCAAGCTATGCGGCCCACATTGATTTCAATAAGGCATACGACATAGTACCGCACGAGGCGTTGTTTCTGAAGGTCGTTGTAGCTGGCCTGCAAGCTTGAGCGCTTAGATTTTTCCAAGCGCTCTACAGGTCCACCTCTGTTAAAGTCCGACATATGGAGTATCTGTTTGATTCGATTTCGGTGTAGCGGAGAGTCCGCCAAGGATGCTCGGGATCGCCCTATCTATTTAACATATATATAAATGATATTTTGGATGAGATGGGGAAACATGGGGCATGGAAGTACCTAACTTCCTTAAGATTAAAGGACTCCTTTTTGTTGTCAACCTGGTTCTGCTTGTTGACTCTCCTGAAAGCCTACAGACGAGCGTTGACAAGGTAAGTGAATGAGCCAAGACCTAGGGCATGACCTTTGGAATTGACAAATGCATGGTCATGGTGTTCCACGGGGGCATGCAAGGTCTCTCTATGAGGATCTTTATTTTGGGAGGCGAGATGGTTGTATAGGTGAAACGTACAAGTACCTTGGCATCGATGTAGACTCGGCCTTCTCCATTGAACGCATCGTCAAGGAGTGAGCGAACAAGGGTAGGAAAAGCCTATTCGCATGCCAGCACCTGCTAGCAAACTGAGCCATCCCCATTTGGTCTTGACTAATTGTTTTTAAGGCGGCGTGTACCCAGTGATTTTTTATGGCGCGGAAATTATGGGGATCAACGATCAGTGTACCCTTCACTCTCTACAGCGCCTCGTCGCCACCGGGATGCGAATGTTACTCGGGAAGGGAGCAAAGTCGACCTCTCTAGGGATTGCAACTTCTTACCACGAGTTTAACATCCCATCCGTACCTGCTTTCGGTGGGGGACAACGAGCAAGGGCTTTTGACAAGTACCGATCAGTTTCATCCACTTGGATAGGCTCCTTGGTAAACAAGAAGCCTAAGAACCAACCATTCAAGAAGTCGACTTGGACGACAAGAACCCAGAATTGGATGAATACGTATATCCCAGGGGCTGACTTTAGCTCAGTCTGCTACCACGCATGGGACAAGTGGGACGAGAGGCATTCGTGCTTGGCGTTGGAGCCCTATAAGACAACCGACTTTGAACAAACACCTGGATACCTGCTGCAGCTCAATAGGAGCAGTGTCGTGAATAGAAAGGAAGAGAGAGTGCTGGCTCTCGCGAACGTAGGCGGACTCAAACTGGCGGATAGTTGGAGGCGCGGACACAGATTTTGCTCGCTGTGTTCCCAGTTAGAGGGTCGTTCGCTTTCGCATTTTCTGGTGTCTTGCTCGACGATTGATGATTCTAGGGGGCGATGGCTAAACCAATTCAACTCCACCTTCAACGATATCGACCCGCTGTTGGACCTTGAAGAAAGGACCGTTATCCTCCTTGGTGGGGAGGCTCGTGGGAAGCGGTTGCCCTTCTAGGTACGCCATGATCCGCACTCGAGGAATGGAACTGTAGGGCACGTGCATGTGGCGAAGTTCCTTGGTGAGGTTGTACCACGGTACTTGGGTGCTCTGCATAGGCGGATGGAGGGATAATGCCCTCCTTCCTATACTTTTATTCTATAACCAATCCCTTCCGAGGGAAATGACATCATTCTTCCGAAGCGAAGCCAAATGAGCTACAAGAGCGCCCAAGTGTCTTGCCCTCGTGGGGGGGGGGTCAACCTCGCCAAAAAAGGGGTTGGGAGGTGCAAAGGGAGACACCACCAACCTCAGCGGACGCCACCTGAGCCAACGCCCTTCCAAGTGGGTATGGCTTTTCCTAGGGGAAAACCGTCGGGTTACAAGGGCAGTTTAGCGTTGTGAGCGATAAGTTACTTGGAGGAGGAAACTCCGAAGGGAAGACCGAAGCAAGTCCCGCAGTATTGGGCCTCTGAACAGAGGTACTTGATCGTTGTCACGCCCATAACTAGTCAGCAAGATGGGTCTCTCGAGGGCATTACCCTAAGAGTGTAGATAATAATCGCCTCTTGGGGAAGAAAGCCTCACGTAGTCCAGAGGAAACTAGTGACAAAAGCGTGTGCCCTAGGAGCCTGGGTGCATAGTCCTGGTCGTTCTTGTGAACTTTTTTGGTGTACGATGGGAACAGCCAAGAGTGCCCAACCCGACTCCTAAACAAACAAAAAAGAAGACTAGAAGATCTGTCATAAGAAGAGGAAGAAGAAGAATTGGTAGTCCTTCAAAGCGTACACGCTTCTTCTGCTTTCTTGCAGATGCAAAAGAAGATTGATGGCCCAAATAAACGGTGTAGTCAGTGGTCACTCCCCTTCTTGTGCTTTTTCAATTGCTTTTTGGATTAATTCTTCGTGTCCCAAAGCTGACTGATCTGAGTCTAGACCACCTTAGTAAACATCCTCGGAGGAGGAGGTTTCTTGATTGCTAGTTTGATCGGTGGTTCAATGGCTTTCTGCTACTGAGTGCGCACTTCAGCAATGGATTGTTGAGACAAAAATTTTGCAAACTGAGGGTCTTTCGCAAATTTAATCATCTGCGTTGTGCACTAGTCAACCTGCTGCTGACACTGCATCTCTTGAAGTTCATACTGAGTAGGCCGAGGTGGCCCTTACTCTTCCTCTGTTAATTCGATTAAATCTTTTGCGTGGTCTCCTCCCGCCTCAACGGATGCAGAAGAGGTTGAATGATTCTTGTCGGAATCCATAAGTGTCGCGAAAAAAGGGATCGGATTTCCCGGTATTTCCCGGTAGAAGAGAAATCGGTCGTGCTCTGATACCACTGTAACAAACTTGGACGCCCCAAGTCAAGATTCTACCGCGACACCACAAAGATTCGCTTCAAATTAATTCATAGATCACAAGAGAGTCGACACGGCCTAGCGTAGTTCCTTGCCAAGAGATATTGGCCCCAAAGACTGACGCCTCTTTCAGTATTTATTTTTATATTAATCTTTGAGCAAAGTACAACTGAGCTCGCGGGTGCTCGCTCTTAGACTCTGCGTCTAGATGCCCTGCAGAGTGTCCCTAGGGTCCTTCTAAAGTGTTAAAAGGGTTGCTAAAAGTAGAGCCCCAAAAGCTTTTAAAAATAAAAAGCAACTATCCCAAAAATCTATTGATCAAAAATCTGTCAACAAAAGTTGTCAGCGTAATTTGCGGAAAATCCATACGTTCTGTCAGCGCAAAAAGCGGGAATCCGTACGCTGCTACCACGTCAGCACAGTCAGCGCGTATCCCGGAAATCCGTATCGCCACACCAGCTGTCGGCGCATTTCTCGAGCGTCCGTACTGATTGCCACGTCAGCATGCATGTGTCTGTGTGTGCGGGTGGCTCTGCCACGTCACTAGTTTGTGACAGCATTTGTCTCTGCTGACTCGCTACTGTGTTTGATCCCTCTTGCTGCTTGACACTTTAGTTGCTTTTGCTTTTAGCTGAGGGTTGGTCACTCTCTTCCAACCCTGCTCATTGGCTGCAAACTGCAGTTAATAACACTAGAAACAAGGCACACATAGTGCAGAGTTCCACTTTCAGACCCTCAACTAGGCGCCCCGTGTCACGAGGACGTGGCAACTGTTAACTATGTCACGAGGACGTGGCAATTGCTAACCTTAGTTGTTGGTTTCTTTCCAATGATTTTTGTTTTTTTAATGAGACCCTCTTTTTGAAGTTGCAAATGGTCGGACATTGTATGGCCAATGTGAATAGTAGTTTCACCCGCAGACGGGAAGTTGGTTAGCACTGGAATTCGTATAGTAAGAGGATGTCTAGGCTCAGTTTAAGATCATATAGGTCTCCCCGTCGCACTTAGCAAGTTGGTGGATACTAGGAAGTGAACTCAATAAAAAGGCATAAAGCCAAGGTGGGTCACCAAAGGAAAGTACCCGAGAGTTGGGCCACATTGCGTTTTTGGATGTGGTCCCAATGGGGATAGATGGTCAGAAGACCAGTGGGAGCCCAATGGAAGCATCTCCTAAAAATTAGGGAATTGCTATTTTAGACCTAAAAATGTCTTCACGTCATTAGATTTGGAATGACAAGGGAACATTTTATAAATGTGCCACAAAGTCAACTGGGCAACCGGTCGGGAGATTTTTAGGTGGCAACCCGGAAACGGGAAAATGTGTGTAATTGTGCCAAGTGTACATAGAGTGGAAAGAAAGCACTCCATAGCTCGTAACCTGTGACAATATGAAAAATGAGGCCTCCCAGCTTAATATTCAGTGGTACCTCTTCATTGCATAAGGAAAGTACACTAAAATGCGCCAGTGTGGTGCTAGGAGTGATGCCCTGCACACTACACACTGCTCTCTCTCCCCTACGTGCAGTTATGTGATGCCCCACAAGAGGGCTCTTCATTTGACTAATACAGTTGTGTGGGTTCATGCGAGATTGCCGAGGCAAGAGCCTCTTGCACAGGTACTGGATTAGCTAGTTGCTAATCTCCCGCATGTACAGGTGAATTCGGAGAGGTTTCACGTGAGAAATCTCGTCCGATTCAAAGGGCAAGTAGCCCTACAGGTGCGGGAGCTCGAGGACTTGCTACAGATGCGACCGGCTCCCGAAACGGAGCCCAAAACAAGGACTTACAGCCTGCTATGTATTTTTGCAGGTTTAGGGTCTCGGCCCTAAATGGTCCTAAATACCCCTACGATGTCCGGGGACGCAAGGGGACCGTTGTAGAGGTGATCTGGCGCATTTTCGGGGTAGAAAACAGAGAATTCAGCGTGCTGCAGATTCGCGCCAGGTTTTGCAAGGTGTCCGTATGCGTTGGGAAAGTCATGTATTGCGTGGGGATAGTGTCTGTGAAGCGTCCTAGTACAGTTATGCTACCGAAATTGGGCCAGAACAGGTGGATTTCAACCCGGTTTATGCGGGACAGCTTGTAGGAAATTACAGGTTTTATTCCCTCTGTTAAAGTAAAAAGAAAATACCGAAAGGGGCGTCAATTTTGGGGCCTACAGGTTGTCGGCGACTGCGCGGAGCATTCTAGCTTCCGAGCCGTGTGTGTACTTAATTCCCGTTGCAAGTTCCTCTTGTAAAAGTACTCTCTCTTTGTGTGTCTAAAGTAAAGTAAAGAATTTCGGGTGGGGCCTACAGGTTGTCGGCGACTGCTCGGAGCATTCTAGCTTCCGAGCCGTGTGTGTACTTAATTCCCGTTGCAAGTTCCTCTTGCAAAGTACTCTCTCTCTCTCTCTCTCTCTCTGAGTCTAAAGTAAAGTAAAGAATTTCGGGTGAAAGCCAAAGCCTACCACCCCACGGGCCGGTTTCACCCCAGGTGGTATTTCTTAATTTCATTGATGAAGTTGTCGCGGCTACAATGGTTTGAGGGCTCACACTCACAAGATTTAAAATCGTATCTGAATCTGGAAACCAATGGTACCTTGGCCTCTCTTTGGATGCACTTGGTCCCAAAAGCCTCAAAAGCGACTAAACATCGCTAGTCATTTTTAAAGAGTACTAAAAGCCCCAAAATCATCAGCTTGCACTCAAAAGATCCCGATAATTCATTTGCTTTCATAAGTGTCCCCCAAAAGCAATACCTAGTGCAAAAATGCCACTTCAGCCTGTCCATACAGTGCCACGTCAACAGTCCGTACAATGCCATGCCAGCAATCCAACAGTCTCGGGAAGTACTGCGTTTCTCGAGCTCTTCCGTACAGCTTTGGAGCCTGGGCATTGGGTCGCGATTCTACTTGGCTGTTCTCTGCTCCAATCAGGTAGGCCTGGCACGGCATCACATTGTCACAATTGTGTTTTAGGTTTTGTATAGTGCTCCCCCTTGTTTAGGCTTCTCTTCAACCCTCTCTGTCTCCTCTCTCTTGCTCTCTATCTGTGTCATTGTCTTCGTTTCATTCCGTTGTGCTCTCAAAAATAGCATGAATTTCATGAGTTGTACATACTTGTGAGCAAGTAGGTATTTCTTTGACTATTCAACTTTTGTCCATGTTGAAAGGTCTAGAGTGTTTCCGGCTGTTTGTATTGCACAAGATAGTGTAAAAGGGGCGTTCTAAATGAAGATTTCTGATTTGCGAGAGTGTCCCACGCAAGCCATTCATCACAACTCACACATGAGATATGCAACCCACTCAGACCCGTTCAAGCACCATAAACATGAGGCAAACATGCAGCTCTAGAGGGAGAGCACAGTGAGCCCTAACACTTGGGAGCTCACTCAGAAGGAAATTTTTAATTTACTAAATGATACATTGGTTGAAGGGTTTGTTTTATGTATTCCAACCTCATCACAGTACTTATATATCCAGTAGATTCATGACCAATGCTAACCATTTCTTCTTTATGTAGGGCCTTTTGGTTTTACCTTTATATGGACTAAGCTATGTAGCGAGCTGCCTATGGTATATTTTTTCACTGTAATCCCTGTCAAGGTCAATTTCCTTGTTATGAGCTGTTTTATTCCTTTGCGCTTCAGGTACAATGAGATTGCACAACAAGCCTTTACTGTGCTAGAATGTAATACCCAGGATGATAATAAAGCAAAGCCACAACAGATGCAAACAAGCCAACGCAAAGTAAATCAAAGTGCTAGTGGAATTGATGGGTAATGAAGCGCACCTTCAACTTGCAAAAGAGCTAGTGATAGATTAATTTGGTCGGCTGCACGAAAGTAAAATTACTAATGCATGTTACCATTGGTGGTTGCTGTAGAATGCTGGTCTCTGCTGGTGAACAAACTTACTCTATTCTCATGCTGCTCATCTTTTATTTTGAGGTTTGTATTCTTGGCATATTCCAGTTCAATCATTGACTGTTCTATATTGCTGCAAAACTTCTCCATGCATCCAAACACAGCTAGCTCTGTTGTCCTGAGGACTGTGAACTTTCCAAGGGGAAATAGACCATTTTTTATAGAACTGTATTGCAATACTGCTTGGCTGCCAAAAGAATCCTCTTCTTAGCTAAGAGTGTTGTGGTTGCTGGGACTTTCTATCAGCAGCCTGTGTTGAGTTCCTGGATCTACTGCATCATTTTGTAGCTTGCTCCATAATAAGGGCCACTTGAAGCAATGCCCATGATATTTCTGCATTGAAATTTGGATCAAAGAAGGTTCAGCGACAAATTTTTGTAAATGGTTGCAAAATGCTTGACGATAGTTTTGACTTACTGAGCGTATCATGATGCAGGTACGTGCTGCAACTGCAGTCCCATATATTGGGAACTTTTTAATGTTCCCTCTTCGTTCGTGGCTATATGCATATTACTTCTTTGAGTGAGTCATTTCATTCTCTATTGAATGGTTGATTTTTGGTCGGCTGAGGTCACTAAGCGGGGCACTATTTGTGATGTGGAAACAGTTATGCATGGGGCTATGCGAAATGGAGTCTCGAAAAACGCCTGATGTTCTTTGAGACAAATTGGGCCTTTTTTGCAGGATTTGGTAAGTAAAATTTAAAGTAATTGTATTATTGGGTTTATGCAAAAGTATACATGTCCAAATAATGAGTTAAAAAGCATCATTGCATTGATCTACTAGTTGCTTTTTCAACATTTTCCATAAGGCCCCTGTTGATTGTGCAGCAGACACTAACCACCATTGTATTTGTATTGAGACCCTTCAAGAGGATTTCGTTGAATACTTTCTCCTGAAAGGGAAAAAATAAAGGAAGCACAACAGCATACCTTTGTCTTTGGATTTTAAGCAAAGTATGATCTCCATAGGAAAAATGCAACATTGCCAAGGTTGTTCATTATAGACTTCGAGATGAAATTAGAGAGGGTTGCATTACCTTACAATAAGGAGTTGATTCATGTTGTCCTACCCAAGGTTCTTGACCTATTTGCATATTAGGAGTCATCACAACCTGATCAATCTGACACAGGTGCTTGCCCTTGAGCATCATGAAACTCCTCAGCATGCAAATGCTGCTTCTGTTGTTGTGACACAGAGGGAACTTGCAGAAGTGGGATTTCGAATCAGTTGGGTGAGAGCACTACCAACACTCCAAAGTGGTGGTTTAATAGCATAGTCACATTTTCCTGCTCTCTATGCACAGTGTTACCATCCTGCACGCGGAAAGAGGCCTGAAGCCAATCCATAAGTGTTGCAGCTTGTTGAGCTAGCTGCTTTACCAAAAAAATGTATCTGCAAAAGATCCTACTTCAACAGCCTTCATGCCAAGTATCATCCGCTTTGATCTTGTTTTGGAAGCCCTTGACTCCATCTCTAATCCTTTGGTATTTTGGTCAATGAATGGAATGAAAAGAGTTTCACATGCACGCTAGAAGTGAACTCCATGTTTAGCCCAATACAAAAAGGCCTATAAAGGAGAGTGACAAGGATCCCACCAAAGAGTGCTTTGCTGGAGAGAGTGCAAACAACTTTATCATGCACGTCGCTCACTTTTGTACATTCACAACGCCGGGCAAGAGGTACTCGGGAATCTATCGTGGAACCCAAGACCAGCTGGAAAGCTTCCATGATGTTAGGTGCAACAATTGTAGAAGTCACAAGTGAAATTGGCACGGGGACAGGAGGATTAATGTTGGGAACTTGATAAGTTGGTCAAAAAGAACAACATGATGAACAAACTGAAAACAACTTCTTGAACTGAAAGAGATATGGAGATGAGACACAGTGGGGCGGAGTTCCCACTCAGATGCAGTGGTGGCACCCCTTGTGGTACTTCAACGACACGACGAACAGATTGAAAACAACAAACATGAATTGAAAGAGACACAAGAGACGAGACCTAGTGGGGTAGAGTTCGCCACATAGATGCACTGATGGCACCCCTTGCGGTACTTCTTTGTATTAGCTGAGAGCTCTGAGATGATGTATAAACTTTCTGGTGTGAGCCTCATCTTTAAGGGAACCTGGCTTCTTCTTTTCATGGCGCCCCCAAAAGCTCCTATATTTTTTAAAATTGGCACCCCAAAAAGCTCCAAAAGTCAACGCTTTCATAATTGGCCGCTGCAAAGCTCCTAGCGCTCCAACTCCCACATTAGCAAGGCTATATGGTGCCATATTAGTGTCCATACTCTACCACATCATCACTGTTATACATTCCCATAAATGAGCCGCATTTCATGCCACAATTTGCGGGTGCTGCTCCGACTCTAGTCCAATCAATCTCGGCTTTTTCTCTCCTCTTCCGTTATGGTGAAGTCATGCCACGTCAGCAATGCGACATACCCCCCCTTAAAAGAAGAGTAATTGTCCTCGATTATGCATACAAACGAGCCAGAAAACCAGGATTCATTAGACACCAATTTTATGTAGACATGCCATTAACCATCTCACACAAGACAATACAATCACAAAGCATACACTAGCACAAATCCTAATCCACACCGGATCTTGGACAACAATCTACAATCACATCCACATCTTAGTCCTTGTCGAGACCTCGGACGTAAACTATGATCCATAATGAAGTCTTTAGCAATCACATTTATGCCTCGCTGCCAAGTCCTCCTCTATCCACATCGCATCAAGAGCAAGGTAGTTTCTGAACTTGACCAAGTATTTCCAGATCAGCTTTCCCTGCACTTTCCTTGTGTGGTAGGATATGCTGAGTTGCAGAATTTTGTTAGTTTCTTCTACCTCTAGTTGCTCCTCGGGCTCATAGTACAAGGAATGGGCACTTAATTGAATCTAGTAGGAGACTCACGTGAAAAGCATTGTGAATCCTCCAGTGATTTGGCAACTTCGGTTAGTCGTATCAATGCTTATCCGCTGCTCTCCTATGCCTGTTGTGAGACTTCTGCAAAGCCACCTTAACTCTTGACAAAAGATGTGGCTAGATCCTCTACAAAATGATATGCTTGAAAAATCTTGGCCTTCGTGCGCAAGATAGGCAAAACCTTCTTGCCACCCTTGACTATCTTGAATGGTGCCTCTTCCCAATAGGTGTATCTACAATGGTGTTGTAAGCTGACTCCACCGATGACAAATACTTCTCCCATCGAGACTTCTGATCACAGATACAACACTTAAACAAGTCTAATACCATTGAGTTGGTAATCTCCGACTGCCCATAGTTTTGTGGATGAAAAGACAAGGAGAACTTGGGTGTCTGTGCCCAAATGCTTACACATTACTCTCCAAAACAAACTCGAAAAGCTTGGTCTCCATCTAACACAAAAGACTTAGAAGTTAGGCATCCAAGATCTGGAAGATATGCGTAATGGCCAATTTAGCCAAATGATCAAGCTTCACACTTTTCTTCATTGGTACAGAGTGAACCTGCTTACTGAACCTATCCACAATAGTCCAAATGGCATCATGCTGACCTTGAGTCTTTGGGAGATCCAATCCATCACTATACTTCCCCACAGTCTACCTCGAAACAGTAAAGGTTGTAGTAGTCCTGTTGGTTTGTGCCTTCCGGGTTTTACTTTCTGGCATATCATACAGGTTTGCACAAAATCATTCACATCCTTCCTGAAGTGAGGCAAAAAGAAGTAATCTAAACTACCTTGAGGGTCATATGTATCCCTTTATCCCAACAAAAGGAAAAGTATGGCACTCCGTCAACACTATTTGCCTCAAACTTGTTACACATAACTTGACTTTCCACATCAAGTAACGGCCTTTGAAAGAATACCTTGAAGACTGGCCAACTCCTAGTACGGTACACGATGTACTGGCTTTTTGGGATTATGTTCCTGCTATCGACAGAGATTTCTCCGAGGCTTTGCTCATGTAGCGGGACCACTTCATGAACTAACAAGGAAGATCGAGACAACAAGGAGCCAAGGATGCACGACCCCAACTGACTCTTCGAGAAAGAGCAAACTATATCAAAGAGGGGAAGTGTTTTGGTTGCGGGGAACAAGGGCACATCGCCGCAAAGTGCCCGGAAAAGGCACTGCAAGGATCGATTGAAGACAGGCCAGAGAGTTCGAGAGCAGCAGAGGAACGTGGCAGAAAAGGCAAGATGAAAGCAGAATTTATACGGCTTCGGTCATTTCTTTGTTTACTCGATCTACTTGAAAGAGTTAACACAGAACGAACATGTCTGAACTTGATAAAGAACGCCAAGATTTTCTCCACACACATGTTGATTGTTTCTCTGAGGGCCTGCCAAGCAAGTTGCCCCCATCTTGTCCTGAGGATCACACCATTGATCTGATTCCTAGAAGCACACCACCCAACCCGCCACCTTACCGTGCTAGCCGAGACCAGAATGAAGAGATCATGAACTAAGTGAAAGACCTTCTGGAAAATGGTCTTATCCAGCCAAGTACTCACCCTACTGCTCTCCGGTGTTGTTGGTTTAAAGAAAGACGGATCTTGGAGAATGTGCATTGATTACAGAGCTCTCAATAAAATCACTATGAAAACAGATTTCCGATTCCAAGCATCGATGATATTCTTGACTAACGTCAGGGATCCTCTTGTTTCAACAGGATTGATTTGAACGGATTATCATCAAATCAGAAACGTTCCGAGAGATTTCTACAAGACAGCCTTTCGGACAAGTTTCGGTTTATATGAATTTTTGGTGATGCCTTTTGGCCTTACCAATGCGCCAGCAACTTTCAACTGAATGATGGATAGGATTTTTCGAGAGTACAGATTATTTGTCGGCACTTTCTTTGATGATATTTTAGTCTTCTCCAAGGACGAAGCGGAACATAGACACCATCTGCTACAGGTCTTTCAGGCATTGCGTGATCACAAATTAGTTATCAATGCCAAAAAGAGTGAATTTTTCTTGCCAGAGATGCACTTTTTGGGACATATCGTCTCAGCAGGAGGAGTATAGATGGACACGGCCAAGATTGACACTATACGTGATTGGCCAGATTTGAAGAATGTTCATGAAGTTAGAAGCTTCTTGGGCGTGTGTTCTTACTACTGGCGGTTCATTCGAAAGTTTGCAAAGGTAGCTTCCCCTTTGCACGTTTTGACACAGAAAGGAGTCCCTTTCTCGTGGGGACCGACAGAGGTGACTGCCTTTTAGATACTTAAAGAATAATTGACTACTTAACCAATGTTGACTTTGCCAGACTTGCAAAAGTCATTTGAAGTATATTGTGATGCTTGTGGTCATAGTCTGGGAGCAGTCTTAATGCAAGAAGGCCATGTCATTGCCTATGAAAGCCAATTGTTTTCAAGGCCAGAATTGACAGCACAGATTTATGAGAAAGAGCTTTTGGCAGTGATCCATGCTCTTACTCACTGGCGACATTACCTACTCAAAGCCAATTTCACGGTCTTCATTGATCCATCCGAGTTTACGCTACTTCTTGTCACAGAAGCAGTTTTTGGAAAAGCAGATTCAGTGGGCTAACATCTTGTCACAATTTCACTTCCAGATTGTCCATGTTCAGGGACAGAAGAACGTGGTGGCAAATGCTTTGTCTCGAAAGCTCCTAGTCTTGGCTATTTCCGTGATACATCATAGAAGCTTCGAGGACATGGTTGATCAATACACCACAGATCCAGATTTTCCAATGTATTCACTCAAATACAGAATAAGGAGGTAGTAGCGAGATATTCCATACAGGATGGCTACTTGATGAAGAAAACGATGTTGTGCGTCACACAGCCGTTGAGGGACAAAGTTTTGAGTGAGTGCCATTGTCCACCTTTTACGTGTCACCGCGGCATCGACACTACCATGAAAGGTGTGGAGCGTTACTTCTTTTGGCCGAGACTCGAGAAAGATGTTGACGAATTTGTTCGCAGTTGTTTAGTATGCTAGAAGGTCAAGTTTGACAGGCATAAGGCACAGGGGCTACTACAGCCTCTACCCATTCCCACCCGCCCCTGGGAAAGTATTGGCATGGATTTCATTTTTCATCTCAAGACACAGAGTGGGCATGATGGCATTTGGACTGTCATTGATAGATTTAGCAAGAAAGCTCACTTCATTCCAGTGAAGAAAACAGTCAAGCCGGATCATTTAGCGAGACTATTCATTGCACAGATTTTTAGATTACATGGCATGCCTGAGACAATAGTCTCCGATTCACGAGTTTGTTTTGGAGGGCTATTTGGGAGAACATTAACACACGGTTGCAGTTCTCATCATCATTCCACCCGCCGTAGACAGATTGGCAATTTGAGATTGCAAATTCAGTTGTTCTAGATTTATTGAAGTCTTGCATCTCTGAGCAGAAGACACAATGGAAAAAAAAATTGCCCTTGGTGGAATTTGCTGACAATAACACTATCCACTCTTCGACGGGGAAGGCGTCATTTGAGATCATTGAAGGTGCTCCGAAGGTTCCACCCTTCCTTAGTACTAAAGATAAGATTTTTGAAGCCAACCAGTACACGAGGGACTTGGACATTGTATTTGCCAAGGTCCAAGAGGCTTTAGCGAAATCTCAAGAACGACATAAAAAGATAGCAGATCGACATCGACGAGATTTGAAATTACAGGAAGACGATTAGGTGCTCTTACGTTTTGAGAAGGCATGCCTAAGAAAGAAAAAGGAAAAGAAGCGGCTTTTCCCAAAGCTTAGCATGAGGTATTATGGTCCTTTCCAGATAAAAGAAAAGATAAATGATGTCTCCTTCAGTCTCAAGCTGCCCGATACTTGGAAGATTCACAATGCATTCCATGTGAGTCTATTGAAGCCTTTTAAAGTCAATGATGGGGAGCGGGAGCCTGATGAGCAACCCAAAATGGAGGAAAGGGAGGAGATACTCATTCCAGAACAAATTTTGGCACAAAGACAGGAAGATAAAAGATAAAGTGATTAGGCGGTTCTTGGTTAAATTCAAGAACTATCCTGCATTGGATGCGAAGTGGATGGAGGAGGAGGACCTAGCAGATACTCCTTAGATTTTGGAACTTTACCTTGAAGCATTCGGTTTAGCATAGTCTACTCCGATAGAACCCCCAATTCAGCGAGGGTGAATCTAGTGCAACGGGTTTGCACGAGAGGGTAGTCACTCTGCTCCTTTATCAACGGATCACCCCGATTTTGAATAGAGTCACTGATGTCTCCTTTGGGTTTCAGGGATACTAATGGGCTGAGTAGTATTCTGTTCTATGACTTTATGACAGGAATTCCCGAAAATGAAAATGATTGATTTGTACTTGACTTGTTTGAGTGTAGGAACTGAAAGACAAAATGGCTGCAGCATTTCGGTCTCACAAATCTCTATAGATATGATTACAATAAGGATTAGTTAATCGGGCATCCGTGAGGTTCGGAATGAATCTAGACACAATTACTAAGTACATTGCCGATGATCATGATCTGAGATTTGGAATGAATTTGTCTGTAATTTGTCATATGATGTCCTGTGTGTGACTGTCGTTTTGTACAAGTGCTAGATGTGTCGTGTCTAGTGCGTCGGTACTAATAGTCAGTGTCTACTAAGACAGTTTATGGCCTCTGTCTGTTTTGCAGGCATAATCGAGGACGATTATAATTCTTTTAAGAGGGGGGTATGTCACAAATTGGTGACGTGGCAAAGCCACGCGGACACACACATACACCTGCTGACATGGCAGAGCCACCTCCGAAAAATGCTGATTACTGACATGGTAGTGTACGGATAGAGCGTACGGAACACCCGCAAAACGCACCGACAGACTGACGTGACTGCAGTGTACAAAATTTTGTGATTTCCATTGATTGTACGGATTTTCGCTTTTTACAGACAACTGTACAGAATTAGCGCGGGCAGCTTTTGGGACAGTTGCTTTTGATTTTGAGTTGAAACTTTTGGGGCTCTGGGCATCCCTTGTAAGAATAAATAAGCCCAAGGGCCTCACTCTGCAGGGCATCTAGAGGTAGAGACTGAGAGTGAGCACCCGTGGGCTCTGTTATACTTTTCACACAGATTATTATAAAAATAAATACCGAAAGGGGGCGCCAGTCTTTGGGGCCAATACCTCTTGGCATGGAACTACGCCGGGCCGTGTCGTCTCTCTTTTGTTCTTTCGGTTAAATTGAAGTGAATCTCTGATGTGTCGCGGTAGAATCTTGACTTGGGGTGTCCAAGTTTGTTACATGCATAGCATCTGTGCTTGAAAATTGCATCCGGGGATGCCTGGAATGTGTCAGTGCAAGCATTTGTTTCTAACTAATAAGTTTCACCGAGTTTTTAATAGGTTAAAACCTTTTATAAGGTAACCGGCTACCCACTTAATAAAAGCATGTGATCACGACATCTTGCGAAGGAAGGTTGTTTACAGTGCCGAAAGAAATAGGTGAATAGTGTTCATGAGTTTTGCAAGTCTTTGCTACCGTGTTTGAGCTTTTTGTAGGTACTCCATTGCGGAGGAGTGTGGAGGCTTCGGCCGACGCTCGGGGAAACGGAATCCAAAACGGTCTGCGGAGCTTATTGCTCCGTGTACAGACATGAAAGGAATTGAGAGCTCGTCTCTCGGAATTTCCCTAACGAGAAGGTAACAACCATCAAGTATAAGATCTAGAAGGGAGGGATTTTCTCCGATTCTTTGCTTGTAAATAGATTCTCCCTCAATAAAGATTCTCTTTAAGGGAGACCAGCCCATCTTCTGGCCCCCAATATTGTGTCGAACTTCTCCCTTGTCTCTTTTGGGTCAAAAGTCTATTTATTTTCAGCTTATTGATTATTCGTGTGTGCTTCCGTTCGTGACAAGAAACTAATGGAAATTCCAATTGGAGCAAGCCTTCTTTTGAGGACTTGAGAGATCATGGCAAGTTTCTGGCGAGGGATCTCGACAAGACAGAGTACCGACCAGGTTGACGCTTGCGCGAAACGAATGATCACATACTCCAAGGACCCGAAATATGTGAAGTACCTAAAGAATCACACACTTGACAAGGTTCACTCTAGATGGAGAAGCCGTCTACTTGCCTCTCAAAGCTAGGTGTAGAAAAGCAGAAACTGTACTCACATTAAGTGTTTGATGAAGCTCTAGAACAGAAGATTAGTAAGTTGATGAAAAGCGTGAAGCACTCTTGGAGAAAAGCAAATCAAAGGGTTACCCTGGTAATCTGGGCCGGAAATCGACTCTTGAAGTGGCTAGTGGATCCAAGAAGTGTGTTCGTTTTGAGGATGACTTCAACTCTTCTTCGTCTTCAGAGAGTTCCGAGAGTTCCTCTTCCTCTAGTTCTAGTGAGGATGAGAAAAGGTGGAAGAAGCGGAGAAAGACCAAGAACAGCAAGAAAAGCAGATCCAAGAAAAAGTCTAGAAAGCAATCTAGCTCGTCCTCTTCCGACATTTTAGACAATGAGAAGAAGAAAAAGAAGACTAAGAGTGCAAGGGCGGGGGACAAGTAGTAAATTTCGACACTTTTTTAGGCTTTAGGGATTCCCATCGAGCTCTGGCGTACATGTAGGAGTTTGACACCGCTTTTTCTAGGGGTAATTGTTCATAAGCCTCGAGAGTACAAAAGGCCCCATCTTTTCTGAAAGGCAATGCTCAGACATGGTGGTTGACCATACTTTTGGAAAAGAAAGCTCCAAAGACGTGGATAAAGTTCAAGATGATTCAGGAATGTGATTCTAGTGCATCAAGACTTCTATTTGGGAAAGATGATTGCATACTGATCTTAGTGCATCAAGAGTTATGAAAGGATGAGTTGGCTAGATGGTGGTTCATGTGCATGAAGAGTTCTCAACTAGATGAGATGACTAGACTGACTGTTTGCACCTTGGTGTTCAGTGTGAACTAGGTGTTTGATTTGTGAAATGCATGCTCTATGAATGTACTGTCTTGTTTGGGATGGTCATTCGCATGTCTACTTGAGCCTTGAACCATGAGAAAGGATACCAATGTGATAGTGACGAGATTTAGTAGATCAAGACATCCTGAAAAGATCCATGCAGTGTGGATATGACTGCTAAATAAGTCCAATGGTCATGGTCTGTATCTAAGATCTCGATGCAAAATGTGAAGTGAATACTCAATGACTGATGCCTTTGTGCAAGTGCTAGATGTGTGCAGTTTGCTGCATGGAAGCATAGAGTCAGTGTCTATTGAACTTGTTTTTGGCCTTTGTTTATTTTGCAAGCGTAATTGAGGGCGATTACTTTTCCTTCAAGAGGGGGGTATGTCACAAGTTTCTAACGTGGCAGGGCTCTAAAAGGATTAGGGCCCATAAGGGACCCACTGCAAATGGACAAAGTCGGCAATACAACGTGAAAATCTGATTTTTTACATAAAGATGCTGACGTGGCAAAGCAGTACGAATGTTCCGCGATTTGTGATGACAGCATGCTGACATGGCAGCATGCCAACTTTTGCGCAAGGTTTTGCTAGCACCAATTTTTGGGAGAATAGCTGTTTTAATCTGATGCTTTTCAAGGGCTGTGCTTTTAGGAATCCCATGTAAGTTTATAAGTGTGCCCAAGGCCTAGTCTCTGGTCACAGAAGCTTTGAGAGCTCGTGTAGAGGAGGACCCTCGGGAGTTGTATCTTGAGAATAGCAATAAAGAGTGAAATACCGAAAGGGGCGCTAGACTTTCGTGCCAGGACATGTGAAGCGGAACTCTGCTGCTTCATGTCGGTTCTCCTCTTCTCTCTCTAAGTTCTATTGTTGCAGGTTCTTACATGTGTTACTATTGATTTCTCGCTTGGAGTGTCCAAGCCTGTTACTCAAGGAGGTAGAGAGGATTTGGCAATGACACAACTATGCTAGAAAGAGAAGAGAGTGAAAGGAAAGGAGATGAGGCTGTTATTCTTGAAGACAGATGCACAACTTGGACCAACCACGGTGTGGTGACATTATATTAGAAACAGAGGCGTGTGTGAAGCATAGAGAACTAAGTAGAGGGTTGGTGATAAAGCCTTAGCTGGGAACCATTTACCAATGGTAACATCACATCCGCCAGAGTTGCAAGTTGAACAGCTCCTTGAGGTAAAATATCTTGCATAAGGAATGGCCCTTGCCAAGCTAGGACTAACTTTTGAGCCTTCTTCTGATATTTTCTTGGCATAGCAGTACCACTGAGCCCTTACCGAACCGTGGACTGCGTAAATGACGGTACAGCCAACAATCTGGTCTCCTAAAGCAGACTGAGTCCAGACAAATGGGAGGACTCTAAACCACTATCCACACGAATTGTGCTCACCCTCGGAGAACCTGCATTGAATTTAAAGGGAGCAATAGCCTCGAGTCGAAACCCAGTTGAAATGGTGTGTGTTGGGTGGTTGCCTTGAATGCTGTGTGATCAGCCCAAGTGGTTCCTAGGATGGCCTGAGTCCAAGATGCCGGGTGCAGATGGCAAACTTTTCTCAGTACAGCAATAAGAACCTTGTTTGTGCTTGCTGCCTGCCCATTTGCCCTCGGATAGTAAGAAGGGGAATTGCGGTGAAAACCTTGTATCTACATAGCAGGGTAGACATCAGCTCATTTGTAAAGTGGCTACCTTGAGTACTAATGATCTCCAGAGGGCATCCAAACCTACAAAATAAATTTTCATAAAGAGATCTAGCCACTGTAGCCGCAATGCAGTCAGTGGTGGCCACAACTTCAAACTATTTGGTGGCATTGTCTATAGCCACAAGAAGGTACTTTTTAACCCCTGGTTGTGCTGTTGAATTTTTGGCTCATAAAATCCAAGCTCCATCTCAAATGAGGCTCAAGTCCTCTATCTTCTTTGTGATCTGAAACGGACCACAATAACGAGAGATAAATGTGAGCATGTACCAATTGGAATTGTTTCGGAGTCCTTCGGTACCCTAAACCTGCCCTCCTGGAGTTCACGAGGTTGTCGATGTTGATTAGCGTAAAAAGTGGCACGATCTTGTGTCGTTCTTATGCATTCTTTCACGATCTGGAGCATTTTCTGCATATCGTGCAAGAAATCGGCTACCAATTGCATCGTGATCCCCTTGAATCCGGTGACAATTGGTGGTTTCGGCTCATAACCATACATAAGCATAAACGGAATGTAGCCGAGTGCTTTGTACTGTTATAAGCAAACTCAATCTACAGGAGATAGCGCTCCCAATCAGATTGACGTCAAGAGACGTATGCTTGTGTCCTCCATAGTTTGATTTGTGCGTTCGGTCTGTCCGTCAGTTTCAGAATGATCTGAGGACGACAAGCACAGACAGGCTCCAATTTTTGAAAGACCGTTTGCCAAAAATTGCCTGTGAATTTTGAGCCACGATCACTCACAATTTCATCGAGCAACCCATATAATTTGTATAAATGTTCCACAAAGAGCTGAGCTAACTCGTGGCTCTTCATGGTGGAACGTGTAGGGATAAATCGGCCCATCTTCGTGAGTCGATCAACGACGACCCAAACGGCATCGTGACCACGGTTGGTTCTGGGTAATCCAACTACAAAATCCATAGAAATTCTTGTCCATTTGCTATCGGGAATTTGCAAAGGATGCAATTGAAAGAGGAGACTCACGAACCCAGGTTGGGTGAGTTTGGGCGGCGGCGCTTGTGCGTGCAGGTGGTGTGCAGAGAGAGAGAAAGAGGAAGCGCTCGTTGCAGGAGAAGAGACTACGTAAGTATTGTGAAGTCCAAAAACTCAAGTGATGAGGTTTTTGGGACTCTTTTCTTAAAATGTGCCATTTGGTCACTTGGACAATGTGAAACCTTTAAAAATAGTCCAAGTGGCTCAAAGGCCAATAAATGAAGTATAATGCCTGTACAGGCCCAAAAAAGGTGGGCTAAACATATACAGAAAATATATCCGCGAAGCTCTTGACTAGAGCTACGCGATGGAAACAGTTCGGAGGAGATCGAGAGTGACCTCTGGGCATTTACCCCCAACAACCTCCCACCTAAAGGCTGAGAGAGTCGCCTTTAAGCTATGTAACTCCCACCGTGTAGGCAATGCTCAAGTTGTGCCTTAGACAAATTTTTGGTAAGAGCATCTGTAGGGTTTCCATGTGTGCTGATTTTGATCAATGAGATCAATCCATCATCAATAATGGTACCGCACATCAATGTGTTTGGTACGCGCATGAAACATGGCATTTTTAGCCAAACAGACTACACTTTGGCTATCATATCCAAGCACAAGCGTGTCATCAGTCAATCCAAGCTCACTTACCAGGCGGGCTAACGATATGGCTTCTTTGGAAGCCTCAATGATTGAAATATATTCAGCCTCAGTAGTAGAGAGTGCAACTATCCTCTGAAGTCTAGAGCACCATGAAATAGCACCACCTCCATGGTGTAAATGTACCCACTAGTTGACTTGCGGGTATCAACATCACCTACCATGTCAAAATCACAATATCCCTGCAGTTTTAATGGACCCTTTCCATAACACAAGCATTTGCTTTTGGTCCCTTTCAAGTACCTCATTATGGACTTTATAGCATCCCAATGTGCTTTGCGAGGATTAGACATAAACCTGCTCACTACTCCCACTGAATAAGCAATGTCAGGTCTAGTGGCAACCATAGCATACATGAGAGAGCCACAAGCTGAAGCATAAGGTACTCCCCTCATAGCATTGAATGCATCATCAGTTTTCTGGCAATCACTTTGTCACAAACTGGTGATGTGGCTGCTGGCTGCTTGGTATACTCATACACACACCCTCCCCGATGGAAAACTCCCAAAATTACTGTCAGTGACGTGGCGGGCGTGTACAGACCTATCCGGAAATTGCGGCGCCATACACGGATTGCTTACGTGGTAGTAGAGTACGGTAAAAAGCTGAAAAGCAGGGGCTGTTTTGGCTACGCAATTGGGCTTCTTTTTTCCTAAACAAATGTTGGCTCAGCTTTTTGGCTACGCAATTGGCAAGAGAGAGAGAGAGCTAAAAGCTCTGCTTTATTTAAGAAAGAGGGCTTGTGAGAGAGAGAAATAGCCTTGCTTTATTATTGAGAGCTTTTACTTTATTTTCCACAGAGCTTTTGATTTTCAGCTTTTGGGGCTGTGCTTTTGGCCCCTTGTAATCTTTAAATATGTGAGCAGGCCTCTCACAACTCAAAGCATCTGGACGGAGAGTTTGAGTGTGAGCCCCTGCCGCACTCTTGTACTTTGAACATAGATTAATACAAAAAGAAATACCGAAAGGGGCGCCAGTCTTTGGGGCCAATATCTCTAGGCACGGAACTCCGCCGGGCCAGTGTGGAATAAATTGTGAACTGTGAACTGTTTTGAAGTGGTTATTTGGTGGTGTCGCGGTAGATTCTTGACTTGGAGTGTCCAAGTTTTTTACAGTGGTATCAAAGCATGGCCGATTTCTCTTCTATGGGAAATCCGATCTCAAATTTTTTTTCCGCGGCACCTATGGCTTCAACCAAAACTCAATCGACTCCCTCTGCATCCGGAGATGCAGGAAGGGATCACAACGAAGATTCAGGCAAGGAATATGGCCCGCCTCGGCCTACTCAGGCGGAGCGTCGAGAGATGGAGCGTCAACGATTGGTCGGCGACGCAACAAAGATGATGCTTAATTTTGCCAAAGACCCGAAATTGGCTAAATATATGAGCAAGACTTCTTTCGAAGAGGTGCACGCACATTTGCGGTAGACCACAGAACCACCCAAGAAACCTCCTACTCCCAGGATGTACACAGAGCAGGAATTAGAAGAGGTGGTTGATGCACGAATTGCTCTGCTTTTTGACACGCTAAAGAAAGCTGAAAAGCACAGCAAAAAGCAGAAGAAAGGCACTGACTTCCCGGGTTATTTGGGTCGTCAATCTACATTTGAAAAGGCAAGAAAGCAGAAGAAGGGTGTTCGATTTGAAGGAGTATCCAGTTATTCTTCTTCTTCTTCTTCTTCCAGTTCTTCTAGCTCATCTGACTCGAGCGAAGAAGACCGAAAAGGCAAAAAGCGAAGCAAAAAGCAACGCTTCGAAAAGGGCAAGAAAAAGGCAAAGAAGTCTAAATCTTGCCCCGTGAGTGACAGTTCTATAGAGGACTCATCTACAGACAGTTCAGACTCTAACGACAGCAACTTTTATGCAAAGAAGAAGAATTTTTATAAAGCCAACGAGTATAACTTTCTGGAAGACAAAAGCAAGAAAGTCCGAGAGTTTAAGGAAGGTGGAAAGTCAATTAAATTTGACACGTTTTCTAGTTATAGAGATGCTTCGAAGGCTTTGTCTTTTGTACAGCAGTTTGACATCGCTTTCGCGGAAGGGCGTTACTCAGAGCACTCTGATTGGGAGAGTTGCCTCTTACTTCAAGGGGAATGCTCGAACTTGGTGGTCCATGCTTCTATTAAACAAGACTGCGCCAGTTAAATAGCTGAAATTCAAAATTTTATTTCTTCTTGGCTGACTCGAGAGTATGAACGCGATATACAAACTGCTTGGAACCATCTTCGGATAACCAAGGATACAGTGGACGCTTATTGCGAGAGATTATGGAGCTCTTTTCTACCCACCTCTTTAAGAAGATCTCGTTCAAGGAACAGATTGAGCGGTTGACCTTGGGTCTACCTACAGAGATCCAAGTTCATTGCTTAGAACAAAAGTTGGCTTCCATTCAGGAGTTGATGAGTCATGCGAAGCGGGTTTTTGCCATTCACTCTGGCAGTTTGGCCTACCCCACCGATGAGATCATGACACAAAGAGCCAAACAGACTTTGACAAATGAAAGTAGAAAGAGAAAGAGCAACCCAAAAAAAAAGGATGCACAACCCAAGCTCACTCCTCAAGAGAGAGCTCGCTACATCAAGGAAGGGAAGTGCTTTGAATGCGGGGAAACTGAACATATCTCAACGAAGTGCCCTAAAAAGGCACTGAATGAACAGGATGGAGAAAGGCCAGAAAGTTCTAAAGCAGCTGAGGGACGTGGCAGAAAAGGCAGATAAAAAGCAATACAGGTATCACATTGCGTGGAACCCGAGCCGAACTAAGTAAATGAAAGTACAACTTTGCCGTTTTTAGGGCAAAAGGAAAGATTGGGAAGCCAACTTCTTGTGAATTGGCGGGTCGATTTGGAATTATGCCCGACAGGCTGAGGCTACTGGCGGAGGTAGTTCGAGTGGCACCCAGACGGGATGTTGCCATTACATCGAGCATTGGCAAACTTCGTTTGCAATGACAGGGGTGTTTAGGGCACGCGGAGTTTTACGTAATTGCCTTGGAAGGTTGAGACGTTCTACTCGAAATCCCTTGGTACCACAAGAACAACGCCATGGTTGACTACCGGGCCAAGAATGCGACTTTGACAATCGAAGGGCTCAGAGATTGTACTTGATGAACTTCAGTTTCTTTACTCATTTTTTTTGGGAGAGAATTGAATGATGGATGAAGGTCGAATATGTTTTGACCTGAACAAAAGAACGCCAAGATTTTCTCCACACTCATGCCGATTGCTTTTCAAAGGGCCTGTCAAGCGAGTTATTACCCGCTCGTCCTGAAGATCATACTATTGATCTGATACCAGGAAACACACCACCGAACCGGCCACCTTACCGTGTGAGCCAAGTCCAAAACGAAGAGATTATGAACCAAGTGAAAGACCTCTTGGAAAAGGGTCTTGTCCAGCCTAGTACTTCACCGTATTGCTCTCCAATGTTGTTGGTTTTGAAGAAAGACGGATCTTGGAGAATGTGCATCGATTATTAGAGCTCTCAACAAAATCACCATCAAGAACAGATTTCCGATTCCTAGGATCGATGATATACTCGACAGATTACAGGGATCCTCGTGTTTTAGCAGGATTGATTTGAAGAGTGGATATCATCAGATCCAAATCGCACCGAAAGACGTGCACAAGACAGCCTTTCGGACGACTTTTGGGTTATTTGAGCTTTTGGTGATGCCTTTTGGCTTAACCAATGCTCGTGCGACATTTAATTGGATGATGGACAGGATTTTTCGAGAGTATAGACTATTTGTTGGCACTTTCTTTGACGACATCATTGTTTTCTCCAAGGATGAGGCAGAACATAGAAATCATCTGCTTCAAGTCTTTCAGGCATTATGAGATCACGAGTCAGTGATTAATGCAAAGAAAAGTGAAATTTTTTTCCTACCAGAGATACACTTTTTGGGACACATTGTATCAGCAACAGGAGTGCAGATGGATCCGGCCAAGATAGAGACTATCCGTGATTGGCCCGATTTGAAGAATGTCTAGGAAGTTAGAAGCTTCTTGGACTGTGTTCGTACTACAGGCGGTTCATTCGAAAGTTTGCAGAGGTTGCTTCCCCTTTGCATATCTTGACACAGAAAGGAGTCCCTTTTTCGTGGGAACCCACAGAGGTAACTGCCTTTCAGACTTTGAAAGAGAAATTGACTACGGGACTAGTTTTGATTTTGCCGGACTTGTAGAAGTCGTTTGAAGTATATTGTGATACTTGTGGTCGTAGTCCGGATGCGGTCTTAATGCAAGAAGGCCAATGTCATTGCCTACGAGAGCCGATTGTTCTCAAGGCCGGAATTGACAACACAGATTTGTGAGAAAGAGCTTTTGGCCAGAGTTACCCGGAACGCGGAACGGGAACGGCGACGGGCCTCCCTGCGGAACGGGGGAACGGGAATGGGCCCGGAACGGGAACGGCGCGGAACGGCAGGCTAAAAAAACACCCAAATATTATTTTTTTTAGCGTTATGTGTTTGAATACAAGTAGTATTAGAGTCCTTTGACTCTAATACCCACAAAAAACACGATTCGAAGACCATTTAACCTTATTATGACTTGATTGGGATGTGAGGCGCCCAGAGTACATAGCCAGATGAACAACATAGCCAGATGAACAACAATGAGCAAACACAATGCCCATAGTACATACACAATGCTCTCAAATAATTGCAAGAGTAGTAGTCAGAGATAACACTTTGGAATTAATTATGGCTAACATAGTAACAAGCCTCAAGGGCCGCCAGCGGCCAAGGTGCTACAAAAAAACCAAAGGGGGGCAAAGTTTAAACCAGACTTCAGTGACCACAATACCAAAAGACTGAAGGTGACAAATACCATAAAGATGCTAGTAGCTACAAATGGCAAAGAGGGCAAGGCTCAAGCAGCCATACAAAAAGGTGGATAAATGGCAAAGACTCAAGACTCAAGAGCCACTAGCCTGAGAGGCCTCCCAATCCGTAGTAGCCGGCTGTAAATCATGCACATCCTCCCATTCCTCATCATCGAGGTCTAGGTCCGGCTCGATCTCAGCCACAGATGAAGTACCTGGTGTTGGTGGATGTGCATCTCCACCCGCCTGAGAAGCCTCTTGCTCCATCTCCCACTGTGTAAAAGGATCTGTCTGTTTGTCTGTACTCTTGCAAAGCATTTTCAAATTTGCGTTGACGAAGACAAGATCATTAGCCTTCTCCACTCCAAGCCGATTCCTCTTCTTGGAAGCAATGTGGCTAAAGGTACTCCACAATTGCTCCAAGCATGAGGTACTAACTGACTGGCTGAGAATACGGATCGCCAATCTCTGAAGCTCAGGGCCATCATAGCCATAGTCCTCCCACCAAAGCACTGAACCTATTTTCCTGCGATCAATCTGAGCATCTGGACTGCCAAATGACCCTCGCATCTCTCTGTACTGTCTCAGCTGATCTCTGACAATGCGTCGCCCATCTCTGTCTAGAACCATCTTGTTTAAGATCTCTGTAAATTGGTTCATGACTTCCCTATCTGTCTCTTGCCCTGCACCTTGGAACTCTGGATCCACCATGTACGCTGCCCCGTGTAAAGGAGAGGCATATGAATTCCACCTCGAGCTGCAAAGCGCATGGATCTCCTTATATCGCTCTGCGTTCGGCTCAAGCTGTGCAAGCTGCTCAATCATGCGGTCCATTGCCTCATAAATCTTGCCAATGCAAGGATCCATGCCATCCAGAACTCGAAGCAAATGAACCACCGGTTTTACCTGTGCATCTAGACTCTTGAGCTCCTTCTAGAACTCAAGATCCTCTGCCTTATCCTTGCACAAAATCCCTGCAACTGTCTTTGCATAGGGGGAGGTGGTGAACTCATCACTGATGAAGACCTGTCGGACCGCATTTTGACATTCAGACAGCCTGCGTACAAGAAAAAAGTTGAATGCGAAGCGGCTATCTGAATACTTTAGAAGCACTTTGCCGCCCGACCTCTTGAGGTACTCACTCCGAACCAAGTTGTGATTGTTGATGAAAGTAACCATCTTCACTGCATCAGCAATGACTGGAGCAATCCAGTCTAGCTTGCCGATGTCTTTCAGAAGGTTGTTCAAGCAGTGTGCCATGCAAAAGCACACTGTCACATGCGGATAGTGGCTCTCTATGATAGCTGCTGCTGCCCTGTTTGATGCCTCCCCATCTGTGACAAAGGCCACCACGTGTTGCTCACCGATGGTTTCTATGGCCGCTGTCCACTCTGCAGAGAGGACATCGGCGGACTTGCCACTCTCAGTGGCATCATGAGAGTGCACAAAGTACATCTCTCCACTGGAGTATGCGACGAGACCATGGATAGATCTCTTCCTTGTATCGCTCCACCCGTCAGCAATGAGGGAAACGCCATGTTTTGCCCAAAGACGCTGAATGTTGAGGGTTGCTTGCTCCACGATAGCCTTCTCTCGATCGAGCAAGGTGGTTCGGAGAGCCTCTGAAGATGGCGGCACATAGCCGGTGCCATACTCTCCTATCTGTTGCACCATGACTTTCCAATACTCCGACCTATTTCGATCAAACATAGAAGAGGTTAGTATCAAAAAAGTGGAAACGACGATAACGGAAGAAATGAGAGAGAAGATTGATGAATCATAAAACAATGTACATACCTCGCTGCGACAAATGGGATATGGTCGTGATAGAAGAATCGGGCCACGGCCGCATCCACCTCTTCTTTCTTCTTTGGGTCCCAAGAGGTGGTAAGGGTCTTTTGGCGACGAATTGGACCTTTTGAAGATGCACCAACACCTACACCGGGTAGAGAGGAAGAAGGGAAAATGAGGGTCTTTGGATCAATACCTTTGCGTGCCGGCTTGGCTTTATGGTTGAATTGCCAATCCTTTTCCTCGAGCTCCTTCCTCTTCTCGATGGTTACGTTAGCACAAAATTTCACCTCATGTCCCGGCACTCGAAGAAAGTGTGCCCTCACTTTGTCATGCCCCCCTTTCCGCGTGTAAGAGCATAGCTTGCATCCCCATGCACGAGAACCTCCCGCCGCCGACAAGGTGCCCTTCGAGGTCACTTCATCCCACCACGACCATTCCTTCGCCTTTTGAGTGTTGCCCGCATGAACGGAGGGGGTTGAACGAGAAGAAGAGGCCATGGATGATGGATTATCCGTGAAAGAGAGAGCTTGATCTTGAACTTTGAGAGAGAGAGAGAGGGATTGAGAGAGAGAGGCTTGCCGCTTGATTCCGTGAGAGCTTGAGCCTTGAGCCTTGAAAGTTGAGGGTTAGATTAGAAGTTAGCCCAAGAGAGAGAGAGGTTGAGAGCTTGAGCCTTGAGGCATGCCGCGGCGCCACACTATGGCTTGAGAGTTGAGAGCAAGCTAGGGAGAATGAGCTTGGCTTGAGAGTTGAGAACAAGGCTCAAGCAAGGGAGAATGGGCCTTGAGGCTTGATGAGTGTGTGAAGAATGGGGGAGGAGGGGGGCATTATATACTTTTTTGACTGCTGAAAATGGCCGTTGGCTGCCTAACAGTCATTTTTTTCAATTTCAAAAACTGCCGTTTCTTGCCGTTGAGGCCGTTCCGGCCGTTCAGGTCCGTTCCGTCCCGTTCCGGCCCGTTCCGGTCGTCCCGTTCCGGTGACAGTTTCCAGCCGGAACGTCGTTCCGTTCCGACGCGTTCCAGAAAATCCCAGCCGGCCGGAACGCCGTTCCGGCGTTCCAAGGCCCGAAATGTCCGTTCCTTGGTAACTATGCTTTTGGCGGCTATCCATGCTCTTATTCAGTGGCGACGTTACCTACTCGGAGCCAATTTTACGGTTTTCACAGATGAGGGGAGTTTACGCTACTTCTTGTCACGGAAGCAGCTATTGGAAAAAGCAGATGCGGTGGGCAAACATCTTGTCATGGTTTACTTCCGGATTGTCCATGTGCAAGACAGAAGAAATTGGTGGCAAATACTTTGTTCTGAAAACCGTTGGTTCTAACTATATCCACGATACATCATAGTAACTTCGAGGATATGGTCGATCAGTACGCCACAGAACAGATTTGCAGATGTATTCAGTTGAATACAGAAAGGGAAGATGGTAGCGGATTATTCCAACCGGGATGGCTACTTGATGAAGAAAACCATGTTGTGCGTTACACAGCCGTTCAGGGAAAAGGTTTTAACCGAATGCCACTGTCCGCCTTTTACGGGTCACCGCGGCATTGCTACCACCTTGAAAGGGGTAGAGAGATACTTTTTTTTTGGCCGAGACATCGAGAAGGATGTGGACAAGTTTGTGCGCAGTTGCTTGGTATGCCAGAAGGTCAAGTTTGACAGGCATAAAGCACAGGGATTGTTATAGCCTTTTTACCCATACCCACCCACCCCTGGGATAGTATTACAATGGATTTCATCTCCCAAGAACACAGCGTGGGCACGATTGTTTATTACCCAAGTCTTCAGATTACATGGCATGCCTGAGATGATTGTCTCAGACAAGGACCCCAAGTTCACGAGTTTGTTTCAGACGGCTATCTAGGAGAACATAGGCACGCGGTTGCAGTTCTCATCATCGTTCCACCCGCAGACTGACGGGCAATCAAAGATTGCTAATTCAGTGAAACACGATTAACTCTTTGATAGGAAGGTGCCATTTGAGATTCTTGAATTTGCTACGCAGGTTCTACCCTTCCTTAGCATGAAAGATAAGATTTTTCTTTGAAGTCGACCAGTTCACAAGGGACTTGGTCCAGAAGGCTTTGCAGAAATTTCAGGAAAGACAAAAAAAGGCAGCAGATCGCCATTGTCGTATTTGAAATTGAAGGAGAAGGATTGGGTGCTCTTACATTATGGGAAGGCACGCCCGAGAAAGAAGAAAAGGAAAGGAGCGGCTTCTTTGAAAGCTTAGCATGAGATAGTGTGGACCTTTCCAGATTTTCCGAAAAGACAAACGATATCTCCTTAGGACTGAAACTGCCAGAATACTTGGAGGATTCACAATGTTTTTTCATGTGAGTCTCTTAAAGCCTTTTGAAGGTGATGTGCCCGATGATGGAAGCCAGAGGTGCAACTCGAATTGGACGAAAACGAGCAGATACTCGTTCCAGAACAGAAATTGGCATAGAAAGAAAGAAAGAAGGTAAAGCGAACTAGCGGTTCTTGGTTAAATTCAAGACCTACTTTGCAATGGATACGAAATGAATGGAGGAGGAAGACCTAGCAGATATTCCTCGGAATGTGAATCTTTACCTTGAAGCTTTTGGTTTAGCATAGTCTACTCCAAATGGAACCCAGAATTCAGCTTGGCCGGAGATCTGGTGCAGCGGGTTTGCACAAGAGGGGAGTTACTCCGCTCCTTTGTCAACAGATGCCTCGATTTATTTATTTTTGAATACTAGAGTCACTGATGTCTCTTTGAGCTTCATGGATACTGAGAGCTGACAGTATTGTGTTGGATGACTTTATTATGAAATGGAATTCCGGACTATGAAACTGATTTGTTCTCGACTTGTTTTAAGTGCAAGAACTGATAGACAAAATGACTGCAGCATTTTGGTCTAAATGATCTCGAATAGACATAGTTGCAATAGGGGTTAGTCAATCGGACACCTATGAGGTCCTGACTGGATCTAGATGCAATTGTTAGCTACATTGCTGATAAATCAAGGTCTAAGATCCGAATGAATGTTGAATGTCATGTGATGTCCTGTGATGTCAAGTGATGTCCTGTGATGTCATGTGATGTGACTGTCAATTGGTACATGTGCTAGATGTGTGTTCCTAGTGCGTAGGTACTAACAGTCAGTGTTTGCTAAGGCAGTTTATGGCTTCTGTCTATTTTGCAGGTGTAATTGAGGGCGACTAAAATGCTTTCAAGAGGGGGGTATGTCACAAACTGGTGACGTGGCTGCTGGCTGCCTGGTATACTCATACACACACACCCTCCCCGATGGAAAACTCCCAGAACTGCTGGCAGTGACGTGCACGGGCCTGTACGGACCTGTCCGGAAATTGCGGCGCCATTCACGAACTGCTAACGTGGCAGCAGAGTACGGTAAAAAGCTGAAAAGCAGGGGCTGTTTTGGCTACGCAATTGGCAAGAGAGAGAGAGAGAGAGAGAGAGAGAGAGAGAGAGAGAGAGAGAGAGAGAGAGAGAGAGCTAAAAGCTCTGCTTTATTTAAGAAAGAGGGCTTGTGAGAGAGAGAAATAGCCTTGCTTTATTATTGAGAGCTTTTGCTTTATTTTCCACAGAGCTTTTGATTTTCAGCTTTTTGGGCTCTACTTTTGGCATCCCTTGTAATCTTTAAATATGTGAGCAGGCCTCTCACAACTCAGAGCATCTGGACGCAGAGTCTGAGTGTGAGCGCCTGTCCGCACTCTTGTACTTTGAACACAAATTAATACAAAAATAAATACCGAAAGGGGCGCCAGTCTTTGGGGCCAATATCTCTAGGCACGGAACTCCGCTAGGCCAGTGTGGAATAAATTGTGAACTGTGAACTGTTTTGAAGTGGTTATTTGGTGGTGTCGCGGTAGATTCTTGACTTGGAGTGTCCAAGTCCGTTACACACTTGCACTCAACTTCACATGTGGCTGCAATGGCACGCTCAAAGGCTTAGCATCAACCATATTAAACTTGTCAAGTATTTTTTCAATGTACATTCTTGAGACAAATACAACAGTTTCTGTTGCCTATCTATCGTGATGCACATGCCCAAAATATGTTCAGCCGAAACCAAATCTTTCATTGCAAAAGCTGAATTCAGCTAGTGTCAAGAGTGCTCTTATTCTTCTTAACTAACAGCATGGCATCCACATACAATACAAGAATCACTGGGCTGTTGTGTGCATCTCTTTTGATGTATAAACAATGACCTGCATGGCTGCATTTGAACACATGTTTCAACATGAAAGTGTCAAAACTTTTTGTACCATTGCCTAGAAGCTCGTTTCAGCCCAAGTCTCCTCACCCTGCTAGATCTTTAGATCAGGAGGGACGACATCATCATCATTTATGGGTTGTTGTACATCATTTTCAGCCCCATTTTCAGAATTTTCTCTCGGCTGCAAATCACCTTCAACTGCATGCAATGGCTGTCCAACATCATCTGGCTCAATAACCACTAGCTCATCAAGAATTTCAGGCCTTTGTGGTGCATCTTGAGGCTCAATTTCAGAACTAACAGGTGGCTATACATGCTGAAATTTGACCTTTTTAGAGTTATCATGAGAGGCAACATTGTTCTTAAGCAGCTTTGCCTCATTAAATACAGCATCTTGGCTGCGTATAACCCTTTGAAGCTAAGGTAGCTATACTCTATAGCCTATTTCTCCTTCATCTCTATATCCCATGAAGATTCCTTTCATGGACTTGGCATTAAGCTTGTTCCTCAACTCAAGCCTTACATGCACAAATGCCTCACAACCGAAAATGTGTAAGTGGTTATATGAAGCTGGTTTGTCAGACCAAATCTCTTCAAGGATTCCAGCTTTCAACGCGGTGTGGGGTGAACGATTGCAAATACGAACTGCAGTTTTAAGTTTCTCTCCCAAAAACCTTGAGGGAGATTAGCGGCGGACAACATGCATCGAACCCTCTGACACAACGTCTTGTTATATCTCTCAGCCACACCATTAGACGAGGGACTATAAGGGGCTGTTAGCTCCCTCTTGATACCATTTTCTTGGCAAAACTTAACAAATTCAGTAGATGTGAGCTCACCCCTATTGTCTATACGCAAGCGTTTTAACTTTCTACGTGTTTGGGTAGTCACAAATGCATGAAAAGTTTTCAAAGAAGCAAATGTGTCACTTTTATTCTTGAGCAAATAAACCCATGTTTTCCTAGAGAAATCATCAACAAAGGAAACAAAATATGCAACACCACCCATACTCTTTACAAGCATGCTACACACATCAGAGTATACAAGATCGAGACGATCAGATTTGTGAGAGACACTAGAGTATTAAGAATTTCTCACTTGCTTTCCATATTGGCATTCATTACAAAAATCAAGCTTTAAGCCCTTAGTATCAACACAAGAGGGAAGAACATCAAGTCCTCTCTAGCTCGTATGGCCTAATCTTTTGTGCCAAAGCTCGAAGTGAGACCCAATCTCTGCTTTAGCAACAAACTTGCATAGCCAGGCTTTGCAATGCAAGAAATAAAGTGTCCCTTTTTTTGTGCCCTTAACAATTTGCATAGCACCTTTTGTGAGTTTCCAAGCGCCACCACTAAAAATGGTGTTATAATCATGCATATCAAGCTGTCCAGAGACTCTTCTTGATGCCAGGAACATATCTGACATCATGCAAAACAAGCTCTTGCCCATTATCAAGGGCCAAATAAATAGTGCCTATTCCATCAATCGTGCAAGCATGATTATTTCCAAGATAGAATTTGCCATAACTACTTGCATCAAAAGTGGCAAAACACTCCCAAGATGGAGTCACATGAAAAGAGGCACTTGAGTCCACTATCCAGGACTAGGACAAGCCATCACTCATAGACAATAAAGCGTCAATAACACCACCCTTGGTGATTTGCATGTCCTCTGCATGATAAACTTGGGTATTTATAGGAGACATAGTGGCACATAGAATATCATCTATGTCATACAATTCCTCTGCATGATAAAATTGGGTATTTATAAGAGACATTAGAATATCATTTATGTCATACAATTCCTCGATCACCACACTGGAGGTTAATTGACCTTCTCCTTGTTCTTGGAACAATCAGATACGTCTGCCGTGTCATCCTTTTTCTTCTTGTCACTCACATTCTTCTTCCTTTCTTGATCTTTCTTAAAGTACCTATAATGTGGCTTCTTATAACCTTTCCGACCACATTGATAGCAAGTGACATCAGATTTCTTTTCTTTGCTCTTGCTCCTATTCCTTTGACCAGCATTGGCATTCCTTTCATCTCTCCTGCCTCTAACCATGTGATCCAAAGCATTAACCTCACCACTTGCCTTTCGTCTAATTTCCTCATTGAGGATAGAACCCTCGACTCCATCAAAGGTAAGGTTTGGGTTATTAGTCAATGAGACCACCAGTGTCACAAAGTGATGACGTGGCATGACCATCGAGGTCCGAGATAGAAGGAGAGCCAACTCCTGGACAAAAGGGCAGATAAAAGTTAATACCAACTTATAGAGCTTATGCGAGAGGCCTATAAGTAAAGAATTAAAGTTTATAAGTTGTTCCCAACTTATGGTACCTTGGCCGAGGAGCCTAAAACCCTAAAAACCTCAAGCCCACTCCCCTAGGTCAAATTCCGTAAATTGATTATATGCCGACATGGCAGGTTGGTCGCAAATCGTCCTGACATGCTGACGTGGCATGTTGTACGGATTTTCACGATTTGCGCTGGCAGCTTTTGGGGACTTCTAGCGCCAGCTTTTGGGGAGCAGATGTTTTTGGGTTATAGTGCTTTTGAGTTAGAAGCTTTTGGGGCTCTGCTTTTGGCATCCCTTGTAATGTTTATAAGGAGCCCTAGGGGCCTCACTCTTCATAGCATCTCGTAGAGTCTGAGAGCAGAGGACCCTCGAGAGTTGTACTGCAACTTTATTAATTATAAAAAGAAATACCGAAAGGGACGCTAGTCTTTTGGGCCAATACCTCTAGGTACAAAACTACGCCGAGCCGTGTCAACTCTCTCTTTCTCTGTTGATTTAAGTTAAGTGATTTATGTGTTGCTCCCGTGTGTTGTGTTGAATTACAAATTTGGGGCGTCCAAGTCTGTTACAACCAGGGCCTCCCAAGAATCAGGCAAGGTCATAAGCAAAAAAATGGCCTTTAACTTATCGCCAAAAGCGGGCAAACCAGAGTTCTGCAACTAGGAAAGAACACCTGTAAAAGCACCAATGTGCTCCGTTGCAGACTTTGCAATATTCAAGTGCATATGCATCAATTTACGCGTAAGTGCACATAGTTCACTGGCGTCCTGTTTTCATAATGGCCTTGAGCTTGTCCCACACAACATAGGCAGTGTAAAGACCCTTAAGGTCTACCAAAATTTCATTTACAACAACCATTTTTACATAAGCAATAGCCTTTTTGTTTAAATTAAGTCACGCCTCATCTATCACAGACACAGGCTTTACATCTTGAAGTGCACCATCGCAATCCTTTAAGAAAAGAATGCCTTGCATTCTCTCTTTCCACAAATCGAATCCAGTACCTTCGGAGATTCTTCACGTCCAAAGAGAAGGACGTCATATTATCACTTTTGTGCACAAAAATAGAAAATCTGATTTCTGTGAAAATAAATCAAAAATTAGTAATTTGCTGAAATTTCAATGATTTTTGCAAAAATTTTGCGAAAACAAGTGCCACGAAGGTTATACAACACTTCTAGAAGCTCCCCTTCGAATTTCGTAAAATTCTGAAAATTTTTCATAAATTTATTAATTTCTATTTTTTTTTGCAGAAAATTACAACACACTAAATTTTCAATTTCTTCACTTAAAAAATTGGGGATTTTCTTAGTTTTAAAGCGAAACCACAAATTGATACATAGGGCAGCTGTGTGCATGAAAACGCTCAATTTTCACTTTTGAAATTGACCTGTAATGTTGAAATTTGTCCAAAAATGGACAAAAAGCACCTTTTGTTCAGAAATTTCCTTGCCAGAGAGACTTCCCGCGATGAAAACTTCCTAAAATGGGAGAGAAAGCTTCTTGAGGGTGTACGGCTGAAATACTAAGTTGTTTGCGACGAATTTCTTGTGAAGAATGTGAACGAGGCTCTAATACCAATTGATAAAGGACGTTCGTGAACTTAGGTTGGGTGAGTTTGGGTAGCGGCGCGTGTGCGTGCAGGTGGTGTGCAGAGAGAGAGAAAGAGAAAGTGCTTGCTGCTAGAAAAAAGACTGTAAGTTTTGTAAAGTCCAAAAACTCAAGTGATGAGGTTTTTAGGACTCTTTTATTAAAATGTCTCATTTGGCCATTTGGACAATGTGAAACCTTTAAAAATAGTCCAAGTGGCCCATAGGCCAATAAATGAAGTATAATGTGTATAGGCCCAAAATGGTGGGCTAAAAATATACAGAAAATATCTCCGCAAAGCGAGTAGAGCTACGCAATGGAAATAGCCCGGAGGAGATTGGGACTATTTTCATCGTGTTTTTGACGTTCTGCTTTGTTGACACTGACATTGTGCGCATTCCCACACATAACTTTTCAATGGAAGCTTTCATGTGCGGCCAATAGAAATACCGGCAACCAAGGCCAAAGTAAAGTGTATGTGAGGGTGTCCTGTACTTGGTGCATCATGACGCTCGAACAAAATTTGCTTGCGGATATCCTCATTGACGAGCGCACACACTGTGCCTTGCTTGAAAAGTAAACCGTTACTAATGGAATACTTCTCCACTATCTTTCTCTCTCCTTGCCTAGTCGAGGGTTGTTCGGATCGCCATAGCTTTCCGGCCTACTACTCCATCTTGGACTCAGATTGCACCAAAGTGACGATCATTTTGGCAACGCCCTTTGAGAGAAAGATAGAAGTCAATTGAAATCTTAGCAAATGAAAGAGTATTTACCCCAGAGATCCTACTAAGGGCATCGGCTACCATATTGGTAGGACCCTTATGGTAGCGTTTCTCGAAATCGAACTCTTGCATGAGTTCAACCCACCTTGCTTTTTGACCACAAAGATCGGGCTGATCGCAAAGATATTTCAAAGAATGGTGGTCCGTCATACCACGAAATGGGCACCGAAGAGGTAATGGCGTCAAACCTCAAGGCATGAATGACCGGCAGCAATTCCTTCTCCTGTGTAAAATACCGTATTTGCACTTCTGTGACCTTGCGACTCTCAAATGCTACTGGTCGCTTATCCTGGTATAGGACAGCGCCAATTGTATAATCACTGGCATCCGTTTCCACCACGAAGGGTTTATTCGGATCCACAATCTGCAACATCAATGTAGTAGTAACAGGTCGCTTCAACGTTTGGAAACATTGATCGAGCTCATCGGTCCATCGAACAGACGGACTAACACTACGCTTTTTGGTTTGGATGCCCTTTAACAGACAAGTAAAGGGTTCAACAATACGAGCGTAGTCTTTGTTAAATTTTTGGAAGAAGCCAGTAAAACCCAAAAAAGATTCTACTTGCCTAATCGTGCGAAGAATGGGCCAATCCAACACAAGTCGTACCTTATCGGGGTCGATGTGAATGCCATCGGCCGAGACGACACAACCCAGATACAACAACTCTGAGCGAAAAAATTCGCACTAAGTTTGCGCAAGATGGCAATGGTCAAAACTTGTGTGCCTTCGCATACAACTTTTCCCGTCGTAAAATACGCAAGACGAGACGAAGGTGTTGCAGACGCTCCTTGAGTGTTTTTCTGTAAATCAAAATACCGTCGAGGAACACAACGACCCACTTTCCTAGATACGGACAAAAGTGATCATTCATCGTTTGCTGGAAAGTGGCAGGAGCATTGGTTAACCCAAAAGGTAAAACCAAAAACTGGTAATGTCCATATCGTGTACAAAACGCGGTCTTTGGAACATCAAGATCCATGTTTGATTTGTATCCAAAACGTAGATCGATCTTAGTGAAATAACGAGCACCAGAGAGTCAATCCATAAGGTCGCCCATGCGAGGTAACGGATACTTATTCTTGATGGTGACCTTATTCCTCAGTCTGTCCTTTTTTGCGAGAAGAACCAGAATGCCCCACGGAGGCTTACTAGGTTCAATTAAATCTTTCACAAGATAGGCTTGAAGCTGCCTAGCTATCTCATCTTCCTCTTTTGGGCTGAACCTATAAGGTTGCCGAGAGACACTCTATCTTGTGATCATGATCAGGCCCACAGCTAAGACTTGTCGAATCGAACAGAGGTAGATCTTTCCTCTTGAAGACCTCGTTGCAACTTGAGTGCCTCCAGTTCCCTGTGTAAAGAAACCTAAGGGTCACGTGCACTCTCCAAAAGAACTGAAGCCAACCCGACTCCAGGAGGGTGTCTGAACAGCCTCCTTGCTCCTTAAATTCTAGTGGTTGCAGCAACAAAATCATCCAGCATCATGTTTGAGAGACTCTCTTAGCTTCTGTTGAGAATCTTTGGGAAGAGCCTTCTCCACCCACTTCTTTACCACGAAGTCCCCTTGGCACATTGGCATAAATGAAATGATATACAGCAATCGATTTATGTTGGAGAGAGAGAGAGAGAGAGAGAGAGAGAGAGAGAGAGAGAGAGAGAGAGAGAGAGTCGGTCTGGTACTGCTGCTTGGTGGGTATTTTGTCTTGATTTTGGTAGGACTTTTTTGTGCTCTTGCATTTTGCGGAGAGATTTTAAGTTTTCTCTTTGCAGGGAGTCCATGTGTCATTGCAACTCTCCCTCTCACCGGGCTTGTCCAGGATGGAGTTTTGGCTTTTCTTTTTCCTTTGGTGAGTTATCTAGTGTATGTGAATCGCAATGCTAGTTTTTCTAGGCTTAATCTTTGGTTGTGAGCAGGCATGTGATCTAACCGTGGTTCTTTGACATGCAGTTCGTGCTTGTAGCATTCGGCTCCCATCCAGAAAAAGTAGTTGCTGCCTACAGCAGTTCACAAACACAAATGCCAAGAATACCTGTATTTTATGTAACCAGCATTCTTATGTAAAATTCCTCCTCAAGAGTCTCTGCAGTTCAATACCAATCTTTGCTCTGCTATTAATGGGGTATGTTTATTGTTCATTTTCAGGAACAAGCTCTTTTTGACATCCAAGATGGCATATGAAGGGTTCAGGAGAGTAACCCATTATATACAAGAGTTGTATAAGTCTTTATAATGGTTGTAAAAAGCTAAGTAGCCAAGTTTAACAGTCAACTTTCATGTATAAAGCCAGCAATTAGCTAAAGGAGAAAATTGGAACTTTTTTGCTTTTGATGGTCTACATGAGCAAATGTTATCCATGTGGTGCACAGAAGTGAGGTTTCACTCAGTTTGTGGTTAGTTCAGCTGAGAATGTAAAGCTGAAAAATTTGCCAAGACTTGCAGGTGAGAGTAATACGTGGACAACTTGGGGGAATTTCGATTTGCTGTCGACCAATCAGCATTGAGAATTTTGAAATAACAAGTAGGTGTAAGCAAGTATAGCATTGACATAGACAGGATCTTGTGCAATAAAACTGAACTTTAAAAACTTTGTGATATCCATACAAGCACCATCGGGAATCAACCTCCAAACAATTTTATTCAACATATAAAGAAGTATTGCATTGCTTGTGTTGAGTTTTTTTTTTTTTTTTTGCCTGCCTAGCTGAGACCTATGCAATGAATCTTAAAGGCAGTTCACCTCTCTCTTCCTTCTTTCCCTATCTTCCTATTCACAAAAGTAAGTAGTGCCATTGAGCAAAAGTACCAAATTTCAAAGAGGCCCAAAATTGAATCATACAGCACCATCTTTAACCTGCAAATGATGATGTGTCAAGGTTGAATTGAGATTGTCTTAATTGCAAAGTATGTTTGGAATTGTGCAAAAGAAGTTTTATTTTGTACATGATGGAATGTGTGAAATTGGTGTACTTGACTTGCATAAGACTTTGTAACATTTGTATTAAGTGAATCTTATACAAACATATCCCACTATACTCTTTAGACCTAATTTTTTCTCGCTTTAAAGATTGCATTATGTTTTGTGAGTTCTTTGTGGATCCAATTCTTAATCATTATGAGCTCAAGAAGCTAAAGAGCCAGTTAGAAAATAGTTTGATTATACTGATAAAGGGAGGTTTGTGCAAAGGAAGTTTAACTCTCTCTCTCTCTCTTTTGGGATAGTTTCCCACGACGTTAAAAATTCTCTTCTTCCTCTCTCTCTCTCTCTCTCTCTCTCTCTCTCTCTCTCACACACACACACACACACACACACCCCCTTTTTTTTGTTATGCTTTTATTGACTTTGTGATCCAACCTCGTTTTCAGGTTTAATACCGTGAAACATGCATGATAATGTATGTTGTGAGGCTAATATGCACTACCCCTATCATAGGGACAAGAGGGATGGGTTTCATTTCATAGATATCCTTGGGCTCTCATTAAAAAAATTGGTTTTGAATCTATGCATGTGATTGAAGAGCTTCTCACGTGATGGCTCAATGATGCTTAGTTATAGAAGATCTATAAATAGTTGAGCCCATCACTCATTTGCTTCTAGCATATATTGATTTTTTTGGGCACAACAATGGCTTTGTCGGAGTCCTCTTGGATGATTGTATGCTGTCAGGGTAGTATTGTTCTTGATTAAAACATTGTGCTTATGCATAGCTTTGATTGGCTCTAGTATGCAACTACAGTCATTGCAAATCAAACAATATGATGTGCAAGAGGAGGGTCTTGAGTTGATTGCTCAAGGGTTTTTTATGATGTTCTTGTTAAAGTCCATTATTTCTAAAGAGCAAATTATGCAATCAAATTTCTCTTTCCTTGATGGAGATCCTTGGTTTCTAGTCAGTTATTGGCTTTGCTTTGGCTTCCATGCCAATTTGTGTTACTAATGATGTGGTTTTGAACTTTGTCTATTTCTAATGGTGGGAGGAGCTCAAACTTTGGTCAATTCCGCCAGTTGTTGTTGCCTCTTCCTTCTCCACACCATCATGGCCTTTTGCAGAGATGTATTTTGCTTTTATTGAGGTTGTTGCAGTTTAAGTTTGGGTATCCGAGTGTGTTTTGGATAATCTTTCAGTACCTTCTTTGGTACCCAAATTTGCATGGTTCCTTACATGCATGTGCCTATTGGTTGTTGTATTTGCTTGCTCTGTTAATGGATTTCTAGAAAATGTTGCTTGTAAGGGTAATCACTAGGAGCAAAAGATAATGTATTAAGATCCCTGTGGAGTTTATGCTTGCCAACCCACTTCTCATGTAAACGATAAATGAATGTCTATGTTTTAACCATGATAAAGATGGGGTTCTTGGTTTAAAGTGTTTATAGAGGTACAAATTGACAATATGGAGACATCATTAAATATTTGATGCATTTTTTTAATCTACAACATGTTTTAGTTTCATGGATCAAATGGTCCATGTCAAAAAGTATTTTTGTGTGATTCTTTAAGATTCATAAGAGGCAAGGATTCCAAACGGCATGCATTTCCCAAGGATAATCAAACCCCAATGAAACAAGGATGCAATGATTGTTTGACTACATTGGGCTTGCTTGATATTTAAGGTTCATACAAATTGACAATATGGAGACATCATTATATATTTGATGCAATTTTTTATCTACAGCATGTTTTAGTTTCATGGTCTAAAAGGACCATGTCAAAAAGTACTTTTGTGTGATTCTTTAAGATTCATAAGAGGCAAGGATTCCAAACGGCATGCATTTCCCAAATATAATCAAACCCCAATGAAACAAGGATGTAATGATTGTTTGACTACACTGGGTTTGCTTGATATTTAAGGTTCATATAAGCTTTGTTTCATGACTATGCTTTTGATAATCTTTTGGATGAGGTATATTTATTTATACATAACCCTAGGTTAATTACGGGATATAATGGTCTTTGCTAGGCTTTAGATCGTAGTAGGCATTTGTTTTTTGACTTAGGTATGTATGACTACCTTTATAGAGGAGGTATATGTTGTTTCAATTCTCAAGTATTGAGTTTGGTGACAACATTGTATTGTTGGTCTTTATATCAACTCTTACCTATACACTTCAATTATAAAAGTCTATTTTAATAAGAAGTTGCCACAATGGTTTGTGTATTTTGATTATTTAAGTTATTATTATTGTTAGATTTAAGGTTTAGATGTGTATGGTTATTAACAACTGCAAAGATATTGGGAATAGATGTACAATCCCCTTTGGCACGTCCTTGCAGAAGGCTTTCTTTTTATTTATTCCTCGAACGTACAAGTTGTAAGAGCAATAGAAGAAAGAAAGACTATAATACTCACATGGAGAAAAGGGTATCAACAAAAGAATAAAAAACGACAAAATATTTAACCTCGTATAAATGCCTTTGTTGCTGCTTGACCACAATTCTCCCTTTGGCCCTAGAACATGCCCTGAAGAAGCCTTGCACAAGCTCAAGTAGAGGTAGAAATGAAGTCAAAGTAAAAGGCAAGCCCTGAGAGGATCACTCATCAAGCAAATACAAAGGAAGTGGCAAGTTTGGAAGAATAGACCATCATTTCTATGCTTGGTAGATGCACCAAGGCGCTTCAATCGAAGATGGATGTCTCAAATACATGGGCATACTACCATCTGCATGAAGATTCTAAGGTGGAAGAGCACACACCAAAAAGTAACCTTGCCCATCTCATCTTGGGGCGGACGGGGATTCTTTGCACATCAAAGAGTCTCTTCATAAATTCAAAAATAGCACCGTTGGCATGATAACAGAATCGGGATGGCTTTTGCATATGAGAACATCCTTTGTGTGCAATTGGAGTTGATAGTACAAACCCTATTGTCTACCAAATCACCTAATCTTAGTTGATTAACGTTTTATTAGACCTAATAATATCCTAAATGAAAATCATAGCAATCATGGCACAGAGATGCACTTGATTACGAAATACAAAATCTTATAGGGCTCTGACACCACTTGTTAGGGTTTACGTAAATTAGGGATGCATCCATAGCGTTAATGACATGACTTAGATACACTTACTTAAATACTAAAATCATTTATGAGAGTTGAGAACGATTTGACAATAAACATGGCTTGATTACAATGCTTTATACAATACTCTCATACAATATAGATATAGAAATGTGAGCTTTCACAAGAAATTGGTGTAGCTATCGTTTCCACAAATTAAGGCATACTTTACCTACAAATGGATAGAATCATGGGGCTGAAATGGAGGTGGAATACACAGCCCCTACAAGTGGCAAATGATAGGTGAATTCAAGTGACAAAAGCTAACCCTTACAAGCGGCATATGATAGGTGAATCCAAGTGGAAAAAGGTACACACCTCATGGGGTGCACACAATACATACATGGGTAATCAAGAGAGGATAGCCAAGTGAAGGAACAAAAGAGTTCTCTTCCCAATAAGTGTGTCATGGATTGAGGTCATTGTGTGCTTTGTTTGTAAGTCTTATCACTTTTCACTACATAGTCATATCAACTGGCTAGGTGTCATATCAACTGGCTAGGTGTTCTGCCATCTATGTGGTAGCTTTGACAATGGTACTATTAGTTTCTCTTTGGCACATCCGACCTTTGGTTTGTTGTTGAAGTAAAAGTGCAGCCGTTTGTCAACTCACAAACATTTCTCATGTTTAATACATGATTATACCATTCAACTAGGTTTATTGTCCAATTAAAGTATTGCATTCATTTTGTGATATGCTTTCACTTTGGCAAAGCTTCGACACAAGATCATATTTTAGGCTAGGTGCCGTTACAGAACCCACATGTAGTTTTGTTTCATGGCACTCCGCATGCATTGCTCTTTCTTTGTATGCATGGATTGTTTGTGGGTTTGAATGCTCCATAATATCCAAATTTGGGCGCATGTTTAATTTTTTTTGGTTAAATGTCACTGTTTGGTTAGCAGGGAGACTATGTTTTGTGGGCATTAATGATGCTTGCCCAAAGAGTAGACCTTTTATAGCAAGCACAAAGGCATGGTTCAAAAAAAAAAAAAAAAAACTCACTTGCATGCACACCTTTTTTGAATGATTTGCCTGTCTCACAATTCCATATAGCACACCATAAACTTTTAACATTTTAAGCACTCTACCCATTAAGATACTAATTGAAGAGTGCAAGTAAGCTCTTTCACGAGGTCACCACCTTTTGTCACCTATGCCTCTACGTTCTACCTCTTCACTTGATCCTTGCTCCCATACTAGCATAGACAAGTGGAATCCTCAAACATTGACACTATTTTTTTACTGAAGCAAAAAAAAGGTAAGCAAGGTAAAGAGTTTTGATGTTGAAACCATCTAAATGGAAGCCAAGTGACTGGGTTAGGGGATGTCGAGTAGTTGGCTTCCCAACTTGTACAAACTTCATAAAACCCACAGGCAATGTTTGGGAAAAGTGTCTCAGCTTCCACTCGTGCCGTTTCGAAATTCTAAAACAATGATTGAGAGGAAGTGGAAAAGGGAAACTCCACCTTGGTTTCAAGAAAAATAGTGAAATTAGCTCAAATTTTCAAATTTTCCTCTTGAAAAGTTCGTAAAAAGGGATTGTGTAAGATCACCCCAAAAAAAAAATCCCCCAACATTGCCAATAGGGCAAGATACCAAAACGCTTCAAAAAGGTCTTTGTAATGAGCCCAGATTGCATATGGCCAAATGTAGAGAAACATGCCATGAAAAATGCAAAGTTTCAAGGTGAAAACAGATGACAAGGCTACCAAATGCAGAGAAATTTCAATCGATTTGAATATTTAAACATCCCTACTGGCAAGCAAGTCTAAACAATTGCATACAATTGACACCTAGAACAAAGCGAGATCCTAGGATTTTGAGGGAATGATATTAAAAAGTAATTTATTCAACCAAAATGCATGTTAGTTGAGAGCTTTGAGCAATGTACTCTTTTAAGAGCCTACAAGAGGAAGCTGCAAGGAACAAACTATAACATACACCTACAAAATTTTGACAACCAAACATCAACTTTTCTTACAATTTTAAAGCCTACAATTTCAATTAGGGAAAAACAAAACATGGCATTTTCCATATAACATTGTCCTCCATGAGGTGTAACAATTAGCGTTTCCCAATTGCCGCATCCAGTTAATCACGAGCCACACATAGGCAGTCTCAATATTTTACTACGAAAAGGTAATGTACGTGACACTAGAACCAGTGTTTGGTAAAAGTTTGCCTCAGCTTAGCCATGAGTAGGCTGGAAATTCATATTACCAATTTGAGACCGAGGTAAAATGAAGAAAACCAGTAAAAAATAATGGAGATAGTTCAAAATTCCTGCAAATTTGTGAAATTCTACTAGTATTTATAGTTTATAGCTTTACAAAGAGGAAGTCCAACCATTAGGAGAAAAAGACTCTTGGATACTCATCGAAACATGCGTTCCATTCCCACTATAATGTTAAACACCTTGTGTCAAAAACTTCAAAGCACGCAAGCTTAACCCAACTCAAGTTCAGAATGACTTGCTTAAACACTGACTTAGCTATCAGTTACAATGCTTTTGTCTTCAACAAATCCGATTCGAGATCAGCCATGGCCCATAATTGTTAGGTTTAATGGCCATGTGGCCGATCGCCCATCACTAACTGCCACTAACCCTAGGTGTAGAGCTATACACTTGTGTGAGCCACTAACACTAAGTACAATGTGTATTGTGCCTTAGTGCATAAGATAAGAGAAGAAAGAAAGGGGACATACAGTACATTGGCTCTCCCTCTTCAACATGTGTGTGGCTATGGTGGTGTGTGTGTGTGTGAGTGTGTGTGTGCGTATTCTTCTTCCGTTGTGCTTCCAGCTCCTCCCCATCATCTAGTATCAGGGCGGTTTCATTCCCGAAATTGTTTTCGCGCGCGCGCACTTTCAAGAGTGCAAACAGGATTCCAATTTCGCCATTGGCAAGTTCAGCTTCCCGAGAGCGTTTCCAGTAGGCATTCTGGGGTTTTACCCCCCTTTTGGAGCCATTCGAGCCATCAAAAATCCCATTCGAGCTACGGTTCAGGAGCTGAAATTTTCAACCCTCTTGTGGTAGTTTGTGTTGCAGTGCTTCCATAGCCAGTTTACAGGTACCATTGTTACAGTCTCTTCCATCTACGAGAGCCCACGGCTCATTCGGGAGTGTGTAGCCTCTTTCGGAGTGGCCTCATACACACACATAGAGTGGGAGCTTGACAACATTGTCTTCTTCGACTACAGGTACAGGTACAGATACAGGTTTCAGTGCTTGCGATATTATGGTTCCAGTGGGAGCAGTTGTTTATGCGTATATATATATGTTGACACTTTTGATAGTGTTTGAGCTCTTTTGAGAGCGGATTGACTCCCCGCAGGAATGTTTAGTTGCAGGCACATGCTTTTGACGCTTGTTTGAGCCTCTTGACAGACTTGTACGTCTTTGTGGATACTGCCACTGTACGCTTTTGTGGAGCCATCTTTTGGCTAGTGACAGCAATCCCGACCATTTCTGAGACTTAGTCCAGAAGATAGCCATTTCTGAGACTTGGCTATACTTTTTTGCTGCATAACCTACGTTGTTGAGGGTCGATAGCGTGAGGTTTTCATTGAGCTGGGGTATTCTCAAATGTGGAGATACCTTCAGTGATACAAGTAGCTGGAGCATCCCTTACGAAGCTTCGCCATAGGATATGTATAGAGTGGTATAGGTGCTTTTGACGCCGAGTTGGCGGTCTATGGTCAGTTTGACTGTTTATAGGCCTCAGTTGGTCTCTATACAGTGTGGTTTTGAGAGGCATTTCTCTCTTCTGTGCTTTGTGAGTGACATACTTGGTCATTTTGTCTCGTATTTTGGTTGACATAGTCCCAAATACAAAGGAGACTCTGTCGAAATTTTTCCAGAAACTTTTGGTAGTTTTTTCACCATGTCTACTAGCAAAGACTGTGACATTTATGACATAAAGAAGTTTGATGGCACTAATTTTCAGCTTTGGAAGAATCAGATGCAAGATATGCTTGTCCAAAAGAAACAGAAATTGCCTATTATTTATGTGACATGGACTGAAGAGATGAATTTGACTCAATTTCAGTGGGAGGAGCTTGATGAGCTATGCAGATCTACTATTAGATTGCACCTTGTTGAGTCAGTGTACGTTTCAGTGCTAGAATGTGAATCTGCTTATGCTTTATGGCAAAAGTTATGTAACACTTATGAAAAGGATACGGCAAGTAATAAGGTTTTCATGATGCGAAAACTGTTTAACCTTCGCATGGAGGAGTCAGCCAGTGTTGCCAGTCATATTAATGACTTTGATTCTCTATTTGCCCAGATTCATGCACAACGGATCAATATTGATGACGAGATGAAAGCAATCTTCTTACTTTGTTCATTGCCACCCTCATGGGATATCTTTTGCACAGCTGTCAGTAACTCTGCTCCTATACATTGATGTCACTAGTTCTCTTTTGTCAAAGAAAATGCGCCGCAAGGCTATGGATAGCTCGCATCATGGTGAAGCCTATTATGTGCAAAAGGATGGAAAACAGCTTAAAAGTCGTTCTTGGAATCGTGAATCCAAAAAAGAGGACAATATAGATGCTTCAAAGAGTAGATCAAAGTCTTCTGATCGTCGCAATGTTCAATGCCATTATTGTGATAAGTTTGGTCACATAAAGAAGGATTGTTATGCTTGGAAGCATGACAAAAGTAAAGGCAAAGACAAAGACAATGATGATAAAGAGGAGAAACCAAAGAGTTCGGTTAAGATTGACGAACTGAACATAGTGCAAGATGATTGTGATGCACAAGACATCAATATGTTGACTAAAAATAATGATGTATTTTATGATGCACAAGAAACTCTATCTTTGCAGAGTTCTATGCCAGCAGAGCTACTTGTTAGTGGTGAAGTGTCCCATACATGGATTCTTGAATCGGACGCTTCGTTGCATGTCACACCTCATAGGCATTGGTTTACTACATAAGAGGAAACCATTGGCACTGTTACGCTAGGTGACCGCTACTCTTGTGACATTGTGGACATAGGTGATATTGCTATAGTTATGGCAAATGAGGTGAGGTTTACCATACATAATGTGCGTCATGTTCCAGCTTTGACACGAAATTTGATTTCGGTTGGACGTCTTGATGACTTGGGTTACAAAGTCACTTTTCATCAGCAGTCTTGGCGTATTGCGAAAGGTCGTCTTATTTTAGCCCATGGTTCTAAAGTTGGTACACTTTATCCTCTTTATGTACCTGACAAGAATAGTGTTCTTTCTGTAACCAAGCTGCCAACTGTTGCTTTGTGGCATAGCCGATTAGGTCATATGTCAAAGAAGGGAATAGAAACTCTTTCTCGTTTGGGCTACTTACCGTCTTTATCATTTTCTGATTTTCCCTTTTGTGAACACTGTCAATATGGTAAGCAAACGCGAGCACATCGTACACAGTCTTTTGACAAAGAAAGAAAGCCCTTAGAGCTTGTGCATAGTGATTTATGTGGACCTATGCCTTCTAAATCCCATGGTGGTGCGTCTTATTATGTTACATTCATTGACGATGCAACACGACTGTTTGGGTTTATGGCATGAAGTCTAAAGATGAGACTTTCTCTTGTTTCAAAAAGTTCTTATCTAGTGTGGAAACTTAGTCTGAACATAAGTTGAAAGCTTTACGCTCAGACAATGGTGGAGAATATGTCTCCAAAGAGTTTGCAGACTTCTGTTCAAGTAGGGGAATTAAGCGCGAGTTTATAGCTCCTTATACCCCTGCACAAAATGGTGTTGCCGAACGAATGAATAGGACCATCCAAGAGAGGATTATGTCTATGCTATCACAGGCTAATTTACCTCAAGCGTTTTGGGCTGAAGCATTATACACTACTGTGTATTTGATCAATAGATCACCACATGCTTCATTACAGTTTCGTGTACCTTTGGAATTATGGTCAGGACATAAGTTGTCTTATGAAAAACTCCGTACATTTGGCTACGAAGCTTATGCACATGTACCCAAGGAGTTGCGTGCTCAGCTTAACCCTAAGTCCAGGAAATGCATCTTTATTGGCTATGGTATAGATGGTCGATTTGGCTATCGTTTATGGGATCCGAAAAGTCGATCACTAATCCGTAGTAGCAATGATGTTGTCTTCAATGAGACCAAGATGCATAAGCAGTCAACGAAAGAGGTTGAATTCCGAAAAGTGATGTTTTTCGATGTATCACCTCCTGCACAGATAACTCCAGAGCCAATTACTACACAGGCTAGTACAAGCTCTGATCAGCCGAGGAGATCTCAAAGAGTCTCACATCCGCCAGAACGGTTTGTTCCAAACGTAGACTTTGTGTTGCTGACAGATAGTGGTGAGCCTTCTTGTTACAAAAAGGCTATGCTAACCAATGATAAGGTTCAGTGGAAACATGCTATGAAGAGGGAGCTATCCTGTATTGCAAAGAACAAAACATGGGAACTTGTTCCATTGCCAAAAGGTAGAAAAGCTTTGCCTTGTAAATGGGTTTACAAGAAGAAGATTGCATCCAATGTTGAGAATTACAAAGCTCGTTTAGTAACCAAAGGTTTCAAGCAAGAATATGGTGTAGATTTCCAAGAAATCTTTTTTCCAATGGTCAAAATGACGACACTAAGAATGTTGCTTGCTTTGGTTGCCACTGAAGATATGGAGCTTGATCAAATGGATATCATTACAGCTTTCTTACATGGTG